>NC_136065.1:473508243-474134626 GCF_964261635.1 Lissotriton helveticus
CACCTGTAGGCCGCGGCCTAAGATTTGCCAGCTCCAGCCCACACTCCCTCAATGTCCAACTCCAGCTGCTGCCTGAAGACGGGCCTCTCTGCGCCTCACGGAGGAGGAAAGCTGTGAAGGACGCACTAAAATGGGACATCTGGAGCGCGCTAATGTTCCTTCTGTAAACACACTGGCGGGAAGGGCGAAGAATGTGAATGAATCGAAGGCGCCCCTTTTATCTGCGAGCAGCTAAGGTTGCCGGTGTCACCGCTGAAATATACTCTGTGAGCATTCAATTGAAACGTATTTCATCAATCTTTCATTTGGGCCCTCGGTCTGTCTAAACATTTGAAAAGACACATTTCTAATTTTGAAGCCCCATGTGCCTTATTAATGCTCTATGCCACTTTGTGAGTCAAAACTGTGACTGGACAAAATACAGAACTGTCCCAGAACTGTGTTAACCATTAGAGTTATTTTACCACTATAATAATCCCCTTAAAATTGCTGGGCACACAATGATCTCTGCATTAGGTGTCTTAACCCTGTCAATTATTTTAAAATGTAGCCTCTTAGTGACCAATCAAGTAATCTAGAACAGAGTCACTGCTACAAATGTCCTTGTTGATATTTTCTTTGCAGAGGATTGCTTTCAAAATAAATGTGTGCGGTGACTCAGCCTCTGCTTTTTTAGCTCCGCCCCTTAAGGAACTGAAATCCGAATCAGGCCTAGTGAAGCACGTAGTAACAGTTAGAAATTAGCGTGATGTACCTATTAGTCTAATGAAGGTATTCGAGTATTAATAAACTCACACATGTAATAGTTTAGGGATTAATGTACGCTTTATTCTAGCTATTTTGTTTTCTTACAGGCAATATAGATTGACCCGACCAGCGCCATTTTGTGGCCTGGTCTGCTTGTAGCATTAGTGGAAACCTACCATTACACTTAACACGAGTCGTTCTCTTGAGAAATGGTCTGACAAATGTAACAAGCTGCTGCTTCTGCCCGTTAGACCTGTCAAGGTTGTAGGTGGGGGTAGGCTGGATAAGCACATTCCAGGAGGTGCTGTGCGGACTCTCCTAGAGCTGGCAGAAGGGAGTCACCCTCCTCGACCTTGCCATAACGAGCTGAGCTAAACTAAGGATGCTTTGTATTCCATATATGGTCTTTCCAACCTGTACCAACTTGTATTTTTCCTTCTTAGGTAACGGCTTCGAAATGTAACAGTATATATGTGATCTGTTGATAATGTGCCAGCAGTCTTTTCGGCGGACCTCGAGGGATTAGGTCGCGAGAAGCTCCTCTGGCAGAGTTTGTTTAATAAACGATTGAACCTTCTACACTGCCAACTGACTGATTATTGGTAATTGGTATTAGGGCTATTCGTAAGTATAGCTCTAAATGGTTGCATTTATTTTTCGGTACTTCAGTTGGCGACTCCGCCGGGACTCTGCGTTGGGGTCGTCCCTCCGTAATCAGAAAAGAATGGGACATTGGGAAAGGCGAATCTTGGTCGGGGGGAGAACTGACCAAAGTTTGAGGGTTGATCCGCTCTCCCGATCAGGAGAGCCCCAGCTGATAGTGACCCCACGCCGGAGTCCTACGGGTGTAACCCAGAAGCAGACCGTGTTGGTCTTCAGGAGCTTGGCAGTGGAGAAGCTTGCAATCGAACCTGAGTGCACCAGGTGAGTGAATCGTCTTGTTTTGTGTTGGATGTCCTTTTGACTTTGATTTTGATTTGGAGTATTTGGTGGTTTGAGACCACGGGGAACTCGAAGGGGGTCTGACGGGGCAGTGCTGAGACTGCACGGGCAGATGCCCCTGTTTTGGGCAAACTTGGTGATTAATAGAGATCTGGACCAGACGCCTAGGTGTGACTTGAGGACGAAGTTCACATCCGGCCGGACTGCTCTCGGGAATGCTGGCAGTCATGATTGGGTAGCCCCAGGGCAGATCTGGAGAAGCGGGCTAAGCCAGAGTAGCACAGGAGGTGAACCATGAAGGCTGCCGGATGGCCTGTAGGTCGGTCTGTGGTTTGAGAACCTGTGTGGCTATCTCTAGGTAGTCTAAGGACAAGACTACTTAATTTTGGGCTTTTACTGAAAAACTTGGAAAGGTATACAAGTTCTCCCTAGGCAGGAGTCGACGGGCTCTGCCTTTTGTTTGGTACAAAATAGTTTTATCCTTTATGTTGTTAAGCGGTTGAGGTCTGTATTGTATGTGTATGATTATGGTTGATTTGAACATGGCCATGTGTATGAGAGTGTTGTAAATAACCTTTCTTTTCCTTTTCAGCTAGAATACTTAGGTAATAGAGAAAGCAATGCAGTGTTTTAGTAAGTTATGTTTTGGATGTATCTGCCGGAAAGGGACGAGACTGGACAAAAGCCAGCCGGCCCCTATAGAGTGGAGTCCCAGCCATGATATGTATTGCAAGCACGGGATCGCACCACTCTTATTTAATACTTTGTGGCATAAATATCCTAAAGATAATGTTGAATTACAGTGGCCGTTGACAGGGTCCTTTGATGGGAAAAAGATCCATTATTACAAGACCGTCTGTTTGCTAAACGCAGCAGACAGTCCATGTTTGACTCCCTCAATACATGGCAGAAAGAAGCAAAGCGTAGACGGATTAGAGCAGAGATATTAATAAAGATAAATCAAGGACAGACTGTGACGCAGAAAGCCATTGCACATGACAAAAATCAGACAGAACAGAATATTGATTGTTTGGATAGACAGTTGAGGTTGCAGATAGACAAAAGTTATGTGAATCGAAATGAAGCTGAGGTTGAAATAGAAGACTTATTGAACGTTCGACCTCCCCCACCGTATGCGCCACAACGCATATACCCCGCTGTACCTCTCCACACGGCCACTACCCCTTTAGCTTCCGCCCCGGAGGTAGATGTGTCTATAATCCCTGCAGGTACGTCTCGTGCCGCACCTACCTCATTGAGAGACACGGCTACTCTTATCCCTGACACACGGCAACTCTTGAGAAATCCCCACATAATTTTAGCAACTCCGACTCCTATATGGACATCACAATCGGCTGGTGCAACCCCTGAAGAGAGGGATCGTACTCCGTTAGGAGACCTAGGTGGGCTGAATGCTAGGCGGCTATTTACAAGAGCCTCGGTGGGCTATAGTGAAAAGGAAGCTATAGCAGAACAAGCGGTTAAATGGATGCGGAAGGATGTATATACAGTGGCTGACTTATGGAGTACCATACGGGACCTCGAACCGGTTATGCAACAGCATGCTTTGCACCAAATGTCTCGCTACCTTATCGAGGTTTGGGAGAAATGTTTTCAGGACGGGTTGGCTCCTCAGATACTGTATGACATCTTGGATTGAACTCACAAGTTCGATTTAAGCCCTGCAGAAGTGTACAAGAACGTGGAGACGTTGGTAAAATATCGAGGTAAAATGTTTGTGAAATGTCCCAACTGGGATTCTCAACATCCCATGAGAGAAGTGCATCCCATTCTCCACCCTGAAATACCTGAATTACGTGATGATAATAATGTAGTTACGAGAGACCGAGTAGAAGCGCGGTTTCAGGAACAATGGGTATACATGCCATGGAAAAGGAGTGAAGTCCTTGCTTTAAAATGACAGCTGCCTGACCCTCGTAAGAATCCCACCGCTTACTATAAAGAATTAACTGAAGCTGCAGCCTCAGCTGTAATGACTTTAGCTGATGTTGAATTGTTTTTCGGGTTGTTGGTTCCTGTGGATATATGGCGACAGGTTCATGACACCGATCATGCAGCGGAGTTAGGGGGGACATGGAACCAGTTGAAGGACTGGGACCAGGATCGTAAACCTGGGGACAAGCCTAGAAATTAAATCACTACTCTCCCCGTGAAAATAATCGCTTATATGCACACATTGATTCCCCCGCGCAAAGTTGATTGGGATAAACTGACTGCTTGTAAACAAAAGAAAGACAAAACCGTCTCTGATTTCTTTACCCGATTTGAAGGTACATTTATTGATTTTAGCGGACAGGACCTTGCCACAGAGGGCGGGGTCCGGTTGTTTGGAAATCGTTTTGTGACCAACTTATTGCCAGAAGTCTCTACCCGGTTACAGGCCGCCGAGAGTACTTGGACTACCTCCACTCCCTCTGTAATATTAAGTATGGCTCAATACTATGAGCAAAGGGAGAATGAGAGTAAGGACAAGATAGAAAAGAAGGCTAAGGACCTTAAAACCCGGGTATTATTACAGCAAGTTGTTAGAGGACGAGGAGGAGGAAGAGGAGTCCGAGGGCCGGTATCCAGAGGGGTGGGGACAGGAAGAGGCGGAGGCCCGACCCCGTCATTGGGGATAAATCAGTGTGCTTATTGTAAACAGGAAGGACATTGGAGGGCTCAGTGTCCGTTACTGTTAGCACAGAACGGAGCTGTCCGAGGGCGGGGACGTGGCAGAGGTGGCCCAGATCATAGTGATATGCGTAGAGAAGAGGCAGCGCAGGGCAAGTTCGAACTGGACCATTTTGACAACCCTCAAGGTAGGCAATACTTCAATGAGGATTATGCATACGGAGATCAAGAGGGGTATGCTTATACATAGGACAGCCAGGGACAGAGTAGGGGCCAAGTGTCGGTACCAGTCAATCAACAAGGACCCTATGTGAAGGGGGAATTGATGGGGACTTCCGAGAATTTTCTAATTGACACAGGAGCAATGAATAGTTCTGTTGCTCGATCATTGGTCCCAGGGGCGGCTCTGTCCGGGCAAAATAATGTTTCAGTGGGATTTTCAGGAGTTCCGGTGGTTAGCCCCATCTCTAAACCACTCCCATTCCCTATTGGTCCAGCTACAATTGATTCCCCCTTCTTGTTAACTTCACATTGTGGTGAAAATCTATTGGGTTTAGATATGTTGAAAAGATTAAATGCGAAGATTTATTGTTCCCCCGATGGTGTTTACTTGACAACACAACCCCCATCAGGAGATATGAAACAGTTCTTTGCTAAGAATGAACCTCTTCCACCTGAATTTGATGGCATTCCTACTACGTTGTGGGCAACAGAGGATGCGGATGTCGGTAAGTTAGACATCCCTCCTGTCCATATCACTCTGGAACCTGGTGTAAAGCTGCCACGGATACCTCAATATAAGATTTCACCGGCTGGTGAGCAAGCTTTACTTTCCATTCTACAGGACTTAATTGATAAAGGTGTAGTCGAGGAAAAGGCTGCCAATGTTTGTAACAGCCCTATTCTCCCGATTTTGAAAAAGGCTTCTGATTCTGGGAATTCAGAGAATGTCGATACATATTGTTTTGTGATCGACCTGCGGGAAGTTAATAAGATTGTAGTACCTCAGTTTCAAGTGGTGTCTGACATAACTACCATACTGACCATGATCCCTCCAACTGCAAAATATTTTTCAGTTATCGATCTGAAGAATGCTTTCTTCAGTATCCCTATCCATCCTGATAGTCGTCAGATCTTCGGCTTCTCGTTATCTGGCCGAAGCTTTAGATTTTGCCGCGCACCTCAAGGCTATACTGAAAGTCCCAGTATCTATAGCCAAGCTCTTAAGGCAGTTTTGGATGATTTGCTTCTGCCTACAGGTAGTGTGCTCTTGTAGTATGTAGATGATTTGTTAATAGCGTCAGATACTGAGGAGGGTTGTAAGGATGCCACTGTTAAATTATTGCACCACCTAGCAGCAAAAGGTAATAAAGTATCCCTGTCTAAGTTTCAATATTGTCGACAGGAGGTGACCTACCTAGGTCATCTACTATCGAAGGAGGGAAGGTGTTTGACTCCTGAACGGATTACTACTATCTCTAACATGTCTGTGCCTTGCACCCAGCGTGAAGTTCGTGCTTTTTTTGGCATTACCTCCTACTGTCGCCAATGGATTCCTAATTTTTCTCTTCTTGCTAAACCTTTGTTACATTTAACCACTAAGGATGTGCTTGAACCTCTCCCTTGGAATGAAGAATGTCAGTCTTCTTTTGACTCTCTGAAATCTGCTCTTTGTACTGCACCCGTCTTGGGTACTCCTGATTACCGTAAACCTTTTGTACTATATGTGCATAAGGTCGACAGTTGCTCGCTTTCAGTGTTAACACAAGGATTTGGTGGTAAGCAAAGACCTTGTGCTTACTTCTCGGCCACATTGGATAATGTGGCCAGAGCACTTCCCAGCTGTCTGAGGGCCACTGCGGCAGTAGCAGTGGCCATCCGGCAGTCGGAGGGGCTTGTTCTAAATTCTAGTCTAACCGTGATGGTGCCACATGCTGTGGACACATTGCTAAATAAAACAAAAACACAGCATCTCACAAGTACACGCCTTACGGGTTACGAATTGACTCTGTTTGCCCCACATGTTACGATAAAGCGATGTGCCACTTTAAATCCTGCCACATTGCTACCCCTCCCCTCAGGGGAATCTAAAAATGATGTCCATGATTGTATTTTTCGGACAGAAGAAGAAACGAAGGGAAGAATTGACCTCACGGACATTCCTCTATCTGACCCCCAAGGGGAAATGTATGTGGTTGAGTCTTGTTTCAAGTTAACAGATGGCACAACAACAGCTGCATATGCAATCACAACGATAAAAACGGTAGTTGAGACTTCTCGAGTTCTCTATTGATCAGCTCAAGCTGCTGAGCTGGTGGCATTATTATGAGCCTGTGATTTAAGCGAGGGGTTAGAGGTTAACATCTACACTGACAGCCAATACGCCTTCGGCGTGGCCCATAGCTTTGGGCGACTGTGGAGAGAACGGGGTTTTCTCACCTCTCATGGACAGAAGATACAGAATGGTCCCTTGGTGTTGCGATTGCTTACAGCCCTGACATTACCCAAGAAAGTAGCAATCATAAAATGTAGTGCGCATAAGGCAGTAGTGGATGAAGTAGGTGAGGGTAATGCTTTTGCGGACCAAGTCGCTAAACAAACAGCTCAGTCCACATTCTCCTCTATGTTTGTAACCTCTTCTGCAAGATGGGTGGAGGAATCTGATTTGTTTAATAGCACCATAGAAAGTGTGCAGGAGATACAAAAAGAGGCTACTCCAGTTGAGTTGGTTCGATGGGAACAGGAGGTGGGGAGGTTGGATGAAAATAACTGTTGGTTTGATTTGACTGAAAAGCAACGATGGCTGTTGCCCAATGCTCTGGTACAGGCCATTGTAACCATGGCCCATGGCCCAGCCCATATTGGAGCTAAAGGTATTTGTGCTTTATTGGACCCTGTATGGAATAACCCCAATATCCAAAGAACGGCTGTTCACTTGGTCCAATATTGTATGGTTTGTTTGCAACATAATCCAGGGAAAGGGGAACGTGTGTTGGGTGGGAACTTTGCGCCCCGACCTTGCCATTTGAAGTACTCCAAATGGATTACATCCACATGGAGTGTGTTAACAATTTGAAATATGTCTTGGTAGTAGTCTGTGCCTTTAGCAAATGGGTCGAGGCTTACCCCACCAAAGATAACACCGCTCTGGCTACAGCCAAAGCTCTCATTAAAGAATTTATCCCTAGATATGGAGTGCCCGTTTGATCTGGTCAGACAATGGGGGCATTTCCATGGGGCTCTTGTCCAACATATCTGTGATGGATTACAAATACGACAGAAATTCCATGCAGCTCGACACCCCCAGTCAGCAGGATTAGTGGAAAAGTATAATGGGATTTTGAAACTAAAGATGGCTAAGATTCAAGAGAGTACTGGCCTAAAGTGGCCTGACACTTTACCTTTGGCCCTCATGTCATTACGAATTACTCCCCATTCACGTTCTGGGCTCTCCCTTTATGAAGTGATCTTCGGGCGGCCTGCTAATGTATGGAGAGTGCCCAGACCACGGTCATTTACAGATGTTGAATATCATATGTTGATCGATTACCTGTATACCTTGACTAAGGATCTCCGTTCTATTCATCAGCAGGTAGCATCTGTACTGCAGCCCCTGCCAGAGGGCCCTGGACATTGATTGGAACCCGGCCAGTGGGTACTGGTCAAGAAATACAGGCGAGACACCAGCCTGGCTCCGAGGTGGTCTAAGCCATATCAAATCCTTCTTGCCACGCTGACGGCTGTAAAGGTGGATGGGAAGAAACATTGGATACATGTTTCTCATCTTAAAAGGTTGCCACTTCCGCTCCCTTATGACCAGCAGCATCCTGATGGAATTCTGACCCAGGAAAGTCAGAGAGCCACTGCATTTGTTCCTTTTTCCGACGCCTGTGAAATAGAGCAAAGGCAAGAAGAAGGAGTGACGAGATCGGGCGAAACGGCCTCAGTAGAATCCGCAATTGCCCTTAACCCCATCACTAATACTCCAGTGAGCAGGGGCTCTGATGAAGGAAACGTACCTTCCCCAGTGTTATTTCCTGATCAGGACGTTCCGGGTCATGCGCGTTACAACCTACGGCCAAGAAAACATCACGGTACCTCAGATGACACAGTTAGGAGATAGGGAAAGACTCGAATAAACAGGGTTTGCTAGATTCTTGTCTGAGATACTGAGCGAGACACTGGACTGAACTAGTTGAGAGCTGGAACTTAGGTATTGCGCTCTGTTCAGAAAGAAAGACTGTCACATGTGAAGGGCCCGGTTGTACATCTGATTTCCACAGAGACATTTTGTTTTCTTGAGATGAACGATAGGAGTCTGCCTGTGAGACTCTAAACGTACACAGGAAAGAAGAACCCTCTGGCAGGACGGTTTGCTTTGACCCAGTGTAGTTTTGGACTTTTAGCTAGGTATGTACCCTTTTGGTATTATTGTACCTGAAGAAGAACGCCCTTTTGCTCCTCGATATTCACCCTTTATGAGCCAATGTTTTCTGCTTGGACCATGCGTGTAAAAATAGCTTTTGTAGTGACAATAACGGTTATATTAGCAATTTTTATGAGTGTATTCATATATTTAGAGTATGAACATCCAATGCAAGCAATGATGCCATCTACTGTTGCCCCTCCAGAGCATTTGATGTTTTCCTTAGCCCCCCATAAGGAAAGTTATCGCCAGACCTATGCTAAAAATGTATTTGTAGAAATGCTTCATCAAACGCATAGTACTACTAACATGACAGATTGTTGGGTTTGCGGACTTCTGCCATCAGTTATGCATAAACACGATTTATTTCTCTCTCTGCCTTTATCATATTTGGGAAGCTGTGAAGCATGGTTCCAAATGTTATCAGCCATGTATAACCATTATGTGGAGAACCCCAAACAGTACTCAGAGAAAGATTATAACATGATCTTAGCTTATATTGAAACGCACCAGGGATTCGATCCAGCAGGAAATGGGGGGGAGGGATCATTGGACCCAAATACTTGTATGAATTTATATACTACTAATGAAAACAGTACTTGGTTGCAAGATGAACTTTATGATTTCGCTAATTTTAATCATTCTCAGTATTTTGAGCAGTTTGTTACCAGGAATGTCACCAGTGAACGCATCATGCCCATTCCTATCTTGAATACAGGAATGGGGCATGTACAGGTTGGGAATAGTATCTGTAATTATACATATAGAATGAAAATCTTTAGCAGTCCCCCACTGTTAACACCTCCAAATGTGTATTTCGTTTGCGGGGAAAACGCTTATACCTGGTTACCACGAGGATGGGCAGGCCAATGTTATCTATCTTTCCTGTATATATAGCGCCTTCAGACTATCACAAAACTCATCAACTTTATAACACAAAGGTGGTTTCCAATAGGCAACGAAGATAGCTCGGAATGACTGAGGTTGATCAGACTGATACCTCCTTGCAGCAGTTTACTGATTTTACCAAAGGATTGGTCCCCTTCTGGGGACCGATATTCAATAGTAGAGAAATTAGACGGTTGTCCAGGGTGGTGGAGAATGTTATTAATATCTCCACCGAGATTATGACGAACATAACAGAAGAGCTTCAGGCTACGAGACTCGTTTCTCTCCAGAACCGAATGGTTTTGGACGTTATCTTAGCTGATCGAGGAGGAGCATGCCGGGTGATCGGCAGCTCCTGTTGTGTTTACATTCCGGACTCCGCCCCCACGGTTCATTTAGCCATTCAGAAGTTTCATCGCATTGCTGCAGAAATGCACACTGAAAAGGGATCCTGGTCACAGTCCAGTTGGTTTTGGGGACTTCTATCTACTTGGGGATGGAAATTATTGATGATAGCTGCAGGCATACTTTTTACTTGTTGCCTTTGTATGCAATGTGGTCCAGCCTGTTGCTCTTATTGTGCAACCAAATTAACAGCCATGATCGTCCCTTCTCCTACCCCTTCTAAGTCTCAGATGCTCCAGCAGGAGATCCGTGAGTTAATGGCCATTGATGAGGAAGTTTTCCGGGATTAGTTCTCGTTTTAGTTAGCTACATCACGCTAAAAGGAGGGTTTGAGGAACTGAAATCCGAATCAGGCCTAGTGAAGCACGTAGTAACAGTTAGAAATTAGCGTGTTGTACCTATTAGTCTAATGAAGGTATTCGAGTATTAATAAACTCACCCATGTAATAGTTTAGGGATTAATGTACGCTTTATTCTAGCTATTTTGTTTTCTTACAGGCAATATAGATTGACGCGACCAGCGCCATTTTGTGACCTGGTCTGCTTGTAGCATTAGTGGAAACCTACCATTACACTTAACACGAGTCGTTCTCTTGAGAAATGGTCTGACAAATGTAACAAGCTGCTGCTTCTGCCCGTTAGGCCTGTCAAGGTTGTAGATGGGGGTAGGCTGGATAAGCACATTCCAGGAGGTGCTGTACGGACTCTCCTAGAACTGGCAGAAGGGAGTCACCCTCCTCGACCTTGCCATAACGAGCTGAGCTAAACTAAGGATGCTTTGTGTTCCATATATGGTCTTTCCTTTGCACCAACCTGTACCAACTTGTATTTTTCCTTCTTAGGTAACAGTTTCGAAATGTAACAGTATATATGTGATCTGTTGATAATGTGCCAGCCGTCTTCTCGGCGGACCTCGAGGGGTTAGGTCGCGAGAAGCTCCTCTGGCAGAGTTGTTTGTTTAATAAACGATTAAACGATTAAACCTTCTACACTGCCAACTGACTGATTATTGGTAATTGGTATTAGGGCTATTCGTAAGTATAGCTCTATGTGGTTGTATTTATTTTTCGGTACTTCACCCTAGTGACTGGACCCCATCTCCTCTGCCCCCCAAATTGTGGGTTCCTGGAGTAATTTGTTTCTAATTCTAGCCCACACTTAGACAAAACTCGTGCTCAGCACATAGCGGATACCTATCCTACAAATAGCTCTGCTGTCCCATGGTCGGGTATAAAGTGCTATGCAAATGCAAGTACACTTATTACTGTATTATACTGACTTTTCTATTGTGCTTTTTACCCACTACAAGGCACTGGAGTGCTTTGCTGCGGAGTGACATGCTATGTTGTGGAATACTTACTATATTAAAAACATATGTCTTGCATATTGAGTCACAGTTTGTCATGCTGTTTATCATGCTATTGTAGCAAAGTTTCTAAAATGTTTGCTGTGCAATTTTTCATGCAGTCGGGTTTATGTAATAAGCCATCACAAACTGCCATGCCATAGTCCTGAATAGATTATGGAATTTCTTATACAGGCAGTCCTTCAGGTGCTTAAGCATGCATTTGTGAAGGATCATACAAGCAGCCATGTGAGTAATCATGTGAAGAAGGAAGGATCAGTGCAAGCTTCCCTGCCATAGAAGAGACACAGCATTCAGAGAAACAGCTTTCATCACAGACAAGGTGCAGTATTCAGGGAGCAATAGTGGAGGGGAGGGGAGAGGTGCAGCGCAGCGGCCAGACCGACCGGCTGACTCCGGAGCTCAGGGCTCACAGTTTGATCTCTGGTGGCAGTTCAACTCACCTCCATGTGACTCTGGGCAATAGATCACTTATTCTCCCTGATGGCCCCCAGTGTCTTGAGACCCTTGGGGTGAGTAGTTCACACTTTATAAATGCCGGATTTAAATTTATTTAGATTTAGTGCAAGCTTCTCCTGTATAGCCCAATTCCAGCCTCCACTGAGGACCATTGTTAATGTTATATGTGCTTGTATAGCGCGCAGCTGCCCCAGCAAAGGGGCGTCCCGGCGCTTACTGTATGAAAGGGGACAGAGGATAGGAAAGTAGGAGGGGAGGGAGATGTTAACAGAAGAGGTGTGTTTTTATTGCTTTCCTAAAGGTCAATAGATTTTGTATCCCTCGGATCTGGTCTGGGAGGCCGTTCCAGAGTTTGGCGGCCAGGTATTTGAAGGAATGGCCACCCATCCTGGATAGTTTGATACGAGGAACCTTTGCGAGATTTTGGCCTTCTGAGCGTAGGGCTCGCCAAGGGACGTAGGTTGACAAGAGTGGGCAAAGCATGGGGGGGGAGGCCGTTTTTAGCATTTTAAAAGCTAGGCATAGCGTTTTGAAGTGTATCCTTTTCTCCATTGGGAGCCAGTGGAGCTTGATAAGGATGCTAGCCACAGACGTGTGGCGAGGGAGACCTACCACAGCCCTGGCGGCAGCGTTCTGGACTCGCTGGAGCCTAGCTTTTTCTGCAATGTTCGTTCCTAGCAAAAGGGAGCTGGCGTAGTCCAGCCTAGAGAGGATGGCTGCTTGGACTATCGTCTGACGGGTTTGGTTGTCAAAGAATCCCAGGATGGGCCTAAGGTTCCGTAAAATGCCGAAGCAGGTTGCTGCCACTTTTCTAGTATGGTGAGTAAATTTGAGGGCAGAGTCTACCCAGACTCCTAGGTTTTTGACACAGTCCTTGGGCTCAGGTGGTTGTCCCAGGTTTTCTGGCCACCAGTTGTTCCCCCAAGTGTTTGTCTTTTTTTTTCCCCACTTGCATAGAGCAATAAGGGAATAGCCGGGCAAACGACAATTTGCATGCCAGCTGCAGAATATTGGCAGCAACTTTGCCAGCATACCAGGCAGCAACTAGGAATGACGTTTAGATAGAAGCATTGCAAGCTCCTCCTGACACACGGAAAAGGCACAGCACCAACTGCAGCTGTGCAAATGATCCTCACACAAAGAACAAGGATAGCACGGACAAGATGCAATCATTGCTTGTGTATACACAAGCAAATCACTTAATCTCCCTGTGGCTAAAAAGAATATATGTGCCCTTGTGTAATGTAACTGGTACTCCTGTAAAGCGACCAAATGCATCCTGGCTGAGTTTGCACTATATAAAATTGCATAACATCCCCCCATGCACACCCACTACCAACTTTCTATTCTATAAACTTACTTACCCTAACAATCTGTTCCATGCGGATCCACTGCCATCTACTCAGCAATGTCTTGTGACAACCACCAAATCTTGGTGATTGCAACCAGAGGTAGGGAGGGAGGATAGGAAAGACTCCTGATCATTTCCCATGGTCTTTAGGGGCATTAGTTCTGTTAACGACCCAATTGGGATTCAGTGCCACTCATAACGAGTACCTAATGGTCATGGAAAATGGATGTGCCAACAGGGCATCCATCTCATAAATCTAGCTCTTCCACAATATTTAGCAGGCACCAGCGACATTTTTCCTAGAGTATTGAAATCTCCCATGTTTCCTGTAGATTGGATTTTGTGTATTTCGCCCAATTATTTCTAGCTCCTGGTTATACCTTTTTTTGCAATTTTTGCCTGCGGGAGAATGGTTTTGGCAGAAACTATCAAACTGGTGTATACTGCGGCTGAGAGACATTTTCTGCTTCAACCAATTGCTGGTCAGTACCTTGGGAGGCTTTTGCACCTGAGCTAAGCATTTGATTGCAATTTCCATGCAAATGTTTTCATGTTTGCATTAAATTAGTATTTTGTTTCAAAATGTGGCTTCTTACACAAAAAAAAAACACTCTTAATGCATGGGAGAGTGGTTTGCGTCCCCTTCAGTGGCCAGAAGCCTGACAAAACAAATTGAATAGTCCCCTGCTCTTTATGCATACTCAGAGCTGGGACTTCATTCAATACAGCCTCTGTGGATTTAGCTTTTGAGGGTACACCCATGAGATTCCTCTAGATAGCTAGGGTCTGCACTATGCTTTATTATTAAGGAAGTGATGGTGGTGATTATGGTAAGCGCACAGTCCTGTTTTCTTCCCGGTCTCTCTGCTGAGCTCCTTTCTTCTAAACAAACTACGGGCCCGATTCACAGAACTAACTTAAGACAAATTTCCTAAACATACTACCATTTTGGTATTCACAGATGGCACTTACTCATTTTGGTATTCACAGAAGACACGTACTCATTTCGGTATTCACAGAAGTTAGGACTCCTAACTTTAGGACTCCTAAAGTGAGAAAAATCCTAACTTTAAGACTTTCGGTATTCACAGAAGGCATTTAGGAGTCCTAAAGTTAGGAGTCCTAACTTTACTACTACTAAACTGAGAAAAATCCTAACTTTAAGACTTTCGGTATTCACAGAAGGCATTTAGGAGTCCTAAGGTTAGGACTCCTAACTTCTCTGAATACCGAAATGAGTAAGTGCCTTCTGTGAATACCAAAATGAGTAAGTGCCTTCTGTGAATACCAAAATGGTAGTAAGTTTAGGATTTTGTCTTAAGTTAGTTCTGTGAATTGGGCCCTACCTGTCCGACTGTCTGCCCTAAAGAATTCATGAATTGACCTTAGAGATAGATTTACACTAAACAAATGGAGGCACATCATACATAATGTTAACTGAGATTCGCATAGCACGGTATTGCCATTGGTAAGACCTTACAGCATTATGGGGTTTGGGAACCTTTATGCTCAGGTTTCTAAGATTCTGTCACAGGCAGAGATCCTTTTGTGTGCTCTCGGTTGTTATGTGTTATGGTTAATTTTATGAGCTTCTGGGTATCCAGCTGTACAGATTATCTGAGCTGCTTTGTTTAGCTGCTGTTTCTGTCTAATGTGTTTTATTGGCTGTTATCTAGTGAAACAGGTGTGTGCTCTGTACAAGCCAGCCGATCCTCTGCTTGTGACACATCTTTACTCTATTTTTTGAGAATGCCAAGCTATTATTTAGTTTATTTTCAAGAATACCAATTTCCTCTTTAAAAATGATTGGCTCACACAGAGTTAAAATGAGAATGTGATCGGTCGTGAGTCAAACTGCCTGCTGAGGTGAGAAAGCCATCGAATCAAATGTTTCCAAGCCGAGTATGTTTCTCGATTGATGGACTAACCCATCCACTGCAGGGACCCATGTTTGATCTTGGAATTCCTGGTCACAGTTTCAAATCCACATGGGGCCGCTAAGACCTTCATCTTTCTAACAAAATAAATGATATTACTTTGGTAACAATACACAGTCATCAACAGTCAACAGCACCAAAATACACTCTTGCAGTATGCCCACTCTCCTATGCTGCTCTTAAGGAAATAAATAAGGTTTGCAGCATCCCTTGATGCAAAAAAAAAATGGAGCTGTGGAAAATGTTATTGATTGACCGTGTCTCCTGGAACGATATTCGCAAATGTCTGAAAATTAGATACTGCCCCCATGCTGAAAGGCCTCTCTGACATTGTTAAGACAATCGAAGAATTCTTAATGGACTTGAAGTCTGCTTAGTGAGCATCCAGTGTTTCTCGCAAGAAATGCGTATGCGCGGGTGCGCGTACATGCACATGTTTTCACAAGGATTAGCGAGACGGCAAAGAAGAGGAGGAGGGCAGCCTGGGGACGCCGCAGTACAGGTAAGTGGTTTTAAATTTCTTTTTTATTAATGTTTAATTACTTATTATAATACGGGGGTGGAGGTGGGTGGAGTTGCGGAGCGGATCAGAGCAGAGTTTGTTTGCAACTCCGTGGACCTCGGCGTAGCCCCGCTACGAACACTATGCCCAGGTTTACAAAACACCCCCGCGGTCCGTGTTGCTCTGTCGCTCATTTGTTTCTCTGCCCCTGCAAAACACCCCATGTGCTCTGTGTTGCCATCTCCCATGTCTGATTCTGCTCTGCAAACCCCAGCACACTATAGGTTGTTCTCTCTGTGTGCCACTACTAACCAAAACCACCCTGCCCCACTCTCTGGGTAACCCTCTCCTTCATTTGCTCCCCCCGCCCATCTGTTACTCTTTCCCTTGTGTGCTTCCCCCACTTGCAAAACACAGCCAACCTCGTGCTCTATGGTGCTCTCTCCTTCATGTGCTTTCTCCCTTTAAGCCCCCATCCCCTGCGCTCTATGTTGCTGTCTCCCTTGTGTGTTTCACCCACTCTCCACTCTTTATGTCAATCTCTCCCTCTTATGTTTTTACCCCTCTTGCAAACCACCTTCCTTCCCCTGTGATCCGTGTTGCTCTCTCTCTCATGTGCTTCCCCCTGCAAACTCCTCCCTCCCCGTGCTGCATGTTGCGTTCTCCCTCATGTGCTTCTCCCCCTGAAAACACCCATACCCCCCTCCAGTCCATGTTGCTCTCTTCCACGTGTGCTTCCACTCCTTGCAACCTCGCCCCAGCCCCTCTTGCGCTCTGTGTTGCTCAAGAAATTGTGTGCTTCCCCACCTGAAAACTAGGCCTGGGTAGAGTTTGCAGAACTGCAAAGTGACAAAAAAACTCTGCAGAGTTCCTCTAGTGGCGGAGTGCATCGCAAATATGCCGTTTGCGCTGAGCTTCCTGCTGCTCAAGTAGAAATTCGACCTGAGTGGCAGCTTGAGCTCGCCAACTTACTGTTAGTGAGTGCAAGCGAGGAAAAAACTCTGCTGCACTACTCTGGGTGGAGTTTTCTGAGCACCGCGGAGTGCAGAAAACTCCGCAAACGGAGCAGAGTTCACTGCCCGGGTCTACTGAAAACCTCTCCTGCCCTGAGGTCTATGTTTCTCTCTCCCTCTTGTTCTTCCCCTCATGCAAATACCCGCTCCACCACCCCTAATCAGCATTGTCAAAGCCAATAGGTCCAAAAGGAGAGACCAATTGTCCTTGAGAAAGATTATTTGGAGTTCCCACTTCTCGCCCATCATTTATTCCCTCATGAGCAGATAGAGGGTTATTGAAAGGTTAACTCTGGGACAACACTTTAACCCTGTGATGCAACATTGTGTTGAATAGTGCATGATCTCACTGCCCTGACTTTGACATTTTGTTAAATAGATCCTCATGCATTCCCTGCTAAGAATACATATATTCATACAAATAAGAGAAGCTTCAGTGTTGAGTTCATAACTCATAGGCCTATTTGAGAACGTGGAAAAAGCTTAGCCCCAAAAAAACCTTCCTTGAGGGGACCTTAAGAAGGGGTACAACCTCGACTTCCACTGGAATGCAAAGCTAAACTGAAAACTGAAGAAAACTCAGAGACAGTCTAGAAACAATATGTGGCAAAAGTAAAGTCTAGCTACAACCCATGACCAGGTCAAGAATTAAAACACAATAATGGTGCTACTTGGTTCCCACAAAGCAACTTCAATACCAATAGTTTTATCTCCTCCATTCTTCTACAAGACTAGTAGAAAGAACATCATACATTGAAGCAAATACCTTTTACAAGTATTCTATCCGATTGCATCACATCAACACATTCAATACCTAAACATACTTCAAGGTACTTCAGAATTTGAATTTTCGGGGTTAATACAGCTGGCAAGTAAGCCTGAAATCACTACTTTGGGTGCCTCTGCCCATTAGAAATCCAACAGCAGATCCGCCCATGAGAAATAGGGTCTTGGCCACTCCAGAGGGGTGAAAAACACCACCAGCCCCTCAAGATAGAGGAAGCTCAAAGCATAGATACCCCCATGTACTGTAGAGGAAGGAACCCAAAACCAGCCTCTCCAACAGGAGCAACCCCGACTCCCCTCATTCATGGGAAGATGCCCTCGGCCACCCCCGAGACAGATAGAGAGTGGTCCGCTCCAAAGTGCCCACAACTAATCCCTTCAAATAGAAGATATTCCTCAGCCACGGCTTCCAGTGGAAGTAACTCTCCACAGTGCCAATGGCATCCTTCTAATCTTCTTAGAAAGAGGACGCGCCCAGGCCCCAGAAAGCCACTTTTAAATGTGTTGTCTCTCTCTCTCTCTCTCTCTCTCTCTCTTTTTTTTCTCTTGTTCTTTTCTTTTCTCAAAGTCTCTCTCTTTTCTCAAAGTCTCTCTGTCTCTCTCTCTGTCAGAGTCTCTCTCTCTCTCTCTTTCGCTGTCATTTCTGACAGCCCACTCTAGTGTGTTCAGCTTGTTAAATTTGTAGAGCCTTTGATTATTTATTTTGGAATATTTGGGTTTGTGAAATAATTTTTCTCTCTCCCTTCCACTGTCGCCCGGGGTTGTTAAACCAGTCCCCCACCACCACCCCCTCACTCTCCTCACATCGCTGTCTGCATCAATGACAACACTGAAGGAGTGTGCCTGGGGCCCGGAAGGGCCATTACTGAGAAAAATGGAAGCCCCATAAATCCGGTGATTCGAAAATAAACACGTTCCGATGAAGCATAACGCAGGCACGGGGCTCTCCCCCGCAGGCCAGGACCTACAATGGGGTCAGAGTTGGGTGCCTAAGAGGCCGGCCCAAACACAACCGTGACACGGTAAGTGAGAAAAGGAGTGGGAACCCACTTTCCAGCTAGCCACTTGTATCCTGCATGTCAGGAGGAGCGAAACTGGTGGATTCTGCCCCATAAATGCAAGGTTCCTTATTTGTGTCTCATGGTTCCCTGCATACTAGAGCTGAACACACACATGAAGCAGAGGGAAAGGGGACTTAGAGCAACTCACTCAAATCAACAAATTGTGCAGCATACTACTCAGTGAGCCGTGTAATTTGTGGGAAGGCTGCTGTTGCCCCAATGCAAAGTACTGTACAATCACCACACTTTTGAAAGTCAACCCTATGTGCAAATGCATATATCTTCTTTTCCACTTTTCCTATGCCGCCAACAAAGGGGCTTCTATTTACAAGCCCATTGCACCACTATTGCATCACTTTTCCTGATGCACAGGCAGCGCAGTGTGCTTTCCCATATTTAAAAGCCCACGTAAAGTCACCCTGCGTGACTTTTCATGGGCTTGTAAATATAGGCCCCTTTCACGCATTACTCTGCGTGAAAGGGGCATTCCATAGGTGTTGCTGTGGGTTTTCCCATGCAGCATCCATGAAACCTGACACATTCCCAGATATACAACATTTTGTAAAACTGGGAATGTGTCAGAATCCTACGCCTCGGCGCAGGCATGGTGCAACGAGGAGAAATACTTTTATTTCTTCTTGTTTTCCCTCTTTCTATGCATGTTGTATTATGCAGCACACATAGAAAGAGGAAAATGCCATTACTGATTGTTTTTGTGCAGGAAGGTTTCCCTTCCTGCACAAATACAATCATCCTCGCAGTGCAGGCATCCTTGCAAAATGACTCAAGGGTGCCTGCGCTGGTGCATGGTAGCCAATTGTTTGCCAGCACAGGGAAAGCACAGGGATGCATTGTGTTTTTGTTAATAAGACTCATCCCGCAAGGTGCAGCTATATGGCTTGCGGTGCTGCGCTGAGTCATTTTCTTGTAGATGAGGCCCCAAATTTTGGTTGTTATCCGTTCCCCTTTCTACCCCAGAAAGGCATTTACTCCATGCCGTTACATTTTAAAATTCTGTCTGTTTCCAGGGAGAGAAATGTTCAGATAGAAGTTTGTGAATGCGTCTAAATGCAAGTGTTTGTGGGAGTTCAAAAGCTTACAAGGCAAACCACCCCTTGTTCCTCTCACTTTGCCACCCATGCTGAGATTCACTATTGCATAATATATACAGTTGTAATTGTAAATGTACTTGTATATCGCTTATGACCCCTAATGAGGCATACATCACTTTTTCGGTGGGTAGCACTCTACTCCAGAACCCAAAATTCGAATTTAGTAGGTTAGTACATAAATATAAATATACATATATATAAATATGTTTTCCTTCTACATTAGTTGTTTTAGGTTTGTGCTCTTGATTTCATGTGTGTATAAAGTCGTAAAACCATTTGCACGTGGCAACTAACTTATTGTGAATAACTGTCAGTCATGAATGGAGCTGTTTACGACTGTAAATAACTTTGTGATTCGCTGCAAATAGTAAGTATACAATGACTGCTTGTTTTTTTTGTTCATTCCCTCTAATTAGGCTGTTAACTCGGATGATTTGAGCTCTAATTTACACAGCACATCAGCATTGTCAGCGCAAAACAACTACTTAGTGAAGTCAATAAACCGAGTACATTCGCCAGTGCGCACAGTCGTGATTAGCTCTCTGGTAAAGCACACACATTTCTAGAATTCCCGCCATATTTATACTTAGAACTACACAGTTCTGTGATACGACTTCATAGCAGCTGCATAAACAAAGTCAGATGGCCAAAAAGGTTATGTTACTTATTCGTGTGTAGCACATTTCTGTCACTGCTGTGGCCTTGTAGCTCTGTAGTGTTCCGTGATGAGCAGTAATACTTTAATGAGGGTTTCCGACAGCCCTCCCTGTCTCCAAGTGTCTCCTGGGCCCAGTGGTGGCATCAGGGGAGGCTAAAGATAGAGAGGGCCCCATTTCAAAGTGGTGTGCTTTTAAGCCCCCCGGCCTGTACTAGTGACCACATTCTAATGACACTTTTATGTGAGTCTAGGGAAAACCCGTGACTAAAAAGCAATGCACAGCTTGAGGGCACTAAGGCCTGAGCTTAGTAATCAACATTTTGCAATTTATTCAGCAAATTTGTATTTTCCAATTATTCAATAATTCTCAAAAAACATCCAATGTAATCCATAAAGCAAAATTCAGGATTAGTACATGTCAAAAAGTCAAAACAATTTATCAGTATACATTTCACTTTGATTAATGTGTTAAACAACAAAACACAATGTTCATAAACAATTCATTGACAGCCCAATGCATTTTGGGTTCCTCCCGAACCCTTCATCAGGGGAAATCTAGTTTATCAATATCCACAAGTGTATGTAGTTAAACTCCTCAGAGTCAGTCAGGTTGTGAATCTACAACAAAGACATACGGTAGCCTTAGTTACAATGAAAAAGGAGTTGTATCGATTAAAATTAACATGTTTCATATTTCTGTGGGTTTTTACATGCTAAACAATGACACAAGTACCAGAATTTATTTAGTGAAAGGTTCCAAGTGATAAAAAGCCAAAGAGAATTAACTGAAAAGTGCCTGCATCACAAAAGACAAAAGACCAAAAGCAGTCTGACACCAGAATTACTGGAAAGGGCTCCGATCACGTGCTCTACCTTTTTGTGTGATTTAACACCAGTGCAATGAAAAAACTACCTTCCTCATAGTAATTTACCTAGACACTTATACATAATACCTTCAATATCTTGCTGGGATGCTAAGAATGATATTCCTCATATGTGTAAAAAATAGCCGTTTCTCCTGTTGAAAAAAGGTAGGGTTATACACTTTGCCTTTTCTTTTATCAAAGATTCCATAGTGACCTGAAACTCATTACTCACAATAGATGTTCGCTATCTGATCCAAAGTAGCAATCCGACGCGAAGATAAACCTCTTCTGACACTAAAGGTAATAGTGATAATAAAGAACCCATTATTCAAGTTCAATTCTGTTCAAAAGGTTTCACTACCCACTTATCGTATTCGACGCCACTGCGTCTTCATCTTACCTCAAACGAACAAATTGTTTCCCCATCCGTATCTGTTATCTTATGTTCAGGGGATGTCTGAAAAACAAGTTAAAATCCACCATTAAGATGGATGATTCGAGGTTAAGTCTGAACTTAATTTTAAACTTAAAATAAAATAAAATAAAATAAAGGTTCCCCCTACCTTCCAGCTATTTAATTGCCGTCCTTCCGTCTAACCGCTCCTCGTGTGTCTGTTACAGCTAGTTGCCGGTTCTGGGTACATGAACTGACAGCAGCGACGGTGCGCTGCCCTCCATTTATCATAAACATAAAGAACGGACTACAAGAGTACCAACTCTGACCTTATCCAAAATGGCGCCCATGGTCAAATCGCGATAAATAGATCGAATGGATGCAATGTGAATATTATGAAGGTAAACAAGAAGAAAGAAAAAAGTGATGATAAACACAAATGAGAGTGAAGGTAAAATGGATTAAAATAAATTAAAATAAAATAGAATGTAGTGTCATCAAAAAGTATGCAAAATACCCCTCACATTCTAAAATCACAAGTTGTTCCTTTTATAGAAAGCACAGAAGTTCATAATGGTTGTTCAGACCCCCAGGGATTACGGTCCCTAATTTTTTGATCCATTGTGTTTCTTTCCTTGAAAGTGTGTTGTTAATGTCCATACCTGTGTGTGGTACTATGCTCTCAAGGATCGTGTATCTCAACTGCGGTATAGTGTGACCTGCATTAATCCAATGCCCTGCTAATGCGGAATTCATATTTTTATTCCGTATACGGCTCTTATGCTCCACTATCCTGGTTTTGATTTTTCTACTTGTTCTGCCCACGTAAATCAGTCCGCAAGGACACTTTATCGCGTATATGACATTGTCGGTTGTGCAATCAGACGTATGTCTTAAAGGGATTGCTTTCCCAGTTTTTGGATGTCGGAATTCCTTTCCAGTGATGACATTCCCACATTGGCCACAGTTGTAGCACTTCCTCATGCCCTTAAATCCTTTGAGTTCATTTATTTTTCGTGCTTTTAGCAGTTCCTGAAGGTTCTGTGCCCGAGTATGGGCAAACAAGGGTATTCCTGTTATAACCCCATTGAAGTCAGGTTCATTCTCAATCAGTTCCCATCTCCTCCGGATGATGGCTTTGATTTTCGGGGCTTGAGATGAATATTTTAAAACAAACACCTCCTTTTTTCCTCCTGGTTATTCTGTTTTTGTAGTAGATCTTCTCTTTTTTTATTAGATACTGTGTTTCTCGCTTCAATCAAGGTAGAGTCTGGATAACTCCTAGATCTATACCTCCTCACTTGGTCATCCATCAATTGTTCACATGTATCCTCTCCCGATGTTATTCTTTTTATTCTCATAAGTTGCGAAACAGGTAAGTGTTTTCTTAGGGACAAAGGGTAAGCACTCGAGAAGTGTAGTGCACTGTTCACATCAGTGGGCTTTTTGTAAACTCTAGTGGCCAATCCAGTAGAGGTTTTCAAAATTTCAATGTACAAAAAATGTATTTTATTTTCATCAATATCATATGTGAACTGTATCCGGCTGTTGAATGAGTTCAGTTCCTGAAGACATCTATCCAGTGTCGCACGTGGGCCTCTCCAAATAACCAAAAAGTAATCGATGTATCGAATAAGCATAAGGGCATTTTCTTTCCAATCAGGATGGTGGAGTATATGTTTTTCTTCGAAATACGCCATAAAAGTATTTGCATAGGCAGGTGCCCCTGGAAAACCCATAGAGGTACCTGTCCTTTGGGCATAAAATCGGTCCTTCCAGCAAAAATAACTGTGGAAAAGAGCAAAATGTAATAGTTCCAATAGGAACACACTTTTTTCTTGCGGTAAATCTGAATTTAGGAGTCTCCATTCCGTAGCTTCAAGTCCTTCTTCGTGGGCTATGGATGTGTATAGCGCCACCACATCGATGGTACAGAGTAAAATATCCTGGGTGAAAATTTCTTTTATAGAATCAAGTTTTAGCAAACAATCTGTTGTGTCTTTCACATAAGTTGTCCAAGTCTGGACAAGTGGTTGTAGGTAGAAGTCCAAGAAAAATCCCAATGCTTCATGTATAGACCCACACCCCGCCACAATGGGGCGGAATGGGGGGTTATTTCTGTCCTTATGTACCTTAGGTAACATATAAATTGAAGGGGTTTTAGGAAATTGGTTATATAGATACTGTTTTTCTTTCTCAGTTATTACTCCCATTTCTACTCTTTTCTCCAAAATAGTACTCAAAACTTGTTGCAATTCTCTAATTGGGTCTTGTGGTAAGAGGAAGTATGTATCTTCATCTGAAACATGCATATTTACACTTTGCTCATAAAAGTCAGTGTCAAGAACCACCAGGGCTCCTCCCTTATCAGCTGGTTGAAAAGTTATTGAGCGATCTTGTCGCATGTTGTTCAAAATCCTCCAATCCTCAGAAGTGAGATTAGAGTAAGAAGATGTCGAATATTTCACCTGTTCCAAATCTTTTTTCACCAGGGTTTCAAAATTATCTAAAGTTTTATGGGATATGTGCGAGATGAATTTACTTTTCGGTTTGAACTGTGTGTCAGTTGTTTGTGTATCCAATACTGACCCACTTGAAAAGAACCATCTTAGCCGTAGTTTTCTCATAAACTTAAATAGGGACACTTCTGTCTCCAGAACATTGGAAGTATATGATGGTACAAATGATAATCCCTTATTTAGTATTTTTATTTCCTTTTGATTGAATCTTTTGTATGAGATATTAATCACCAATGACTCTTCAGTATTTATTTCTTCAAGTCTCGTCTGGGTCTGCCCGTTTCCACTGGTGTAACTTTTTTTGTTTTGTCCCCTGCGGGTCCTCCGTTTCCAGAGGCTGTTTTGTCCGGAGGTATTTTTTCCATCTGGCCTGCCTCTAAAAAAGGCTGCCCGGTTGCTGAAGTGGTAGGTGTCTCGTCCCTAGTTTTTCTTAGAGTCTGAGATACTGACGCCGCACTTGGTCTTTGCATAGTTAGATCTTCATCTGTGACGACACTCTCTACTGATGATGACGTGCCAGGTTTTTTAAAGACTTTCCTCTGGGCATAGTTGTCAGCCCACGTATAAACTTCGTCCAGTTTATAATCAATTGTGTCCCGTCTGAATTATCGGGTTTTTCGTTCATGTACTTCACGTGCATGAATATCCAGATTCCTATTGATATCTTCCAAAGTTTTTGTCCAATCCTCTCCTTCCAGTTTACTGGAAAGGTCATTCTTTAGTTTATGAATGTCCTGTGTGAGTTCTTTTAAAGCATTAGAAATCTCCTCCACCAATAATAAAATTAAATCTCAAGAACATTTGTTTAAAATGGCGTACCACCGTGACATGAAGGCCTTGTCAAACTTAAATAACATAGGTCGTAGGGCAATTCGCAATCCTCGGGGTATCCTCCTGACCTTGTGATATTCTATCAATGTGGTGGCGTGTAACCGCTGGTTAATTTCCTTTTTCATAAGGTACTCCAATTGTCTCAGTTGATTTGTAGTAGATCCGGTAGCTGAGCTGAACTCACAAACTTCTTTAACCAAAGCATATATAGTATCCGCTTATTCACTTGAATAGGCTTTTGTTTCTGCCTGATTGGTTGTAAGATTAGATATGTCTTGCCACATTTTTGGGTGCTAGAGCCACTGAGTGGTACCTGAAGGTTAAGAATGTGTAAATGTGTGTGGATCTGCACACCTATTTTTCTCTCTAATGTAATGAATTAGGTACATTTTGTCACTGTTAGCGTGCAATGCTGTTGGGGAAAGTACCTGTCCCCCGAGAAAAAATACTTTTATGTGAGTCTAGGGAAAACCTGTGACTAAAAAGCAATGCACAGCTTGAGGGCACTAAGGCCCGAGCTTAGTAATCAACATTTTGCAATTTATTCAGCAAATTTGTATTTTCCAATTATTCAATTATTCTCAAAAAACATCCAATGTAATCCATAAAGCAAAATTCAGGATTAGTAAATGTCAAAAAGTCAAAACAATTTATCAGTATACATTTCACTTTGATTAATGTGTTAAACAACAAAAAACAATGTTCATAAACAATTCATTGACAGCCCAATGCATTTCGGGTTCCTCCCGAACCCTTCATCAGGGAAAATCTAGTTTATCAATATCCACAAGTGTATGTAGTTAAACTCCTCGGAGTCAGTCAGGTTGCGAATCTACAACAAAAACATACGGTAGCCTTAGTTACAATGAAAAAGGAGTTGTATCGATTAAAATCAACATGTTTCATATTTCTGTGGGTTTTTACATGCTAAACAATGACACAAGTACCAGAATTTATTTAGTGAAAGGTTCCAAGTGATAAAAAGCCAAAGAGAATCCAAAACTGAAAAGTGCCTGCATCACAAAAGACAAAAGCCCAAAAGCAGTCTGACACCAGAATTACTGGAAAGGGCTCCGATCACGTGCTCTATCTTTTTGTGTGATTTAACACCAGTGCAATGAAAAAACTACCTTCCTCATAGTAATTTACCTAGACACTTATATATGATACCTTCAATATCTTGCTGGGATGCTAAGAATGATATTCCTCATATGTGTAAAAAATAGCCGTTTCTCCTGTTGAAAAAAGGTAGGGTTATACACTTTGCCTTTTCTTTTATCAAAGATTCCATAGTGACCTGAAACTCATTACTCACAATAGATGTTCGCTATCTGATCCAAAGTAGCAATCCGACGCGAAGATAAACCTCTTCTGACACTAAAGGTAATAGTGATAATAAAGAACCCATTATTCAAGTTCTTATCTGTTCAAAAGGCTTCACTACCCACTTATCGTATTCGACGCCACTGCGTCTTCATCTTACCTCAAACGAACAAATTGTTTCCCCATCCGTGTCTGTTATCTTATGTTCAGGGGATGTCTGAAAACCAAGTTAAAATCCACCGTTAGGATGGATGATTCGAGGTTAAGTCTGAACTTAATTTTAAACTTAAAATAAAATAAAATAAAATAAAGGTTCCCCCTACCTTCCAGCTATTTAATTGCCGTCCTTCCGTCTAACCGCTCCTCGTGTGTCTGTTACAGTTAATTGCCGGTTCTGGGTACATGAACTGACAGCAGCGACGGTGCGCCGCCCTCCATTTATCATAAACATAAAGAACGGACTACAAGAGTACCAACTCTGACCTTATCCAAAATGGCGCCCATGGTCAAATCGCGATAAATAGATCGAATGGATGCAATGTGAATAATATGAAGGTAAACAAGAAGAAAGAAAAAAGTGATGATAAACACAAATGAGAGTGAAGGTAAAATGGATTAAAATAAATTAAAATAAAAAAGAATGTAGTGTCATCAAAAAGTATGCAAAATACCCCACTGCGGAATAGTGTGACCTGCATTAAGGAATTCCGACATCCAAAAACTGGGAAAGCAATCCCTTTAAGATACACGTCTGATTGCACAACCGACAATGTCATATACGCAATAAAGTGTCCTTGCGGACTGATTTACGTGGGCAGAACAAGTAGAAAAATCAAAACCAGGATATTGGAGCATAAGAGCCGTATACGGAATAAAAATATGAATTCCGCATTAACAGCGCATTAGATTAATGCAGGTCACACTATTCCGCAGTTGAGATACACGATCCTTGAGAGCATAGTACCACACACAGGTATGGACATTAACAACACACTTTCAAGGAAAGAAACACAATGGATCAAAAAATTAGGGACCGTAATCCCTGGGGGTCTGAACGACCATTATGAACTTCTGTGCTTTCTATAAAAGGAACAACTTGTGATTTTAGAATGTGAGGGGTATTTTGCATACTTTTTGATGACACTACATTCTATTTTATTTTAATTTATTTTAATCCATTTAACCTTCACTCCCATTTGTGTTCATCATCACTTTTTTCTTTCTTCTTGTTTACCTTCATATTATTCACATTGCATCCATTCGATCTATTTATCGCGATTTGTCCTTGGGCGCCATTTTGGATAAGGTCAGAGTTGGTACTCTTGTAGTCCGTTCTTTATGTTTATGATAAATGGAGGGCGGCGCACCGTCGCTGCTGTCAGTTCATGTACCCAGAACCGGAAACTAGCTGTAACAGACACACGAGGAGCGGTTAGACGGAAGGACGGCAATTAAATAGCTGGAAGGTAGGGGGAACCTTTATTTTATTTTATTTTATTTTAAGTTTAAAATTAAGTTCAGACTTAACCTCGAATCATCCATCCTAATGGTGGATTTTAACTTGGTTTTCAGACATTCCCTGAACATAAGATAACAGACACGGATGGAGAAACAATTTGTTCGTTTGAGGTAAGATGAAGACGCAGTGGCGTCGAATACGATTAGTGGGTAGTGAAACCTTTTGAACAGAATTGAACTTGAATAATGGGTTCTTTATTATCACTATTACCTTTAGTGTCAGAAGAGGTTTATCTTCGCGTCGGATTGCTACTTTGGATCAGATAGCGAACATCTATTGTGAGTAATGAGTTTCAGGTCACTATGGAATCTTTGATAAAAGAAAAGGCAAAGTGTATAACCCTACCTTTTTTCAACAGGAGAAACGGCTATTTTTTACACATATGAGGAATATCATTCTTAGCATCCCAGCAAGATATTGAAGGTATTATATATAAGTGTCTAGGTAAATTACTATGAGGAAGGTAGTTTTTTCATTGCACTGGTGTTAAATCACGCAAAAAGATAGAGCACGTGATCGGAGCCCTTTCCAGTAATTCTGGTGTCAGACTGCTTTTGGGCTTTTGTCTTTTGTGATGCAGGCACTTTTAAGTTTTGAATTCTCTTTGGCTTTTTATCACTTGGAACCTTTCACTAAATAAATTCTGGTACTTGTGTCATTGTTTAGCATGTAAAAACCCACAGAAATATGAAACATGTTGATTTTAATCGATACAACTCCTTTTTCATTGTAACTAAGGCTACCGTATGTCTTTGTTGTAGATTCGCAACCTGACTGACTCCGAGGAGTTTAACTACATACACTTGTGGATATTGATAAACTAGATTTCCCCTGATGAAGGGTTCGGGAGGAACCCGAAATGCATTGGGCTGTCAATGAATTGTTTATGAACATTGTTTTTTGTTGTTTAACACATTAATCAAAGTGTGGGCGTGGTTTAGGCGCCGACCGGGATGGCTGCGTGAGCGAGTTGCTCCGCGCCGAGTCCCGCTATTATCCTGAACGACTTGCCCTCGGTGCCCCTGGCAGCGTGAATCGGGATCAGGAAGGGTCGCTGACCCAGAGGGGAGAGTCTGGATCCCATTGGGACCCCGGAAGACACACGTTGCCGGACCTCGGAGCCTGGCCGGCCTGATCGGCAAACAAAGGCAAGATGGCGGCGCTGCCAGATCGGGAGCGCTAGAAGCTGTACACCGGGGAGCAGCGAGCGCGCTGGAGGCTGCCGGGCGGCGCGAGCAGAGCAGGAACCCAGGGCGAGGACTGTTGGGGCTGATCTGGAGCGGCGCAGGCGGTCCGCGGCTGAGATCCGGTGAAAGCGGTGCCCCTCCCCCCTGCTCTCCGGCCCCTGGCGAGGGGGCCCGGACTCTGACTGTGCGGGTGACAACGCTGTTGGCCCGCGAGGGCTGCCCGCTGATAGGACTGCTGCTGCGGAGGCTGCGCAGACGGGATCGGCACTGTTTGGGGGCCCGAACGCCCGGCTGAGGACCGCTGCGGAGTAGCGGCGTGCAGCGAGTTGGCTGTGGTGTTGGGCCGGAGTCCAGCCTCCCACGGTTTCTGTGTGCCCCAGGGAGCAGACGGACCTGGAATTGAGCGGTGGGCCTAGGGGCCGGAGGGGGGGTCGGCTCGGTGGGGACCATGGGGCACTGGGCTGGTGGAACAGAGGATAGCGGCCGGTGCACGCTGGGACCCGCGTGGTGTGGTGCTGCTGTGAGCAGCGAGCTCAGTCTGCCCAGGAACACATTTGCCACTCCTTCTTGGAGGAGCGCACTGGACTTGCTGGCCTAGCCATTGCGGATCCTGGAGGCGCTGTGAGCGTGTTGGTGGAACCACGCAGTGCACGCCTATGGATCGGTGGTAGGCGGCTGCACGCAGAAGGGGGCCTGTTGGTATCGTGTGGACGGGATGGATCTGGGGCAGTGAGAGCTGATCATATCATTATTTGCCATTGGGCAGTACCGAGAGGGGCCAAGAACGGAACGACTAGTGGGTTTGCCACAGTGAGCGGTGATCGGTGGAAGCAGCTCGAGTGGCACGTCTCTCGCAGCCAAGATGGCCGCGCTGGATGCTGGCCTCGCCGCACTGCCTGTGCAGGAGGGCAGGATTCCCTTGGCCAAAGATGGCGGCGCCCCGACCTCAGTGGAGGCCTCGCCGCAAGAACAGAGGCTGAACCGACGCCTTGACGCTATTCTGGAAGCGATCGCTGCTACAAAGGACGCGCTGCACCAGGACATTGCGCAGGTAGCGACGGGGCTGGGCCTACTAAGAGCCGACCACGCCAAGCTCTCTGATAGAGTGAAATCCAACGAACAACTGCTTCAGGAACTGAAACCGGCGGTGGTCACCACGGAACATAAACTGACAGACATCATTGGCAGCCTGGCGCTCCTGGAACGACGAGCGGAGGACGCGGAAGGTCGTAACCAGAGGAACAACGTGAGGGTGGTGTGGCTTCCAGAGAAAATTGAGAAAGGTGATGCGGTGTCCTGTATGGAGGAATGGTTCCGGACGGTGGTGGCACCGGAGGGTCTGTCCCCCTTCTTCTCTCTGGAAAGGGCACACAGGGTGCCTGCCAAGCCGCCCTTGGAGGGCCGACCGCCTCGGCCGATGGTGGTCAAATTGTTGCACTATAAAGACCGTGATCTGTTGATACAGAGGGCGAGATCCCAAGGTCCCTTCCAGGTGGAAAATAGCAGGGTCACGATCTTCCCAGACTACACGCAGGAGGTGCAGCGGAGTAGAGCCTCCTTCTTATCAGTGAAGAAGGAGCTGAGAGAGGAGGGGATCCAATACTCCTTGCTTTTTCCCGCGAAGCTGAGAGTGATCCTTGATGACAGGACCCACTTTTTCCAAACACCCGACGAGGCATGGTCATGGCTTGAACTGTATCGTGCGGGGACGGATCGTGCACACAGAGTCGGTAGGGATCGGCAGCAACCAGTCAAGCTCAGGAAATCAAAGCGCATCCGCTCCCAGAATAAGCTCAAACGGGCCGAGCGAGATGCACAAATGCTGGCCAACAGGAAGAGTGCGTTGGCGGCCACAGCGACCATCACTGGATCGCAGCAGGAGAAAACGTCTGGAGACTCGGCATCGGAAGAGGAAGAGGAGAAGACCGGAGGAGACGACTCGGATGTGGAGGGAGCACGGGGGCCGGAGGTCACCCCACAGACTTCGGATGGCATGTTTAACGAGTGAGGATCGTAGCTAATGTACGATTCCGGGTTGCCTGTCGGTACGGACTCTCCAGACTTATATTGGACTGCCAGGTATGGGGCTGCGTAAGCAGTTTGGGACAGCGGGCGCGGGGTGGTGGCTCTGCCGACCTGGTTCGGGGCTCCATTGACCTCTTCAGGCCCTTAAGGTCTTCTGTGGTGACGACCACAGGTTAGTGTGATGTGTGGGGTGTTTAAGGTTTGGAACGGGGCTGAAGCTGGGTTATTAGGTCCTGTCCTGGGGAGGGGGGTAAGGGGAGTTTTGGGAAATGTTTTGAAGGGGAAGTACGATTGCTGCAATGCGGGAGTCCTTTATTGGCTAGCGCCACTGTGTAGAACGATACTTTATGGGGACGTTACCTAATTTGAAATGTGTCACATGGAATGTCCGTGGTATTCGTACGATGGTGAAACGCCACAAGGTGCATGCATATTTAGTGAGGAGGGGCGTTCAGATTGCAATGCTTCAGGAAACTCACCTGACCAAGAAGGAGTGCGGGGCTTTACAGAAGAGGTGGCGAGGTCAGGTATTTGGCACGACATACTCGGCATTCGCCAGAGGGGTGTTAATATGGATACGGGCGGGTACGCCATTTCAAGTCACGAATCAGAGAGTGGATCCAGAGGGTCGATATGTAGCGGTTGAGGGACGTCTCTTTGGTAGGGAAGTGGTGCTGTGTAACATATATGCCCCCAACTCTGATCAAGCTCATTTCTTTGAGGGTTTATCGCGCTCACTGGCGTATTATTTAGCGGGCCCTCTTCTACTGGCGGGGGATTTTAATTCCATCTCTGATGTGCTGTTAGATAGGTCACACCCACCACTAGTAGACTCCCCGGTACGCCGACTAGCGACCAACAGGAGGGAATGGCAAGACAGGTGGGGTTTGGTGGATGTGTGGAGGACACAACATCCTGAGATCAGGGATTACTCTTATTTTTCCACGCTGCACGACCTACATGTTCGACTAGATTCAGTGCTGTGTGGCAGCTCCTTGGCGAATGTGGTGACTCATTCTGAGTATCTGTCTAGGACCATTTCGGACCATAATCCCGTGTTGATCTCAATGCAGTGGCAGCTGACGAGATCGGCAGTTCCACTTGTGGGACACCCCCGCGCCGCACGGCCACCAGCTGCTGCGTGTGCCCCTTGCCTGCCCTCTGCCTCGCTGCTGCCTCGTTTGCCGGCTGCCGCCGCTGCGAGTATTTTTGCCCTTGTTTTGACGGTTTTTTGTGCTTGCTTGGTTCAACTCTCTTTTTTCCCCTGTTTTTGCGTTTATTTGTGCCTGTTTCATTATATTTGCATTTTCCCCGTGTTTGCTCTCCTTCCTTGTTGTCCGCCTACCTCGCCGCCCCCCGCCCTCCCTTCCCGCCACCGCCGCTTGTCCCCGCCCCTTTTTTGTCTTCTGTAACCCTCCCCGCTCCCGCCTCCCAGCTGCCCCGCCCACCCGCGCACTTGGCCTTAAATGGCGACCGTGCGACGCAGGTGAGTGTGACCCACTTGTGGGACACCCCCGCGCCGCACAGCCACCAGCTGCTGCGTGTGCCCCTTGCCTGCCCTCTGCCTCGCTGCTGCCTCGTTTGCCGGCTGCCGCCGCTGCGAGTATTTTTGCCCTTGTTTTGACGGTTTTTTGTGCTTGCTTGGTTCAACTCTCTTTTTTCCCCTGTTTTTGCGTTTATTTGTGCCTGTTTCATTATATTTGCATTTTCCCCGTGTTTGCTCTCCTTCCTTGTTGTCCGCCTACCTCGCCGCCCCCCGCCCTCCCTTCCCGCCACCGCCGCTTGTCCCCGCCCCTTTTTTGTCTTCTGTAACCCTCCCCGCTCCCGCCTCCCAGCTGCCCCGCCCACCCGCGCACTTGGCCTTAAATGGCGACCGTGCGACGCAGGTGAGTGTGACCCACTTGTGGGACACCCCCGCGCCGCACAGCCACCAGCTGCTGCGTGTGCCCCTTGCCTGCCCTCTGCCTCGCTGCTGCCTCGTTTGCCGGCTGCCGCCGCTGCGAGTATTTTTGCCCTTGTTTTGACGGTTTTTTGTGCTTGCTTGGTTCAACTCTCTTTTTTCCCCTGTTTTTGCGTTTATTTGTGCCTGTTTCATTATATTTGCATTTTCCCCGTGTTTGCTCTCCTTCCTTGTTGTCCGCCTACCTCGCCGCCCCCCGCCCTCCCTTCCCGCCACCGCCGCTTGTCCCCGCCCCTTTTTTGTCTTCTGTAACCCTCCCCGCTCCCGCCTCCCAGCTGCCCCGCCCACCCGCGCACTTGGCCTTAAATGGCGACCGTGCGAACGCGCAGCGGTCACGCGCAGCGGGCGCGCCGATTGTGCGCCGAAGGCGCGCCAAAGGTAAGCCCGTCTGCGCCCGTCCGCGCCTGGACCGCGCCCAGCGCCAGGACCCCTGGCTCTCGAAGACCCCGACCTACCCGCCTGACGTACTCAGCCGCCACCCTCTTCGCTCTCAACACCGGCCGACTCCCAGAATGCCACCAAGCCACTCCAAGACGCACCCACGGACCTTTCAGCTGCCACGCCTGCAAATTCTCCTGCATCCGGACCAGCCCCGCACCAGCACCCGCCAAGCCGAACTCCAGCAGCACCCACCTCAAGTGCATCCTGCTCAACACCCGCTCCTTCCACAGACACGCCATCGAACTCTGGAACCTCCTAGACGCCACAGCCCCTGACGTTGCCTTCCTCACGGAGACCTGGATGAACGCCTCTTCAGCTCCCGACATCGCCATCGCTATCCCAGAGGGCTACAAGATCGTCCGGAGGGACCGAAACGCCAACCAGATGGGAGGAGGCATCGCCATCATCCACAGGAACACCATCCGTCTCACGACCAGCACCGACAACACCCTGACCAGCGCCGAACACCTGCATTTCCAGATCCACACCAACCCGAACACCACCCTCAGAGGCACCCTGATCTACCGACCCCCTGGACCGCGCACGCAATTCAGCGAGGACATCGCCGACTTCATCAGCCCGCATGCCCTCCCCTCCGCTGACTACATCCTCCTGGGAGACCTCAACTTCCATCTGGAGAACAACAACGACCGCAACACCACCACCCTGCTCGACAACCTCGCCAACCTGGGACTCAAGCAACTGGTGTCCACCCCCACCCACCTCGCCGGACACACACTCGACGCCGTCTTCTCATCCAGCACAGACATCGACTTCAGCCACGCCACTGAGCTTCAATGGATGGACCACAGCTGCGTCCACTTCACCTTCAAGAGAACGACGACCCACCAACACCAGCAACAGACCGCCCGCAGAAGCTGGAACAAGATCACAGCAGACCAGCTCGCCACCTCCCTGAGCCAACACCCTCCTGCCGGCTCAGCGAACCCCAGCCAGGCCGCCGACAACCTCACAAAGTGGATCAGCAACTGCGCGGACGAACTCGCTCCGCTGAGGACCCCGCCTAGCAGACCCGGCAGCAAGAAGGCCCCATGGTTCACCGACGAACTCAAGAGCTCCAAGAAGAACTGCCGAGCCCTCGAGAAAGTCTGGAAAAGGGAACCGACACCGGACAACAGGACCTCCTACAAACTTGCCACCCGGAAACACCACCAGCTGATCCGCGCCGCCAAGACAACAGCTTTCAAGGACCGGTTGGACAACAACGCACACAACTGCAAGGAACTCTTCAACATCGTGAAAGAGCTTTCCAACCCCAGCGCAGGAAACAACGACATCACCCCATCGCAAGACCTCTGCAACTCCCTCGCCTCATACTTCCACAACAAGATCACGGACATACACAGCAGCTTCAACAACCAACCAACGCACACCACGACCGACCAGCCACCCCCCCCCACCACCACCCTCCACGCCTGGACCCCGATCAGCACCGAAGACACCATCCGCACGATGAACTCCATCCACTCCGGATCACCGACCGACCCCTGCCCTCACCACGTCTTCAACAAGGCCGACGCTGTCATCGCACCCCACCTGCGAGACATCATCAACACCTCCTTCGACACCGCCATCTTCCCTGAAAGCTGGAAACACGCCGAACTCAGCGCTCTACTCAAGAAACCAACAGCGGACCCCACCGACCTCAAGAATTACCGCCCCATCTCGCTTCTCCCGTTTCCAGCCAAAGTCATCGAGAAGACCGTCAACAAGCAGATGGCCGCCTTCCTCGAGACGAATGGGTCCCTCGACCCCTCACAGTCCGGCTTCCGAGCCAATCACAGCACCGAGACCGCCCTCATCGCCGCCACCGATGACATCCGAGCCCTGATGGACAACGGAGAAACAGCGGCCCTCATCCTCCTAGACCTCTCCGCGGCATTCGACACTGTCTGCCACCGCACCCTAGTACAGCGCCTCAGCAACGTCGGAATCCAGGACAAGGCGCTGGAATGGATCATCTCCTTCCTCGACGGAAGAACACAGAGAGTCCGCCTACCACCGTACAAGTCAGAGGCCTCCAAAGTCATCTGCGGCGTCCCCCAAGGATCATCCCTGAGCCCCACCCTCTTCAACGTCTACATGAGCCCCCTCGCGGCCATCGTACGCAAACACCACCTCAGCATAATCTCCTACGCCGACGACACCCAGCTGATCCTCTCCCTGACCAACGACCCCGCCGCCGCCAGAGCCAACCTGCACGAAGGGATGAAAGAGGTAGCCGAGTGGATGACGACCAGCCGCCTGAAACTGAACTCGGACAAGACGGAGGTCCTCATCCTGGGCTCCTCACCCTCCGCCTGGGACGACTCCTGGTGGCCTCCCGCCCTGGGCACCGCACCCAAACCGACAGACCATGCACGAAACCTGGGCTTCATCCTGGACTCCTCCCTCTCCATGACCAGGCAAGTCAACAGCGTCTCCTCGGCGTGCTTCAACATCCTACGCATGCTACGGAAGATCTTCTGGTGGATCCCCACAGAGACCAGGAAGACCGTCACCCAGGCCCTCGTCACCAGCCGACTGGACTACGGCAACGCCCTCTACGCCGGGACCACCGCCAAGCTCCAGAAGAGACTCCAGCGGATCCAAAACGCCTCAGCCAGACTCATCCTCGACATCCCACGATCCAGCCACATCTCCGGACATCTGAGAGACCTTCACTGGCTCCCCGTCAACAAGAGAATCACCTTCCGCCTCCTCACCCACACACACAAAGCCCTACACGACCAAGGCCCGAGCTACCTCAACAGCCGAGTCAACTTCTACGCTCCCAAACGCCACCTCCGATCAGCCAACCACGCCCTCGCCGCCGTCCCCCGCATCCGAAGAGCGACTACAGGAGGAAGGTCCTTCTCCTACCTGGCCGCCAAGACCTGGAACTCCCTCCCGTCCGACCTGCGCCTGACCCAAGACCACCTTTCCTTCAGGAAGAAGCTGAAGACCTGGCTGTTCGAGCAGTAGCGGCACCCCCCCCCCCAGCGCCTTGAGACCCTACGGGTATGTAGCGCGCTTTATAAGTGTCACTGATTGATTGATTGATGGCGACTGCGTCCGGACACGCTGGAAGACCCGGTGTTCAGCGACACGGTCCGTCGCGGCATTGACTGCTATTTTACAGACAATGCAGGCTCAGCGGCAACAAGATCGATTGAATGGGATGCAATGAAAGTTGTGGTGAGAGGGGTGTGCATGGGTAGGTTTCTGAATGTGAGAGGGACGGTTCTGAATGACCTTGCGAAAGCGGAAGAGGCGTTGAGAGGGCTGGAACAGCGAAGGCCCGAGAGGCCGGAGTTGCAGGAACGACTGATGCAAGCTAAAGAGGTGGTGGCGACTGAGACGGAAAGGCTGCGGTGCTATGACTACAAGTTGTATGTTGTTAAGGTGCATGAGGAACGGGATAGAGTGGGCACGCTCCTTGCCAAGCTGGCTGATCCGGAACCTAGAGGATGCCCGATCATGAGTATAAGACGCGAGGATGGGGAAGTGGTTTATTCTCAATCAGCGGTTTTGGAGCGTTTCAAGTCCTACTATATGGGACTGTACGAATGCCACCTAGAGGCAGAGGCTTCGGAGATAGGTGAATACCTGGATCCGATCCCCTTACCGACGATGGATAAAGAGGAGGCGAGGGACCTGGGGGGCCCCATCACCTTAGCGGAGATAAGGGGGGCAATTAAACACATGGCACGGAACAAAACGCATGGGGTAGATGGGTTGCCGATTGAGTTCTACGCCAAATTCGTGGATGTCTTGGCGCCCAGACTGCTGATAGTGTACGAAGAGGCGAAGAAGGTGGGGTGGTTACCTGAATCCATGAGGGAGGCGCTGGTGGTGCCGCTGTTGAAGCCGGGCAGGGACGCGTTAGACGTGACCTCTTACCGCCCGTTGTCTATGTTAACGGTGGACTACAAGATCTTGAGTCGCATACTAGCTACCAGGCTCCTACCGCAGATGACCGCCTTGGTGCATAGGGATCAGGCGGGATTCATCCCGACCAGGAGCACCTCGATGAATATCCGTCGACTGGTCCGGGTCATTGACGATACCGCTACAACGGAACGGGATCCTGTGGTATTGGCAGTTGATATCGAAAAGGCGTTCGATAGCTTGGAATGGGATTACCTGGATGGAGTGCTGCTGAAGTTTGGAGTTGGGGAGGGGTTTCGGAGTTGGACGAGAGTGCTTTATTCTTCAGCGACGGCGCGAGTACGGCTGGGGCCTATAGTGTCTCCAGCTTATTCGGTTTGTAGGGGCACGCGGCAGGGCTGTTCGCTGTCTCCTCTGCTATTTGCCTTAGCGATGGAGCCGCTGGCAGCGCAGGCAAGGTCAGGCACCGTATATGACGGGATAGCGCAGGGACCTGAGTCGCACTACATATCTCTATACGCCGATGACCTGTTACTGTACCTGGCGGTTCCTGGGCGAGCTCTAGAAGGCGCGGTGGACATGCTGGGCAGGTTCGGGAGGCTGTCTGGCCTCAGGGTGAATTGGACCAAGACCTGTGTCTTCCCTTTGCGAAAGTCTACGCACTGCCCACAGCTCACAAGACCGGTGGTGTGGGAACCCTCCTGTTTCATCTACCTGGGGGTGCGCATCTACCACGAGGCAGCGGACCTCTTAGAGGGGAACGTGGAACGCTGTATTCGAGCGCTGAAGGGCTGCATGGACTTCTGGGCCTCTCTCCCGCTCTCCGTGTTGGGTCGGGTAGCACTGTTGAAGATGGTGGCACTCCCGCGACTACTCTATTATTTCCGAACGCTGCCGGTTTGGATCCCGCAGAGGATCTTTAGAGAGTTGAAGACGTTGGTGACCGGCTTCCTCTGGGGCCACGGACGACGAAGGGTGGCACTGACTACTCTGACATGGCCCAAGAGCGAGGGGGAGATGGCCGTCCCCGACTTTGAGTTATATTATCTGGCAGCGCAACTCCAGGTTTTGACACAGAACGTGGCCAGGGAATTCAGGGGCCCTGATCGCGACCGGGTGACGGGCATCCAGAGACATGTCTTGTTGTCTATCATAATGCAACAGACGCTGGATGCGAGGGATCTTACGATAGAAGAAAAGAAGCTTAAACTGTGTTGGAATAGGAGCTTGAAAAGAGCGAAGAAAAACCGGCCGTATGCACCGGAGATACCGCTGGGAATGTTGACCGCGCTACCGCACGGGGGCGATTGGTCCCGATTGTTGATGTGGGAAGAGCTGGGCTTGCAGATGATAGGAGACCTCTATATGGATGGGATGTTAGTCCCGTACCAGACATTACAGGAGCAATTTGGCTTACCAGACGGAACCTTCCTACTGCATGCGGCGGTGGTGACAGCGATGCAGTGATATTGGGGGGGGGGGCTGGCGGAGCCAGAGGTGACCATGGCATGCCAATATGTGGTAATGGCCGCGGGCACCGTCAAGGCTGTGACTTGCCTCCACACCAGAATGCTGAATGAGGGACTAGCGCCCTTGTCGGCGCTAAAGTCGCGATGGGAGGTCAGCATAGGTAAACAAATACCAGACACCGTCTGGGGCCAAGTGTTGCATAGGACCTGGACGGGAACGAGGAATGCGCGGTTTCAGCAGGTGCACTTTTTCATCGTCCATAGGGCGTACTTAACCCCGGAGAGGTTACGACGGCACTTCCAGGTGCTTGACGCCATGTGCCCGAGATGTTTAGAGCCAGAAGTAGATCTCGATCACATGCTGTGGGGATGCCCGAAGTTAGGGGAGTACTGGCCGGAAGTGGGGGAACTCCTGAACGCTATCACGGACAGAGAGATAGACTTTGATATGGCTGCATGCCTGCTCCTCTGGTTCCCGCATACCAGGAAGACTAAAATAACGAGCAAATTCATTGATTTGGGGATCATACTGGCACAACGTGAAATAACCTGGCATTGGAAGTCTAAGGAAGGCCCGTCAGTGAGGAGATGGAGGAATGAGCTGTTGAAGTGGTCGGGCTGCGAGAGTGTGCTCAGGATGCGTCAGGCAACTAGGACTGGCAACGAGAAATGTCTGGAACTGGCGAGGTCCTGGGAGTTGGTAGTACAGGCGTTACGGGACTACATGACAGACGACGCGGAGGAAGGTGAGAGATAAGAAGGAATTTCATGTGGCTTGAATGTTTGTCTGAATATCCTGGTGGATGGCGTGCCTCAGCGCTGGGAAGGATGATGGGTGCCCGCATTAGCAGCAGTTGTGGGGGGAGGAGGAAGGGGGGGGTGTTCGTGGTGTAGGTGGTTCAGCACCGCGAAGCAGTTTATCAGACCCGGATGGCCCAGGGAGGAAATAGACAGGATTAGCAGGGAGCGACCATGGGTGCAGTCTGGGGCTTGGCGGTGCAGGGGGGGGATGGGTGTTGTGGGGTAAAAGCAGATGCTACACGACATGGCAGACCTAACGCCCGGACAGGGCACGCACTGAGGCAGCTCCCGAAGAATGGTACTTTGAAGCGCCGCCCAGCCTCCGGGATGTGGGCTAAATGGCTGTGTATTGTAATTCTGTCATGCTAACTGTTGGGATGCCACAAGTGTGCTGGTTGGTCTATTGAATGGTTTTATTTCTGATTCTGCAATAAAAATATATTTAAAAAAAAACAAAAAAAACCACATTAATCAAAGTGAAATGTATACTGATAAATTGTTTTGACTTTTTGACATGTACTAACCCTGAATTTTGCTTTATGGATTACATTGGATGTTTTTTGAGAATAATTGAATAATTGGAAAATACTAATTTGCTGAATAAATTGCAAAATGTTGATTACTAAGCTCAGGCCTTAGTGCCCTCAAGCTGTGCATTGCTTTTTAGTCACAGGTTTTCCCTAGACTCACATAAAAGTATTTTTTCTCGGGGGACAGGTACTTTCCCCAACAGCATTGCACGCTAACAGTGACAACATTTACCTAATTCATTACATTAGAGAGAAAAATAGGTGTGCAGATCCACACACATTTACACATTCTAATGACAGGCATGCACTCTGCAAATAACAATGAAATAGTATAAGAACATATTAAAACGAAGTTAGCAACTGACAGGGTAAAAAATCTTAATCAAAGGTGTAGTAAGGGTGTCAATGTCCCTAATACAGGAAAGGAAACTGAACCTCCCTGTCACCTTCACTTCAGAAGAATAAGTTAGTTATATTTGGGGTGCTATGGGCCCTCAAATCACTGTACAATGGTGCCACGGCACTTGATGGGCTCAGGGCTGGCTTTAGAGCTGGTGCCGCCCAGTACAACAATATTTGTTGGTGCCCTCCAACGACCACCTCCAACACAGATTCCCTTACCACCACCCTTTACCAGTGCCCAAGACTCCATAACCACTCTCTCTCAGATGCATATATAGCACTCTCTCAGATGCATATATAGCGCCACTCATACCAGTGTAGGGTGTCAGAGCACTTTGAATCACATGTACATCTCAGAAAGTCAATTAATCTTATGTTTGTATACCAGTATATAGGAAATGTTACATAAGACAGAGGACTGCAAGGTGTAGGAGCCCCATGCCATCAATGCTGGTAGGCAGTATAGTTAAATAGTGCTTGGTCTAGAGAAGCACAAACTCAGAATTTTAAAAGGAACACCGTTGTTGGGGGTTCCCTTTAATAATGAGAATAGATTTCTACCCAAATGTATCCTTTTTGCTACAACAAACTTTGCTCAAATCTATACTGTGCAGTGTGCATGCAGTTCTTTGACAAAAGTGAACAGCTCTGCATTTAACTTATAAATTGCAACTAACAAATTGATGTCTCTTTTAAAAGCAGTAATCCCACTGACATATTTACATTCTATGCACTTTGTAATCTGCACAGTACTTGTTTTTTGCAACAGGTGTATTAACCCTCCGCACTACTATAGTGAGTCAAAACCCCAATTAAATAAAACTCGATCTCGCTTCAGAAAGAACATTCCCCACAGGAGTTATCCTGACATTTGTTTGGGCTGCCTGGAAATTGCTGGAGGAAACAAACGCGGCAAAAGGTGCATTAAAATAATAGTAAACTTGCAAACATGGCGCACCTTGAAAGTCAGAACCCGGTAAGGTGGCCCTATAGTCACACCACACTTCAGCCGGCCTGGCTGTGCTAAATATTGCTCTGCTGCAGACGTATTTGCTGACAGACTAAGCATCTGCTGAACAGGATGAAGAATATACTCTTAATGCTGCAGGTGTGTCTGAAGCTGGAAGTCCAGGAATGGTGATTACCTCGCACGCGTTCTTTATGGGCAGTCTCCAGTCCAGAAATGTCCATATATAAATCATTTATTTCAGGTGTGCTATCTAATTAGTTCAATGAATTTAAAAAAGACTACAATACCCAGAATCCACCAGGCTACCACACACTAGTCCTGGACTGGATACAGTGTCCGTAATGACATGGAGGAAAGTGATAACCCCAGCTTCAGGGTCCAGACTGCCCCCTCTCCCTCTCTGGGTGAGGAACCAGAGAAAGCTGGAGTCCTTTTCAGTTGAAAGGGATGAAATCCCATGACGTAGCCTGGGCTTGCACAGAGACACTGTTTCCAACACTAATGCTGGTCCAGCTGTGTCCTAGCAGTGTGTTAACACATAGCAGTAAGTGGCATACCCCTACCAGTGCACATTCAGCATGTAAGCAGAGAAACAGAGTGTTCAAGAAGGATGCCCCACAGATCCACTGGAACCATATTGGGATGATGGACTCTGATCTGAAGTTCTGTAAGTAAAAGGGTGATGGGCCCGGAGCCCTTACTATCCGTTGGATATTGAGCAAATATTTATTGTTGTGTTACTTGTCATGAACAGGGGGATACCCCTTTCCCCCTAAACTTTAGCAAGTTCCAAGGTGGGTGTCAGGGCAAGTGAAGGTATTCATAATATTTCAGGAATAATTCCAATAGGCTGGATTGTTCGTGAGAAAAGTTTTTAAGGATGTTGTCACTCATTAAAGGAGAACTGAGTGGGTGTGCAAGAAAGTAACAGACAGCCAACATGTGTTTCGCCCCATTACGTGGCCATCCGGCCTGGGGCTTCCTCAGTGCGTGTATTATTAAGAGGAGATATTCCTCGTAGACAATGTAGGTCCCTGTTCACTCGTGAAAGTCTCGGCGTAATGCTTACTGATCCAAAAGGTTCTATGAAGCGTCACCCTGATCTGAAGTACCCGCATGCTTGAAGCGCTGGTCTACAGACCCAAAGTGTACACTTCGAGAATGCAAGGCCGAGAGTGCAAGGCATCAGGATTTTGCCAGTGCTGTTGAAAAGGTGGCACTATCCAGGAAAGTGAACAGCAAGCCATGGTGGAGATTTCCCAGACAAGCTAAGAAGCGTACAAATTATGGAGGGGAGACGATAATTGCCTCTTATACACGGCACCTCCTCCCCACATTACCACACGATCATAGAATAACAGTCTAGAACAATTTTGGTTTTTGTTAGAGAATATCATCTCAGGCCGTATTTATTAACAGATCATATCACACAAATCACATTTACTTAGAACATTTTACAAATCTATTTTCCTAAATACATAGTCAGCTAGACATCTAGTTAACTATGCATTGCTATGCTATGCTATGCTATGTGGATTTCTAAAGCGTATGGCTACCCGTAGGCTCCTCTGCGCTGGCTAAGACATAGCGTTGCTTCGGGACAAGTGGAGAAACACAGGGGGGCTATTAATGAGGATATAGCCATGTTTTTAGCCTTTTCTGAACTGTGATTCGTTGTTTAGGCATAGTCATTCTATGGGGACCTACAACCAAGTCCCTCTATGTGTATCTATGTGTATCAAACCATTTTTTTAAGTCCTGCTTCGAACTTAACCTTTCTAGGTATGACACAGGCCCCAGCTCAGAACAAAAGAAGTCAGCTCTCATGCAAACAAACCCAGGCTCTTTTAAATTTTGATAGAACCAATCCCATCATGCTAACCCACCCGGAGTACCGCCTGGCACTCCCTCGAGGATGGGCTGGGTAACCAGCCCAACTTTGTCCCCCCGGCACAGACCACATTTTACACCATCCCAAAGGGACATCAGCAACTGGAGCAACCACTAGGAAAGGACAGCTGGTTATAGGCCATGCAAGCAACTGACCCAATAAAGAGCTTTGCAAATTTGTTAAGAGCCTGAGCAAAAAGAGCACCATGTCACACCGGCCTTAAGCTATGTGCAACCATTCTATAACTGTGTCAAGGGGAACAATGACATGACAATTCAGTGGTTAAAAATGCTAACATATGCCTTAGACCATGCTTAACCAGATCAATACTTCCTGTGGAGACATAGCACCTAGAGGAATAAATAAGAGAAGGTATGAGCACAAGTTTATCCAGCCCCAAGGGTTAAAATCCACCTTCCATCTCCCAATCCTGTGAAGCATATGTGAATGGAAACAAGAACCAGTAGCTTAAATGGCTGTGCCACTGTGAAACGAATGTGAGCTAAAGTTAGCTGGATCGATCCCCACTACTCCCAATACCACCTTCAGGACCTTTGTGAACCGAAATCTATAAGCAGAACTATGCCAGCATGAAGGAATAGTGCCCTTGCCAGTTTCACTTGCCTGTGCTCCATGTAGTCTCTCACTGCTTGGGCCCAGCAACATTGGGTCCTGGGGGGCGTAGTGAGAATTTAGGCTTCGGAATAGGTCAGTGGCCCTCTGGTTATACCAGGATTTTTGCAGGCACTAGACAAAGTAACTTTTGACCTCCCCCATCCCTGGTATTGGAGCCTTTACCGATGCTTTTGGGGGCGTCATGGACACACTTCGGGTTAGAACTGCATTGTTTCAGCCATGGAACCAAAAGACCCCCTCTGGCTGCAGGGTCTCTCTTTTAGAACCACACTCGGCCCAACCCTGCAGACACTTTGTCCCTCACAGGAGCCTCGACTGCCGGGGCCGGACGGCCCTAGTGCCCTCCATGACGCTTAAGCTCCCCGCCCATGTCACGGCCTCTGCCTCGTGCTTTCCGTCCTCGTGCATCTGGTCCAGAAGCGAGGGTGGGGGCGGCATGTGCGTGTTTGGTAAAGCGCCACATGGGCACAGAGCCCACAAAATGAACACATTATTAAATGGACTGTGATAGAGGTGGGGGCCACCGAGGCAGCCGCCTCGTCTAAAGTTTCCTTCTCTCCGGATTTGATTTCGTTTCTATTTTAATTGCTACTCTGCGCCAGAACCAACTCTCTCCTCCCCCAATAACCTTTTGCCATTGTTTTTGGGCGCCATCCAGTAGAATGAGGAGACTGGCAGGGGTGTGTTTCCTGAGACGCTAGTTCTTCTTAAAGGTTGAGAGGGCTGGGGCAGAATCAGTGAGCAGTGTACAAAGTGTGTAGGTGGCTATGTGTATTTGCGCCTAGTATGGTTCCAATGCTAGTCGTCCATCAGGACTGGCTCTCTCTCTCTCAGCCCTGCATCCAGGGCTTTAAGTGGGCCGGGTCGCACCGTTGCGGAGCACCGGCATTTTTTTTAAAGGAGGCCTCGAAACTGGACTCTGTTGGCAGGCGCGGTGCATCCATAGGGGCGTGGGGGCGTAGCCCCCCCCCGCGGCCGCCCGCAGGAGACGCCGAGGGAGAACTGACAATGCATGCCAGTCAGCATGACGTCAGACCGCCCACCCCCTTCAGAGACTGAAGTGGGTGGGCGGTCTGGCGTCATGTTGATTGACATGATTGTCACCAGACACCAGGGCAAAAGGGAGGCAGCAACAGAAGTGCGCATGAGTGGGGACGGAGGGTGAATTTTTTACCCGTGCCCACGCATGTGCACTTGTGTTTCCGCTTTTTTGCGCATGCCCATTAGGAACCCTTCGGACTCCTAATGGGCATGCTGCGGGCGCAGAGTAACCTGTGCCCCTGCAGTGCCAGGATTGGCTGCAAGAGGCTGCCAGTGGCATTCGACGACGTGAAGGCGCCAATGGGTTGAGGAGCAGAGGAGGTGCGGACCCGGACCGGCTGTGATGTAAGTTTTATTATATATTTAATCACCCCCCCCACGCGACATCAAACCCCCCCCCCTCCCCCGCGACTGATGTACAGGGCTTTTATACATCATGGGTTTTCAACTCCAAATGACTACCGCAAGCATGTTTGTTCACAGAGCGCTACATGCTGCTATGTGTTGTTATGTGACCTTCAGCTAGGTATTTTTACATAATGTCAGGTAACTGGTGATCATGTAAAGCGCTTCAATGCTGTCTTTGGGCCGAGTTAGCGCTATATAAAACGCTCGCCATAGGAACTCAAACTTTTACGGCGCACCACTTTCAAATGTCACCAGCCGCCCCTGTCCGTTGGGTTATGTTTTGTGCCCTGGCTCAGGGGTTCCGTTTTCCCCCCAACTGCAGTGACAGCAGGCACATCATTTGCGCGTGCTCACACTGCTCACTTCTCACTAGTGGAGAAATTAGGGCATGACCTCATGCCAGGTAAGCATTGTAGGGGAAGGGATAGTCATTTTCTCTCTGGATTTCCCTTCTCTATTTGAAACTCAGGAGCATCAACATTGTCGTGGTGTCACCAGGGCTTTAAGTGGAAGCTTTTTCAATAATATCCAAGCCATAGTTGCTGCTTATTTATCTTATGTAAATAACAACCATTAACAAAGCCAATAGTCCTGACTTGTTGAAGGTATAATGTTACTTGCTGTATCATATATCTGGATGCAATGACAGAAACAGCAAAATACAAGTCGGGTGGCACACTATGCTAAGCACAGATTTTTAGTTTACGTGTTTTCAAGCCACGCCCCTTTGAGAGACCACCCACTTTTTTCATCCCACTTGAAGCCCTGCCTGCACCTGCTCCCACTCAGTGAGCGGTGAATATCTTCACTCGCCGTACCTGCATTTTAGGGTCTACTCTGTCACCAGACTGCGGTCAGACTGGCAGAAGTGACGTCATTATGGCGTGACCGTTCCTGTCACCAGCCACCCGACGTGACCGGTTTTTCGTTTGTTCTGCCATCTTTTTGCATTTGAGTGGTCCCGGCCCAGCCCACACCAACATTTACGAGAAGAATCCGACCTGTTTAACTTTTCCTCCGCAGTAATAGCTTTTCACAGGAAGATTCAGGCTTTCAGAAGCTTGCAATGCATTCGACTAGCTTTACGTCACACTAACTCTTCATGCCCTTCGGCGGTGAGCTGACACGAGACTGATTATTTAACAGCCTTAAATGTGTTCGAGAGATCAGTCTATGTTATGGGACTGAGATGTCGTAATTCTTACCCGGCTTACAAATGTGACCCTGGAACGTGACTGACTCTACCCCAACCATGGAATCGTTTAAGAAGTGAGGCTGACAAGTGATGACGTGCCCTCGGATTGAACCTATCCTAGAAATACTTGCCATTTATGAGACACTGTCAAGCGGGAAATGCTTATTTATTCGCTCCCTTTCCTTACAGGTCTGCCTGACACTGCTTCTAAGGACCAAGATGCACTGAACCCATGGTCCCCTACATCTGGGCTCGCGCCCAGCCTCAATCCTACCTCCCGCCCCCTCCTGGAACAAACCGCTGAACCTGAGCTGTGTTCACCTGCTGGCCGGTCTTTTATAAAGTGAGCAATTTCCTTGTGCTTAGCAGCTGCAAGAAAGTCACGTTTGGGGTCGGCAGTGTCAACGCCGATGCCAGACTCCGTCAGCGGCCGCCTCTGGAGCGGGTCCAGGAAGACTGACAGACCGAAACACACACCGGAACCAGACGGACTTAAACATGCGGAAGTGGGACCGGGGTCTGATGCTTTGCGCTTCAATGAAGATTTGCTGAATGGAAGTGAATGCATGGAGTCACTGAGGATTTTTCACAAAAATATTATCCATCATCTAGTTTGTAACTTTTCCAGAACCTCAAAACAAGCTCAGATGTCCGGTGTTTTTTTCCCCTGAGAAATGTGGCAGGATCACTCCATCTACAGGGGAATTCGCACACCATGGTGAGGTGAAGAAAAGAGTAGATGTGGAGAAGTGTGGCTCAATGGTTAGAGCGGCAGACCCTGATGGAGAGGTCTAGCCCGGGACCAGGCTCGGCGGGTCTTGGGCTAAAAAATTCCACGGACCTGATAATTCTCGCCTCGGTGCCTATTCCAATCATGGAGTCCCACTCTGCAACTCTGGGCAATAGCTTGCTTAATCTCCACAACGGCCCCCACAACGCTAAGGATGCCTGGCCTCCACCTTGGGGGTGCCCAGGAGTGGACTCCTCACAGGGAAAGTGAGGAAAGGTTCCACAGCGGTATTCGTACAAGCGCCTTGAGACCCTTGCGGGTGAGTAGTGCGCTATACAAGTATCAATTTACATTTACCTTTTACAGCTCTGTTGTCTGTAATGTGGTGAGAGTTTTCTAAAATCTGTGGCAACAAAAAAAGTGTATAATGTCTCATTACTTACAGGTAATCTTCATTACTCCTGGTCCTGCTGTCCTCGTCCCATTCATCACAAGTGAGATGTTTCCATCTCACCATACACAAAAAAGAACAGATAAATGCTAGTAGATATTGCCCCTCCCCCTAATGATGGGGCCTACATAGGCAATACGTACCCAGCATTCCACCGGAACTACCATGATTTCCACATGAAGGCCGGCAATTCGGGATGGATGGAACAAGGGCAACAGGACCAGGAGTAATGCAATACACCCAGACCAAAGCTATCATCATCACATTTAAAATTCTGAAAACAACAATGATTTACAAAAGTGCTCGGGGTAGCCCATGTGGTTGCCTGACAAAAATCCGAAATGGAAACCAACTTCAACTCAGCCCAAGTATCAGGAACCCCTCGGGTGGAACTACCCTGAATGCCAACCTGGTAGGAGTTCCTGATAAGGAATAGGTCAAGGAAAGCAAGTGTCCATCTACTGATGGATAGGGAGAAAGCCTTATCACCCCTAGTAGAAGCCCTAAAAGAGATAAACAAGGAGTCAGTTTTGCCAAAAGGTTTTGTTTAGTCCAGATATACCAAAAGGGCTCTTTTAACATCCAGTAAGCACCACTGTAGCTCTGATTCAAGCCCCATCAGGATACAAAGCAGGAAGACTCACCTCCTGGGCCTTATGAAACTGGGAAGACACATTGGGAATGGAACAAAAGGAAGAAGGAAGACGGAGAACCAGTCCATCATCAAAAAAGATAAAAAAAAGCTCCCTTGCCATAGGAGTCCCCAAATCTTCAATCTGCCTAGCAGAAGTCATGGACACCAAAACCACAACGTTAAGGTCAAAAACGTAATATCTGCTGTCTCCAACAGCTCCAAACAGGGGCGGCTGGTGACATTTGAAAGTGGTGGGGCGTAAACTAATTTGCATATTGCACCGCAGCGAGCCCGAACCACCTTGCATCCATCCATACATCATTCATGCATCCACCCATCCATCCATCCACCCACCCATCCATCCATCCACCAATTCTGCATCCATCCTGCATCCATCATTCATTCCTGCATCCACCCATCCATCCAGCATCCATCATTCATTCATGCATTCACCCATCCATCCTGCATCCATCATTCATTCATGCATCCATCCACCCACCCACCCATCCACCATCCATCCATCATTCATTCATGCATCCACCCATCCACCCATCCATCCATCATTCATTCATGCATCCATCCATCATTCATTCATGCATCCACCCATCCATCCATCCACCCATCCATCCACCCATCCACCCATCCATCATCCATCCTGCATCCATTCCTGCATCCATTCATGTGTCCACCCATCCATCCACCCATCCTGCATCCATCATTCATTCATGCACCCATCCACCCATCCATCCTGCATCCATCATTCATCCACCCATCCACCCATCATTCATTCATGCATCCATCCACCCACCCACCCATCCATCCATCCACCCATCCAGCATCCATTCCTGCATCCATTCCTGCATCCATTCATGCATCCACCCATCCATCCTGCATCCATCATTCATTCATGCACCCATCCATCCAACCTTCATCCATCCTGCATCCATCATTCATTCATCCACCCTGCATCCATCCATCATTCATTCATGCATCCACCCATCCATTCATCCACCCATCCATTCATCCACCCATCATTCATCCTGCATCCATTCATGTGTCCACCCATCCACCCATCCATCCTGCATCCATCATTCATTCATGCACCCATCATTCATTCATGCACCCATCCATCCTGCATCCATCATTCATTCATGCACCCATCCATCCACCCATCCATCCACCCATCCATCCTGCATCCATCATTCATTCATCCACCCATCCATCCACCCATCCAGCATCCATTCATTCATGCATCCATCCATCCATCCATCCACCCACCCATCCATCATCCATCCTGCATCCATTCCTGCATCCACCCATCCATCCATCCACCCATCCTGCATCCATCATTCATTCATGCACCCATCCATCCACCCTGCATCCATCATTCATTCATCTACCCATCCACCCATCCTGCATCCATCCTGCATCCATCATTCATTCATGCATCCACCCATCCATTCATCCACCCATCATTCATCCTGCATCCATTCATGCATCCACCCATCCTGCATCCATCATTCATGTATTTTTATGACCATATAACTTGCACACAGCTTGTCAGTGTTTAATACCAGTCTCGAACCTTGTACTCCAGCACCAATGATACATGATTAATATTAATTGTTTTTAAAAACATGTATTTATTCGACACCAATTTCACACCTTAGTCGGAACATCATTTTTATTTGTTTTTTAAAATGTCTATTTATTTAACACCAAAGTAAGTCATGTATACATTTTTATGGTTCGATAAGAGGCTCGAACCTGGTTTCCCAGCACCAAAGTCGGCCGTGCTATCCGTCAGGGGTTATGTAACTGGGCTATGTAGTGACCAGCCAATCCTGCGCCAGGATTGGCTGGGGGGGCACCATGACTCCTCGCCCAGTCGCCCTGTGTAACCCCGGGGGCTGCGGCCCGCCCCCTGGTCCTCTCTCTAAGGGGGAATTCATAAGAAAACGATCTGCGCATGCGCGGGCATGTTTGTGCCCAAAAATACACTTGCGCAGCTGCAGCAGCCCGATCCTCCCCCCCCCCCCCCCTTGCGCACTCCGGGAAGGTCGGGTGTCTCCCGGTTTCCCGGCCGGCAGATAGCGCGATTTTTAAAAATAATTGTGTTTGGCTTCTACGACGTGGTGGGTCCATGGGGCTTAGTGGGGCTTCGCCCCTACGCCCCAATGGACGCACCGCGCCTGGCTCCAAAGGGTGGAAGACCAATGCTTTCAGCACCAGGGGCAAATCACATAAAGAAAATGAAAGTTTAACTAAAGACCTGGACAAAGACAAACTGTGCAACAACCATGCCACCAAGTCCTCTGCATCTTAATAATTACCCCAAGGAGACCAGAAAGCTCGAATAGTCACCCTTTATGCACAGAAGGTGGAAACTGAAAGCTTTTCACAAACCCTTGCCACAAAAATTGCAGAGCATCATTCAGATGACACTCCGGAAGAGAAAGTTGCAAAGGCACACACCACTCCTGAAAACTGCCCCATGGCTGCTTAACGTGCACAACTTTTGGAACTGTTGTATGGCCTCTGCAAATTGGTGGGGTAGGCCCTTCTGTTGCAATCCCCTCCTTTCAATTTCTATACCGAAAGGCGAGAGCTTTTGAAAAGACAGGAAGGAAGAATGGAACGGCGACACAAGATCATCCAAGGACCCTAAACCGCTAGAGACTTGAGCATGGGAAGCAATGAGAGCCTGGCCAAAACAGGACTACCACCACTATCACCATGGGTGCTACCACCAGTCTGGTCAACAACTTGGGAATCAGAGGAGTGAGCAAATATGCAACAACAGCTGATCTGCCCAAGACAGAGTCAGAGCATCCATCCCACACATACCCTCTTGAGGATTCTGGGAACAAAATCTGGGAAACTGAGCATTGTGTTGGGAAGCACATCAAGGAAAGGAACACCAAACTTTCCACACAGCTCATGAAAGACTGCTTTGCCCAAAGACATGTCCTGGAAGGACGGAAAGATCTGGCTGAGGGAATCTGCCACCCTATTGTCCGCCCCTCTGATATGGACCTCTAACCCCCTGATTGTTCAGACAAACCACAGTTACTAAATTGTCTGATATGACCACCAGGTTGCACCCTACAGGATGTTGCTGGAACCTATTCACCGCCCTGTTAACAGCCGTGAGTTCTCTCTAATTGGAAGAACTCTGGATTTCTTGAACCCCCTGAAGATGAAAAGAAGCCTCTGATGGGCATTCAGAACGCTGACTTCAGCCAGAAAGGCACACCCGAAACTAAAAATGCCTCTTCTTGATGCAAAATATCAGGTACTTCTGATGTTCCAGATGGATCTGGACATGATACTAAGCATCCCTCAGATCCAACGTACACATGAAATGCTCCCTGACCACCAATGGAATCACCCTCTGTAATGTCTCCATTTTGAAGGGTAGGGTTTGTACAAATTTGTTGAGAGCCTTGTGGCCCACCATCAGGCAAAACCACCCTGTGGGCTTCTCCACTAGAAAGACTATGGAGTAAAGACCTTTGCCCCTCTCCGCCAGAGGAACTTCTGAGAATGCTGCCTTCTGTAGAAGAGATTCTATCCCCTGACAAAGGGCCCGTCGTTTCACCTCCCTGGAGGGCCATGGGGTAGGACTGATGCCTGAGCCTTTCAGGGAGAAGCAAACTCTATTTTGCATCCTTTTCGGAGTATACAAAGCACCCAAGTATTGGAAGTAGACACCTCCCACACCATTAGAAAGTGTTGAATCCTGCTTCGACCACAACATCCTGGCCAGCTACCATCTAGTCAAGACCTTTGCTTCATTGGGGATTTAGCCTTTTTATCACCCCCTCTTCTTTACTGGAACTTGTGGAGTTTCTCTTCCAGCTTAGCCCCAAATAAGTGAGTACCCTGAAAGGGCAACATGGGAGGCAAGGCTTTCTGTGCTTAGTCCGTGCACATGTCTTTTAAGTTGAGTCGGTGCATGAGTGTCTAAATTGGCATGAAAATATGAGTGGCTCTATGAGTGGATGGAGGAGTGTCTGAGTAGGACCGTGAGTGGCTGCGTGAATGTCTGAATGGGTCTGTGAGTGGGTGCATAGGTCTCTGACTGGGTCTGTGAGTTGCTGCATGAGTGGGTTTGTGAGTGAAATAGTGAGTGTATGTGTGGGTCTTTGAATGGGTTCATGAGTCTCTGATTGGGTCTGTGAGTGGGTACATGAATGTCTCAGGAGGTGTGTGAGGGTGTTTGTGAGGGGTCGCATGAGTCTCTGAGTGGGTCTGTGAGTGTGTGCATGTGTCTTTGAGTCGGTGTGAGTGGGTGCATGACTGTCTGAGTGGGTCTGCCAGTGGGTGGATGAGTCTTTCAGTGGGTGAGTGAGGGGGTGCATGAGTGGCTGAGTGAGCCTGTAAGTGGGTGCATGAGTGAGTGGTTCTATGAGTTGGTTTGTGAGGAAATTAGGGGTTCTGTGAATGGATGCTTGAGAGCCTGTGTGGGTCTGTGAGTGTCTGCATGAGCCTCTCAGTGGGTGAGTGAGAGGGCGCATGAGTCTTTGAGTGGGTCTGTGAGTGTGTGCATGAATCTTTGAGTTGATGTGTGAGTGGGTGCATGAGTCTCTAACTGAGTATGTGAGTGGGTGCATGAGTGTCTGAGTGGGTCTGTGAGTCCATATGTGCGTCTGTGAGTGGGTGCATGAGTCTCTCAGTAGGTGAGTGTATGGGTGCATGAGTATTTGAGTGGGCCTGTAAGTGGGTGCATGAGTGGATCTGTGAGTAGGTGCGTGAGTGTATAAGTGGGTCTTAATCAATAAATCAGGGATTTGTGAAGCGCACTACTCACCTGTGATGGTCTCAAGGCGCTGGGCGGTAGGGGGGATTCGAGCAGCTCCATCTCATCTGAAGAGCCAAGTTTTGAGGCTCTTCCTGAATGCTTGCAGAGTGGGGGTTCATCTGATGCTGAGGGGCAGTTTGTTCCAGGTCTTGGCCGTGATGTAGGAGAAGGCTCTCCCTCCCATTCTGGCTCTGTGGATGAATGGGATTTTGGACAGGGCAAGGTCAGTGGAGCGGAGGTTTCTCTTGGGTGTGTAGAAGTAGATTCTTTCTTTGAGGTATTGGAGTCTGGTGATGTGGAGGGATTTGTAGGCATGAGAGAGCAGCTTGAAGGTCACTCTCTTTTCAACTGGGAGCCAGTGAAGGTTTTGTAGGTGCTGGGTGATGTTGTCTTGTCGTGGGAGGCAGAGGACGAGTCTGGCTGTGGTGTTCTGGATGGTCTGGAGTTTGAAGAGTAGAGTTTGTTGATTCTGGAATAGAAGGCATTCTGGTAGTTCAGTCTGCTGGTTATGCGTGTGTGGGTGATGGTCTTTCTGGATTGAAGGGATCTATTTGAAGGTCTTGCGGAGGATGCAGAGGGTGTTGAAGCACGTCGAAGATATGGCGTTGACCTGTCGGTTCATGGTGAGGGAGGAGTCGAGTATGATGACGAGGTTGCGGGCATGGTCCATGGTGTGGGAGGGTTGCTGAGGGTGGTAGGCCACCAGGTGTGTTCCCATTCGGAGGGGTTGGAACCGAGGACGAGGACTTCCGGTTTCTCCGAGTTGACCTTCAGGCAGCTGCTGTTTATCCAGGATGCAACGTCTTTCATCCCTTCCTTGAAACTGTGTCTGGTGATGTTGGGTTCCTTGGTGAGGGAGAGGATGAGCTGGGTGTCATCAGCATAGTATACAATGCTGAGTCCAAGTTTTCTGACAATGGTAGCGAGGGGTGCCATGTAGATATTGAAGAGCGTTGGGCTGAGTGAGGATCCTTGGGGTACTCTGCACCTGATCTCTGTGGGTTCAGAGAGGAAGGGCAAGAGTCTAATTCTTTGAGTTTGGCCGGTGAGGAAAAAGCGGATCCACTCTAGGGCAGTACCCTGTATGCCGGCATCGTGGAGTCTGGCGGTAAAGTGTGCAGTGGGAGTCGGTGTCGAAGGCTGCTGAGAGGTCTAGGAGGATGAGGGTAGCCATGTGGCCTTGGTCGAGGAGGGTGTGGATGTCGTCCATGCCGGCTAGGAGAGCGGTCATGGGTGCTGTGGCTGCTGCAGAATTCGGATTGGGAAGTGTAGAGGATCGACTTGGATTCGATGAAGTTTCTTCAGCTGGTTGTTGACGATCTTCTTGGTAACTTTGGCTGCAAAGAGGAGGAGAGAGATGGGTCTGTAGTTCTTGAGGTCCATTGGGTCTGCAGAGGGCTTTTTGAGGAGGGGCTTAATTTCTGCACGTTTCCAGTTGTCGGGGAACATGCCTGTTTTGAGGGTGCAGTTGATGGTATGTCGTAGTTCGGGTGCTAAAGCAGAGGTGGCTCTGTGGAAGATGTGCGGCGGGTAGTGGTCAGTGGGGGCTCCTGAGTGTATCCTTCCTATGGTCTTAGCAGTGTCTTCTGTGGTGACATGGGCCCAGGCAGTGATGGTAGGGTGGGTGGTGTTGTCAGTTGTGGGTGTAGTGTTGGTGCCTTGGTTCCATTCATCGAAGTTGTCGTAGAGAGTCCTGATCTTGTGATGGAAGTAGGAGCCGAGTTTTTTGCAGAGGTCCTTGGAAGGAGGAACGTTAGAGGATTTACTAGGGAAGTTTGGTGAATTCTTGAATGATGCTGAAGACTTCCTTAGAGTTGCAGGAGTTGGGGAGGATTCTGTCCTCGAAGAAGTTTGTCTTCGTGGTTCTGATGAGTTGGTGGTGTTCTGTCATGGCGGTCTTGTAGGCGGTGCGTGCATCTGAGGTTTTGCTGTTCCTCCAAGCTTTCTCGAGTCGTCGGCATGTGTGCTTGGATTCTTGGAGGTCGGTGGTGAACCAGGTGGCATTTGTGGTGCATTGTCTGTTGGAGTTTCTTGAGGGGGGCGAGTGTGTTTACACAGTATGTGATTCATCAGTGGAGTTTGTTGGCTGCAGAGTTGGAGTCAATCGTAGTGGGTGGAGCAGCGCGGTTGAGGGCAGAGTTGAGGTGGTCTTTGGTAAGCTTGCTCCAGTTTCTGCATGGGGGTATGGTGGAGGCTTGTGTGTGGTTGGTTTCAAGAAGGAGAAGTGGACTCAGTGGTGGTCGGTCCAGAGGGTCTGCTTGGTGTGGCTGAAGCGAATGTTATTTCTTCCTGCGAAGATGTGGTCGAGGTTGTGTCCTGCCTTGAAGGCAGTGAGGAGCTGTCTCAGTCCGATGTTGGAGAGGTTTTCCAGGAGGGTGGTGGAGTTGGGGTTGCTGAGGTTGTCGAGGTGGAAATTCAGGTCTCTGAGAAGTACATAGTCCTTAGATGCGAGGGCCCGAGGAGGTCTGTGATGATGGTGGTGAACGTGGCACATGGTCCCGGAGGCCTGCAGACAAGGGTGCCGCAAAGAGTCATTCTGGGGTTTATCTGGATCTGGAAATGGAAGTGTTCAATGAGGGACGAGGAGTCGTTTGTGCTGGTTGTAGTGAGTCGGAGGGAGTTTTTGTGTACGATGGCGAATTCACCTCCAGGGTGGTTGGGGCGGTCCTTCCTCAGAATCTTGTACCTGCCGGGGATGGTGGTTGCGTTGTCAGGTGCAGAGCTGCCATTGGTCCAGGTCTCTGTGAGGAAGGTGACATCGAGTGAGAGGGTGTTAAGGAGGTCAGAGATTTCTACTGTGTGTCTATGCAGGAAGCGCACATTGAGGAGGATGCAGCTCAGGGGTTAGGGTTTGCTGGTGTCCGTTGGATTGGCTGTAGCAGTGGGGATTCAGAGGTGGGTGAAGGTGTGGCAGCAGTATCAGCAGGAGAACTGTCCTTGAGTCGTGTTCAATGTCGTCAGTTGCAGTTGTTGTTTCTTCCGTGGTTGAGTGCGTGGAGGGTTGCTGAGTCATAGCGGCAGTGGGTAGGAGGACCAGGGTCCCTGGTGCTAGTCGCAGCAGGGTTGCAAAAGGGCACAGACTGGCTTGCCTTTGGTGTGCCTTCAGTGACTTAGTGAATGAGTGGGTCTATGACTGGGTGCATGAGAATATGAGTGGCTCTGTAAGTGGCTGTGCGAGTGCCTTAGTGAGTCAGTAAGTGGGTGTGTGAGGGTCTGAGTGGGTCTGTGAATGTTTTTGTGTCTGAGTAGGTCTGTGAGTGAGTGCATGAGTCTCTGAGTGGGTCTGTGACTGAGTTTGTAAGTGTCTGAGTTGCTCTGTGAGTGGCTGCATAAGCCTCTCAGTGGGTGAGTGAATGGTGTGTGAGTGTCTCACTGAATCTGCATGTGGGTGTGTATCTCCCCCTATTGGCTCTGTGAGTGGGTGCATGAGTGTCTCATTGGGTCTGTTGATGGTTGCATGAGCCTCTGAGTAGATGAATGAGTGGGTGCATGAGTCTTTGAGTAAGGCTTTAAGTAGGTGCATGAGTCTACGAGTGGGTCTGTGAGTGGGAGCATGAGTGTCTACGTGGGTCTATGAGTGGGTGCATGAGTCTTTGAGTGGGTTTGTGAGTGAGTGTACGATTGTCTCATTGGGTCTGTGAGTGGGTGTGTGAGTCTGTGAGTGGGTATGTGAGTGTCTTAGTGGGTATCTGAGTGAGTGCATGAGTCTCTGATTGGGCCTGTGAGTGGGTACATGAGTCTGAGTGGGTCTGTGAGTAGTTGCTTGAGTGTCTGAGTGGGTCTCTGAGCAGGTGTGTGAGTCTTTTAGTTGAGCTGTCACTGCATGCATTAGGGTGTGAGTGAGAGTGTAAATGTGTATGTTTACATTATTTTCAGCTAGGACCATGACCCTGCCACAATACTTCATGGGGGAATGCGCTGAGTGTTGCAGTGGATCCTTGACTCCAAGCACATGGGGAAAAATCTCTTTAGGGCATTTTGGTACTCATAAGGGGTCCCACAGACACCCCTACAATGTCTCCATGGGTTCCAGGTACCCCTACCTTGACCCCTTCTATAGTTTCCAATCCTTATTTTCATCCCTCTGGACAATGTCCAGCTTTACAAAATGGAGGGTGCAGCGTTCTACACAGGTTGCGGCCAGCCAACCACGGAACTTCTCCTGGTGCGAGGGTTCATGAAGCACTGAGTAGGCATTGCAAAGGATCCACGTCCGTAGATATACAAATTTGGGTTTCTTTTAACATCTCAAAACCTACTGAATGAATTTACAACAAAACACAAAAAGGTCACTTTCTGATCCAACAGCTACCTTTCTGCCAAATGTGGTGTAATTCCGTTTAGCTGTTTGTGTATATATATATATATATATATAAAACCTACTTGCAGTTGGTTGCAGCCCCTTCTTTGTGTCCACATGAAGTCCTCTGTTGGGGACGCGCTCTAGACTCCAGTACAAAATCAATGGTAACTTAGCTTGTGCATGTTGTTAATGGAAAGCATGGATAAAGGCAGTGATGCTGAAATGCATTTGCTTAATTAAAGAGATTTGGAGATTTTTATGCGTACCCGTGAGTGCATGTTATTTCCTTTACGGAGTGCTGCTCTGATGTAGCGTTAGTCCATCTTCATAAACACTTACCTGCCCAGCAAGAGTTCAGCAGCCATTTGGTGGACTATAGAAATGGTGGATGAAATGTGAGACTGCCTGAACTACCGCAAAGGATGTGAAGATAAGGCCTGTCACCAAGGAGTCCGGGGATTATTCAAATTTGAGGGGAGAATAACTATGGAGTTGACCCCTACATGAATATTTATATCACAATCTGGTAACAACATCTGCGGCATAGGTGAGGGGTGCATCGTTGTATATCTCTGATGCTACATGGAAGCAGCATTTGTGGAAGAGCAGAATTGAGTGCTACACCCTGAGTACAGTGAGAGTGGTCCCCGAAGGGGGTAGGGAACAGCTCATACAGAGCATTGATTGTCGAATGGACTGGATATATATTTAGAGCCCCTCACTTGTTGCATTTTTATGTGAGTGTTGGGGTTTCAGTGGTTATATGCACATTGGAGCGTGACTGAAAAATTGCAGCATACAGCATATATTCCCATTTGAAAAGCCGGCACTGTCACATGTTAATATTGTAAATCTACAAGTAAAATGGCTCCTGAAGTTGGTTTGAGTCCCTTCTTTGTGTCCACATGCAGCCCTCTTGTGGGGATGTGCTCTAGACTCCAGCATAAGATCAATGGTAATGCAGCCTGAGCTTCTTGTTAATGGAAAGCATTGATAAAGGAAGTGATACTAATACACTTTTGCTTAATTAAAGAGATTTGGAGATTTGATCCGCACCTTTGAGTTCATGTTATTTCCTTCATGGAGTGTTGTGATGTAGCTTGAACCATCCTCATGAAAAAGTACCTGCCCAGCACGAGTTTGGTGACCACTTTGTGGACTATAGAAATATATATATATATATATGCTACTACATACGTTTAATTACTATTCTTTCTGTACTACTAATGAGTGATACTATTTCTAACAAATGACATCAGAGTGGGTGTGTGAGTGTCTGAATCTGTGTGTGAGTGGCTGTAAGAGTGTGTGAGAGGCTATATAGGTGAATACGTGGGTGTGTGAGTGGCTGCGTGGGTGAGTGAGTGAGTGTATGTATATGTGTGAGTGGCTGTATCAGTGACTGAGTGGCTTTGAGTGGCTCTGTGGATGAGTGAGTGAGTGTGTGAGTGACTATTGGTGGGTGAGCGAGTGGCTATGTGAGTGGTTGTTTAATTAAGTGAGTTGGTGGGGAAGAGGCTGTTTTTGAGAGTGAGTGTATGAGTGGCTATATGGGTGAGTGAATTAGTATATAAGTGCTAATATGGACATGTGAATGGGTATGTAAGTAGTTGTGGGTGTGTGAGTAGTTAGATGGGTGAGTGAAAGGCTGTGTTGAAGGCTGTATGGGTGTGACTGGTCATGTGAGTGTCTGTATGGTTGAATAAGTGGGTATGTGAGCAGCTGTATGGGTGACTGTGTGTGGCTGTGTGAGTGGCTGTATGGGTGTGTGACTAGTTGTATGAGAAGCTCTATGGGTGAATGAGTGTGTGAGTGGCTGTGAGTGAGTGGGTGTGTGAGTAGCTCTATGGATGAGTGAGTGGTTGTGGGAGTACTTGTATGGGTTTAAAAATGTGTATGTAAGTGGTTGTGAGGGTGTGTAAGTGGGTGTATGAGAGGTTGTATAGGGTATGTGGATAATGTCTTAAGTGATGTCACTGACCATGTCATGAGTGATTATAATATGTGAGCAGTGAATTGCATGTGCGTAAGTTATAGTTGGCTCACGTAACTATAACTGCTGAATTTCACTGTTTTTGTACGAGCGAAATCTCAGCCGAACTATAATGTCCATGTAACCTTTCGTTTTTCAGTGAATTTCTGTTTTTTAAAATTCAATTTCCTAACTATAAAGTCTGTGTAACCTTTGTTTTTTTACTGAATTTCAGAGTATTATTAATGTTGCTTCCTAACTTTAACATCCCTGTAACCTTTAGTTTTTTTAATTTAATTTGTAAGTTTAACATTTTTTTATTTCCTAAGTGTGTGAGAGTGAATGAGTTTCTCAGTGGATATGTGAGGAGTGCATGATTGTTTTAATGGATGTGTGAGTGTCTATATGTGTCTGGGAGTGGCTGCATAAGTGTCTCAGTGGTTGTGTGAGTGGGTGCGTGAGTGTCTCAGTGGGTCTGTAAGTGGGTGCATGGATGTCTGAGTGAGTATCTCAGTGGGTTTGTGAGTAGGAGTGAGAGTGTTGTAGTGGATTTGCAAGTGCCTGTATGAGTGTCAGAGGCAGTCTGTAAGTGAGAGAATAAGTGTCTGATCACATCTGAGAGTGGGTGCATTAGTCACTGAGTGGGTCTGTGAGTGAGTGTTTGCATCTCTGAGTAGGTTTGTGAGTAGATGTATCAGTTTGTGAGTGGGTGTAGGAGTGTCCGAGTGGGTCTGTGAGTGGGTGCATGAGTGTCTGAGTGGGTCTTTGAGTGGCTGTCTGGGTCTGTGAGTGGATGCATCAGTGTCAGAGTGATTGAGTGTATCTGTGAGTGAGTGAGTGAGTATATGAGTGGGTCTGTCAGTGAGTGTGATAGTGCATTGGTGTGTGAATAGGTATCAAAGTGCCTGTGTGGGTATGTCAGTAGCTGTGTGAATGACTCAGCCACAAAGAAACCACACCTGTCCTTTTATCCAACGAGTCGATGGCTTTGCACAAAATATCTACCCAAGTGGTGTTCTTTCTTCTGGTTGATTACTAAGTGCTACCTCCTTGGATAAATGTCCAGTACACATTCTACGCTACTGCTGCATAATGGAGAATGAAGAAATATCACCAGGGACCTTGTGTGCGTCTTGGCAATGTGAGTGCTCCTGGTGCGTCCTTATCCAGAAATACATGGTAACATCAATCCTCTTATTGAGATTACAACGATATTACAAAGAAGTAAATCTCCACTAAACAAGGGTCCTTCCTCTTAACTATATAAAGTAAGTGCTTCCTTGCTTGGTGGAGATATCCTCAAATTCCTCGTCATCAAGAAATCCTCACCAAAATCGGAGGAAAACGCCATGGTGGGGCGCTTGTTAAGCTGTCCATCATCCTGGCAAAAGGCAGGCAGACCTCTGGATACTATTAAGGTGGGCGTAGCCAAATGGGGAAGTGATTTCCACATTAGCTTACTGCTAGTAATTTAAAGGGAGAACCATGGACTTTGCTCTCACAAGGAGAGGACACGCAAGCACCCACTCGTCACAGTAACATACAAATTGCACTCCAATAGATGAATGATGCAGTCACCTCCATGAAGGATTTCAGATCGTTTTTCAATATGGAATTGCCAAGACAACACACTTGCTCTACCTTCGCCAAGCCCAAAATCTTGGATCATATGTCCTTTAAAAAAGGTGAGCTGCTACGGGTGTACCTGCTATTTTTATATGTGTAAGTGTTTCCTGTTTAGGTTTAATTTTTGTGAAACGAGCATCAGGGCCAGAATGGCCCTAAGGACCCCAGCCCATGGGGCCTAGCCATGATGTAATGGGGGAGGGGGCTGCATGGCCCGCCACCTGTGTACATTTCGGCCTCAGGGCCCCTGTCTCCAGTGGCCCAGCTGAAATGTAATGGGCCTCCCTTCTCTGGACCTATCTCGTGCCCCGGAATCCATTACCCCGGGCCCAGCCACAAATCGATGGGGAAGTGGCTGCATTGCCCCCTCCCCAAGCTGATTACGGCCCTGGGGATGGACCCCATCCCCCGATCTTAAGTGAATGGGGATGGGGGCTATGTGGACTCCATCCTCAGGCCAACTTTAGCCCAGAGGACTCCATCCCCTGGGGCCAGCCATATCTCCCTGGGCGTCCGGTCCCACCCAGGGCCCTCTGTGTGTCATTGGACAATGGGGGGAGCCTTGAGGAAGTTGTGATCCCCGGGGCACAGGAGGGCCCGTGAGCCCTTACATATATAACTTGCGTAAGCCCCGTGGAGATGGTGGTCCCCGGGCCATGAATATGCCCTTGGAGGGGGGCCCGTGCACCTGCATCTATGTGTTCCTATTCTCTGCATGCCCCCGGGACCTGGCTCCCCCGAGGGCTTCATAAAAAACATGTGTGTTATAATACTTGTATTTGATTTGTTAGAATCGTAAAAGGGTGGATCTTACCACCATGGGATAAACATCAACATCTTTGAGTCAGCATAAAAACAACATAAAATGACACATGCCCCCGTGTCCTTAGCAACTTTGCACAGATATACATGATAAGTAAAAACAGGTGGATCGTTTTAAAATGTACAAAGAAAAAAAAGAAACAGGGGTAACACTATTGTAAGGCGGTGGCCGTCTCATTAAAATATGGGGACCAACAAATGACTGTTATGACAGGGGGTGCTGCGTACATAAGGGCTTATATTTGATTAGATGTGACTGTCCCCTCTTGTCTCGAATAAAATGCATTACAGTGTATTAAAATATTAGAGAAGGGAAATGGGAGGAGGGTAACTGTTGAGAGAATGAAGGAGAATCTGGGTCCAGCCGCAGGGAATCCATGTGTCCCAGTTCGTCTTTTGCTGCTGCCTTTTTTTCAAGCTCCTGAGCAGCAAATGCCAGGAATTTTATCGTTTGGCAGGAAAGTTGTAGCGATGACCCGCTGAGGCATTTTATCACAGCCGCCCTGCAGCTCCTGACTTGTGTTTCTCTTAGGAGTGGTTTCAGGAGAATCTTCCTTAGATTTTGTAAGGCCGGGCAAATACATAATAGATTTATTAACGACTCTACTCCCTTGTCACAGAGGCGACAATCCAAAGTTGACCAGGTCCGTAACCATTTAGGGGTAAGGTCTTTGCTCATGAACCACCTCAACCTCAGTAGACTTAGTTTCCTCTTGTAGTGATCCCTGAAACATTCTTGCAAATAAGATTGTTGTTTCAGTTGATTGTATGTTGGCATCACGATCCAGGCATGACTTTTGCCAGCCACTATGCCTTTGTCTATTTGCAACGATGCTTGTTTAACGACTTTGTTGGTAATTTGTTTAAAAGCAGTATATGACATTTGTGAATGCCAAGCTTCTTCCAGATTTAGCGATAGGAGCTCTTGCCTAAGAGACTTGCATGTGGAATTGGTCTGCCTAGCCTGTTTTTCAACTTCTTCCCAGCAGAGATGGGCAAGTGTGTTATCTTCAGCGTCCCTCATGCGCCAATAGTATTTGGCCAGGAACCCTTGTCTGGCCGGGATCTGATTTATTAATCTGTATTCCAGGCGTATTTGTGCTTGGGAAATATGTCGCGGAATAGAGAAGAGATTTTTAACCTCCCCCCCCCCCAAAAAAAAAAACAAGCACGGGAGACATCACTTGTTTTCTTATTTGAATTCAAGTGAAATTTGTGAATATTTCACAAAATCACTGTGATTCAAAAGAAAAAAATGCTTTTTTGCCTTGGTGGTTTGGATAGTCCTAATCTGCCCCCTTTCCCCCCACATATTTTTGTTCTCTGCATGAGCTTGTTATTATTTGCGAGGGCTTCATAACCACAGATATACAAAATTGGATATCTCGCAAACTACTGAATGGATTTACACCAAATAACAAAAATAACAATCTGCAGTCCAAAATCTAGCTTTCTGCCAAATTGGTGTAATTCCATCTAACGGTTTGAGCAGTAGGCTTGTCTGAAGAGTCTAAGGGAATTAACGTTGATAAAACACACTTTTATTTTCCCCTTTTTTTCTCTGCCCCCACTTGATGGGTCTCCCCGAAACTTGCACAACTAGTGATGCGGATCCTCCAAGATAGCTGCCAACACTTCCTGCTTGAAGTGTTGGCTGCCAGCACTTCAATAAAGAAGTGGTGTGAGCTACCTTGGGACTTGGCTTCAGCAGATCCCCACAAATAACATTTGAAAAAAGAAAAAGGGGCAGGGTATGAATACCCTGACTCCTTAGTTCTAGTCATGGAGTCCTAGAAGCATTAAAAAAAAATTGTCATGGAAATGTGACCAAGCCGCTAATCTGTGGCAAAAATTAAAAAAAACAAGCGTGGGCTCCCATAATTGTTTTGAATAGAGCCCCTGGGGGGGCCAGCACCTCCCTGGGGCTTTATTTGAAACAATGGAGGGTGGTGCACAGGTCCCCCCTCCTGAGGCTTTAACACCCCAGGGGCCACAGAGGGCCCAGGAGACTGCCACCTGCCCAGGGCAGCCGATGAACAAGAAAGAAGGTGGGCCAGGTGGCCTCCTGGAGCTATACAGGACCCTGGGGTCTGCCACCCCCCAGGGCTGGCTCCTGCTATGTTGGGGGGTGCACACCCCTGGGGCATAGCTGTTTGCTCTTACTTGGCGGGACCTTTGATAGCTCCCGTCAAGTCAGGACAAACGTAAACTCCGCTCTCAGCATGCAAGAGTTGTGACACCACTCCCACTTGCTGAGAGCGGAATTGTCAAGCAGGCTGGGAAACATTTAAAAGGATTGCTCTCACAGACAGGGAGCTGTATGTTTAGCAGCTTTAAGTTTATGGGAGCATTGCCGGCTCAGCAGGAGGTGGGGAGTTGGCTGAGACCGCTGGGGCCTTGCGGCTCACATGCGCAGTCCCCAACAGTGGTGACTGGGTGCCCTGGGTGGGCTCCAGGAAACCTAAAATCAAGAGACTAGCCCCCCTCCCCAATAGTGTATGGCGAGGCCTTAGGGGATGGGGTCCCTGGGGCCAAAATGCACCGGGGAACACCTTCCCTCCTCTTCTAAAAATATATATACTTTAAGGCTGGGCCCAGGGGGGTGGGGTCCTGGGGGCAAAAATAGGGCTAGAAAGGAGGGCCACGCAGCACCCTCCCTGCGTGAAATATTTATATTTTAAGGCTGGGCTCCGTGGATTGGGTTCCTGGGGCCCAAATCAGCCCAGGGAGAGGGTTGTGCTGTCCTCCTCCCCCATTAAAGTTTGGCAGGGTCTGGGGATGGGGTCCCGGGGTCAAAATCAGCCCAGGTCCTCCCACTTTAAATAACGTTTTTGGCCCTAGGGAGGGGGTGGTCCCTGGAGACTAAGGGACCTATTAGATGTCGGGCGGATTGCCCCCGCCAGGCTGGCGGTGGCTACCGCCAGCCTGGCGGGGGCAATCCGCCCGACATCCTCATTCGAATTCCCCCCGCCATATTAGTATGGCGGGGGGACCTCGCTTTTCCGCCCCGGTCGCCTTGCTGCTGGGCGGAAAAGGATTAATATGGTGGCGGTGTCTATTAGGCTACAATCAACTAACATTTATTCTGGGGTTCAAGGGGTGTGTTTTAAGACCTGGGCACAGTTATATCCCCCACACAGGCATTCAAAAAGCAACAAATAACTGTGGGTCTAACGGTGAGCTCAAAACATGCTATGTATGGCTGGCTATGTGTCTGCTACTCCTCTTGAGATAGAAGACAGACTGGACAGTTAACCACTGTGAAAAAATGTCCATCAGTTACGCGGTTGTGGGCGCCCAGTACATCATCTGGTCTACTCCACAGTAGTATAACCACCACTCTATCACCATAGATCAATATTGGAGACAAAGAGTGATGGATGGATGTCTGGTAGATTGAGTTATCGTAACTGTGAGCAGTGCACAAAAATAAGAGTGTAAAAATGATAAGTGTAAGATTGGATGGTGCATACAATTATTTTTTATTCTGGAGTCATGCACCTCCAAAGTTAAAAAATCGTGCAAGTAAGTCAGGTGGTTCAAACAAATACCTTCTGACTGGGCTATCTGGTCGACATGTTTCTGCGGTTACTGGTCAAGTGTTACCATCCGCTTCCTCAGGACCCATAAACTTAATTGCTACTGCTGAATCAGTGATAAGTGAAAAAACAGGACATTCTATAAACATAAAAAGTGTCACCTGTACACTTCCATTTTTCTCCTGTGAGTGTTCGTTTTTGACATAGCCAGCGAATCCACATGTAATGAAAAACAAACAAACAATAATAGCACTCACATTAGTTAAGGCTATCCCGAATAGAATTGTTCCAATGATTATAATACTGCCTCTGGGTCAGAGTGACACTAGAGTGTATCACATTGTCATAATAATCAATGTCTCACCTTAATTTTTAAGGGAAAACGCCTCACCTCACCTGGCAAACAGCTCAGGAAAATGAAGCACCGCTCTGTAGTGCAGAAAAAATATATACATAGGTCAGTGTTAAAAGACAGTGTCAGGCAGTTACAGAAACACCACCTAGAGGGTGCCCGGTAGGCAACCCAAAGGGGGGCAGTTATCTTATCGTGGTGCCCACCTTATGGCATAGTTCAATGTATTCAGCACACAACTCATAAGGTGTATAACGTGCTATCAAAAAGCAAATTGCTCGCGTTTTTGTTGTCGTGGTAAAATATTTAGGCAAATATTTACAGAGCTAAAGGCATTCTAGAGCTGTCTCTCTCGGCCGATCACCAAAGTTAAATTTGTTCAAAGGATGAACAACACCAAGCGTCTTACTGTAATAATAGTTTACAAAAATCAGTACTGCCAAAAGAAATGACTAGTAGTTAGGCAGCTGACTGCATGTCTAACTTGGACAGAAACGCGCTGGATTTTACGAGCGCTCCCACCCATTAGTGCAAGCGGCATCTATCGCGCGCTGCTGATCTAACAAGGAGTTAAACAAAGCCCCTCCTGCTGCCTCACCTCTCCGTCGGTACTTCAGACAGCCGGCCAGGCTGTTTGGGGAGGTGCCGAGGGGGGCGACGTGCACTTCCTTATTGACTCTGTGCCTGCGCGTTAGGTCATGCGCGCAGAGCACAGAACTACAAGTGCTCATGGGTAGTGTAGTTCAGCTAGGTCCCGCCGAGCGCTTCAGTGCGCGAGTACGTTAGGGACTACAAAGTTTCTGGGAGTTGTAGTTTCAAGGGCGCCTGTCAATCGCGCTTGGTTGAAAATGCCAATGTGCAGAGAGATGTCATTTCTAGCGTGATGACCAGGTCAAGTTAATTATAATAACTATGATGAGGAGGCTGAGAGCCCTAGTGCGCGAGTCCATTAAGGACTGCACTCGCCTCTGGAGAACATGGTTGCATGAGCGCCCCTCGATCGCGCTTAGTTCGTGCTGCTACTGTGCAGTGGGATGTCACTTGTAGCGCGGTGACATGATAAAGTCAATTCTGGCGCGGTGACAGTATAAAGTCAATTCTGGCGCGGAGGTTCTTTTATTATTCATCTCAGTGTATCTGGAGCCTTAAATAACCACCCACCAGCCATCGTCCTCCTTCTCACGAGGACAAGGGATCAGTATGGAGCAGGGGATCAATATTATGTTCTCAGCATATTCATAAGACAACCATAGAACTAGCTGGACAACCTGTATCTCTGTGTTTGAAATAATCGCTAAGGTCCATGTCTCAATCGACAGGACTCCTCTCAGGATAGTAACAGATGGCCAGTCAGGTAGACCTCTCAGATTACATGCAATCATTGGATAGTACTTCTACAGTGTCATCCACGGGATGTCTTCGTTGAGCCCGCTTTTATCGCAGTTGAGCTTATACACCCATTTTTGTTCGATTCTGAACAAGTACCTGGATATATCCGTGATGTGATTAGGAATATTCGGTTGTTCTAACACAGTCCACTCAAAGTCCGTGGGTCTGTGCCCCACTTGAATGAAGTGATTGGTCAATCTTGTTGCCTGCTTCTTGCACCTTATTGTGCTCTTATGCTCCGAGATCCTTGTTCTGATCTTCCGGGTGGTCATTCCAACATATCTCAGTGCGCAGGGGCAGGTGATAAGGTAGATCAGATTACTGCTATTGCAGTTGGTGAACCTCTTCTGCTCCCACGGCCGATTAGTTCCTATATCTACAGAGGTGGTTCTTCTGGTCTGTGGACAAGCCGCGCAATTGCCACAGGGGTGGTGTCCCGTTACTGGTGGCATGTTCCAAACTGTACCCACTTGATGGATTGCCTTAGGAGGAGGTCTGGTGTGAACAAGTCTGTCTCTCAGACTGGTTGCTCTTTTAAAAGCAAATAGTGGTTGTGGAAGGGAATCTTCTCCGGTGTTTAAGATCCTCCAATGTTTGCGGACAATGCGCTGTATGGCGTTGGATCTTGTGCTGAAAGTGTTGACACAAGTAAGCCTATCGTTCTTGGTCTTTGGGACTGGTGGTTCCAATAAGGCTTCCCTATTGTTATTAGCTGCTCTTTTCATTGAGCGCCGGATCAGTTTCTTGGGGTAGTTCCGTTCAGCCAGTTTAGATGCCAAGTCGTCAGAGTACTTGATCGTGTCCTCCTTGTTGGTGCAGTTCCGCTGCACTCGCAAAAACTGTCCATATGGGAGATTATCCCGTAGAGATTTAGGATGACAGCTGGTGTACTGCAGTAAGGAATTGCGAGCCATAGGCTTTATGTAGAGCTCGGACTTCAGACCCTGTGGTGTGATCGTAATCAACAGGTCCAAGAAAGCCAAGGATTGTCGGCTGCTCTCCAAAGTGAACCGTAGAAAAGGATTCTGCTCATTGAGCCAACTATGAAAATCGTGGAGAGATTGTTCATCGCCACGCCAAATCACCAGGATATCATCGATATACCTCTTCCAAGTGCATATCGATCCCAAAAAGGGGTTCGTATTGATAAGAACAAAGTCTTGTTCAAACTTGTGCATATATAAATTCGCCAGGGACGGAGCAAAAACGCTGCCCATGCTCGTCCCAGAGGTCTGCAGGTAGAACTGGCCTTCGAACTCAAAAAAATTTTCTTTCATAGCAATCGTTGCCAAATTCATCACTAGTGGAATAGGTGTTATTGACTCCCACGTTAAATCACCCAACAAAGACTCGATAGCCTCTAGTGTTTCGTTCTGGGGGATGGAGGTGTAAAGTGACTCCACGTCGAAGGATACCAGGTGATCAGTCAGGATGTTAAAATCAAGCTCTGGTAGCAGTCTCAGTAGGTCTTTGGTGTCCTGCAAGTAGGTTGGCATCAGTTTAACCATAGGCCTCAGGAAGACATCTACGAACGAGGACAGGGGTTCAAGTATAGACCCAATGCCCGAAATGATGCGTCTGCCAGGTGGTGGTCTTCTGGCCTTATGAATCTTCGGCAGGACATAGAAGTAAGGAGTCACAGGGTTTTGGGTAGTCAGATAGGCTGCTTCTTTGGTCGTAATCCAGCCTTCTGCCAGTGCCTCTTCCACAAGATGCCCAATAGTCGTTTTCAATCGAGGCGTGGGGTCTGCCGTCAGAAGCTTATAGGAACGCGTGTCTCCCAGCTGCTGTAAACACTCCTCCCTGTAGGTAGACATATCTAGAAGGACTGTAGCTCCACCCTTATCGGCTGGTTTGATAATGATGGAGCGATCATTAGTCAGATCTTTTAGGGCTTCCTGTTCAGGTTTGGAAATATTCACAAATGGATTGTGAGATTGTTTGAACAGTTCTTGTATGTCGTGCTGTACGGCTTCTTCAAAGGTGACTACCTTTGCCGGAACCATCGCTGTAAGGGGACTGAAAGTGGATGGTTTCTTGAGTCCTGTGTTCTCGAGGAGAGTGTCAGGTGGTTCTGCCTTCGAGAAAAAGAAGTGTAGTCTCACTTTACGGAAGAATTTCGACATCTCAATCTGTGTCAAAAATGGGTCGCCTGTGTTTGTACTCACAAAACCCAGGCCTCGATTCAGTACCTTTTCTTCCATTGGTGTTAAATTATGTGAACTGAGATTCACTACGAGGCTGGTCCCGTGCTCTGGCCCGCTTGGTCCTGCGGGATCTGTTTGCCGCTCCGAAGTCCCATCGCCTGTGGGGGGACGTTCCACTGGACTTGTCCTTGCCCTTGTGCAGTCCGGCGTCGTCCACGCGACCTCCCTCGGCCAAATCCTAAAAAAGGCACATTAGGACCCGGATAGTATGGTCCTGGTCCAAAAGGTCCCATCTGTTGCGGGATCTGGGGTGGCCCTTGCATCCATGGATTGGGTGGCCACCAGGGGTTGAATTGGCCCTGATTGTAATTCTGTCCACCTCTTTGTTTCCACTGGCCTCTTCCTCTGGGTTTCATCGTTTGATTTCCTTGGTTGGAGGAGTCAGAGTCAGTAGAGTTCTCGGATGAGGATGTTCCATAGGTCGAGCCTCCAGTTCTCCCATTGCGATTGAATGGCGTCGGAACATAGTTCGCGCTGGTATAGGGATAGACTTTCTCCTTGGAGAACTTCTCTAAATCCTTCTTGCACTTCTCTAGTTTAGAGAAGAGGATGTTGTCTTTGAAGTCCTTGTTGGTTTTATTGTTCTCTTCTTGTTGTTTAGTAAAGAGTTTGCCAGTTATGGTAGTTTTGATTTGGCCTTCTAGGAGCTGGATCTCGATCATTATTTTGTCCGCAGCTTTCTTCGCGGTCTTGATTATCAGGACCAGCCAGTCTCTGGTACACTTCCATGCAATGAGGTACCAATCTCTTAGGAAGTCGGGATCGTCTAGAAAGAGTCTCGGTGAATTGACTACGATCAATCCTGTTGGTGCACCGTTTCCTCTAAGATATTCCGCCATGGTAATTCCATGGATGCATGTTCGAGAATGACTTTTCTTCAAAGTCAGAATCTTGGGCCAGCCATCCTGACTACTATCCTGAGGTTTGGATAAATTATCCAGCATGCTGGGGTTGTCATCTAATATGGATTGTATTTCGGCTTCATCGAATGCCAAACCCAAGATGGAAGCCATCGTAAACACGACAAATACAGCCAAATGGGCCGACAAGTATAACGGGTTCTCTGCCTGTGCCTTAACACTGAATGGTCAACAAAGACTGTATAGCCACAACCTCACTCGGGAGGTGGGCGGTGATAATCTTATCACACTATAAGAAAAATGAACCCGCAGCCTCAGCTGCTCCGGAACTACAATCAACTAACATTTATTCTGGGGTTCAAGGGGTGTGTTTTAAGACCTGGGCACAGTTATAACCCCCACACAGGCATTCAAAAAGCAACAAATAACTGTGGGTCTAACGGTGAGCTCAAAACATGCTATGTATGGCTGGCTATGTGTCTGCTACTCCTCTTGAGATAGAAGACAGACTGGACAGTTAACCACTGTGAAAAAATGTCCATCAGTTACGCGGTTGTGGGCGCCCAGTACATCATCTGGTCTACTCCACAGTAGTATAACCACCACTCTATCACCATAGATCAATATTGGAGACAAAGAGTGATGGATGGATGTCTGGTAGATTGAGTTATCGTAACTGTGAGCAGTGCACAAAAATAAGAGTGTAAAAATGATAAGTGTAAGATTGGATGGTGCATACAATTATTGGTTTCTTGGATGGTTTCTTGAGTCCTGTGTTCTCGAGGAGAGTGTCAGGTGGTTCTGCCTTCGAGAAAAAGAAGTGTAGTCTCACTTTACGGAAGAATTTCGACATCTCAATCTGTGTCAAAAATGGGTCGCCTGTGTTTGTACTCACAAAACCCAGGCCTCGATTCAGTACCTTTTCTTCCATTGGTGTTAAATTATGTGAACTGAGATTCACTACGAGGCTGGTCCCGTGCTCTGGCCCGCTTGGTCCTGCGGGATCTGTTTGCCGCTCCGAAGTCCCATCGCCTGTGGGGGGACGTTCCACTGGACTTGTCCTTGCCCTTGTGCAGTCCGGCGTCGTCCACGCGACCTCCCTCGGCCAAATCCTAAAAAAGGCACATTAGGACCCGGATAGTATGGTCCTGGTCCAAAAGGTCCCATCTGTTGCGGGATCTGGGGTGGCCCTTGCATCCATGGATTGGGTGGCCACCAGGGGTTGAATTGGCCCTGATTGTAATTCTGTCCACCTCTTTGTTTCCACTGGCCTCTTCCTCTGGGTTTCATCGTTTGATTTCCTTGGTTGGAGGAGTCAGAGTCAGTAGAGTTCTCGGATGAGGATGTTCCATAGGTCGAGCCTCCAGTTCTCCCATTGCGATTGAATGGCGTCTGATCACTGATTCAGCAGTAGCAATTAAGTTTATGGGTCCTGAGGAAGCGGATGGTAACACTTGACCAGTAACCGCAGAAACATGTCGACCAGATAGCCCAGTCAGAAGGTATTTGTTTGAACCACCTGACTTACTTGCACGATTTTTTAACCTTGGAGGTGCATGACTCCAGAATAAAAAATAATTGTATGCACCATCCAATCTTACACTTATCATTTTTACACTCTTATTTTTGTGCACTGCTCACAGTTACGATAACTCAATCTACCAGACATCCATCCATCACTCTTTGTCTCCAATATTGATCTATGGTGATAGAGTGGTGGTTATACTACTGTGGAGTAGACCAGATGATGTACTGGGCGCCCACAACCGCGTAACTGATGGACATTTTTTCACAGTGGTTAACTGTCCAGTCTGTCTTCTATCTCAAGAGGAGTAGCAGACACATAGCCAGCCATACATAGCATGTTTTGAGCTCACCGTTAGACCCACAGTTATTTGTTGCTTTTTGGGTGTCTATTAGGCACCACCAGTCATATTACAATGGGCTGCTTTGGATACCTTTCCGAGGCGGCGATGCCGCCACGGAAAGGCATGCGGTCTTCACGCCGGGGGACCCCTGCGGGCCCCCAGAGTGAAGGAGAGGTGGGGGGTGCACATGGGGGGTACCTGTGGTACCCCCCTGCATTTGCATAAACAAAGCTCGCTTTGTTTATGCAAATGTAAAAGTGCATTTTTAGCATTGTTGTACAAAAGGGGGTGGTGATGGACGGAGCATCTGAACCAATCAAACACTCACACCCAGTCAACAGATCTGGTTTTAATCCATCCCCGTTCTTTAGCCCATTCTGCCCCTTTTGTACCACTTTGTTCGCCATAAGTTGGCAGGGTATGCTCAGACGTGAGTCCCTTGCTCACTTTGCCACTGGATTCAAGCAAGCCGGGCTGAAGACGGCTGTAATGCCAGAAACCGGTCCTCGGAAGCTTGTTTCCGGTCCAGGGAAGGCATGGCTCGGCAGTTCGGGCTGGACTGTTCCCATGAGGCACAGGGTCAGACTGATTTGCATATGGCCATGTCTGAACTGGGGTGGCAGAGTGGGGTAAAGAACGGTGATGGATTAAACCCAGATCTGTTGACTGGGTGTGAGTGTGTGATTGGTTCAGATGCTCCGTCCATCACCACCCCCTTTTGTACCACTTTTTAGCATTGTGGCGGGCGGTGCTGAGAGCACCGCCTGCCACAATGCTAAAAATACAGGATGCGGCCGCCACAGTGGCGGACCCATCCTAATACCCCCCACGGGACCCCCGCCCTTATGGCGGGCGGTCCCGATTACCGATGGGATAGTGGGCAGACTAAGTCCGCCCGCCATCCTAATGGACCCCCAGGGGTCTGTGCGTCCCCAGCTATTGCTACGGGAAGATGGTGATCCCCAGGGCTCTTGGAGCTGAATGGAGGGGGTCCCCACAGCAGAAGTAATTTAATTGTAATTAAGTAATGATTTTCTTTTATTGGTATTGATAATTATTTTTATTTTAATTAATTATTAATTGGTAATTAATAATTTTAATTGGTAATTATTTTTTTGGGGTAATTAATGTTTGTAATTGGTAATTACATTTTTTTAATTGGCAATTCATTTTTTAATTGGTCATTAATGTTTTTAATTGGTAATTCAGATTTTTAATTGTTAATTACTTTGTATTAATTGGAAATACTTTGTATTAATTGGTAATTATTGTTTCATTAAAAATATTTTTTGATTTGAAAAGAAATGTATTCTTTACTATATTTTAATTGTCAATTAATTTGTAATTATTAATATGTTTTTTGTTTTGAAAAATATTTTAGTGTTCAATATTTATTACTTGGTAACTAATATTTATTATTTAATATTTATTTTTATTTATTGTTAATTTATTGTTAATTAATTATGCAATTGTAGTTATGTTTTTAGTTGTTTTGAAAAATATTTTAGTGTTCAATATTTATTATTTGGTAACTAATATTTCTTAATTAATATTTATTGGTATATATTGTTAATTTATTGTTAATTAATTATTCAATTGTATTTATGTTTTTAATAATTATTAATGGGTATTTGCAAATGATGTAGAGTTTAAAAAAAAATGTAATTATTAATTATTTTATTTACAACAATTTTTTATAAGTATGTTATATTTAACTTCTACGCTGTCCAACAATTTCCCTACTGTTGCACTCTCTGGAGTTAGAATAGTAATTTTTACCTCTACGCTATCCAACGCTTTCCCTACTGTTGCACTCTCTGGAGTGGGAATAGTAATTTTTATCCCTACGCTATCCAATGCTTTCCCTACTGTTGCACTCTATGGAGTGGGAATAGTCATTTTTACCCCTACGCTATCCAACGCTTTCCCTACTGTTGCACTCTCTGGAGTTGGAATAGTACTTTTTACCCCTACGCTATCCAACGCTTTCCCTACTGCTGCACTCTCTGGAGTTGGAATTGTAATTTTAACTCTACGCTATCCAATGGTTTCTTTACTGTTGCGCTCTCTGGAGTGGGAATGGTAATTTTAAGTTCTATGCTATACAACGTTTTTATTACTGTATATTTTTTAGTTATGGGTTTTGAATAGTATTTTTATTTATTTAGCTATTTGATGTTTTTTGTCTAATTTTATATTATGTAGTATGTAATTAATTTTAAAAATATTAAAATTATATTTTTTTTTTCTAATTTATTAATAATAATTATTTACTTTTTATTTCTGTTTTTGTTTTATGTTTGTAAATGTATTTGTAATTTATAATATTTGTTATTAATTTATAAATTATTAAAATAATTATTAAAACTTATTGTTAAGTAAGTATATATTATATATTGTCTGTATATGTTTAATTAATGTATTATTATTATTATATGTATTATTTATTCATTAAAAAAATTATTAGATATTTTTAACTATGTTTATTTTATATATTAGTGTTATTTACTTTATTTTACATTTATATTTTTACATAAAAAATAAACAATATTTTTAACATCGATATTTTTGAACATCTATATTTTTATTTCCATATTTGTGTACTTACCATGTTGTAGATGGGATGTCGATATTCTTGCCTTCGATATTTCAGCATCGAGGTTTCTGTAGGTCGATATTTTGTAGGTCGATATTTTGTCAGTGATCCACTCATTATTTCCCTTCGCGAGCTGGGGGTCTCTGTGTACAATTACGCGGATGACCTCCAGCTCGTCTTTGATCTTTCTTCTCCTTTGATCTCTCTTCCCAAATTCTGCTCCACTTTAGTTTTTATTTCTGATTGGATGAGCACCAATCATTTAAAGCTCAATCCCGACAAAACGGAGCTTGTCCTCACGGGTGGTCCCTCCAACCCTTGGTCCTCGATTCACTGGCCCCCCTCCTTCGGCTCCCCCCCTTCTCCGGTCCCCTCTGTTCGGACCTTGGGCATCAAGGTCAGCCATGACCTTACCATGCATGCCCAAGTCAGTTCCGTTGTATCCTCTTGTTTTTTGTCCCTTCGTCTCATCCGGAAGATCTCTCTGTACTTCTTAGCGGACGCCCTTAAATCCATAGTCTTGGCCCTTATCACCTCTCGCCTTGACTATGGGAATGGTCTGTATGTAGGCATTCCTGCTTATGAAACCCGACGCCTACAGGCCATCCAAAACCAGGCTGCCCGTCTCATCCTCCGCCTCCCCAAATCATCTCATATCACGCCTGCACTTAAGTCCCTCCATTGGCTTCCTGTGCACTTCAGATCATTTTTCAAATTGGCCTGTTTGGCCTTTCGGGCCTACACACACTCAGCCCCCCTCTTCATCAGTTCTTTGATCACCCCTTACACCCCCACCCGCACTCTTCGTTCCTTTCTCTCTCCCTCCTGCATGTCCCCCGCTTTCGTAAATCCAGAACGGGGGGCACCCGCTTTTCGGTTCTGGCCCCTCGGTTCTGGAATACTCTCCCTCTCTCTATCCGTTCTATTCCCACCTATGCTCACTTTCGTAAAGCTTTGAAAACATTTCTGTTCTCCCAGGCATTCCCCTGTTAGCTCCTTTGGTCTCCTCCGTAGAGTCTAGTTTGGTCTCAGCGCCAGGAAGCCGCTTGGCCGCAGTGCGCTTTATTAAGTTTCTTTTTCATTTCATTTCATTTCATTTCATGACATAGACAGTGACATCACAGATGACATCACTCATGACATCTCAAATGACATGACTCATGACATCATCCACAGAACAACTCACACACACACTCACATCCCATAGAACCTGTCATACACCCACTGACCAACCCATGCAACAACTCACACACCCATACAACCATTCACACATCCATGGAACCACTCACACACCCATTCATACCTTCAGCCACTCACACAGCAGATAACCTAATCATACATCTATTCACACAACCATTCACTCACCAATACAGCTACTCACACACCCAGTCCCTCACCCATACAGCCCCTCAACAGAGCCACTCATACACCCAGACAACCATTGACGTACCCATTCAAACATCTATACAGCCTCTCACACACCCACTCACTCACCCTGACACTCACTCATCCACACAACCGCTTACATTGACCACCTGTTTCGCTCCCAGCTGTGTGAATGTGTGTATGGGCTGGTGGGAAAAGCAGGTTGGTAATCAGCAGATGTATATTTGGGCAACTCTTATAGTATTATAGGCACGGTTTATAGGTGACCTGTTTATTTTATGGAGAGGTGGTATGCATGAAGCAGAAAGATTTGTAGCAGCCATAATGGAGAATTTATTTATTTTATTTATTTAAACTTATAAGGCGCACAGCTACCCGCAGTGGGTTTCCCGGCACCAAGGGACAGACTAAAGAAAGAAAGAACTGCCAAGCAAACTACTAGAAAGGACTGCTCTGATCACTGCTGGAAAAGCCAGGTTTTTAGTCCTCTACAGAAGCGAAAAAGATCCATCTCCAACTTCAGGGTTGCGAGCAAGGCATTCCAAGACTTATTTCCTAGATGAGAGAAAGCTCAACTTAACTTTTACCAGTACAGTACAGTCAGTGCAACATAAATTGTAATCCCATCAGTAAAAGTACAGGTAGAAAAAGGTAAAATAAATGCTACATTCTTCAGAAAATATACAGCAGGAAATAGCACTTTATATGTGCGGAGCTGTCACCCTTATATATTGAAACACAGTATACCATGTGGAGAACTTTTAAGGGCTTGAGGAATTTGCACTACTGAGAAATAATATGATACAGCTACGAAAGATATAGTGGGGAGATGCAGGCAGCAAGGATATTCTGAAGGGGTACTAGAGTCAGCACACTAAAGAATTTCATAATATAGTCATGAAGATGTCCTATGTGGTAGAGACAATGTTATGTTATAAAATATTTTATTACGCGCTCTGCTACTACAAAGTATCCTGGCGCGATATGTAACATTAAACAGAGCCAATCCAAGAGAAGAGAGAGAAAACTAGGTGCTGAGATTAAAAAGGTGGGTTTTTAACCCTTTCTTGAATCCCGCCAATGTGGCTGATGATCGCAAAGAAAACGGCAGGGCATTTCAGGACCGTGCTGTTTGGACAGAGATAGACTGCCTACCCAATCTCGCGTATCTGACTTTGGGCATGGACATCAGAAGCAGATTGGCCGATCGGAGAGCACGGCGAGGCGTATAAAAAGTAAACCTCTTGTGCAGATATTGTGGTCCTTGTTGGTGCAGGGCCCGAAAGGCCAGGACCAATGATTTAAACACAATGCGATGGGCCACTGGGAGCCAGTGAAGCTTTCGAAGATGGGCATGTGCACTAGTTCTTCTCGGGAGATGGAACAAAAGTCGCACGGCCGCATTCTGAATGATCTGCATTCGATTTATAAGATATTTGGGGAGACCACTGAAGAGAGCATTGGCATAATCCAGCCTTGACAGGATCAGAGCACGCAAAACAGTCTCTTTCGCTTCCCTGTGGAGAAGCGGAAGGAACCTCTTAAGTGACTTGAGGGTCGCGAAACAGGTCGCAGTAAGTTTTTTTAAATGAACTTCAAACTTAAGGTCCTGTCCGAACCATACCCCCAAGTTTTTGGCCGGGCCTCCGCGAGAGCTGGGACATGCAAAATCGGTCGGCCAAATGAGATCCCTAAAATTAGCCGGAAAATTGCCATAAAATAACAACTCTGACTTGTCCTCGTTACATTTAAGCTGAGCTGAGACAAGCCACTGGAAAACGTAGGACAAACAGGAACGGACAACTCGGGCATCTAAGCAGTCCTTCGGCCAAGTAAACAACTGCGTGTCGTCGGCATACGCCTTTATTTTGGCTCCCCACTGCTCAGCCAGATAGATCAACGGGGTCATATAGACGTTGAACAGCAGGGGGCTTAAAGTCGAACCCTGCGGCACCCCGGTAGTGAGCTTCTTGGGTGACGAGGCATATGGAGGCATCCATACTTGCTGCGTCCGCTCTGACAGAAACGAAGACAGCCAGGCCAAAACTGCACCCGACAGCCCCACCTCTGCCAGCCTTGTCAGCAGTTGAGCATGGGGCACCATATCAAAGGCGGCAGATAGGTCCAGCAAAACCAGGACTGCTCTGCCGCCTCCGTCCAGACACTCCCTAATGGCCTCTGAGACTTCCACCAGAGCCGTCTCAGTGCTAAAAGCCGCCCTGAACCCCGATTGAGCCGGGTGCAGGGCCTGAGAGGACTCAATGAAATTATTCAGTTGCCTGAAAACAACCTTTTCACAAACTTTCGCTAGTGCCGGGAGCAGCGATATCGGACGGTAGCTGGAGGTAGCTAGGGGATCCAGGCCAGGCTTCTTCAGCAAAGGAAGAAGTTTCGCCTGTTTCCAGCAAAGGGGTACAGAGGCAGAGGCCATAGACAGATTAACAATCTGGGTGACCTCCTGATACACCAGGCTCGCCGCTCCCCCCAAGACCCTAGCAGGACACGGGTCAGAAGGTGAACCCGACTTTAATGTCTCCAGAATAGCCAACACATCAGTTTGCTGAGCTGGCTCAAAGGTGGAAAATTGACTGACAGGTGACTTCGCACCAGAATCGATGATAAGTGGTAAAGGCTGAAGGGGACCACAGGAATTTTGGAGCTCCTCTTGGATTTTAGCCATCTTATTGTCAAAGAAGCACGACAGTTCCTCACACCAGAGATCAGACGCCGGGAGAACTGGGGAGGCAGCACACGGAGAAAGGAAGCTCTGAACAATGGCAAAGACTTCTCTGCCATTGTTGTCCGCCTTCTCAATCCTTCCTGAAAAGTAACTACTTTTGGCAGCCTTAATTTCAGCATAATATACCTTCTGAGCCCTCCGCAAATTGCTCTTTAGTTCAGGACGGAACTCAAGGCGCCAAGCTCGCTCCAGCTTTTTACAACCGGATTTAAGTTCCCTGAGAGCATGGGAGAACCAAGGTTTAGAGGGAGACGACCTGGTCCGCCTGCTACCACCTTTATTATTGGGCAAGACAGAGCTTTGTTCAACCCAGGCGTTAAATGATTCCACCGCAGAATCAAGATTTGATGGCAGAGTCAGCCGGTTAGACATAAGAGAATCCGAAAAGATGGTCAAATTAATTCACTGGGAGTGTATTTGAGGGGCAGGCAGTTCCCTCTGCCCTTTTGAGTTAAGGGGCCAGGTGAACAGAATTAAAGCATGGTCCGACCAAATAACCCTCCTAGGGGGTGACATAGTGATCTCAAAGTTAGAACAGACCAAATCTAACTAGGCCAGCCGCATGGGTGGGAAAGTTCACCCATTGCGTAAGGTGCGCCCGCGAGAGGACTTCTGCTAAGCCCATCGTTTCCGGTAAATCCACCGCGTCCATATGAATGTTAAAATCCCCCAGAAGGAGATATGGAGAAAATTTCAGGGCACGGGGAACGATGACCTCCTCAATATTGGCAGCAAAACTGCCCGCATAGCCAGGGGGGCGGTAAAGTAGAGTACCTCCCAAGGTGAAATGAGGGGAGAGGACCACAGCAAAGTGTAACATTTCTGTCTCGCCAAGTGGATCAGGCGGTTCGCTCACCACTGCCCAATGAATTACTGCCAAACCGCCGCCCCTGCCAATCGGTCGGTCCATCCTGGTAATCCTGAAGCCGCGTGGTATAGCAAGTTCAACCACCGGCATACAGGACTCAGTGAGCCAGGTTTCGGTGACGAAAAGGAGGTCAAACTCCTTCTCATCAAGCAGCTCAAATATGTCGGCCGCGTGTCTGACCATTGATCTGGCATTAATCAGGCCAGCTCTAATAATATCTAGGTTAGTCCTAGTCGCGTCGCCAGGAGACTGTAGGCTTGCAAAACAGAACCCGCATGCCGGGCATCGGTGATGCATAGCCTCTAGCACCTCCCAGTGTTTGGCGGCATCGCAGCTGTAGGTATTGAGGGCGACCAGCTCCTCAGACGTATACCTCAGAGAGCCAGAGCGCAAACAACAGGGTAGATAAGGAGGTGGCAGGGCCCTGGGCCCGTCCGGGACCCGGACGGGCACAGACGGGCCCTCCTTTGGCGCTCCTTTGGTGCGCAGACGGCGCGCCCGCAGCGCGCGACCGCTGCGCGCTCGACGCATCGACGCGTTAAATAGGGGCGGGCGAGTCAGGAAACTAGAGCGCCAACCCCGGTGCAATGCGGTCCCGCCTCGCTTCCGGGAACCGCTGGGGCCGAGCGCTGAGGGCGGCACTGACAGGAAATGTGCAAATACGCAATTTCAAAAGTGCAGAGTGCAATAGATCACTACAGTAAAGGTAGGCACAATTAATGCAAGTTCGTGCTAAGCGCTAAGGCGGCAGTTCCCGATAGGTAAAAAACAATTTAAAAGCTAGCGCGAATTAAAAGACGGCAGAGTTACAGTGCAAGTTAGGGCTCAGTAATGCTCACATAGACCGTCCCTCGCCTACCTGCTCCAAATAAATAGGGGCGGGCGAGTCAGGAAACTAGAGCGCCAACCCCGGTGCAATGCGGTCCCGCCTCGCTTCCGGGAACCGCTGGGGCCGAGCGCTGAGGGCGGCACTGACAGGAAATGTGCAAATACGCAATTTCAAAAGTGCAGAGTGCAATAGATCACTACAGTAAAGGTAGGCACAATTAATGCAAGTTCATGCTAAGCGCTAAGGCGGCAGTTCCAGATAGGTAAAAAACAATTTAAAAGCTAGCGCGAATGAAAAGACGGCAGAGTTACAGTGCAAGTTAGGGCTCAGTAATGCTCACATAAGAGTAAGGTTGGCATGAATGCTAATGTTAGATTAATTGCTCCATTTCATACTCACCATTTAAGAATAATAAAAATGTTGAACCAACATTGGCATTTGCTTAAGACTCAGAATAATTCCATGATAGGAAGTTTGATATACAGGAAGCCACAAATGACATTTAGTAGAGCTAAGCCATTGAGAGACAGATTAATAAGTATTGCAAGGGGAAAGTATTATGTGGTTTGGCAGGGGGGCCTTACCATGCAATACTATCACAATACAAAAAGATGGACCAGAGTACTCTCTCAGTATAACCATATCTCAATCCTGGTAGAATGGCAAAGAGCAAACAGGCTACTTAGAGGAACATTTGTCCAGCATTTCACATCACCAACATGAACGATAAGTAATTGACATGACTTAAGAGAAATCCAACACACATTTACAAAAATAGCTTTGATATATTTGTAGACATCAAAATGAAATCAATACATACAGTATAACCCAAGCTAATAATTTTCAAGCAATAAATGCACTCATAGTTTGCAATGTGAAAAACAATAACGTTGTGGTCAGTGGGAAAAACACATGCAAGCAATTGATACTTTAGATGGTGAGTTCAACCGAACCAACTTAGGGGTCTATTAGGATGGCGGGCGCACCCTAGCGGTGCTGGAACTGCCCGCCAGTGTTGCGGGGGTACCGCACTGCCAATTAGGATGTGACCGCCACCCTGGCGGTCGTATACCGCATATATTGCATTGTGGTGGGCTGTGCTGTAAGCAGCATCCGCCACAATGCAATATATGCATGTTGTGCATTGGCATGCACAACGTGACAGGCACCGCGCAGTGCCTGCCACCTTGTGTATGCCAATGTTGGGGGGTACCATGGGTACCCCCCATGTGCAGCCCCCACCCCCCTACCCTCCTGGGGGTCCGCAACGGGCCCCCGAAGGGAACACTGCATGCCTTTTCCTGGCAGAGTCTCCGCCATGGAAAGGCATTACACCGCCACCATCGTAATATGGATGGTGGTGCCTACAAGGTACCGCTGCCATATTGCAGGCCTTTTCTGCCCGGAAGGCAATTGCCTACTGGTGAAAAAGCGGCAGACGGTCTTTCCGTCCGCTGCGGTACCCCGCCATGCTAATGTGGCGGGGGGTAAAAGGCTGTCCGGCGGGGTGTTTTGGTGGGCGGAACGCCACCGCCAGTAGGGCGGTGGGGATCTTCCCGCCATCCTAATAGGCCCCTTAGAGTTAGGTCTGGGAGTCTTTAAACCAGTTCACAACAGCTAGCACAATTTTACCTGGCTCAGGGGAGCAGGTTGCAGAGGTGCACTTTAGCTGTCAAACGGAGCTGTCAATCAGGCTCGCTGTAATGGAAATGGTTACCTTAGTAAAAGGTACTTGCGGGGCGAGCTGAGCAAAACCCTTTGGAACTTTAGCTTGGCACTTGCCTGGGACCAGTAGCCTCCAGACAGATCCTTTCTACTAGGCTCGGGGGGCTTGGATGCAGAGGTGCTCTTGGCTATCCGTGGTGCAGAACTGGATCCACGGCAGAGGTGCTGGCAGGCGTGCCAAGAGAGGGCAAAAACAAATACTCTATCTTCACAACGGAGCCACTGGGGTGATTAGAGCACCTTAGAGCCATCAAAAACAGAGACGAGAGTCACCTGTTGGCACAATACATCTGGAAAGAACATAATAGTGATGCTAGTGAATTGAGGAACGTGGTAATGGACAGTATTCCCAAAAGGGTGAAAGGAGAAAATGATTTAGGTAAAATGGAATCTGGGTATATCATCCGACTGCATTCGCTGCAACCTAGAGGTTTGAATGTAGATGAGGAACTACATGTTACATTTGAATCCCTGCAATGGATGTACTGGGTGACGGAAAGAGTGTTTTAATAGATACATGATATAATCTAGAAAGATTTGAAAGGAACTTGAAAAGAATAGGAAATTGTTTTAATTTTTCTTTTTCTTTTGGTTTGTTACAGTGTGGATTTAAGAAAGAACGAATATGTGACTGAAATCAGAAGTTAACTACACAATAATTATGAACTAAAGATAACTTGCCCACTGGTGCTGGAAAAGAAATGTGTTAAAAACGAATATTTATAAACCAAAAAGAACTGAAATTCACCAGTTATAGTGTAGTGGACTAATTATAGCTTATTTCCCCGCCATGCACTGATGTTGTCCTCATTACATAACTCATGACGTATTAAATGACATCATTGAAGAAGTCATTGACGACATCTCTATATCATTTTAGAAAACAAAGTAGTTAGTAAAGGACCACAAACATATAGAACATAGTGTTATGAACCCCAATGTACCTCAATAGAGGCCTAGGTAGATGCACAACCTTCTACGAACATTTGTCCTACCTTGCTCTCTATAATGGTTCTAGCACTGACCTTTTATCCAGTAATGACCCAGTTATTATGCATGAGGATTCTTAGAAAAGTCCCTGCACATTACGTACGTAACAGCATGAACATATTCTGTGTAAAATGTCATGGTTACCTTCTTTTATTTTTTTGATTTCAAAGTATTTTATTGAGTTTTCAAACAGGAACATTCACATTTCTGCTACAGGGTACAAGTCATTCTTGGTTAACGTTGTTTTGGTTACATTTAGGTGATATACGTGTTACCCTGTACGCCATTCAGCTGTCTTGCTAGGAGATTAAGGACAGCTGAAAGAGAAGAGAGGGAGAAGATGACTACAGGAGAACTACTTTCGCAGCGGTCTCGGCCTCTTCTGGGCTTGTGTTGCTTTGTTTTGCGGGTGGTAGCCCCCTCCTGTGGGTCTCACGGGGGATCATAGGGGTCCAGATACTCGTCCACTTGTTTCCACATTCCCCTAGTAGCTGGTCTCCAGGGTGAGTTTTGTAGTGCTATGCTATCAGCGCTCCTGAGGTATGTCACCCAATTGAGCCAGCCCTTGAAAGATGTCTCTGCTGTGTCCTTCCAGTTGGATAGGACCAGTTTCACTGCCGAGGTCAGTGGTAGGTCTAGCAGATCCCTGTCTTGTTGTGTGTCAAGTGCCGTGGTAATGAATGCGGTGGTGAGGGTAGAGGACTCTGGCTTCAGTGTGCACCCCATCGCTCTTTATATGAAAACGAATATTTGTTCCCAGAAGGTTTTGATTTTGGGGCAGTAGAAGTTGAGGTGGGCTAGGTCCCTCTTTTCCCTGTTGCAGTTCCAGCATGTGTCATTTTCACTAAGGCCTATCGCAGCTAGCCATGCCGGGGTCCAGTAAATCTTGTGAAGCAGCCAAAATTTTGCCCGAGATAGCACTGGGAAGATTTTGTTACGTGAGGGCGAGGTCCAGAGTTGGGCCAGGTCCTGTTCACTTAGTGGGGTGCTGAGTTAATTTGCCCAGTAGTTTGATGACTTATCGTTCATTTTTGTGGCACTTGGGCGTAGAAGTTTATAGAGGTGTGACACCTATTGAGCATGAGTGACTGAGTGAAAAGTACTGTACTGTTTCCACGATCCTTGAAGGATCAAGGGTAGTCATGTTTGATAGTTGCCCGAAATTATTCGCTCCTTGGTAAGGTTAGGGGGCTTATGGTGGTACTGTGAGATTGCTGGTCTAAAGGCTAACATATACTTTGGGGGTGTCTGTAATCAGTCTGGACACAAATCCCATAGCTTATGTTGTCTAAACGCGCAGATCCTATGTATTTTTAGGAACTACAAAACAATAGATTGATATTGTGTACATGTGTGTAGGTGTGGAAAAGAAATTTTTTTTTAGACTTGGAAACAAGTCTGATTCACTATGCTGAAAGTTATATGGTGCCCAGTTGAACTTCCAGTAAACTTTTTAATGCAAACAGTACTTCATTTGAACAAGGTAGTGACTAAGCACAATTAGGTTGAGTTGCAGATGTAGGATACAAGTAGGTTGTAGCTTAATTCAAAATCCTATTGCCAAAATATGTAAGAAAGCTAAAGCTTATCCTTACAATACATTATTTACCTGTGAATTTCTGTGCCCATGCTGATGTTAAAGAGTTGTCATCTAGTGCTATCAACACCTGTTAAAACTGAAGATTTAAAAGTTGCAGATACTTATTTCTGGATGTTCAGTGTCAATTCGGAGACATTATACAGTGTTGAAGAATGTCTAATGTTTGGTTAACTCAAAAATTGTTCAAGTCACAGTGTGGTGGTAAGCTTTGTTCTAATTAGGGGTGGAAGGTGGACTCCACTCCACCCGTGGAGTTCAAAGAGTTTTTGCCACTTGGTGCTCTGCTTGGAGCGTGATGCTTGGTAATGCTCCGCCACCCGTTGCATAGCCACTGTTCACCCAACCATGTCTCATCATGTACAGAGTCTGCAGAGTTCCCTTGTGGCCATGCCACTCTAGCTGCTTTCCTCTCTTTGGGGTAAGCAGAGTGTGACGCTCTAGTCACTGCTCCTTCTCCACTGTGCCCCCTTCACATTATGCTATGGTTGGACCGCAGGTGGAGAGGAGACATGTGGCGGTGAGACGTGGACTGGACATCCAAAACCCGATAGCAGAACAGGAGACCTGGACCTGGCCTCATGGGGAACCACATGTAGCTCATCCAGTAAGTAGTGGTCTAAGTAAAATCTGCAGCTCTGTTGGCAACTTTGATGAATAATGATGTGCCAACCTCAACAAGCTTTGAGGTAACACACACTAATGACGGTGCAGGGAAGCGCTGGCTTCTGTGCATTCAATGTAATTACATTTTCATTGCTAGATGATACCCTACCCCTGCCACTGTTGCAGAGACAGGTGGAAGGGAAGGGTCTAGGTGCTGGACTACGGTGGATAAGAGGTGACTCAGGCAAGCTGAGGCGTAAAAAGAAAGGCTAGCACCATTGACCGGAGGTGGGATGGAGTAGATCTGATGAGGTGTGGACATGAGGCCTAAGCTAGAAGGGGGGGGCAGAGGGATGAAAGTGGGTTGAGGTGAGGGCTGTGCTCGAACATGGAAGCAGCCAACTGAAGAGTAGACTGCAGCAGGGAACATGCTGAATAATCACTCGAAGTGCGGATGGGCGGAGTCCGCTTTGCTTTTGTGGCCCGGACCATTTGCTTGTGTTACCCTTTGTTCTATTACCCCTACAGTTGGCTTTTTTCTGTTGTTAACCGCATGCGTGCGGGCGGAATTCCGCTCGCACGCTGAGATTTGCGGTATCGCATGTTACGTGACGAGCTGGGCTCGTCATGAGCGTGCGAGGAGGCTACCTCATGACGAGCCCAGCTCGTCATGAGCGTCGAAGGGGTTAATATAACATTATTTTCATTGCTGGCAGTATACAAAATAGAAATTACTATAGTGTGACTTCAAGTGCTATTTTTAAATTGAGCAGAGATTGGGTAGAGCAATACAGGGAGATGTGACTGAGTCATAAGGCTGTAAACTTAGGGGCAGATTTACAAGCCCATTGCGCCACTTTTGCGTCACTTGTCCCATGTTAAAAGTGATGTAAAAGTGGCGCAAGGGGCTTGTAAATCTGCCCCTTAGTTTATGTACCTGATTGCCTGGTTTGAAAATGAAATGATGATTTTCTTTCGATTAATGGCATCTTCATGAGCAGCAATGCAGGAACTTAGCATGTAAGCAGAACTCCGCACAATCCAGCAAAGTTTTCATGTCACTCCGTGGGATTCCACGGAGTAAAACTCCGTGAGCTAAGACCGACACCACTCAACTAATAGCAAGTGTTTCATTTTCTCCACTAACAGCAAGTGTTTCATTTTCTCCAGGTACAAAACGGGATTACAGCAAACGCACCTGCATCTGAGCATGGAACATAATAACAATGCCACAGAAACATAATGTATGGATCGATGAAATGGAAGGGACCAATAGAGCTGGACTAAAATCTAAAAGCTGACATGAAGAAAATTTGATATGCAGTTCCAAATGAAAACAAGCACACAACTCTACCAAGTAAGTCAGATCCTTTCGAGATGGACTAAGGGATTCTGTCCTCAATAAATGTCTTTCAAAATTGTGGCAAAAAGATATTCTTTACAGCGTAGTTTTTCCTTATTGTCTAGAAAGCTGGAGGTCTTACTCAGAGATACCTATTCATATAGGTAAATTATGCTGCTAATGTGCATTTACAACTGAATTAAGTTCAGTTCTACCTCTCAGGAATTCACGAAGAAATTTCTTCTAGTTGTAAGCCCTTTTACAGTTATGGAGATCTCTACCATGGTTGTGGATATCTCTACACGCATAAATCCCACTCAAGAGCTGGGACTCAAGGGTCTCCTGTGCATTTCAAGGTGTGGTTAGCCTTGAATGTTTGTGAAAGCCCACAAATAAAACATGTTTGTGGACACAAATTACTATCCTTCTCATTTCTATCCTAAAAGAGTTGCATATTTACTTCATTCAAGAATAGGCATGAAAACCCTATGCAAGGTCAGGACACTGGAATTATGCGATTGTGCGTCGATTTTTGCATAATTGTAGATTTGCCACATTTGTCACATAATTCATCATCTGCCGCATAATTTGCAGATTTTAACAAAACAAAATTTGTTTCTAGCTCAAATGGTTTAAAAGTTGGCAAAAGTGCAGTGCAACATCTTGCTGCGCAGTGGAGGGCCCTGTGCAAAGATTGACTGGCTACTTTTCTGTAGCTTGTTGCTATATTTGGGTGTTAAATTGGTACTATTGAGGTACAACTAATGCCCAGACGGTGTTAACAGGCTTAAAAATGTAAAAATAATGAAGTAATAATGTGACAAAATTTACCGCATAATGCTGCATAACTTTCATTTTCTTGTAGTCTAATTTACTCAACCCTGCTGCATAATTTGACCCTCACCTGCCAGATAATTCCAGTGGCCCTGTCCAAGGTAAATACCGTTTCAGGGGTAAGGGACTTTAGCACCGGGTGTGTAGCAAAAGGTGTTTTTCCATGGGAAAAAAATATTTTCCTGGGGCGAAAAAAAGAAACAAAATATTATGTGTTTGCACAGGAAAACCATTACCCATGTACAGAGGTTACTGTCAGAAGAGCTCTGGGCAGAGGAATGCATTACCAAGAAGGAAATCATGTGATTCCACAAAGAATCCACATGGAAACGCTGCCAGGAACAGCTTTCTATTTGGATTGATTGAGGAGATTATGAATTCATAAAAATAGTAAAACTGCAATTGGGTGTAGATTTAAAAATCGTAGGGCCTGATTAAAAGTTTGGTGTTCCAAGAACTGCCTTACCCGCGGTTGAGGTCTGACCACCGTGGTCTCGGTGGTCTGACTGTCGTATTACTAGATTGTCGGATTGCTGTTGGGAAGACTGCTGGTAAACCACTGACATAACCAGCACACCGCAGACTGCCTTGTCTGCAGTCAGGGAAAAGCAGCGGTCATAGAGCAGCACACAGAAGTTTCGAATCTCTATCCGTATTGAGAGGTGGCTTTCCAACGAGCCAGCCATGGTTGTGGGACCGCCGGCTTCGAGTCGGCGGAATCGTAGGATTTGGAGTGCATACTCACCCCTCTCCTGTTCTTCCCGTCAGTGTACGACGTGGATCACATTCTCGAGGTACCCCCTTCACAGCAGTATCTTCACTCTAGAGAATACAACCCTGTGTGCTGTGAGTTACAGGAAAGTCTGTTTTGTACTATGTACCCATTGACTGGACTGGCCACATATGGACAAGACTCCAGCAATGGGTAGGTGGTCATTTTCCACATGTATCATGCATATGTGTACATTCAACACATGTGCAGTTGAAATCTACACACAGGCATCGATAAATATGGAAAACCATTGACAGGTGCCACAAGACCACCGCTGGCCCAGCGGTCAACTCGTAATATGGCAGCTGGAAGACTGCCAACACTGCGGTCTTCTGGAGAACGTGGTAGCGGCATTTGAGCGGTTGGACGGCCAAACTCACAATCAGGTCCTAAGTGTAGTTTTAGTACTTTGTTTTGCAACAAGGCCCCTGTACTCTGAAAAGAGAAGAAATATTTCAGTACTTTTGGGTCTGGTGGCACAGGAGCTTTTTTTTCCAACGTAAGATATTGTGTAAAATTCTTTGTGACTCTCCTAGCCTGCTTGCTGACTGGACCAGACTTAACACCACTCAACACCTCTCTCCGTAAAAGCATACCTGCATAATATATTGTTGAACCACAAATGACCTCAATATGAGTGCCACAGATCTGCATTAGGTAAATCTGAACTGCCAGAGCTAACATTGCCACGGAATCCTTTAATTGCAGAGTTGCAAGGCGACAATTTTAAGAAATGTGAAATTACCAGGTTAATTGGTAACTCTGAAGCATGTTCACCTTGAAATTCATTATTACACATTGAAATTTACTGGAGCCAACAAAACCGTCCTAAACTTAGTGTTTTGTATCCAGAGAGGGGAAGTGTATGAAAGTGACTCTTTTTGTATGATCACCCCCCCCCCCACCTAAAACATTTGGATAAATGCAACTGGTTTTTCTACTCTGAAGTCCAATGGGCCCTTCTGACTAGGACCCAGTGCATTTGCTCAGACCCCTCAAAGTGTATGTGCAATTGGCTAATAACTGACTTGCATATTTAATGTACTTATTAGTCCTGAGTACATTATATAAAGCATGCCCAGGGCTAGTAAGTTAAATGGCACTAGTGGACTGCAGTACTTATTGTGCCACCACTGCAGTGACAAAGAAAACATGGCTCTAGGTTTGACACTGCAGCTTTATCAAGCAGCTTTTAAACTGCAAATCCAACATGGAAAATAAACCTTGTTGCCAGGTGAAACCCTCCCTTTTTTAATTATTGTAAGTCACCTCTAGGAAAGAACTTGGTGGTCTATAAGGCAGGGTGGCAGTTATTAAAAAGAAGGACGTGTTCTTTTTGTGTTTGGCATGTCCTGACATTGAAAGCTCGAAATTGTCATTTTCACTGTAGCAAGGCTGTTAATCCTATTAATTAACATGGAATTACATTAGCCCAGTGCAAAGTGCTAACTTCCATTTGGTACTACCAAGCATAGTACTTCAAGGTAAGTTAATTTTTAGATTAGAATAAACCCAATGTAATGCTTAAGTCGGATTTAAACTAAGTAACTTTTAATGCAAAGGTGTGTTTAGAAAGTCACAATTGTCTTGCCCCCAAGTCTGCTGGCCATTTCAGATTAACGTATAAACAGAATGGAATCCACTAAAAAGAGTGGTAGTGGTCCCTAAAGTGATGGGGAGCACACAGTGTTGTTTAAATGCCCCTCACACACCAACAGGCCCCTTGGTGTCATGCTTCATCATCGGGGCCTTCGCAAACCTCTACGGGATGCGGCGTGCTGCAACTCACGGATACGCAGGAGCACTTAGTAGTGAACTATGTGTAGGTGTGTGGAGGGAGTGTGTGAGTAAAGGGGTGAGGTGAAAGGGGTGAAAGGTTAAAAAATACCAAGCTCGTAGGAAAAATTATTTATTACACCCTCGGCTGGTACTACTAAAAAGTGCAAAAATAAGGTTGACCAATATACGAATTACGGTATATCAACCTTTGATTAGCGTCGACATGTTTCGGAGTGCTACGACTCCTTCTTCAGGACAAGGATCTGCACATTAATCCCCATCTTACTCACATGGGTGTGAAAAGAATGTAAAAGGGTAATTTACCAAAAAATGCTAGGTGAAATGTACCTATCAATGTTGTATGTACTCTCTGTTGCGCCCAATAGGCGTAAGAGGAACTTATTGTTTGAAAATGTCTGACCTCATGAGCCCAAGCGTGGTTTTGGGGGGTTCCCCACTGCTTAATATAGCAACGGTTACTGCACGGTCTAGTAGACTGTCTTCCCCTCAACGCGGCTCTGAAGAAGATTCTTTTCACACCCATGTGAGTAAGGTGGGTATTAATGTGCAGATCCTTGTCCTGAAGAAGGGTGTAATAAATAATTACTTAATTAATTTAAACAACACTGTGTGCTCCCCATCACTTTAGGGACCACTACCACTCTTTTTTGTGGATTCCATTCTGTTTATACGAATATCTTGGGAGACTGAATCCACTAGCATTTCTCTCCCTCCCTCCTTTTGTTATGTTTACATTTCAGATTAACTACAGCAGGGTAACCTGAGACATGCAATGGAGAACTAAAGGACTATTGGTGGGTGGAGGTGTGATCTCCTCCGGCAGGATGGCCAGATGGCTATGACCAGAGATGTCCCCAGCTCCAAAGGAGCTACTGCCTCTGAGAAGCAAATGTGAGTCACACCTTAGCTTGCCTGCTCCTTTGTGTAGGTAGAAAGACTAGCATCTCACCCAGAAGCAGAAAACGTGTTGCCAACCTGATTCTACAGAAGGGGTGGCTAATTACAATAGATACACCCCAGGTGTGTGTCCATTTTGTTGGCCCAGGGAACAAGATTCCCCTCGTTTTGGATTTGGGCAGAGAAATGTATTTTTAGTACCATCCTCACAGGGAATGATGTAAGGGTGGTTAAGGTTGTCATATGAGAATTGTAGCACAATGATCTAGAAATTGGCATAAAATTAGCACCCCGTGCTTCCAACCTCGGAACACTGCTGGAATCACAAATGATAGATGACGGACTGCACCTGTTAAACCTGTGGACCCCAGAAGGAAAAGATCTACGAAGGAAGACTTTATTTACTGCACCTGCTGAACCAAAACAGGATTTCAGAAAGAGATGGATTGCTCCTACAATTGACTTTGTGGCAAGAGACCCCAAGGGCTAGACCTGCTCTTGCTCCTGCCAAGGACCAATGCATGGACTCTAATGGATAGGTGGGTAGGCTTCTATTAGGCTTCCGGGACATAAAAGTTTAAGAAGCCTGCATCTGCAAAGGGCCCATGTGACCAGTTGCCACTGGATGGGTTCTTGACACCACTGTTGTCACCCAAGGTGTAGCCTTTTGAAGCATTCCCAGGTTTACTAGTGGTAAAAAATCTTCGAATGTGCCAAACACCATTGGTGAATGCGTGAGAACACCTATGCTCCACCCATGGAACATCTTTCCAACACCGATTAATGCAAGGCAGTAACTTGTGCTGCTTTACATTACTCCGGATTTACTATGCCACACAGAGCCATGCAAGGTGGCTCTGCTTGGCTTAGTAAATATCACTGACCCCTTGCGCCCCCTTGTGTGAAGAAATGGAAATTCAAGGGCTTCATAAATCTGGTTATAAAAGAAAGAAGTCCCAATTAAATGGACAGTAAAAGATATGTCCGATTGCAGTATTACTAATAGGGGTATATTGCTTAAAACAGCATGCCATAAAGTGGGCGGGAAAGGCAAAGGTACAAAATGGTGTATTAAAGTTCTAACAGTATCCCAAATAGGGACAATTATAAATTTTCACAAGTTCAAGACAATATTTCAGAATATAGTGGTAATCAACAACAATACATGTTTGGTAAAACTCTGTTATAAGATTTATTCACACTGACATTATGTCAGTGTTTAAAGTCTAAATATGGGGACCAACAGCATTGGACAAAAGTTCCAAGGGAGAGGCAAACAAATCTACCTGTGTAAACGTGTTAGAGACAATAAGGAATACAATGCCCAAAGGGTTTGACATGTACATGAGATTATGAAAAAAAGTAATAGGATAATGTGTTGTTAAGCAACAGTGAAAAAATGGGTGTAGGGACATGTGTTTTGATGTATTGATCTAAACTGTATGACAATAGGAAAGTGGTAATCACAGCTGTGGGACAATGTGTGGTATAGAGATACGTCCTTATAAAATTATACAAAAAGAAAAAATGGATGGTAACTCTGTGTTTTTTTAATCGTTTAGAATCAGTCCTGAGGAAGGTGTACTAAAAGAAAACCGAAACGCCGCGTCGACTTTTTTGATTCTTTTTGTCTTTTATTCTGTAATTTTTATTAAAATGTCTTATGTGATATGTTTTTAATGTTGTTATTTGCATAATGAATTATAAATTGACTATGTGAATAAATCTTATAACAGAGTTTTACCAAACATGTATTGTTGTTGATTACCACTATATTCTGAAATATTGTCTTGAAATTGTGAAAATTTATAATTGTCCCTATTTGGGATACTGTTAGAACTTGAATACACCATTTTGTACCTTTGCCTTTCCCGCCCACTTTATGGCATGCTGTTTTAAGCAATATACCCCTATTAGTAATACTGCAATCGGACATATCTTTTACTGTCCATTTAATTGGGACTTCTTTCTTTTATAACATTATCTTCCCCCCAGTCCCTTATAAGTCTGTGTGGGGCCCTCCTTTTATTTTAAATAAACTTCGTAAATCTGGGCCATGGTCTGCTTCCTAAAAGTTGTGTAATACAAAGTTTGTCATTATGTATGGTCATAATCTACATATGTTTAACTTTTCCTCATATGAATGAGTAGCTTGAATATGCTGTTGGCATTGGGCACAAGCCAGAGAAACTCATGTAAAAACCTAAAAGCTATTTTACATACATTTTCTATTCATCTTTGTGTGTTTGCCTTGAGTTATGTAAACTTTACTACATGGAGTTAGTACATTAGAGTATTTCCTCAAATATCTTTTGTGGCCTTCCTCTATATCAGTTGTAATCATTTTTATATGACACTTCTTTCCTGTATAGAAACTCTGAAGAAAACTATGGTATTTGGCAGGGGTGTTCAAACTTTTAAACTTCACTTTTGAGGTTTGGTTAAAATTGACAAACTTTGAAATGTTTGCAGTTTGAATAGCTTCCCATCTTCTCCTGTATGAGACGTTTTATCAGAAAAAAAATACAAATCTTCTCAAAGAAGGAGTTTGCAGAAAACCTTTCCCATGAATAGTGAATTCCTTTACACAGACATTTCCCACGCTATTTGTTTTTTTTTAGTTTGCTAACTTCTTAATGTACACGAAGATTATTGTATATATTTTTTTAAATCACAAAGTTAAAGAGAAAAAACTCTGACATCTTCCTGCACTGCTGGTAACTGATGTAATTTCCATCTCTTAGATGTGGTGTAGAGAGTGGGAAATTTAAAACTGAGTAGCGAATCTTCACAACATTTATATAGGTCTTCTGTGACAATTACAGTTGGTTAACTTAAGTTGCAATCTACATCTGCGCACTCTGTGCATCAGTGATTAAACTGTGGTCCATGTGTGACAAGCATTTACACCTACTAAATACTTTAATCTTCAATATCAGAGGACTATTTCCAATGGATCAGGTAACAGACTTTATCAGGCCTATTGAAATTAGGAGGTCCGCTGAAACACCACAGACTTGTCTTTTGCATTGATATATTGGCTGTTCAAAATATCGAAAAGCTCCAGATAGGAATTGGGAATTACTAGTTGACATTGGCAGGGAATGCGGAGGAGAAGAAGCAACAGGCAAACCTTGATGAATGTATCACACCAGGGATCCATCCCCGTCCCATATCGATGGGGCAAATAATTTTAACTCTGAGGGCCATATGTACAGGGAAGTGGCAGAAAGAGGCCTTAGCCTTCCTGGCTTAATGCTTCTCTCCGCCACTTCTGAATCGCAAAGCTACACCATATTTAAAAGAATGTGGTGTAGCCTTGCATTTCCCTCTGTGATGGCACTAAGTTTAGTAATTTAGCTGTAACGCAGGCACTCTTGCACCATAGTGCAAGAGTGTCTGCGTGATGGGGAGGATTGTTTATGTGCAGGAAGGTGTCCCTTCCTGCACATAAACAACCCTAAAATGCCATTCTGTCACTGTCATGTGTGCTGCTTCATGCAGCACACATGAAAGTGACAAAATGGTATTTTTTTTAAAGGTTGTTTATGTTCAGGAAGGGACACCTTCCTACTTATAATCAAACAATGGCATTTTGCTTTTTCCATGTGTGCTGCACAAGGGCCCCCCACATGGGAAAACGAGGAGAAATTATGCATTTCTCTTCGTTTCGCCATCTTAAGCCCTGTTTTTACCTGGTCTTAATTTTGGCGCTCCTTCCTATGTACGTCACCCTTGTACATAGGGGGCAGCGCCAAAATGAATGGGTGTTGCGGTGGAACGTCCACCACAACACGACTTTCCACCCATTTCACGCTAACCATAGCGTGAAGGGGGGCCTTAAGTAGAATCCAGCAGTAAGCCATGTTAAGTGGCTTAACGCTGCCTTGCACAAAGGGCAACGGCACTATCACCACCACAACGTCCCTATAGGTGACGTTGTGGTGGCGATAGGTGCTTGTTCATGTGCCCCTGGGTATTACCAGTTAGCTCCAGAAACAAACAAGTATTTTGTATGCTTGAGATGAATGCTTTTTCGCCAACTTAAGTTTGTGAAAGGAATATCGTTAAGTAGGGATTCACATCCTGACAAAAGCCACGAGCCTACAAGGTATAAACATGTTGACAAAAAATGGATGTAGGAGATAGTAATTCTCCAATACATACACCTTAACCCTTTTAATCTTGTCCGTGGAGTCCCAAATAAATAATCATAGGATTAGTCATTTAGGCAATTTTAACCTCCCTTTCTTCCCCCTACCTAGTGCTCCCTCAGAGATTGCACCTGATGAAGAAGCATGACATGCTAGTCGGTGAGGGTCTCTTAAAGAAAACAAATGAGTTTTCCTTCCTGTAAGAAAGTGGAATATTAGTGTGTGTGGGTGTGAGATCTCAGCACATAATAATGTCACTTTTCTGTGTTAGGTCCAGTTAGGTTATTTCCATTTCAAATCTTAACTCAGTCCTGGGTGGCTATGACACAGGACAGTCAGGCTTACCTCAAAGGAAAACAAGTGAAAAGCATTTATAGGAACAAAAACAGTTAAAGAGTTGAAACCACAACATAATACAAATCGAATTAGTAAAAACATATCTATTATTATCTTTAAATAAACACAAAAACAGCGAAATTCAGATGAAGGGAACCCTGAGTTATAATTTTTGCAGCGTTTTCATAAACCACTGCTTTTCACCCCCACAAATGGTTAACTTTTCAAAAAAAGTTTGGTAAACAACTGCTTTTCCCGGTAGTCTGTAAATCTCGAACATGAGAGTCTGGTGCAAAGTCAAAGTTTCAGGTTGACTGAGACGGGAGTTAGGGTCGGATGCAAGCACCGGCTTGGTCCCGGAAAAGATTTTGCACGGTACGCTATTGCGCTAAAAGTGCGGCCTTTTCAAACAAAACGTTTCTGAAATAGTGAGGAAACATTGGGGATAATCGGGCACATGCATCATTGTCAATTGCATTCGCAAACGGTGCGAATCGCAATTTTCAGCCGTTTGCGAATGCAATTGACAAAATTGGGATGCATCATGTTTTTCGCAATTTTAGAAATCGCAATCATGTTGCGATTTCTAAAACTGCGATTGCATTTAAGAAATCGCAATTTGAGATTTCTTACATGCAATGCATGAACATTTTAATTTTGCGAATTCGCAAATAGGGAGAGGTAAATTACCATGAAGTTGACCTTCATGGTAATTTGCGAAAACTTTCAAAAATGCACAAAAGTGCATTTTTGAAAGTTTCATTTTACACACACACAATTTACGCAATTAAGAAATCGCAAACGGTAACAATGATGCATGTGGCCGTACGTTCGATGAAGCGCTGGCTCTTTAAACGTGCGCTTTCTCTGAATATGATCTATTATTCCTTTACCACCTATTTATGAAGCAGGAACTTGTTCCTTAGATTTGTGGGACTGCTTTCAGCTGGTGGTTCAATAAGGACAACAGTAGTTTGAAAAGAGAATTGTAAAAAATATTCTTAAATGGCTTTCTTTTAAAAATGTAAAAAAATTAAAATACACACTTCTATGCCCAGCCTACGAGCAAGTGCAGCCAGACTATCGAGGTGGCACCACTATTAGCCTGGGCTGAAAAGATGGCACTGGAGGAAGACTGCAGACGTGGCAAAGAAAGCAGAGGTGGCATTGAAAGCCAGACTATGAGGGAACACTTGGTGCTCTAGGGGTGACTTATGCCTATCTGCAAGGTTAAGGTCTACCAAAGTTGTTTTTATGCAGGTGAACCTTAAATTTGGCTATGACGGTGACCACTCCGTCACCACCATAGGCAAACTTCTCCATTGGCCCGAGAGAGTAAGGGCCCTTGGCAAAATGGCTGTATCTCCAACTACCCATTCAGGATGGGTGGACATATGGCCATTTTTTTACTTTCTGCCACTGCCAGGCAAACCCTGGTGGTAAGGGACTGTAAAAAAAAGGCATAATGCCCCCCTCACCATCGGAGTCACCCTCAGCATGGGAGATGACTCCCATGGTAAGGGGGGAATTTTCTTTCTTATTTCCAAAAAGGAAATCCTGTTTCAGGATTTTCGTTTTAAAAATAAAAGGAAACTGTTTGGTGTATGGCTCTGACATGTAGCCAGAGCCCTGCACCAAACAGTGAAGAGCCCTAACAGGAACCACGGTGACTGTGGTCCCTGCCAAAGCATTCTAATTGACCTCCTGCTTGGCGGACATTCATAAATTTGACGGTGTGGTTCATCCACGAGGGAGATGGAGTAATTTACTCAGTCCCCCTACTGCCCATATATAAATCAGCCATATACTGTAAGTTCGGCGTTGAGAGCCAGACTGCCAGGGTGGCACTAAGAATAAAACTTCTGACAAGGCAGTGAGGGCAGCCCAGTGGCATTGAGAGCGCCAGACTTAGAGGGCCACTCACAGAGCCTGATGGTAGAAAGACAAGATTGTCTCGGTGGCACGGCAAGTCAGATTGCCTAAGTTATACCGACAGATAACCTGCAAGTGGCACTTATGCCAGATGGTGAGGAAGTTCTTGGTGCTACAATTCCCAATGTGGCGTTGAGAGATTGACAGTGAAGTGGTTGTGAATATCAGACAGCCAAAGAGTCAGCCAACTGAGGTGAAACAGATTCAGATTCCCAACATGACATAGAGGTCCAGACTGTGAGGTGGTACTTACCTAGCCTGCGAGGTGGCACTGAGAGACAATCTGTCCAGGTAGCACTGAAAGACACTCTGCCATGGTGGCTTTGAGAGCAAGATGTAGTATGGTTATTTCTCTACAAAGGTATGATGTTGAAGCCAGGATGGAAAGTAGGCCAGTAAGTAACTCTGTAAGTACACCCCACCAGGAGCTGTCCTCCTGGCAGCTCAGCCTTCAGTCACCAACTGAATCAGTTCATCCATCCAACATTCCATGACATATACAACATTCCACACAGACAGGCTAGAGAGCAGGGGAAGAGAGAGGATAGAGAAATCACCATACTACACAAGACTGCTGATGTGGCATAGAGAGTGAGACTGCCAATGCGCCAGTCAACAGAGGTGAAAATGAAAATCACAGATGGTGGCACAAATGGCCAGACTGTGAGGTGGTACTTACACTAATCTATAAGGACAGTCTGTGATCCTGGTCGGAGAACCGGCCTGCTAATATTGCACTAAGCCAAACTGCAAAAGTAGTACCAAGCCAGACTGCAGAGGTGACATGGAGAGAAAGCCTGACAAGGTGTCACTGAGAAGAGAACCAGAGCCTGACTCCCCGGGCTGGAACTGACCTAGAATTCCAAGATGGTACACAAAGTCAGACTGCCAAAGAGGCATTGAGAACCAGCCTGTGAAGTGGCACTGAAAGACAGATTGCCAGGGTACTATTAAGCATGGGGCTTCGAAGTGGCACTGAGAGCTGAATGGTCATTTTGGCAACTAGAACCAGCCTGCCAAGATGACACTGGCAGATGAACATCTGAGGTGGTACTTAGACAATGACTGCTGAAGTCGCACTAACAGCCAGACCTCTGAAGTCGTCGTGTGATTCAGAATGCTGAATTGCTACCTAGAGCCTGGCTACAAGGTGGCACCAATTAACAGCAGGGGTGCCTCCTCCGTTTGAGCGGATGAGCGTCGCCTCACTTAAAATGCCCCCCCAAAGCCCCCGAGATGGAAAATAAAATGGTAGTTAATTACCATTTTATTTTTCTTCCCCCTGTCCTGAGGCAAGCATCAGAACGGGGCAGGTCCTCTGCTGACTGACACCAGAAGGGAGGAGGGAGGACTGCCTAATGCACTGTTTAAAATGTGCATGTCTTTTTGGCTGGCTGTCTTGTGATGGCCAGCCACACATGAGCATGTTAAACCTCTCAACCCAGCTGTCTTAAGATAGTTGGGTTGAGAGTCAGCGCAGGCCTCCATGGCACTGTAGAGTGCAGAATGAGTCCGCTCCAACAAATGCTGGCGCTGCTCACATGCTGCATGTGAGCAGCGCCAGGATTGGGCAAGGGAGTTCCAGCATCCAAATTCAGTTTGTTGATGAAAAAGATTCCGGAGCGAGGACGTCGTGTTAGTTATGTTATGTATTTTTTTGATAATACTTTGCTCGCACACGTGCCACTGCAACCCCTCCCTGTAGATGCCAGCTTCCACTGAGAAATAGACTGCCGAAGTGACACTTAAAACCAAACTTCGAAGACGGCTGCGGAAGGGACACTGAGAGTGAAACTGCAGTTGTGGCACTGAGAGACACTGTGATGGTAGCCCTGAGAGCCAGACATCTGAAATGCAACTGGCTCTTCATCCTTCTGTCTCCCTTTTTTGTTTTTCTCTCTCTTATTCTGGATCAAAGTCTGTTGAGGAAAACTGTGTACCAACATATAACAAGAACGCAGACTTGGATGCGGTGTTCACTGTTCACTATGAACCAAATTCAAAAATGTGTTAATCACAATATAAAACACAATCTGCTTGTTACTTTATTATAAAACATTTATTTATTTATTCCTTTTGTATTATTGTTTCATTGCATTTGGTACCATACTGCTAGTACCTCATACTTATTCCTAACAACAAAATCTTTACATCATGAATTTCTTTGATATATAATTTGACAGAAGTGTAAAATCATAGCATTTAATGCACTGCACAAATTATTTATGTCCTGTTCATTTTCATGCCCAATGCATTTCGGGACAGCAAGGTCCCTTTCTCAGGAGCACATCTCAAAACCCAAACAAAATGTCATAGTTTAAACAATTATAGAATACATAGAGTTTCTCAAACTACCAACAACCCTTCGTGTGCTGAAGGTTCACATGAACCATTATTGTTTTTCACACCCCTTCCTAGTACATATCATATTTTCAAGTTCATTTCTTGTGTCGGTCCAAATTACAAATATATCATCAATGAACCTGCAGTACAAAGCTATTTTTGTCTGCCGCCTTGAGTTGCTCACAAAGTCTTGTACTTCAAACTGTGGTACAAAAGGGGGTGGTGATGGACTGTGCCATAAAAATGTTGGCATATGCAGACGCTCCTGAAAAACCCATCGATGTTCCTTTGAGTTGAACATAAAAATTTTCTTGCCATGAAAAGTAGCTGTGGTTCACGCAAAAATGCAGTAGTTCAAATAAAAACACCTTTTCTGCCATAATAGAATCATCAGTACGAGACCACTGGCTATTATGCACTATAGATGTCACATCATTATACACATCTGTTCCTCATGATGCAGGACTGAAACTAGTGGAATGGGCACTGTTACAATCACCAGATATTAAGGCAGAAAATGTGTTTTTACTGGAACTACTGAATTTTTGCTTAAACCACAGCTACTTTTCTTGGCAAGAAAACTTTTATGCTCAACTCATGGGAACACTGATGGGTTTTTCAGGGGCACCTGCATATGCCAACATTTATATGGCATAGTTTGAAGAACAACACATTGTGAGCAATTCAAGATGGCAGACAAACTTAGCTTTGTACTGCAGGTTCATTGATGATAAATTTGTAATTTAGACTGACTCAAGAAATGAACTTGAAAATATGATACAACTTTTGAACACACGGAACCCTAGGCTACAGTTCACGCATACTATTGATGATAAACAAATATATTTTCTGGGCTGTATTAGTTATGAAGAAACCAACAGGAGCAGGTCTTCAAACCTAGATATACCCAAAGCCACCTGACAGAAACAATGCATTAGCATTCTCCAGTTTTCACTCAAGAAGTCTAATTCACAACTTACCATTCTCACAGTTTTTGAGAATCAAAAGGATTTGTTCAGACAAAACCGTGAGTACTCAAAAAATCACAGAATACAAACAGTGTTGTGTTGAAAGAGGCTACCCAGAAGAAATATTGCATGAATGCATCACGAAGTTGGACATGAAAGAGAGGATGGCATTATTCACCAAATCCAAAAAACCTAAAGAGGACGCAATAGTGTTTGTTTCTCAATTTTCAACATGCTTGCAAGCCATCAAAAGAATGATTAATGCAAGGCGAAAACTTTTCGAAAATGAAAAAGATGTCAACAACTTATCTAAAGAAAAAACATTGCACGCTTACACAAAAGTAAAAAAACGTATGTGAACTATTGGCAACACCAGATAAAAAGTACAACCTGGATGAACAAAAAGGAACTAACAAATGCCTTATTTGCATTCATTGCAATAATTATTATTATTATTATTATTAATATGCGTTCTTATATAGCGCTCGATTACCCGTAGGCATCTCGGCGCTTGCCTTGGGAACCCGTCCTGGCTTCTTTCCCTGTGAGATACCGGTACTGGGCATCCCCAAGGTGAAAGCCAGGCATCCCGCCGCGGGGGGGGCGTAGTGGAGATTAAGCAGCTAATGCCCAGAGCTGCAGAGTGTCAACCCGTGATTCGAGTAGGCACCGAAACGAGAATTATCGAGTCCGTGGATATTTTGGGCTCAAGACCCTACCGCGTCGGGAATTGAACCCTGGTCCCGGGTCTGACCTCTGCTTCAGGGTCTGCCTCTTCTAACCAGTGAGCCACACTTCCCCATGTCGTCGTTGGGAACAATTTGACACACCCTATTTCAGGAAGAAGTATACAGTTAAGGCACACAGCAGATTGCAATACCCGCAACGTTATTTACTGTATCAAATGCCCATGTGTTTGGGCCAATGCAGGCAAAACAGAACGTAAAATAAAAGTAAGACTGCCTGAGCACAAAAGTACAAAAAGAACAAAGAATAAGACAGCCAGTCTAGCTATACATTGGCAAGAAGCGAATCATTCCATCTCACAATTGAGATATCAAATACTTGAGACTGTAACTATGACACCTGAAGTTGACAACAACAAGAAGCTGCTCCAACATGATTTCTATTGGATCAAGCGATTGGACACATTACTACCAAAAGGACTGAACGATAGGATTGATAGGAGTTGTTTCATGTGATTATTAAGCTGTTTCTACAGCCCAACTAGAACAGGAGTTTGATTGATTAGATAAAGGCCAAACAAGCCATAATCACCAGTGTGGACACATAAATAAAATAAATAAATAAATAAAGAAAGTAAACAAATCACTTCACTATTAACACATTGTTTTCATTCTAGCCTAGTTCGTTAAATGTTGGTGGAGGGCACTGATATCTCGACTCTCTTAAAACATAACCAATAAAGTTTATTGATATTTTTTCAATGTTTCAGTTTTCCACTATTGTGCAGACCGGGACACAGTTTACAAAGGCAATGAATGGAAGACAGTATGTCGATGGGGGGATGTTTATTCCATCCACTGAATTTTTGTAGGTGAACATGCAAACGTAAAAGCTAGTCAAAATTCAAAATCCTGTCGAGCAATCAAATTTCTATTGCTATATTTATCAGCAACAGCAATACAATAGTATAAGCCTAATCACATTAAATTCAAAAGAATTTTTCATATAAATAGGCAATTTCTCAACTGATCAGTAGTCAATCACTGGGATCAAAAAATGGTAACATAGGAAATTTAAGTCCAAAGTTCTTTTCTGTTTAACGAGTTCTTTATTCACTCGAGGTTTTCCAAAGTTCCACGTTTTTCAAAAAGTCAATTCAAAATTCAGATTTCACAACTTCATTATACATCAGCACCAGCCAACACGTGTTTCGTTGGGCAATTATCAATGCCAATCAACTTCATCAGGGCTGCAAGCCAAAGTAATACAATATAATCAGATTTAAATATAATATCACTCCTTTAAAATTTCACTTGAGAAAAGTTAAATTAAATTCAATACCAAAAATTATATAAAGTCACCACCTAGGTGAAAACGTACACAGTACCCTCATTAAAGTGACATATCTTGTGCACTAACAGTGGATCCCAGTGCAAAAAAGTTGAATACAGAAAACATTCTGTCATAGAGCCAAAGTCATGTATATCACAAAATCATATTACCTTGAAAAAAGATCAATGTCCTTATAATATATAGGAGTTTCTGCACTTATTTGGCCTTGAAAGCAACAATTCCTGGAGGAATAGAGTTATTACTCAGAATTACGAATTTTCTTACATATCTCTCCCATGTAATCATTGACTGTTCTAAGATGGCGGCGGAAAACCGGCATACCGCGATCGATTTTGTGACACTTGATATCAGTGTTATTATTGTAAATAAGAGAGTATTGTTTAGATATACATAGGGATAATAATGGAGTTAGAATAATTATAAGAGGATGTCCGTATTGTAGAACTAAAACTGCACACGGATGGACGTAAACATGTTCTAAGATGGCGGCCGTATTTTTACACTCGTGGTAGTAAATACTTTATTAAGATGGCGGCTACTGAACATGCCGATAGCTGATATGCGAGGATCCACCGGATAGAATACTGGAGAGAGATATTGGTAAGAATTGCCCCAGTACCGCTGCTCGTAATTAAAATCGATTTATTGCTCAAGCGCTGTTGCTTTTAATACTGGAAGACCCCGTAATTAGTGGCTCTTCTTCCGCAGACCCTGTGCACTGATACCGTGTATATATCCATCTGCGTAATAAACATGCGAGATACTGATCGAGAGTAACTTTAGGTAAGGGATAGTCTGGGCATTCAACATTAGGATGTGTATTATTAAATAGATTAACTTAATCATGTATTGCTGCTAAGAATAATATAGACTCGTGGCTCAAGTACTGTTACTCTTAATGCTGGAAGACCCCGTAACCAGTGGTTCTTCTTCTGCAGATTTTGTACACTGATATCGTGGTCACCTCCGCTACGTACTAAGAATGTGGGACACTGATCAAGAGAAATATTAGGTAAGGGACAGTGTGGGTAACTATTACTAAGAAGTGCATTAATAAATAGATCAACAGAATTAAGTATGCCTTGATTTCTCTTACCAGACTGACTAAAGCGCAAATAACTTCCAAATCATAAATATTGGAGTGAGTGAAAAACGGAGAAAGGTACAATTTACTATTTACCGTATTATTATTACTTTAGTATTTAGGGAAAGGTTTCCCTTTTAGATTTCTTACTTGCTTCGCATGGTGTAAATAGTTATACATAGAACGAGGTTATGGTGTTTATGATATTATTGTATACATATTATATTTTAGTGGTGATATTGCTTAGAACCTCCCTATATCATTCCAGGAATTGTTGCTTTCAAGGCCAAATAAGTGCAGAAACTCCTATATATTATAAGGACATTGATCTTTTTTCAAGGTAATATGATTTTGTGATATACATGACTTTGGCTCTATGACAGAATGTTTTCTGTATTCAACTTTTTTGCACTGGGATCCACTGTTAGTGCACAAGATATGTCACTTTAATGAGGGTACTGTGTACGTTTTCACCTAGGTGGTGACTTTATATAATTTTTGGTATTGAATTTAATTTAACTTTTCTCAAGTGAAATTTTAAAGGAGTGATATTATATTTAAATCTGATTATATTGTATTACTTTGGCTTGCAGCCCTGATGAAGTTGATTGGCATTGATAATTGCCCAACGAAACACGTGTTGGCTGGTGCTGATGTATAATGAAGTTGTGAAATCTGAATTTTGAATTGACTTTTTGAAAAACGTGGAACTTTGGAAAACCTCGAGTGAATAAAGAACTCGTTAAACAGAAAAGAACTTTGGACTTAAATTTCCTATGTTACCATTTTTTGATCCCAGTGATTGACTACTGATCAGTTGAGAAATTGCCTATTTATATGAAAAATTCTTTTGAATTTAATGTGATTAGGCTTATACTATTGTATTGCTGTTGCTGATAAATATAGCAATAGAAATTTGATTGCTCGACAGGATTTTGGATTTTGTATTATATCTTGGAGTGTTCCGAGATTACTTGAGGAAGTTTGGTAACCTTCCTCCCAGTCTTGTAGCAATCCTTAAAAAATTACGTTTAAACTACAATTTTGCCATACTCACAGCTGAGCGCCCTTAGTCCTAGTTGCCTTTTTGTTGTTAGTAAAAGCTAGTCAGTCTGATATATTGTGTAGGGGCGTATATTTGCATGTTACCATGATGTGAACAATTTTTATTAGCCCACAATACATTGGGATTGTGGCTAACCAGAGTATTAATTATACCATTGAATAGTAGTAATTTGCGTTCTTTGCATTATATGGATGGATCTCTGTGCTATTTATATCATTGACATACAATGATTAATACTAGAGTTGCTTTCACTAAGTTTATGGCTCGTGTAGTTTAGACAAAGAATTTATCATTGTTCTTTTGTTCTCTGATTTATCGCTATCCGCATGACCATAATATTCAGTATTCAGCCGCCTTTGAGGTATCTCTCATTACGGATTGTGGAGAGTTTAACATGAATTGTTCACTCCAATATGGTGGCCGTTATCAGGATAGAGACTTGGTTAAGTAAACGGACATTGTCTGTCATCTTTGTTTAAACCACGGGCTTACCTCTAAGCAGTTCAGAGCACACAAGACACTTCATCAGTCAGAGGAGAACTGCTCGGGAAGACTTATCATTTCAAATACTGGTTACCGAGCAGTAGGCAGATTGTATTGAGGTTTTCTCATGTTTATTCACAGGCATAGACAGGGGTGCACACTGTGTGGCTTTTGGTTAAATATAGGAGTTGTTTGACAATTGCAGAGACAGAAACTGACTGAATACAAGGCTAACTTCTACTTAGAATACACTCACACTTTGGAGGTGAGCATGAGAACGTTTATTGTGGTATGGTTGTTTTTGGCAAATCTGCTGCTTTCGGCAATGTTACATTTTGGCATATTTTGATTATAGATTGCTTTATACTGAGTGGCACCGATATTATCACAGATCTTCCACCGAGTGGTATCACACCAGGTAGGACTGGTTAGATGATTAGTATTTATTTTATCATGAGTGTGACAAACACTGGGTGATTTAAAATAACCCTAGCTGACCTAAGGTCACTAAAGCATGATTGGTATTTTGCATGAATACAAAAAACACATAACTGTATGTTCATACTTGCAGGCCTGAATTGATCAGGTGAAGCATGTACTACGAAGTGGCATGAAAAACAATAATGGTTCATGTGAACCTTCAGCACACAAAGGGTTGTTGGTAGTTTGAGAAACTCTATGTATTCTCTAATTGTTTAAACTATGACATTTTGTTTGGGTTTTCAGATATGCCCCCGAGGAAGGGACCTTGCTGTCCCAAAATGCATTGGCATGAAAATGAACAGGACATAAATAATTTGTGAAGTGCATAAAATGTAATGATTTTACACTTATGTCAAATTATGTATCAAAGCAATTCATTATAGGAAGATTTTGTTGTTAGGAAAAAGTATGAGGTACTAGCAGTATGGCACCAAATGCAATGAAACAATAATACAAAATGAATAAATAAATAAATGCTTTAGAATAAAGTAACAAGCAGAGTGTGTTTTATATTGTGATTAAAAAAGTTTTGAATTTGGTTTAACGTGAACAGTGCACACCACATCCAAGTCTGCGTACTTGTTATATGTTGTTAGTTTATGTAATGTGTGTCGATGGCACACGCAGCCTATTGAGATTTTCTCATGTTAATTCACAGGCATAAACAGGGGTACACACTGTGTGGCTTTTGGTTACATATAGGAGTTGTGTGTCAATTGCAGAGACAGAAACTGACTGATAACAAGGCTAACTTCTACTTAGAATACACTCACACTTTGGAGGTGAGCATGAGAATGTTTATTGTGGTATGGTTGTTTTTGGCAAATCTGTTGCTTTAGGCAATGTTACATTTTGGCATATTTTGATTATAGATTGTTTTATACTGAGTGGCACCAATATTATCACGGATCTTCCACCGAGTGGTATCACACCAGGTAGGACTGGTTAGATGATTAGTAATTACTTTATCATGAGTGTGACAAACACTGGGTGATTTAAAATAACCCTAGCTTACCTAAGGTCACTAAGGCATGATTGGTATTTTGCATGAATACCAAACACATACTGTATGTTCATACTTGCAGGCTTGAATTGATCAGGTGAAGCATGTACTACGAAGTGACATGAAAAACAATAATGGTTCATGTGAACCTTCAGCACACGAAGGGTTGTTGGTAGTTTGAGAAACTCTATGTATTCTCTAATTGTTTAAACTTTAACATTTTGTTTGGGTTTTCAGATATGCCCCCGAGGAAGGGACTATGCTGTCCTAAAATGCATTGGCATGAAAATGAACAGGACATAAATAATTTGTGCAGTGCATAAAATGTTATGATTTTACACTTATGTCAAATTATGTATCAAAGCAATTCATGATATGAAGATTTTGTTGTTAGGAAAAAGTATGAGGTACTAGCAGTATGGTACCAAATGCAATGAAACAATAATACAAAATGAATAAATAAATAAATGCTTTAAAATAAAGTAACAAGCAGATTGTGTTTTGTATTGTGATTAACACATTTTTGAATTTGGTTTAAAGTGAACAGTGCACAACGCATCCAAGTCTGCGTACTTGTTATATGTTGTTAGTCTATGTAACGTGTGTCGAAGGCACACGCAGCGGTGCAGCACCACTTGATTATCTTAAAAATATTGTCATTTGAAAAGGAATAGGTATAGGAAATAAGAGTGCACCCCTCAGCAATACAGTGGAAGTAGGTCCAATTTGCAACTGCCTACTCAAATTAAGCCCTGGTAGGAAAAGGAACAAAATGGGACACACCTTCCTGTGTAAAAATCTTAAAAAACATGAGTCAGAGTAATAAATCAAGAAAAAGACGTTAAGTCAATTATGGCGAATCTTTCTGTGTACAAGATAACCTTAATGAGTCACGATTAACTGTTTCTCTACAGTTCAAACAAAGTTTTCCTTCGGCTCATTTTTTTTCCTCTGTAGAGCGGCTTTGTTTCTCCTCATGGCTGCAAGAGACTCCTCTTGGAACTCCCTCTCCCAGGATTCATTCTGTGATACCTTTATTCTGACCTTTAAGACGCTATTTTTTGACATTGGACACACAGAAGGTGTGATGGGGCAGGGTCAGGTTGGGATCACAATTTGGCCAAGGCACTGCCAAAAAAAGTGGCCCACAACTGCAGGGATGTATGACGTTACAACACATACTTTTACAACGCATACCTTTACAATGCATTTTTTACAACGTAACATCCATTACAATGCATTCCATTACAACCCATGCCATTACAACGAATTTTTTAAAACCACCTTTACAACGCATTCCATTACAAGGCATACTACCTTTACAACGCATACCATTACAATGCATAACATTACATTGCATGTATGGTAAGTATTGGATAGTGTAGGGGTAAAAATTACTATTCTAACTCCAGGAGGGTGCAACAGTAGGGTAAGAGTTGGATATTGTGGGGGTAAAAATTACTATTCTAACTCCAGGGGGGTGCAACAGTAGGGTAAGTGTTGGATAGTGTAGGGGTAAAAATTACTATTCTAACTACAGGGGGTGCACCAGTAGGGTAAGTGTTGGATAGAGTAAGGGTACTATGCGTTGTAATGGTATGCGTTGTAATGATATGTGTTGTAATGACATGCGTTGTAGTGGTATGCGTTGTAGTGTCATGCGTTGTAATGGTTGCGTTGTAATGGCATGCGATGTAATGGATGTTGCGCTGTAAAAGTTTCATTGTAATGGTAGTACGTTGTAAAAGTTGCGTTGTAAAGGTTGTTTCCCCATCTGCAGGGCATGTCTTTCTTGAAACACCATTGGTAACTCTCAGAGATCTCATTTGTAGAGAAATGTTTTGTCAATTAAGCATTTTAAAGCTTATAGAGCATTGGTAAAGACGAGGAGCACTGCAGTTCTGAAACCTGAATACTTACTTGCAGTCTTAACACACTGCACAATGTAGTTAGATACTCTTTCATAACCCGCTATGTCCCAGACTCTGATCATCACATAAATCAAAAATCTAGTACAAAGTCATGGGGAAAGGGTTAGAATGGAATCTCTGGGAATAGAACCTGTAATAACAAAATTAAGAGGAAGAGCAGCTCTGAACCTCTGCCTTGGAGAATAGAACCTCTAATGACAAACAGTAAAGAAATACAATTTGCATATCAGCCATAAAAACGTTTTGCAAAACATTCAAAAGGAATGAAATCTAGCTCCCTCACAAATGTTGCACTTTTCCTAGAATGTAAGTACCTTTTGCCCAAAGACTTGACTGCGCTAGCTCTTCTATGATCTACTTGGTTAGGACACTGAGAATCAAATCTGTAATAACACAGAGAGAGAAAAAGCATGTATAAGTCTCCTATGGAAAGCAGAATCTAAAGCTCCCCATAATTAATAAAATCCAGTGTCGTCACAAGTCTGGCTTGAACACGAATTTATGTAGATTTTGACCAAAGAATTCTCTGGAACATCCCTATAACTGGAGCTGAAAATGTAATACTTTGTTTATACTTACTTGAAGACTAAACATCTTGTACAAGGTGGAAAGATAGCCATTCAATTGTGTGCTGGACTTTGATCATTAAACAAATCAAAAAGCTCACACACAGTTAAGTGGGAAAGGGTGGGCCAGGATATCTGGGAACAGAACCTAAAACAGCCCAGAAAGATCAGGTCTTAAACTCTTGTGGGTTCTTACCTAGCCAATTCACAATGAAGGGACTTTTGGGAATAGAACCTACAAAAACAAAAATAAAGAGAGGAAGTTTACTTTTTACCCATACATAAAATAGATCTTGCAGAGTGTAAGAAAAACCTGATAAAATCTATCCTATCACCTGCAGGTATAGTTTGTGTTCATTGCAACACCTCTCTAATTCCAGCAAACTATTCCTTCCTCCTGATTAACTGGAGGAGATCCTGTAATATAAATAGAAGGAGAAATGAGACCTACACCACATAAGTGTACCAAATTCACAGATATATACAATTATGCCTGCTCGCCATGATTGGTCTTTTACCTAAAAGTATGCAGATTTTGCCCTACATATCTTCTGATTAATTTTCATAGAGCTAAAATGGATTTGAAATTTTTGAGCATCCTTTTCTTTCCCTGGTCAATAGAGGAGACATTCTGGAAAACAAAACCTGCAAGGACACAAATAATAAATATTTGATTAGGGTCAACAAAAATCTAATGTAAAAATCCCAAAGCAAGAAATCAAGATCTACCACAATGTGTAGTCTTTTACCTGGATGTACAAATGCTTGTCTGAGGTTTTTACAGCTGGCCTCTCTCTGTAAAGCTAAATTGTCTCAGCACCCAGGGCTCTAGCATTCATTTCAATAACGCCTCACAGTTTCTCTGTGGCGGATTCCAGAACACAGAACTGGCTGCTACAATATAGAGAGAACAAAATATCTAAATGTCGCCTGCTTAAAGTACCCATACACAACCTTCAAAACATTGCAGGCCACATGTATCAAACAATTTTGCATTCACAAATGGTGCATATCAGTAATATCGGCCGTTTGTGAATGCAAAATAGCCTTTCAAGATGTATAACAGCCTTTATAGTTGCAATTTTAGGTAATCGCAAAAATAACAATTACCTAAAATTGCAACTACAAAGAGGGAAGCACATGTATCAAGCATTTACTAAATTCAAAATGTGCATTTAGGAAAATGTTATCACCATTGACTTCAAGTTGATGGTAACTATGTACAAATTTTGAAAAATGCATAAAAAAGCATTTTTTAAAGTGCTGTGTAGTGCACACATGCCCCTAGGGCATGGGTGCTTTCTACATGCGCATATTTATATTTCTTGGGGTGCTTCAGGGGTGCCTTAGGCCCCGGGCACCCTTGGCTTTGAAGTACCTAATTTGCGAATACCAATTAGGAAATCACAAATTAGGTACTGCAAAACCATTTGCACCAATGGGCTTTTAGGCCCATAGGAACGAATGGAGTAGTATTATCTAATAGCGATTACCTCTTTAGCGAATCACTGTTTGGTAATATTAGGGAATCGCTAAATCTTTGGTGATTCCTTACAAACATAGGGGCACATTAGCAAGAACCTCGTTAAAATTATTGCTATTTTAGCGGCAGGAAACTGCCGCTAAATTGGCGATAATGGGCTTGCTAATATGCGTTATAGAATTCCAATAGAAACCCAGGTTAGATGTGCAGGACATCTAACCAGGGCTTCTATTGGAATTCTATAACGCATATTAGCAAGCCTATTATCCCCGTTTTAACGGCAGTTTCCTGCCGCTAAAACGGCAATCATTTTAACAAGGTTCTTGCTAATATGCCTTATAGCATTTTGCGATTATCAAATAGTGATTTGGTAAAACCGCTATTTGGAAGTTGCTAAAGGCTTTTTTGATACATGTTGCCCATAATCTAGCTGGATCACAACACCTGATCTTTTCCTGAGAGTATGCTTTTTTTCTCCAAGGTATTTCTCAGGATTATCCCTCAAGGGCTAGAATGCATTTGATTTTTCTGTGGATCTTTGTCTGCTCCTGATTTATATGAGATAGAGTAGTGGGCTAATATACAAAAGAACTTGTAGAAATAAAATAACACTTGATAAGGACCTATTGAAGAATACTCCCTCCAGACAGCTACTATTGTTGTAATCCCCAAGAAAGGCAAACCACAAGATTGTTGTGGTTCATATTGGCCTATCTCGTTCCTAAACTTTGAGGCCAAGGTATTAATTAAGGCGTTCGCAAATAGAATTTCTCCTGTGATACAGTCTTTGATAAACCCGGACCAGTCCGGCTTTATGCCTCACAGAAACACCAGACTGAATCTTCGCTGTTTATATGGGGTGATGTATATGGCGCAGCTACAAACGGTCAATCAGGCGGCACTCCTCTCACTTGATGCCCATATGGCTTTTGATAGTATCGAGTGGCCATATTCGTTTGCTGTACTTGTCAAGTTTGGCTTTGGTCTGGGCTTCCGCACCTGGATTGAACTGCTTTACACAGCCCCGCTGGCACGCGTCAGGGCGTATGAAGCGTTGTCCAGAGTTTTTCGGCTGCACATGGGTACGCAGCAGGGCTGCCCGCTCTCTCCGGTCCTTTTTGCGCTCGCACTTGAACCACTGGCCTCCTGGGTAAGAGGGGATCCGCTGGTGAGAGGCATTGATGTGGGGGGTGGGAAGAACACATCTCCCTCTATGCGGATGATATCCTGCTGTATGCCCAGCGCCCTCGGCAGTCCTTTCATATACTCATCCATATTCTTCGGTCCTTTGGCCAATACTCCAGGTATATCGCAAACACTGGGATAAATCCTTGGTGTATACACTTGCAGGGGATCCCTCGGTCCTGACGTCGGCATGTAAGGAGCTGGTTCACAAGGTCTCTTTTAAAGACTTGGGTATTTGGATCACCAAAACACAGGAAGGGTTCATGCAACTAAATGTACATTCACAACTAGACAGATTGAAGCGGGACGTGGCCCATTGGCGGTGCTTACCGGTCTCCCTTATGGGAAAGGCGGTTTTGTTCAAAATGATGGCCCTCCCGCATCTCCTCTACTCCATACAAAATATCTTGTTTCCGATTCCGGAAGCATTCTTCCGCGGCGTTGAATCTGAGCAGCGAACCTTGCTGTGGGGTGGGGGCTGCCCCATGATTGCCCTAAAGAAATTGCAGAAGGGGGTCTATAAAGGAGGGCTGGCGGTACTGGATATCTGAAAATATTATTGGGCCGCTCAGCTTGTTAACATTAATGGGTGGGACTTCTCGCTGTCTGAAGAGCCCGCCTAAAGGGTTCTTTGCTTCGCTATGGGAACTGGCAATCAATCAGTCATTTGTTAAGCGCACGACATACCCGCGAGGGTCTCAAGGCGCTGATGGCTACTTGGCTGTTCTCTGCGGGGGAGAAGGGGCATCTTGTCTCTTTCGATACACACTAAGGGCCAGATGTAGGTAAATCCGATTTACCGACTCTTAAATACCGACTCATACCGAATCGGTATTTAAGAGTCGGTAAATTGGAAGGAGGCAGATGTAGGTAATAAATTACCGAATCTGTAAGAGTCGGTATTTACCGATTCAGTAAATACAGAATCTGTATTTCCCATTGATTCCTATGGGCCTTGAAGCCCATAGGAATCAATGGGAAATACAGATTCGGTATTTACAGAATCTGTAAATACCGAATCCTGCAAGGGTGCAGGGGGTGTCACTTTGACACCCTCTAGCACCCCAAGTACAGGCTTGTGTGACATGTGGCACACATACATGCCCTAAGGGCATGTCTGTGTGTCACATTGCACAGGTGTGCATGCACAGATGTGCATGCACACCTGAATTCGGTATTTTACCACCCAATAGGATTGGGTGGTAAAATACCGACTCTTCAGGGCCTGTGGCACTCTTAGGAGTGTCAGCTACATATGGATTTACAGAATCGGTATGTTTACCGATTCGGTAAAATACCGAAGTGGTAAATTTACCGAATCGGTAAATATACCGATTCTGTAAATAACTACCCACCTACATCTCAAAAGCTAAATACCGGTCGGTAACGGCCGAATTCGTCCGTTACCGACCGGTATTTGGCTACCTACATCTGGCCCTTAGTGACTAATTGGGAGGCAAGACTTACTGAGCAAACCCTATTCTGTGAGGGTGACTTTCTAAATGAGGAAAGGCGCCTGCAGGGTTTCCATAGGTGGAGTAGCATAGGCATTGATCTTGTGGGGGACGAGTGGATAAAAAGGGAAATGATAACATTTGAAAGTCTTCAGGCAAGTTTCAAATGGGCTGGACGGAACACTTCTGTTATTTACAGTGGAGTATACACCATTTGAAGACAGACTTCTCCTTGACCCAATGATTAATAAGGCAGTATCCCTCACCTACAAAAAACTAATTAATAATACACTTGGCTGTCTGGAACCCCTGCGGGCGGCATGGGAATCAGATGAGGGTCTCCTTGAGGAAGATGACTGGTGAGAGGCCCTGCAGAGCCCCAGAGAGATAGCGGTACGAGCCAGATTTAGGTTGATCCAATTGCACATCCTGCACAGGTCTTACGCCTCGAGAAATGCACAATACCACATGGGTCACTGTCCCTCGGTACAGTATATTAGGTGTTGTGGTGAGACTGGAACCTGCTTCCACATACTGTGGGCCTGCACCAAGATTTAGGTCTTCGGGGAGGGTGTGACCAGAGTGATGACATTGGTAGTGGGGGAGCAAGTCCCACTTCAGCCCCCAGTCTCGTAACAGTCTACAGATATGTTCAAGAATAATGTTGACCTGCGGTGAACCATATTAGATGGGTGGAGCGGGAGGGCTAGTGGGAGGGTTTAATTGTAGACATATTCTGTAACCCTTGTCTGCCAAACTCACTCTATGTATGCTGTAATGTTTCTGAAGCATTTGTTTTTTGTTTTCTTTCTTTGTTTTGATTAATAAAAATAATTTAAAAAAAAGAATACTCCAAAAAACAAAAAGTGATTCAAGCCAGCATACTTTGCTATCATGTACCTGAATGTATGTACCTGTTGCCTAAAGTCCTCACTAGGCTATATGCACAAGATTAGAGTATATCTCATTATTGTCTTCGACATTCATGTAGATATTTCTTGTGTTCAAATTCATTACTGAGGCTGTAGAGAATATAACCTGTACCAACAGGAAAAAGAAATAATAAAAACAAAAGTATGCAAAACCGCACAACATAAAATCCAATTCTTGTAGTATATGAGGTCTTTTACAAACAAATTACAGCTTCTAGTCAAACTCTTCACTGGGTGTGTTCTCCAGATGTTTGGTAAAAGGAGCAACTTTGAAATCAATGTGGCTTTTCTTATCAATAACTCTTATAATTTTTCTTTTGAATTCACAAACAAAGAAAAGGCAGTCTGGGGTGTAAAGAAAGCTGAAAAAATGTATCCCTACAATATAGTAGTAAATTTGTTCCACAGCCAGCAGTTGATGTTTATATGCAGAAAAACATAGTTTTGTTCATATCTGTTGCTGCCTTAAATATGGGCAGTGGGTGGAGAGATTGAGGATTGCTCAATCAAGAGTAGCTGCAGCAATGCAAATTTTTTGCAATTAAGTCAATAATGTCATTGTTTTTTAATTATGACAGCACATTCCATTGAACTGACATGAGCATAAAGGCTTCAAGGTTTTCTTGACCAATTTGGATTCTTAGGCAGGTTTTGATGCACCTCAGTTTAGAAAAACTTTTCTCACGGGCTATTTGTGTACAGGATAAGGTCAAGACACATTTGTATGCCAATTACAAATGCTGGTAGGCACTGCTGAAAAGAAGGTACTTTTTCAATATAGCGTAACAACAGACAGCACTGTCACAGCAAGTATTGCACTTTGTAGGTCCGGCCTCAGGTTCTTGGTCAAATTCTTCTACTAGCATTTATGGGTCTTCATTAGTCTGGTCTTCTCAGTCATGCTCTTCAGGTAGTGTCCTTTTTCAAATGTGCCCATTTAGCAGCAACATCTTGAAGTTCTTCCGGTAAAGTCTGCACAGTTATGGAGCTATCTATGTTTTTCACAAGGAGCAAAGTTTCATAAACTCATTGCCTGGGAGACACTAATTGAAGTTCTTTGGGTCAAGGCACGCTATATCTGCTGCCAATGTTAGGTCGGTCTTGAAAAAAGTAGACAGACTTTGAATAACCATGTGCATTACTGGGTTATACACCCCAATTAGAAATCCATCTTTGGCTAAGGTTAAGGCTCATCTTTTGTGCTCATCCCAGACATCTTTTTAAAAGACACTCTCCCTTCAGGAAGTGTCATTTCTACTTCTTGGTCACAGTTCCTTTCTTCTGAAACTGTGTTGCCCCACTCTGAAAATGTTGTGGCAGCAGAGTACACAGCATAAAAATTGTGGGAATGTATGGCAAGGAGTTTTATAGTGTCTAACACCATTATCTGTGCTTGCAGGATTTCCATTCCACTTGTTTGGCGATACTTAGACAGTGGTGTGGAGGAAGATAAAATGTGAAGTTACAATTGTGCTGTTAGGACTATTTGAAATTTGCTTAGCCTCTCAGCAAATTTTAAGGCTTGGCATTGCATGTTTGGAACAAATCTAAGATTGTCAGATAAAATATAATGAAGGACTTTGACCAAATCAATAAACATAGCATTGGCAGGGTTATTGAAAGAGTCAAAACATTCCTTGAGAGCAACATCTTTTGCCAACCACCTAGTTTCTCCAATGACCTGGACTGTCTGACCATCTTTTCCCAGCTCATACCACACATCCATCCTTTTATATGACTTCCGCAGAAAGACTGTATAAGAATGTAGCATTCTAAAGAAAGAGGAAGACGCTGTAGACACTTGGGTTACATCAATAAGTACAAGGTTTAACACATCCATAACACCAAACATGTATATGACTTGAGTATTCTTTGTTATCCAAGTGCTGAGTCCATTGTACTGGCCTTGCATGCTGGAAGCACATCAATTGAATTTCCAGGGCACTTAGCTATGTCAAGACCATTTTGTTGAATTAGCAGTTTGCACCAATTCGATCAATCCTTTTCCTATTGACAAAGTGCAATTTCTGACTGCTAGTAGGCGTTCATGTACAGTGTCTGTCATGTATTTGATAATAGCGGAACACTGGTAAGTAACATGTATATCTTGTATTGAGCCTGTCTGGATTGAGTACATACCTGCATTGTTTATTTCTGTAGTAATGTATCTTTTTATCAGTTTGGAATTGTTTCTAATACATAGCCAAAAGTGGTCTTTGAAACAAAGGTCACAGACAAACCATGGCCACCTTTCTGTTTTACTTTGGAAGTGTGAGCCTCAATGTGTTGTTTAAGAGGTTGGTCAAATTTTGACAGGAGAGGGATGAGTTCAAGAAAGTTCTCATGCTGGGCGGGCTTCAATCCTCTAAAGGTTTTGACAAATGGGACCTCATTGGCATCTCCAGGGTGGGCGACCTATGGGTAAAGGGGCAGATGCTCAGTTTTGTCCAACTAAAACAACAGTACGAACTGGCAGACTCTGAATTCTTCCGTTATCTTCAGATCTGTCACGCTTTGACGACCACCATCAAGGGAGGGTCCCCTCTCGCTGACTCTTCCCTGTTAGATGACAGGCTATTGGACAAGCTCCTCCCAGAGAAAGCTATATCCTTGACCTACAAGAAACTCATCAATAACACGCCAGACCCCCTAATCAAACTGCGTGAGGCATGGGATGCAGATGACCTCCTTCTAGACGACGAGGTATGGAGAGAGGCTGTGGCCACTCCCAGAGAGGAGGCAATCTCTGCCCGCCTACGTCTGGTGCAATTGAAAATACTCCACAGAGTCTATGTAACGGGACCGCAGCTGGCCCACATGGGGCGGGGAGACGATGTCAACTGTAGGTGTCGCTGTGGACAGACAGGCACATTTATGCATATTCTGTGGGAGTGTGGGCACATTCAGTCATTTTGGAAAGGTATTCACAGAGTCATGAGTGACGTCCTACAAAAAACTATTAATCCTGAGGTCAAGAGATGTTTGCTGAATGTGTGGGAACCAACGGACCTAGTGGGCATGGAGAACTATGGGTCACACTTGGGGCCACAGTTGCAAAAAGGGACATAGCTCAGATGTGGGTAGGGTCAGTAGCCCCCACTGTCGCAAGTTGGAAGCGTAACATGGACTGGTGCATGTTCCGGGAGAAGACTGTGTATATAGCGCGAGGGTGCCCGCGGAAATGGTTGCAAGTATGGGCTAGATGGAACTCATATGGGGGAGATATATGTGCCGCGCCGAATGTCCCCCTGGAAGAGGACCCTGTATCACCAATGAGTATATGATGTGTATTGTACTGAATATCACATGCGTGCCTGAATATCTGATTTATTTGCCATATTCAATCATGTATGCAATGGAAAATATCAATGCTGATTTGTTTTGTGTTTATGTTAAAACCAATAAAAAGTTATATAAAAAAAAAGAAAGTTCTCATGATCAAGCAAATCATTATCCAACTCAAAAATAGACTCTGACTTCTCCTGGTACCTGAGTCCTCATTTACCGATCACTTTAATAACCTCAAACACATGCTCCAATATTTCTCTCCTCCTTCTGACTTATACTGAACAAGTTGTTGTCTTCTGAGAGAAGAGGAGAGTGGGTATGTCAACTCCAGAGATGGAATCAGTGCATCTTTTGTGGAACTGGGATGCCTCATGCTCTGTAATAGGCATGTACAAGTGCCTAAAGTTTTTCATCCCTCGAATAAAAGGACCACTTTCTTTACATTTGCTAAATGCCAAGCAAACTGTGCAAAAGGAAGCTTTTTGGATTTCCGAAAAGCTTAACCAGTGTCGCGTACACTCGTCTTTTCTCATGAATGCCAATTGCCTATTAAACTGTTGACTTTTGGAAGGTTGGATCGGGGATAGGGTGATACTGAAAGAATGCAGAAAGCTGATCATGCGTTGGCCATTGAAAGAAAAGGTCAACTATCTGTTCCTGGTCCATTCCTTGTGTCTCCGTCATATCCCTGCATCTGGCAAATTCAATAAGATGGATGTAGATCTTCCTGACACAGGGGGTTCAGTTGCTTTATCTGCTGGAGTGACCTTTGCACAGCATTTCCTTGCTTCCTCCACATTTGCTCCAAGTGTTGCAGAAGTACTGATTTGTGACTCCTTCTCACCAGTGACACCTTTAGTTGCATCAACAGACAGGACACCTGCTTCCTCTGACTTTATCTACCATTCTTTCAGAATCATGTGGTTCTATCATTTGCTTATAAGTGGAGTCTTCTGTCAAAGTAATAGCCAAAACATTTGCACCTGAAGATAGAGGACCCGCTGCTGTAGTAGAAGCATTGTGATACAGTTTTTTGGTCTACATTATAAACGTGTCAAAAATGTTCTTGTTTTCTCTCACTTCTTCAAGCTGTCTTTTCTTCTCTTGTAATTTTTTAGCACCCCCTTTTCTTGTTTTTCTGTTCTTTTTCTTTCACTGGACAAATAAAATATCTTGTTGTTTGTGGCATTCATTCAGGCTTTGTGAAAACAACCAGAAAAGAGGAAAGCTACTAATGAATACATCTTCCTGGATTTCTAGTGCCGTGTGGTTATTTGCTAAACATAATTTGTCATTTTCGTTTACAGCTTTACATCTTTTTAGTAAGAACGCTGGGCAACGAAAGCCCTTTAGGCAGGTGATACTCAGAGACAGAACATTCTAGCCCAGTGATAGTCAACATAGGGAAAATAAAGCAAACACAAGGAGATGATGAAACCAGTCCTAGGATGCTTGTTTTCAGTCCAGGGAGGACCTGGCCTGGCAGTTCGGGCTGGACTGTTCCAATTGGGCGCAGGGTCAAGACTGATTTGCATATGGCTGGGTTAAAACTGGAATGGCATGGGAAGCAAAACAACAATGGGTTTAGGCCCAGATCTCTGTACTGGGGTGAATGTATGACATTGTTCTTCATTCTGTTCATCAATTGTCCTTTTTGCAGCAGTGTGCTAGGAGCAAAGGCAGTTGTTATGTGTACTCTTTGGCTGACCTGAGTGTCTATTATACATGAACAATATTATAGTTTATGAAATCAAACACAGAAGAAGGTTTTGTTCAGCACCCCTCCTGAAGCCATGTATTTCAAGGTCCTCATGTGTGTTCATTAAGAAAAAGGTGGAAAAGTGAAATAAAACAATTGCCTAGGATAACACAATCTGGTTAAGCTGCGAAGCCAGTATTATTCTCAAGTTTTTGCTTTCACGTTGTACAGTTCAGACACTAGATGTATATGCCTTGCTTCCCTTATACTCACCTTACCCGCAGCTGCCACCCTGCTGGTATCAATGCAGCTTTTGGTCACATCACAGACCAATCTTTGTGGCTCCTGAGAAAATATTTGTGGGCATCCATGTTCAAGTCTATGTCATAACATGATATAATCTGGAACAATGCTCTGAAAACTTTCCTTGGGTGAATTGTGTACATTAAAGTGCATACATAGAATTATGTGTGTAACCAGCCTATTGCTCGCATTTTTAGTGGTAAAGTAAGGGTGAATCAGTTAATGTTTAGTGAGCTAGCACATAATATCACAGTAAACCTTGTGGGCATTGTGTTTGCAATTGTAGCTTTAGTTGTGTTTAACAATGCCACTCTTAAAGCAACAATGAAAACCAATGCGCTGTTCTGAGGATTTTCACCATTCCACGAAATAAATCTAATAATTTCCCCCCTATTTCTCTTCTCCTGCCTTGCCCCTCTTCCCCGCATTGTCCTGGCCACCTCCCCTCTTTCTTTGTGTGCACTATTCTGGTTAGACAGTGATCCCCAGTTCTGTTGGGTAGTGCCAACTGGAGGGATGGGGGCAAAGAGGAGGTGAACAGAGAGGTAAAGAGACAGTATAATGAGAGAGGTGAAGTAGAACTAGAAATGAGGTAGTGATAGTTGTGATGGAGAGCGACATAAAGTAAAGACATGAAGATCAGGTAGCCAGAAGAAAAGATACATAGCTATAGAAAGAGGAAGAGGTAGTTAGATAATGTGTGTAAGAGATATAGGTAATACATTATGGTCATAGAAAAACACATGTATATCTGCAAAGTGAACCTTCTTCACTTTTCCAAAGAGAATATGTATCGAATTCCACACAGAATTCAGAAGAAACAATAAACACCCACTGTTCTCAGGATCATGGTTCAAGTGACCTGTAGACAACTAGTGATATTGGTTTAAATATTCCATCAGTGTGCAATCCCTCAAAATTCTTCACATGCCTGCCCATGTGAAAGACACATGATGTAGCATGAAATCTGAAGCATGTTCTGTGGGCCACTTGCATGATAACATAACACAAACAACCAGAAAAAAGGAAGGCAATACAAAATGGTCCTCCTCTTACAGGCAGAATAGAGCCATGTGTTTGTCATAACAGAGCCTATGTCCTTAAACAGACCTGAGGCAATTATCTTGCAGAAAAGCTCCTCTAAAAATGGCAATAAACATGAAAAAGATAGCAAATTATAAAAAAGGACATATAACCTCAACATGCTAGAAAAGGCAGGCCTGCTACACAGAGAAAGAAGTGTCAAGTGTGCAAATTTTGCTTAAGCCTCGAGTAGGACCTAGCTTAGAATGAGACTCAAACAGTTCTCTTTTGAGTAAGCACATTACACAAAGTCTTAAACATATCCTGGAGTCAACATACACAGGTGTTGCCCCATTCCGGCCTAGGACTGAAAAGAGAGTCCAGTCAGAATGACTTACAAACTACAGCGAAAAAACGATCCAAAAGTTACTAATTAATATTCCTGGCATATGGAGAAATAAATAATGTGTCTGCATTTTAGAAAAGGCTTTAACATGGAGCTAAAGGGTTGACTAGCACACAAATGAATCAGTTTAATTGTGCAAAAAAGTGGTTTAAAAAAATCCCGAAAAATGGTTCCTACTTGTTCCTTCTTGCTTCAGAGTAAGGGATCGGCTAGCAACACACTGCATTACTGTGTGGTGGATGTGTAAGTCAGTAAAGCGTTGGGGCAGACCTACTGCACTGAGACTAGTACAGGATTTTCTGGATGTGGTTGGACCGCGATTGAGGACCACTAGATGTGACTTGAACACTGCTTTACTCAGCCTGCTTTGGTCAACCCTGTGGAGAGTGGAATGCCAAGGGGATTAGATGGCCCTATTGAGTTGGAGTTTGGCCTTGTGGTGATTTTGGTTAGGGGAGTAATTAAATAGAAAATGCTGGGTGAACACTGTAGTTCTGTACGAGAGGGTCAGGGCTGTCTTCTGCAAAGACTCGAGAGTTGGACAGGGCCACTGAAGGCCTAAGCATGGATTCCTTACTCCCTGGAAGGGAAGGAAAGGAAAGGCTTGGGGCCTAAAGAGATGAAGATGTAGGCTGAAGCACCAGCCTGTTAAAGCAGTTCTTCTGAGCACCTGAGGGCTGGGCTGGTCTTAACTTTGACCTGCTGCGGCGACTTCTGGATAAGATCCTCCTTGTGGTGGGCGCTGTAGAGTCCAACTTGAAGTTGTCTGCCCAGCTGCTTTTATGTCCCTCACCTGGCCAACGTGGGCGTGGTAACCAGGAGCAGACTTGGGCGTAATTCGCAGGGTTTTCCTACGCGGAACTCTGTGAAGTTACAAAAAAACTCTGCGAAGTTCCACGTGTGGCGGAGTGCAGTGCGAACTGCAGTTTTTGCTGGTAAATTCTACCCGAGCGGCAGCTCGCACTCGTGAATTTACCATTCGCAATCGCAAGCGGAGAAAAAACTCAGCTGCACATCGCGAAGTGGAGTTTTCTGCACTCCGCGGAGTGCCGAGTGTAGAAAACTCCGCAAACTCCGAGAACGGAGCGAAGTTCTCCGCCCAGGCCTAATCAGGAGGCTGGATGGAAATCTATGAATTCTCACCCCACTTCAATCAAGAAACTGTGTCTTACTGTCTGACTGAGAAAGGGGGGTGGTCAGAGCAGTGTGACAGAAATCCATAGGCCTGTTGTTTTCCCACTCATGCAGGCAGTGAGGGAGGGGTGTGGTCATATGGAGGTCGGGCAGGGAATTTGAGTGTCCCTTTCCGCTTGGAAGGGAAAGGAAAGCCACAAACATCACCTAACAAGATCCCCCATTGCAGGCTGAGGTGGGTAGTCACTGGAAAATATGAACTCAGCGAAATACTATCTCAGTGCAAGCTTAGACTCTCCCTGAATAACAAAAAGAACATAGAGGTAGAATGGTTCGTTCAAGAGGCACAGAATGACTTAAGTGCAGCCTCCATAACATAGGAAATCCAGACAGTGGGGCACTAAGGGGAATTAAATGAAAATGTTACATCAGTTTTCACTGGAATAATTAATTTTTCCTTCTGTGAAAAATGACACATAATTAACTTTTGGCCAGGCGGGAGAGTTGAAACGGCCACAATGCCTGATCTGACTAGGTTTGCCACTAGGGGGGTTTGTTACTGCCATGGCTGCTACTTTCATTTTCTGGCGGGTCCAAAATGAACATAATCACCTAAATCCATATTTGGTCAGTATGTACTTAGAACAGTAAACATAAGATACGGCACCTTAAAATGTGTTCTGAAGCTGCCTAAATGATCCATGACTGATAGTTAAAATAAAACAAAGGCAGAAAAGTTGTGATAAAAAATACAGACATGTTTTTATAAAGCGTCCACTTTAATTATCATGTTCCCTTTGCAGAATCATAACACATGAACAAATGGTTATTTTTTATTGTTGTTCTTCCGTTTGACCGTTTTATATAGTGTGAACTCAGCCCAAGGGAAAGGCTATTTGAGTGCTATTCATGAGCATCAATTACAGTACACAAGATCAGATTTTGTATTTAAGAGCCTGGGAGACGAAGTGATTTGCCCAGAATCACAGGACGTTGAGCAGACACCGCGAATTGAACTCGATTCCCCGTCCCTGCAACTCTTACCTTCAGCCCGCATATGCCTAAGCACACACAAGGCATGAAAGTGGGAGGATATTTTTCCTGAAAAGGACACTTGGGTCAAGGTGACAATGGCCTACAGACTGAGCAACAGAACAACAGTGAGGCCCGTTCGATTCCTAACTTTTTCAAGCCATCCGCAGCCCTCCACTGCCTCAGGGCAATGTCCTGGCAGGGGAGGGAATTAAGCACAAGACACAGCTGTTGGGCCATACATAGGGGCAGGGGCTGAGGTGAAGATGGACCAAGTCCACATCACCTGGTCCCCCCAGCAAGGCCCCAGCATAAACCCACCCTCCCCCACACACCATGCCGTGAATGAGAAGGGTCGAGTGCGAGATACCAGATAAAAATACTGTTTCTGGGTTGCGTGGGCCCCAGGAGGGCCGAGGTTTACATGGCTCATTGGCTGAGCAACACCTGCCCCCAGGGAGGTTGATTCTTGCACAAAATCACCCGTTCCCCATTCTACCATCAGGGCGATTGCTTGGCAGGGCAGTGGATAAGGGAGAGGCGACAGTTGATCATTAGCCGATGGCCCTGTCACATGCCTTTCTCTCCCTGTCCAATGCCTTCTGTGGGCTGTGACATTTTAAAACAAGCATTTACAATGCAATGGTCTCGTCTTTGTTAAAGTTAAAGCTATTGGCATTGCTCATGACATTATTTTTGTTTTTAAAACATATAAATAAATGGCATTGTCATTTACAATGCCAATAGCTTAATCTCTCGCAAATGCGAGACCTATTGCATTTGCACCCCCACACACATAAAGCCACACACAGAGCCACACACACCCACCCACACACACACAGCCACACAGACAGAGCCACCCACACACAGACAGAGCCACACACACAGACAGAGCCACACACACACAGACAGAGCCACACACACAGACAGAGCCACACACACAGACACAGACAGAGCCACACACACACAGACAGAGCCACACACACAGACACAGACAGAGCCACACACACACAGACAGAGCCACACACACAGAGCCACACACACACACAGTCAGAGCCACACACACAGACAGAGCCACACAGACAGAGCCACACACACAGAGCCACCCACACACACAGACAGAACCACACACACAGACAGAGCCACACACACACAGACAGAACCACACACACAGACAGAGCCACACACACACACACACAGAGCCCCCCCCCCAAACACACACACAGACAGAGCCACACACACACAGACAGAGCCACACACACACACAGACAGAGCCACACACACAGACAGAGCCACACACACACAGACAGAACCACACACACACAGACAGAGCCACACACACAGACAGAGCCACACACACAGACAGAGCCACACACACAGACACAGCCACACACACACAGACAGAGCCACACACACACAGAGCCCAACACACACAAAGAGCCCAACACACACAGAGCCCAACACACACACACACACACACACAGAGCCACACACACAGAGCCACACACACACACAGTCAGAGCCACACACACAGACAGATCCACACACACAGAGCCACACACACACACACAGACAGAGCCACACACATACACAGAGCCCAACACACACACAGAGCCCAACACACACACACACACACACACAGAGCCCAATGCACACACAAACAAAGAGCCACTCACACACTCATACAGAGCCACACACACAAAGAGACACACACACACACACACACACACACAGAGCCACACACACACAGTGCCACACACACACACACACACACACACAGAGCCACACATACAGACCCACACACACAGCCACACACACACACAGACAGAGCCACACACACACACACAGACAGAGCCACACACACACAGACAGAGCCACACACACGCACAGACAGAGCCACACACACACAGACAGAGCCCCCCACATTTAGCATTTAAAAAACCTTTGAAATTCACTGAAAAAACTATAGGTTTCAGGTCATATATAGTTAGGTATTAGCATTTAAAAAACCATTGAAATTCACTCAAAAAACTATAAGTTTTAGTGGTGTTATAGTTAGCTGGACATTTTACTCATACAAAACCATTGAAATTGCTCATATATAGTTAGTTGGACTAACTATATTTCGCGCACCCGCAATCCACTGCTGATGATGTCACATATTACATCATTCATGACATGGTCAGTGACATCACTGATGACATCTCAAATGACATCACTGATGACATCACTGATGACGTCTCATTTGACATCACTGATCATATCACTGATGATATTATTCATGTGATAATACGATGCACCTCCTCACACTCTAATATAACCTTAATATAACCTAGGTCTACACACACATCCACTCATTCACCCATACAATCACTCATACATACAGTCACTCATCAATACAATACTATCATATGCACTTATACACCTATAGAGACACTCACACACTTTCACTCATCCATGGAGTTTCTCACACACCTAGTCAGTCATGCAAAGAATCAATCACACTCCCATTTCCTCATCTATACAGTTATACACACAACACCTTACTTATTCAAACATATACTAACACATACTTACTCCCTTAAACAATCACTGATACAAGTACACATTGATCCATACAGCCACTTGCATAATGACTGGCTCTCGTGTATAGGCATTTATATATACCAACTCTCACATGCACTGTGTTTTACATATGTACTTACTTGGACATGTAGCACTGAGATATTCATTCACTCACCAACACACCAATGCACACAGTAAACCGCCCATACAGCTGTTTCCACACCTCCCAGTCACCCACACACAGACGCAGTCTCATATACAAATACTTGGGCAACCAATCAATGACCCATATAGCCACTCATATAGCTACTGATCAACACATACAGCATCTTACACAACAGCAGACATACTGATGCACACATTCAGACAGTTTAGTCACTAACCCATGCATTCAGTAAGACACATTTAATCACTCACTCACTCATACAGTCAGTCACGCACCTACTAAATCCTTCATCCAGACACTTATACATCTACTCATTCTTCAATATGTAAAACATATTTAAACTTTACAGAAACACAGTCACTGGATGATGTCATCAGTGATGTCATCAGTGATGTCATTTGAGATGTCATCAGTGATGTCATCAGTGATGTCACTGACCATGTTATGAATGATGTAATATGTGACATCATCAGCAGTGGATTGCGGGTGCGCGAAATATAGTTAGTCCAACTAACTATATATGAGCAATTTCAATGGTTTTGTATGAGTAAAATGTCCAGCTAACTATAACACCACTAAAACTTATAGTTTTTTGAGTGAATTTCAATGGTTTTTTAAATGCTAATACCTAAATATATATGACCTGAAACCTATGTTTTTTTCAGTGAATATATATATATATATATACTTTTAAAAAGCTCTACTCCTGCATTATTATGGGATTTGTTTGTGGAAAAAAACACTTTGAACTGCTCTAGATGTAGTTGTGCTTTTGTTCTGATCTGAATGTGATCTGTAAAATGTTTGGCCTTGCTTTGAAGACATTCCATTGGGTGCGGCATGTAGAAGTTCTCCACAATTCCACTCTAGCTTGTTGCTAGTGGGGTGTGCAAATAGTGAAGTTTGCTTTTGGGTCATTGCAAAACATTATAGCAAATTTAAATGAAATTAGGTGTAATTATGCTGAATGCAAATCTGTCCGTTCTCAGTACATTTTAGTGCAAAATGCACCCTCCCGTAAAATATTGTGGCAATAGGATGCATTCAAACAAAAGCACAGCAAACAACAGCCACTTACATTCTGTTGTTCCTGTGCATTGGCTGTAATTTTTTACTTCAAACTGCGCGCTTGCAGTACATATTTACTGCAAATTGCATGTAATTACACAAAGTGGCAAATTTTAGGAATTTTGCATACCAAGCATAATACAACATTCTAGAAATTACACAAATTACACAGGCAAACTTTAAATTTCACCCAGGCCTGGGTACCCTTCCTAAAAAGGAAGTTTAGTGCATAAAAACGGGGGTTGCAAAGAGTCGCCTATGAAATGCTAGTTTTATTCTTTAAGGAACTAGTAGTTTAGATTATCCAATTGCAAATGCAGGACTACAAGTCTTAGAATGCAAAAAAGGCAGGATGAGTGCCTGGTAGTGGATAACTTTATCTTTAGTAAATGAACAAGCCTCTTATCTTAGAATTCCAGTGAAAATAGCACATTTAAGGCTTAATTTTGGTAAACATGACAATTGTAATTGGGACTGAGCAAGGTTTGTCCAAACCCAAACTAATTTTATTTTAATAAATAGTAACAAGGTTAATTTTCATGAAAATATTTGTATAAATCCAGGATTATGCAGCTCTCCCTTTGAAATGTCTGTACTTTCTGCTGCTAGCATGAGATTCTGGTGAACAAAGTGTGTTTAAAATGCAAAGTATATTTAAGCCTGCAGTACCACCTCCTGTCTCTGGGGGCAGAGCTGAGCAGAAATATAAACACACTTGATGAAACACAGGCCCCCACAAGGCAATTTTTTTAAAAGTTGTAAAAATTTACACAAATGTTCCTGAAGCCATTTTTTATGATTTAGAAGACATTGCCTTGTGGGGACCTGGGTTCAGGTCCCCACAGTGCAATCAAGTCCCCACAGCGTGCGTGTGTTATCACACCCAAGTCCCCACAAGGATAGTAACACAAACCCACACAGCCACACACACACACACACACAGTCACACACACTCACACAGAGCCACACACACACACAGAGCCACACACACAGAGACACACACACACACACACAGAGCCACACACACACACAGAGCCACACACACACAGAGCCACACACACACACAGAGCCACACACACACAGAGCCACACACACACACAGAGCCACACACACACAGAGCCACACACACACACAGAGCCACACACACAGAGCCACACACACACACACACACACACACACCCTCACCCCAGGGAGTCTCCTTATTTACAAATGGGTTATTCGAGGCCCCCACGAACTCCCAGAGCTCACCCGTTGCTTCCCTCAGTCTAGGTGAGTCACACGCCCAGTAACGCCCCAGGGAACAGAGACAAGAAAAAACTATCACAAGCAGGGAACAGAGGCAAGAAAAAACGATCATAAGCAGGGAACAGAGGCAAGAAAATCGAGCACAAGCAGGGAACAGAGGCAAGAAAAGCGAAAAATACCAGCTCCCAGCTAGTGCAATGTCAGTGCTCCCAGATGCCAAGCCGTCAGTCCCATCGCCCGCTCCCCGGGGCCGCCATTGGATGGAGAGCGCATCTTTCGGAACTCCACTTCCTTCCGATGATAAGCCTTCCTTCCCTGACCTGAAGGAAAGAAAGGGAAAGAATCAATCAGAGAACAGACTAAGCTTAATACAAAGACATTAACTGTGTTTCTTTTTCAAACTCTGTAAAAATGTTAATCAAAAAAGAAATTAAAATGGCATTTGAACAAAATATTTGTAGAATTTCCAACTGCAGCTAGGTGATCCTATATTAACGTGGCTTTGTTTCTAGTTTCCTTCCTGTTGAAATACAAAGATCATAATTGCTGGCACACATATGTGTGTTTACATTTACATTTACATTTACATTTACATTTACATTTCCCAAGATGGAAGCAGTATTTATGAACTTGTCTCATAATGCTCAATGAGTGCTGTAAATCCTACAATAACGCTAGAATGTCAGACAGCATATCAGTTGGAGGCAGAAATTAGATTTTTTCTGGTAGTTCCTTGTGAGTAGGAAGTTCTTGCTTAAGGTTCACTTGGTCTGTGCTATGAAACAAGGCAAACAATGCTTTTCCTAAAAAGCAGAAGATATCAGAGAGACAACTGAATTGATAGAGTGTTTCTTTTCTCAAGTAGTAGCTTGAAAACCGTTTTGTTTTCCTAAGAGAGGTCACTGCTGTCGTCATAGAGGTATGCTCTGCATGAGAAAAACACCTTCAGGCATATATTTTGGATACACTAAGTATCAAGGTTCAAATTACAAGAAATCTCCTTTTGATTTTTAACCGCTGTCAAGACCAGCTACCAGAGAATTTTAGTCAAGTTCCAAAACATCTTAAACTTTTACCAGTATTCATTTCTTTAACAATGATGTATAAAAAATCGTGTTTTGTTTTTCAATTTTCTTAATGATGTTAACCCACTTACGTCTGGGAACCTTGGGTTCAAGAGCAGCTCTGTACTCGGGGCAAAGCACTTCAACGCCTTGTCAGGAGAAGTAATCGCAACATAAATACAATTCCATTCTATGTGGAGTGGGCTTGCTTTGCTGCCCATGTAGACAAGCGCCTTCGTACCCCACATACGGGAAGTAAGCACTTTATAAATGCTGCAATAAAGTAGATGCAAGTCCCACGACGATACGTTCATTGCCACACCTGCTGAAGCATGCAGCTGCCTCTTTGGGGTGGTTGTACAAAGGCAACGAAGCATCAACATACATGTGATATGAACTGACCTTGCACATGCTGTGCTGAGACCAGACTGCACTCAGTGATTAAACACAGACGGTGGTGAATTTTGAACACACAACTTAAAGGCACAGTATGCGAGCCAGGGCCGTGTATACTCACAGACACACTCGCACATTCTCTCTGCCCGCAGTTTGCAGACATTGCCTCAAACCCCCTATAACCGGTTATAATTACTGGGGAGGCGGGTCACTTTCCCACCAAGCCCTTGTGATCTGCAGTTTCCTTCAGAGAAGCCCTCTGAGACGGTGCACATTGTCACAGCTATTTCCCAAACATGTATAATGAAAGTGAAACACAAAACCTCTCATGTCATTTTCTATAGCTGCAGGAACCAGTTCCAACTTGTGGGTGAGACTTTTCTGCCGCGCAATTCTGTGTCCCGCTTGCACATCCGTGCCTCTCCTCCCTCAGCACACCGAGGGGGCGGGATCTCCCGCTGGGACGGGCGGGGCAGGCTTCCCTTCGTGCCCGCACCCTCGGTGTGCTTCCCACCTTCCGCCGGTGGAGGGCAGGGCCGTCCCACTCATGCCTCCCCAGGCAGAGCCGCCACTGCAGGAGAGGGGTAAACACACCTCTTCTATCGGCACGGGCGGCCATCAATGGCCCGCCTTTTAAAGCACGAACTACATGGGCTGGGTAAATAAACACACCACAGGCAGAACAGACCTCGCATTTACCAGGGACAGAGAAGGCCGCACAACAGAGGCATTATGCGGAGAATGCAAACACACAAACAGCTGGCGCGCTGGGCACCCACTACTACAGCCATGTATGCCGACCAACACTTCCCACTTCCACCAGCCAACATGCCCACACTGTTCCAACCAAGCATGGAACATATCTAGACAAGACCACCCCTGCACACCTCTTGCTGAAACGCAGCCCCACGTTCCCCACAGCACGTTTAGAGAGCCCCTCTTAAACCACACACTAATCCTTTCTAGATGCACCGCTGTAACAAGTGTCAGGAGGGCAGTCGAACACCACCGGTCAGGCGTGCAAGTGGCTCTGCGCTGTGAAAGAGAGAGACGAATGGTGGGCATGATGAGAGGGGAAAGAGGGAAGAGCAAGCGAGGCAACCTGCGGAGCGTTATAGAGAAAAGTAAACTAGCCGTCAGGAGGGCAGTCGAACACCACCATGTTTCTTCGAGGTGAAGCAGAAATGCCTCGGAGACACGCCCCGTCATTTTCGTATTCGGGGGCGTGTTTTTCTTTCTCTCCTCTTCACATTGGCTGGAATGCAAAATTCCAGCCAATGGGAAGAAGAGAGGAAGAAACTAAAAAACACACCCCCGAATCCCAAAAAGACGGGTCTTAAATGGACAGAAGCCCCTCTCCTCCAATGGCTGGCCTCAGTTTAGGAAGCCTGCCAATGGAGAACAGGGGCGGGTTCAAGCCCCACTCTGAAAAACATAAGATCTCGCCGGCAAGACAGCGCAAGTGCAGCCTACGCAGGCCGAGACCTAAAAATGACCCACAGAAGGGACTAAGACACCAGCCCTTCAGCCAGTGCCTGGTTCTCCGCTGTGCCAATCTGTCCCTGGATGGGTGGAGGCTTATTGAGTTTTAATAACTTTAGGCTTGAGTGAATGGGTCATGTGTTGTCTAACTGAGCCATTGGTCAAACACAACATAGGCAACTTGGTATGTATTGCCAACCGAGGACACACATTTAAAATTCATTTTCTTTGACTTCCATGAAAATAATCAAATGCATATAAACCTAATGACAGTAACGTACTTGTTTAGATCGAATACACCCTAGCACTTTGCAGCACACATAGGCACCGCAATATGTATAGTACAAAAAGGAAATTTAAGGCCCACGCACTAGCATGCATAGTTCAAACAGCACTGTAGTGCACACAGTCCTCCAACTTAGCGTAACTGTTATTGAAGATGCGTTTTTGCTATAAATCTGACGTAAAATCAATGTTTGAAAATGTAGAATTGTAAACTTTGCATGAACGAACAGTTGTCAAGAACTGACCATATGTGCGGTAAAGTATAAATGCAGGGGAGCGTGGCTAAAATGGCGGCCGCATTGGATGCATTTACGTTAGCGCCAATGCTGGCTCGTGCGTAATTCGGCTTTAGTCCTCCCCATCGAGCCACAATTCATTCCTACTGGTTGCCCAGGGTGCTTGCATTGTACGGGCGGTACAAAAGGGGGTGGTGATGGACAGAGCATCAGAACCAATCAAACATTCACACCCAGTCAAAAGATCTGGGTTTAATCCATCACCCTTCTTTAGCCCACTCTGTCACCCCAGTTCAGACATGGCCATATGCAAATCAGTCTGACCATGTGCCTCATGGGAGCAGTCCAGCCCGAACTGCCAAGCCACGCCTTCCCTGGACCAGAAACAAGCTTCCTAGGACAGGTTTCTGGCATTCCAGCCATCTTCAGCCAGGCTTGCTTGAATCCAGTGGCAAAGTGAGCAAGGGACTCACGTCTGAGCATACCCTGCCAAACTTATGGCGAACAAAGCGGTACAAAAGGGGGTGGTGATGGACGGAGCATCTGAACCAATCAAACACTCATTCCCAGTCAAAAGATCTGGGTTTAATCCATCACCGTTCTTTAGCCCACTCTGCCACCCCAGTTCATGCTCCGTCCATCACCACCCCCTTTTGTACTGCATTGTACGGGGACACACACTGAAGAGGCTAGGAGTGACTTTAATTTCGGCAGCCGCGGAAGTGGAGTGCTTCCTGGTGGTGATGAGCCTAGAGCGGGTCTCTGGCAACACGGTCCTGCTGCCATATGGGGGACTTGATTGAATGGAGCCAACGTGAGCAGCTAAGTGCCTCAGAACAGCAAGTGTGGATGGCCCTCTTCAGCCTGCTTGGGGCGTATCAGTGACTGCATCATTGTCCTTTGCATGCTGGACCCCCTGTCTGACTGGGACCTGGGCCCTGGGGAGATCCGCAAGTGCAAGTTGTGGTAAACGGATGCTCCCCATCTGCTTATCTGAGGCTGCAAGAGCCTCAGTGCACAGAGGCATTGCGGCGCCTGATCGGCATAGGCAAGACTGCGCAAGGGATTCACCCCATATTACGGATGGGATGAGTGACTGACCGCATAACACATGAGGACATGTGCCGCTGAGCCATCTACAACACGCTGCCTGGCCTTGGGGGATAAGGAGAAAATGTGAGGCTTTGGCATGTGATTGCCTGGGGGCGCCACAGTGAATTTTCTGCAGGGGTGCTCCCCACTCCTGGCCCCATAAGAGTCATATCCTATGTGGCAAGCCTCCTAATGCACTATGTTGACCCGCTGTTTGTCTGCCTGGCACTGAATTTGAAGGGGAGGACTGCTTCTGAGGCTTTCTTACTCCTAGTTTTTTCAAAAGGTTCTGACTGTTTGTAGATGTACTTGGGCACAGTGAGGAGTGATGGCTGATGGCATCCTGTGATTTCACAACCACTGACTACTATCTTCAGTGTCTGCTCCTTTAAGAAGTTTCCTGTTGCACAGTGGTGCTAACCACATATCCCTACATCGGCTACCCTCAAGGACAGGCGTGCATTCCTTTCCCCCTTTTTTGCTTTAACAGGCCCCTGTGGTGCCAAGAACTATACTGACAAATCAGGGCGTCACAACTGACCTGAACTGACCATTCTAGGACTGTCCCTGTGATGCTACATACACTATTGGGGCCTTTGATGCTGGAATAGGGCAGTGGCACACCAATACGGATTTCCAATTGCACCTACACATTATCTGCTGTGAGACATAGCACTGCAGGCTTTACCAGGGGTTGTGACATCCTGGACCTCAGTGTTGGTCACTAGGGATGAAAGCCAGCCTCCTGTTCCCCTGATGATGGACTGTGGGTGAGTGCCGCTGTACGAAGTGTAGAGTCAACACATCCGCTGCCTTCCCAATTCTTCTTAGGGAGCCATGCTGAAAGAGATCATGAAGGTAAAACCCAAGGCTACCAAACCTCTGACACAAGAACTGAGCAGCACAGCACCACCCTCTAATCTCATAGACCGATCTCTAGACACTTTGAGTCAACTTGAAGCTACTCATCATGCACATTCCACTCAATTTGAAAAAGTACTTCAAGCTATCCTGGACACTAAAACATTGTTGGAGACCAAGATTTACACCGCCTCCCTAGATGTGAATTTAATAGAGCCAGTCAAGCTGGCTGACTTAGTGGATGAGGCAAAGTTCACTCTGACCACCCTGAGACCCACAGTACAAGAGTTGCAGCCACAACTGACTTTGATGTATGCGGAGGTTGCCTCTTTACGTGCTAGGCAGAAGATGCAGAGTCGGTGATGCGGTGAGCGCAAGGTAAGGTAATTTGTCCCATCGTATTTTGACTTCCCCACCCCGCTCACCGCTCCTACCTGTACCCGCCGCTGCTGCAACCTGGAAGAGCCAATACAGTTGGAAGAGATCAGAACAACCATAGTTCATATTGCCTGGAACAAAACACCAGGCATAGATGGGTTACCCATTGAGTACTACGCCACATTTTCAGCATTGATTGCCCAACACCCCCTAGATGTATTTAACAAAGACAAGGCACACAGCCAGCTCCTAGACTCGATACACAGGGTGCTGATAGAAGTCCTCCACAAACTGGCATGGGACCCCTTTGACGTGCGTTCGTGCTGCCCATTATCCCTCCTTAACCTGGACTGTAAAGTATTAGGGAAGGCGCTTGAAAATAGACTGCTCTTTATAGCCAGAAACTTGTTGCATGCTGATCAATAGCATTGCATACCTGGGTGTAGCACCTTTCTTAATACCTGGCGGCTCTTGCGGCTCGATCATGGTACCCCATCAGAGGCCCACGGCAGAGTAGTGCTGTGCCTAGACAACAAAAAAGCTTTTGCTACCCTGAGCTGGGAATTCTTGTTCATGAACTTGGAGAGCATGGGATTTGGGCCAGAGTGTCTGGGCTGGAATTGCATGCTATATTTGAAACCAACAGCTAGAGTAAGGATGAGCCAGATGATATTGGACAGCTCTTCATCCAACTGGGCACTAGGCAGGGGTACCCGTTATCACCATTGTTTTTTTAGATAGACATGGAACCACTGGCTTGCCACCTGTGTTTAGACAACATACGCAAATGTCACTAATGTATTGAGAATTTTTGTGTGCATATGTGTATTTTATGAATTGTCTGTATATAATTTATGCCAATCAGACTGCCCCTTGTTTTACCTACAATTTATGATGTATGTTCCCTCTTGTGGAGTGTGTTTAGTCGGGCACCGGCTGGTGTCCCACTTACATTTTTTAGTTTTTGATATGAATAATCATCCAATGGAATAAAACCGTCCGGCTGGACATTAATATAGAACTATCTAGTCTATATTCATTGAATTGATTTGTCTATTTAGGGACCATTGTCTCTGTTAAAAAAACCTGTGTTTAAGGGTGCAAGCTTGGGGGATTCCAGAGCTGGATATTCATCACATTGTGTCACTATATAGGACGATGCCCTGATTTTCTTACGCAAGGTTGAGACCTCTCTCCCAGACTTAATGCGCTTATTAGATGACTCTGGTGTTGTCTCTGGGCTCAACGTCATTTGGCCCAAATCCTGCTTGTTCCCTCTCACTCCCACTCCTGTTCCCAATTGGAGTGCCTTGCCAGAACATTGACTCAAATGGTGTCATGACATGTTTAAATATATAGATGTTCAAATATATCACTCCAACAGAGCCCTTGAGGAAGGCAACATGGATAAGGCACTAAGAATGATTCGGGGATCCACCGAATCCTATATCACCCAACCCGTGTCGTCCTTCCACTGCCCGCACTATGCGCCTACATGCTCCCTTCCCTAGTTTGCACCCCAAACCTTTCTCAATACTACTGGTACATGAACCATACAGACCCGTTCCACGTGCCACTGCTATTCTCTTTTAGACTTACATGAATGATGGTACATTTTATGGCTTTTGTATCTGACGATATGATCTGTACTGTCAATGACAAAATGCCAATAAAAACAAGTTAAAAAAAAAATAGAATGATTCGGGGATTCCTCCGCTTCTGGCATTCGTTACCCCTCTCCCCATTGGGGCAAGTGGCTATTGCTAAAATCCTTGTGCTGCACAGATTATTGTACTTTTCTGCAGCACTTCTGGTAGTGCTCCCCACACATTTCTTTCGTGAATTGAATGGTCTTCAGCTGAAATTGATATGGGGTGTGGACCGCTGTCGAGTGGCTCTGGCCATTGCACAAAGACCCTTACTTGAGGAGGGGCTTGTATTAAGCTGCGGCACAGCTGCAGTGGTGGCTGCGCTGGCTGGATGCAACTCCTTGTCCTGAGTGGGCACCGCCCACAGAGTGCTGGGAGAGAAGAGTGTCTATACCTGGTTGTCGGATTGTGATTGTCAACTGTCACAGGTACTGAGCCAGATGGCTATGGTCCAAGTGTGTTGCATTGGTTTGTGCACAGTAAGGACCCCTGCATTCTTTACTCGCTGTCCATAATACAAGAGCAATTTCCGGGCATTCAGGATATGGCTGGGAGACATGATTTGACAACTTTGAGGGTGGCAGTGATGGACCGACTAGGAGATCTCTTCCATGAGGGGACCCTTATGACCTTTCCAGACATACTGCACACATACAGTGCAGGTGCAGGCCACTATTTGGCGTACCATGCCATCGAGTACATTGTAAGGGCTACTTGGGAGGCCGGGGAGGCGGAACCGTCTCCTTCACATATACTACATGTTCTCCTCATGCATGATGGCTTGCGTCGTGCTTCCCTCACATTATTCTCAGCAATGATGTCTGGTGCGCTAAGGGACGAGGAGAAAGCACTGGCCAGATGGAACAGTTTCAACCTGCAACCACTGAGAGGAAATGCTTGGGCATGGGCACTTCAGCACGTGAAGGAGGTATACAGGAATTCAAGCTTTTGTGTTATGCTATTTAATTAAACATTTCATGCATATCTCTCCTCCCAGCGTATTAAGCACACGTTCCTTGTGTCCACACCTGAATGTCCAAGGTGTAAACTGGTGGAGGCTGGTTTTTACCACATGGTGTGGTAAAAATGCCCGCTACTACAATTGCCCTGGACGGAGGTAACGACTACCATGGCGGAATTCACAGGACATGCCTTGATGCCTACTTCTGAGTCATGCCTTCTGGGCCTTTGCCCCAAAACCAAGGGAGACAAACCCTTGCACAGGTTCATAGATCTTGCTTTTGTGCTTTTCAAATGGCAAATTACAATGACATGAAAGGCGCCCTCTGTTATGGATACACAGAAGTTGCTACTGACACTGCTGCAAAGAGCATGTGCAGAGGCTACTGCATTACTCTTGTTGCATGGCAGGGGAGTGGACAGAGTGGGAGGGGGAAACTGGGACACCTACATTGTTCTAATGGATAATGGACGTGCACTGCATGTTTTTTTTATTGCTGTTCACCTGTTACGTGCTCCCGGGTATCACTCCCTACTCTGGAGTGTAAAGTAATATCGTGATTTAGCAGATCCAACTCCTTGGTCTGTCTCCCTGGGCACTGTATGTGCTGGAATTCCAGTTATTTATTTATAATGATAACAAAAGTACTTTGTAATTTTTGTCTATAGTTCCATTTATTGAACGATTTTTTGTTGTTTCAGATGTTCGTTTCACATCTATCTTCACATTAATAATGCATATTTGTGCTTATATCATGTTCAACATCGATGCATATGCCACTTTCCCTTTCCCGATGCATTTCTGCGCCATGCGCCTTTATCAAGGGATCAATCTGTCAACAAAATAATATAACATTCAATGTTTTGCTGTGCGTACTATTGCCACCCGTAAATACATTGTTACAAGTTCAATGGGTTCTCCCACACGAATCTTATCAAATTAAACATTTCTATATCTTCTCTCGCTCTTAGTACGTATATAAACCAAAAACGTGACCATTGTATAAATTTTGCTAAATTGCAGTAAAATGAAACATTCTACCCCTTCGTTTCTGTGCTCTGAGAGATGCGTAACCGCTGTTAGTTCATGGGCTGTTTAAGATGCATAAACCAATGGTACATTGCCTAATTTCGCTCTAAAAGTTGTTGTTGAATCACTACTCGACGTTTTAATAACGTATGGAGATGTTTATGCCTCTAAGCGCTGGCCGCGTTAACTAGATTTCTGGTCTAAGCTGTGCTTACCGTAGTGGCGTTCTGAAACCGTTACTCTGTTGCACCGCCTGGTGCATGCTGGGGTATCAGCTGATGCGTCACAAGACGCGTGTCTCTACGTTTTATTTAAACCCGTCGCTGTGGGAGCATTCGGTTTTAAAGCAACATCGCCAATTTCGGTGCTTGTGAAACTAACCACGTGGTTTATATTAAAAAGGTGTTCTCAACTGAGTCACAGTGAGGGGGATCTTGCGAATCTCGATCTATTCTACGCCTTCAAGTTCTAATCATGAGCAGATAAAATAAGTGATCAACCATATAGTGAAACATATACTTAATGATTTACAATGTGTTAATGTACAGATTATTAATTATAAATAGCAAGTACATTCAATCCTTTCGTTCAGACCCATTGGTTTCATAGTTTGCAAAAAGTAAATCCAATGATTTTCTCGTTTGAGCAACATTTTCCTATTGTCCATTCCTGCTTTTCTTTCCACGTGCTCTAAGATGCAGGCTTTTAATTGATCCGTTTGGTGTTGTGCTTCAATAAAGTGTGTAGCAATGGTGGACTTCATCATTTTAGTTCGTATATTACTTTTGTGTTCATTGAGCCTTACTTTTAGTTTCCTCTCTGTTTGTCCCACGTAGCCTTTGCCCCATGGACAACTTAAAAGATAAATAATGTTGGTTGAATCACAATTTCCTTTGACTCTTAATTTGATTTCTTTTCCAGTTATGGGATGTCGGATGCTGTCTCCTTTCAAAATGTTTGCACAATTAAGGCACTTTAAACAGGGTATTGTACCTCTGTGTCTAATCATTGGTGTGTTGAAGTTCCTTGGTTTTAACAATTGTCCAATGTTTTTAGATCTTGTATATGCAAACAATGGTTCTTTTGAAAATGTCTCTTTGAAATCGGGTTCTGCCGTTAATGAAGGCCAATGTTTTTTTATGATCTTTTTGAAGTGATGACTCATGGTAGAATATTTGCTCACGCAGGTGATTCTTTGCTTTTCGAGTTTATTTTGTTGTGTTAATAGATCTTCTCTGGGTTTGTTAGAAATTCTTTGTTGGGCTTTTTGTAAAACTAAGTCTGGGTATCCTCTGTTTTTGAACCTGTTGATCATGGTGTTGGTTTGTGTCTCCAGATGTTCTGGTTCCGAGACGACTCTCTTAACCCTCATCAGTTGTGAGTAAGGTAGGTGTTTTTTTAGAGATGGAGGATGGAAACCCTCATATTTGAGAGTGTTGTTTCTGTCTGTGTCTTTTCTGAATAAGTTGGTTTTAAAGCCCGTGGGTGCGTTTGTTACTTCAACATCCAAGAAATGTATAACATCTTTATTGGTTTCCCGCGTGAATTGAATCCTGTCGTCTATGGAATTTAGTTCTGTGATCTGCTTCATTAATGTGTCTTGTGGTCCTTCCCATGCAATAAAGATATCATCTATGAACCGTACATACAGTCAAATGTGTCTTTTCCATGATTGTTTTTGTAAAATGTTGGTTTCTTCAAAATCCTTCATGAATATATTGGCGTAAGTCGGAGCAGCTGGATTTCCCATGGAAGTTCCACTTTTTTGTAAATACCACTTCCCTTGATAGGTAAAATAGCTGTGCATAAGAGTAAATTGCAACAGTTCCATGAGAAATATTTTAATATCTTGGTCATAGTTGCTCTCTAACAATGCTTTATCTATTGCTTCCAGGCCTAAGTTATGTGGTATGGAAGTGTATAAGGCTTTTACGTCAATGGTTGCCAATATGGTTTGTTGATGTTCACAGATGCTTGTACTGGATAATTTATTCAAGAAGTCTGTCGTGTCTTTTATGTATGATTGCGCTGCCATGGCACAGGGTTATAGGTATTTATCTAGAAATTTCCCTATGGGCTCTTGTATGCTGTTTCTAGTGGACACAATAGGTCGACATGGTGGTTGTTTCAAATCTTTATGCACTTTTGGCACCATATAAAAGGTGTTTTTTTTTATATTCTTGGATAAGATATCTTTTAGTGCGTTCCTGTATGACTCCTTTGTCTGCTGCTTTCTGTATAATCTGATGCAGTGTTTTTTGTATTTCTTGGGTCGGGTCTTTGTCCAATCGCATATATAAATTCTCATCCTCCAAATGCTCCATTACTTGTATTTCAGAGTATGACCTGTCCATTATGACTAGGGCTCCCCCTTTGTCTGCTTTTTGGCATATTATTTTATTGTTGTTACTGATGGCTTTGATTATTCCGTGTTTCGAATTTCGTTTCGAGCACTGGATCGCATTTGGGGATGCAGTGCACTCAACGAAATTCGTTTTATTTATTTAAATGTTTACTTACCTGTCAAACTCCGTAATACATACATTACTACCCCCCACCCTGCCCTTCCCCCTCCCCACGTCACCGCCCTGCAGGTACTCCCACTGCCGGCCGAGGCTGCTGGCAGCTGCAATTTATTGCCAGACCCCTCCGTTTTTTTTGCTTTTAACCCCTTCAGCACGGATGACAAAGCCATCTCATCATGGGCGTTACCTGCATGACGAGCTGGCCTTGTCACGTAACGCAGGTATTTTGAAAATCCAGCGCGCAGCGGGAAAACCCGCTAGCGCGCATGCGGTTAAATTAATTTTTTTAATATATGGCCTAAGTTGCGTATAAATAAAATGGCAGGCATGTCATGCTGCATGAGCACGCATACCTCATCATGCTCGGCCACCATAGTGTCATAATGGAAACATGCGCGTGCAAGTCATTGCACTCTTTTTCAATTTTTGCTTTTTTTTTTATGATGCACAGCATTAATAAAAAAATATGTATTTTAGCCGAATCAAGGTACCATTGCCATAAAGCATTCACAAAGCAAAAAGGTTGAACAAGTGAGACCTACTGCCGTACCCAATGCTTATTTTTCCTGCTGCTTTAAGTTATAAGGAGGTCAAAATTAAAAACAACCATTCGTTTTCTAACTTCTTTGAAACTGATGAAAAAAAGCAAAAGTTTATGGAACCAAGCTAACTACATCAGAAGGAAGAGGTATGAAGGACGTTAGGACTTTCGGCCATGACAAGAAGCCAGCAAAGCTTTAAATAAAGGTATGAAAATCCAGCTGAAAAGTGGCAATGCTGTCCATGAAAAGAATATTTGTTGGCTAAGAAGTTCTGACACAGTCAAATTAAAGTATAACATCCGTGCCAAGAGATACATACAATACATTTCTGGCAGCAGTGTTGGGAAATGTATCCACTGATCAATCCAAGTTTAGTAAGCCTGCTGAAAAGTATTGGCACTAAAATAAAATGATGTCTTCCCTGATGAGAGGTGTTGGTGCTGTCCATCAAAAGCCAAGAGCCCAGCTTAGTTATATTTATATTGTTTGATAAATGAGAAGTATTGAAACTGGACATCAGACGTGCAGCAGCCCTGGGATATTGTTCATTACAAACATGGGAGCCTGGTTATTTACACATTGGTACTGTTCTGGAAAAGTATAGAAGCCCTTATGAAACATGTCGAGGTTGCATTACAAATATGCAGCAGCCCTGCTGCTGGTACCATTCATAAAATGTATAGCTACAATGCTCAAAAGTACTGATATTGTGCAATAAATGTATGGCAATTCTGCTGAAACGTATGTGCCCACTAAAAGCTATAGCAGTCTTCTAGGAGGCAGTAGTGTTGCTTAAAAAAACAAGGTGTTACATGCTTGCACTGTCAGAGAAAGGTTGGCACTGTCCATTAAAGGTTTGCCATACCTGCTGAGAAGTATTTATTCGGTCACATTGAAAAGACAGTCCTGCTGAGACATATTGATACTGTTTCACTAAGAGCACTATAACTCTAATGATAACTGTAGTCACTGTTATATGGCCAGGGAGTCACTGATGTCCCAGGGAATACCTACCCCTGCCCCACAACCATCAATGTTAATGAGAAAGCCAGACACCAGTTCTTTAGGTTAGGGGTAGTAATGTTAAAGATTGCAGGGATCTGTTAGCATGAGCTGAAAGTCATGTTGTATACTTGACAGCCATTGTAGGTAGCCATGTGCCTGCCATGTGCTTTCTCCCTATACCAGAGCATTGCACATGCTCAGATAGGCCTAGCTAGTAGAATGCACCTGTTCTTATGTTATAACTGTCAGGCTATTCTTGCTGATGTAGGGAGAAATGACTCTCCTTCCACTTTGTTGAGCAAGCAAATCTGGTATGCCCATATTAGTCATTTTGCATACTGGTACTTGCCAGGATCTCTCCTTGGTTTTATGCTGACTATGTAAACGTATGCATATATAAGGCTTATATAAGGCTCCAGTTCTCTGTACTCCTTATAATGCCTCCTACAGTTTCCTGAGGGTACTGTGTGACGTAGTCTCCCTCATCTGAGGTTAATAAATGTGTTTTCTTTATATTACAGCTTCTGTGCCAATCTCTTCTTTGTTGGTTTAAAAGGACCAGGTGTATCAGTGAGACCCTGAGAAGGTTTCTATTTTCTACAGTAAGACCCTCGAGTGTATTTATTTTATACACACAAATCATTTTAAAACATCAACATGTGCACAGTAACCACATTATTTAAATCTTGTGCACAAGTGAGACCTAGCCTTAACAGAGACTCTAGTACATGGGTGTTACCTAACCATAACTAGTTTGTTACTGTGCAGATCTGGTTTTGTGTCCCTTCCTCTTATGGGAGGACCCTACCTTCCTTCTCCCGTACCCATACCAGGAGCTTTCCCCGCCTCTCGAGCTCTTGTGCAAGGGACCTGGCTGGCCTTAGAATACCTACCTTGGACACCCTCTACATCCAAGGTCTTGGTACTCCAAAGACCTGTTCTAGCTCATGCCAACTGCACTTGCGCGAGTGGTGGACAGGTAAGGATCTCATGTCATTGAACACCCCCAAGCTGCATTCTCTTTTTCAACTTGCTGCCAGCACCCTTTGGTGGGTCCAGTCAAGCCGATGTTGTTTTGGTATAAAAGGATGCCGTAAAGAGACCTGAAGTGTCCCCACTAATCATGACCTCATCCGTCAACTTGCCTAAATATGACAAATCTAATCACAACATAGATTGGATGCTAGAAAGAAAAGTGTTAACCAAGACATTACACAATAACAACATTTCTAACAACTCTGATTCAGTTCCTAGAAAAGGGGGAAAAGCATTAATTTACCCAATCCTCACAACCACATACCTTGCATGACCCACCCGAGTTCTTTGCTCTCAGGATGGTGGGTGGGGAAAAAGATCTCAGCTTGTGTGGCCCCCAGGGGGACTGGGCATGAAACTGATGGCCGTCGTTAGGGAAGTGAAGCAGAGCAGGAGCATGTCAACATCAGCGGTGCGACGAGCAGGAACAAAGAGACCCACTTGCCATGCTGTTGCTCCTTTGAAGGGGATTGGTCCTGACCCTTGCACCCCTGGAAGCTCATTACTGCTTGTGGGGGAGCGTCTCATGCTGCCAATCATCACCCCCAGCCCGGGGGCAAGCACCGTGACCCCAGGGCGGCCCCCATTTCCCCACCATACTCGTCGGCTCTCCCGAGTTGGGAGAGCCTTGGTAAATGGAATTATAGACGGCCTTCTCAGAAGGGCTTGTGCTATTATGGTAGTGACATGATGTGTTTCTGTAGTAAATTTAATCTAAAAATCCTTTCCTCCATAAGTATACTCTGTAGTGATCCCCTCTTCTAGGGCTGGACTGGTCATTGCGGGCACTGGGCATTTCCCCGGTGGGCCATCATATTGGGCTGGTTTTGGGACCTTGGGGGCCGTTTTTGTTACTGGGGCTCGCAAAAGCGCCCACCTGTTACAAAATCGGCCCTAGCAAACAGCTCGCCCCAACCCCCCCCCCCCGGCCGAGCTGTTTGCCAGGGCGGGTTTCGGTTCCCATTCCGGCCCTGCCCTCTTCCTTACTGGGAAAGGGTTGCTTATGTATCCACCAATTTCATATATTTTCCATTATTTCTATGTGGGGAGAATTCTCAGACTCCCAGTAGAGTTGTAGTTTGTATCCACTATTCACCAATGATCATTTCCTGTGTGAATTAAAAGACATTGTTTGCCAATCATTTTTGCAAGGAATGCCTTGAGGGAGAAAAGCCAAATCTCCCTGCAATGTTCATTTCAATTCCATCCAGTTCTCCAGAGTGGTATAAAACTAATATGCTTCTAATCACTTCATTTCCATCAGCTAGATCTTCTAAACTTTCTGAAAAAATATCTTTAAATACCATCAATTTTTTAACATAATTACTAGTTGGTGTGCTTCATAATGTACCATTTCCAACAAACTTCCCATAATATTCTAGGACGAGAATCACTACGCCCTGTAAAGGTCTGTGACTGACCACTGCTCATGGTTCACTATGCTTAAAATTGCCCCAGCTGCTATTAATAGTCCCAAATATTCCTTGGTATAATATATTAAGAATAATTTTAAAATATAAAAAAAATTATCTGTGCATTTTTGAGAATCTTATTATTACATTTATTTTAAAAAATCCGGATAGAGAACTCTGTTGTTTCCTTCAAGTCCCTTTTTTATCTTGTTTTTATTAATTAGGGGCACCCCCCCACCCCAAAATAAACTTTGCTTGATACTTAACCACAGAAAAATACTTGCTCTAGAAGATCAGCAAGGGACACAATCTCTCCTAGCGACCTTAGGGACCTCTGGGAGCCTAAATTCAGTATAATATGTAGGTTTTCCTTTATACAGTGTGTCTGAAGAGCTTTTGTTAGGCTTATCTGGGGTCTCCCAGAGCACCAATCTGTGCGGGGTTCTTTAAAAACTATTTTAAAAACACAGATGGCCAGAATTACGATGGCTCAAGGAAACTTAAGAATCTTACTCCATTTAAGTCACTCCTATTCCTATGCATGATTTACACATTCTTGCTAATCTGCCTATATTCCCTTGCTACATGTGACATACATTCTTTGGTTACTTGTGTAAAATAATGGGGTGTGAAATGTTCAAGTAATTGAACATTAATTATAAAAACAAAGATTTTGGTAGGCAGAGAACTTGCAAGTTACCAAAAAAAATCACGTGGATGCTTTTTTCAGTTTTCCCGAAAAGATGAACAGTTGCCCCATATAAAACATCCACAACTGTTACCGCCATCGGAAATATAGCATTTGAACTTTGCCAGGGTGAAAATGAAGAAGTCTTTTTTGCAGTTACAAAAATTAACTCCTTAAATCAGAATAGTGTTCCTATTTGAGAAGAAAATGCAAAAACACAATTGTTTCTACCGACTTGTTCAAACCGAGGGCTTGATTTAGAGTTCGTAGACGGGTCATTTAATAAATGTGATAGATGTACCATCCGCCATAACACAAGTGCCATTGAATATAATTAGAGGTTCTTGGTTTTATGATTTTTTTAAATATATTTCCATCTTTATTCATCATATGTATTTACTTGCCAGCTTATTGGCATCTATCCATATTTATTTTGTGTTTTGTGAACAGATGAGGTGATAACTCTTATATTTCCGCATTTATGTAACAAATACACGTGCACACATACCTTGATGCATGTCGTGTTTTAGCACATTACACAGCCAAAAATAATAAAATAATAAACCCACAGGAAATAAAAATGCATATTAGCACAAATACATGTGGAGACATGCAGTCAGTTAAGCAAATCTCATTCAGTTTTGTTACTCCCCATGCTGCCAGTATGTAAATCTATTTGTCATGCTGCCAATAAGTACAGCTATTGGCCTAAAAGTCAGTAATCTCAGGTTAGAGAGTCACTCAAAAGAAGTCAAATTATCTGTACTTTAAAATACTTACTAAAATAAATACACACAGGACACACAATGTGCCTCATTACGATGTAGGGCGGAATCCCTTACACCCGACACCACATCGGTCATAGGGCCGACCGACACCCTGTTGCAGTCCAGACGGCTACATTAGGATGTGACCGAAACTATTCGGTCGCATTCCTACATTTTTTTATGGGAGCATGCATTTCGGCTGTAAACTGGCGATAATGCATGCTCCCATAGTAAAATGGGAGGTGCAGTTCATCCCGGCACCCTGTGGCAGGCACTTCAAGGTACCTGCCACAATGTGCAGGGATCAACAAGGGGGCACCATAGGTACCCCCTCTGCCTCCAAACGGAAGCCGTGCACCCAATGGTGGCCCTGCTGGGGGCCCCCAAAATCGCTTTCTGACATGGTTTCCAACTCGGACAGGCCGGCGTGAAAACCATGTCCGAAAGCGTCATTGTAATCTCAAGGGAGGAAAAGCCCACCCTTGAGATTACCTGACATGTTCCGACTGGCGGAGGGGCTCTCTGAGCCCATCAGAGCCACCCGGAATGACCGGTCAGAATCTTTTCCGACCACCTCCATTGTAATGAGGCAGTCAGAAAGGAATCCGACCGGCACATTACGATGCAGCTCAGAAGGTTCTGACCGTCGGTAGGAGCCTTCAGAACCGCATCATAATCAGGCCCAATGTTTTTTGTCTGTATTTATCTGTAAAAATCGGTAAAAACTGAAAATAAGAAGTCCAAATGATATGCACGCTTAAACCAGCGTTTATGAAGTGGTACACCGTCTGCCAAACTTTAAATTAGACCCAGAATTACATAGTTAAACAAAGTTAAGTCAGGAGTGTTTTATTAGACAGGAACATATACAGCACTTCTGTTTTTTTTTATCTGAAAATCCCCTAGGCTTGACTTGCATTTTTTATGTTACGATGTGTGTTACGTTATTTTTATATTATATTTTGTGGTGTGGCATGGTTTACCTTATGTATTGTATGCTTTGCTCAGCATTATATTGTTCTTCAAGTCCTTTTTGCTGATCAAGTTAAGTGTTATTTGTAGTGTATATTTTTACATTAGGTTGTGTTACGTTATGATATAGTACGTTACGTAAGGTTATGTTATTTATAAAACATTGGAGTCCACCAAAAGTTATTCTCAAATTCCAAATCAGTGGGATAAAAGAGATGTTACACAGCCAAAGCCTGAGCGAGGAAAGGAGGTGATAGGATAAAGGAGATGAGGAAGGAGCTTTGAGGATGGAGTTGTCTTTCTTAAATACCAGTATAGTACCAGTCGAACGGCAGTGCATTGATGGGAGATAATTGCAAACATCTGACCTGCATGTTTGTAAAGAGAAGTCAGGAGAGGGAAGCTAGGGAGAGGGAATGATGAAGAATTGACAAGGGTGGCGAGGGGCAGTGATAGTTTGTCATTTTTGGGGGGGGCTGCATTATATAAGGAATATAGTACCATTTATTGTAAATGACAAGGATACAGTAAGTCACTGAGGTATTTTGTGACTGTAATACAAAGCCAGGCTGAATGCAGAGTACCTTTATACTGACACAAAACGTATAATATCCTCTTAACATACATTATGTGGTGTTTTATTTAATATAGTACATGATCATCCTTTGACTCACTCTCCAATTCCCTGTTAAATACTTATTCTCTTGCTCCTCGTATTAAAAGCAATGCTGTGGTTGTGGATATGTAGAAAAAATGTGAAATCAATAATGTAAAAACAAAAACACTACAGCAGGTAATTTGTCACAGTATCAAAGCTGGTTTTGTGGTTTAGAATGTGATTACTTGCACATAGATTTGGGCTCAACTCTCTTCAACTTCAGCAGTGCAATAAATAAGCATTCTGCGTAAATGTCTACTTAGCAGGGAATTACTTTTATTAGTGTAGATTAAAGAGATTGAGCTGAAAAGCTACTTTTCATGTGATTATGTAAGTGTCAGTTGCAGTTAATCCTCATGTCAGAAAGCTGCTTTTCCCTCCTTTTATAGCCCGAGGCACTAGGCATTGTGATATCACAATTCAACCCAAATACATTATTACAAGGAGAAATGCTGTTATTTCCCTATGAAAGGTGAGTAGTGCGGTTAGAACTACACCGTAATAAAGAAATTACAGACCAGTTTTAAAAAATATTTATTGTATGTAGGTGTGGGCGGAGTTCGCAGATTTGCACTACATGGAATTCCGCGAAGCTGCATAAAAACTCATTGGAATTCCTCAGAGTTCCGTTCCACCCTACTATTGAGTACTGCTTACCATTTCTTACAATGAATCCCCGTGGGCAGTAGACATCTCTTGTGCTGTCCTGGTTACCATGTTTTACAGAGCAGCAGCCACAAGGTGCAGTAATCATCCTTGTGCTTCCCACCTCTGACGGTGCAGCTGGAAGGAGCTAGGCGCCCAGGACATCTAAGCTGGGCTTCTATTGGAATTCTATAACGCAGATTAGCAAACCCATTATTGCCGTTTTAGCAGCAGTTTACTGCCGCTAAAACGGTGATAATTTTAACGAGGTTCTTGCTAATATGCCCCTTAGAGTGGTGATGAGGGAGTCAAGGCTCGACTGGCGTGTGAGGTAAAACCCCAGGCAGCTCGGATCCCGCCTGCCATGCGCTGCCATACATTAATTCCCAGCGCTGGGCAAGCTTTGGGCTTTGTTAAAACTCAATCACTCCGCACACACAAACGCATAAAAATTGTTTTGATAAACATTCAACTAAGTCCTCCTACTTTTAAATCCCGAAGCAATGCACCAGGAAGTAACTAACTTTTATCCCTCCAGCTGCTGGGCACAGGGAAATGAACTGGTGATGAACACCCTGCTGGGGCCTGCCAACCTGGGTCTGCCCAGAGTAGAGCTCCCTGACCCCTGCCCATACACGAGTAGCAGTCTACAGCATATACATATACACGCAAGATCAAAACTCATGCACACAAAAAAATGAGAAAACTCTCCCTTATGTCCCCATTCATCAGCCACGGGTGTGACTGAAGGCCTACATGGGGTCCTTGTTGTACAGCTTCAGGAGACACTGGTCCTGATTGGTACCTTATTGTAGACATTCCTTCTACAAAGCCTCAAGGAGTCAGGAAAAAGCTCCACACCCCGAGCAACATGGCTGCTGCCGAGGAGAAAGGAATGCGGCTACAGAGCAGCAAACTGCAGCAACAGGCATTTCCTTACAGAGAATTCATAAAACTATGACGTTCATGTATCAAAGGCAGGCATTTTGAAGATAATTCAACGTGGATTTTTTTTAGCGTGATCTTGCCGGTTTTCTTATTTTCCAAGGATATAAAAAACTCCCGACACAACCCAGGTGGGACTTGAACCCACAAGCCACAGAGTCTGATGTCTTATCAATTAGACCACTGGGACAGCTGCAGGGAATGCTTGGTACAGGAAGTGTCATGGCTGCCCAGCGCATCCTCGCACTGGAAACAAGAGGAGGAGGATCAAATGGAAACAAGGGCTCCCTGCGGATGACTCCAGTTAAAGGAGGGGGAGAAGCCGGAGTCCCTAACCCCTTACATGGTCTCCGGACTCTGAGGGGCTAGGACCCTGCAGCAAAGAGCCGTGGAGGCCACAGAACTCGTCACCCGCTCGCCTCCTGTACTTAACGTCTGGATAAAGACTAGTGAACACAGTGCCTCTCCCCTTCCAGTCTCTGGGAAAACCGAGGTACCCTTCTATCCCATGTACATCCGAGAGGACATTAGGGGTGAGCGGCAGGGCAATCTCCACGACACAATAGAATCTGATTTTTTTGCCCAACTTCGCTCTCCCGGCAGAGCATGGAGTTGGCAAAACTCTGCAAACTCCTCTGGCGGAGCAGGGTTCACTGCCCCTCCCTAATTGAATGCTCCTGTGTATTACTGTATTACAATCTAAATATTCTTTTCAAAGAATCTGCCATGGCACCACTCCCCTGTTGTGATTTTCACCTACTTTTGATTTTTTGGAACGACAAACAAAAATGTTTTTACTAAAATCTGAAAATTATGTTGTAAATGATCATGTGGCAAAAGTGATAAATTCCTGTGTGAGGAAAGGGCCAGGCCCAGACTTGTATAATTCCAATGGTACTTCGTTTATTTTATTTTCTACACCGTTTTTGCGCCATTAACATAATTTTACCAAAATATCAGGAGTAAAGGAAGTGATAACACACAGTTTATGATCCCAGATGATATGGCTGACCCTTTGTTCCACCAGTAGCCAGTTGTACTCCAACATTTCAATTAGAGAAACATTGAACTGCAATAAATTTAGACTCCACAATATTGAGCTTTTATTGGGAAGCGTGGATTTACTTTTCTAACTTCAGATATCATGCAATATAATATTGTGGAGTCGCTATATGTGCACGTAGATAGTAAAAATGTTATATTTAAGTACCAATCCCTTTTGCAAAAGCCTTCTAATTGTTTGCTTAACATCTAGGGGGATAGCATGGAGTGGAAACTACTGAAGGTACACAGGGCTGTAAGAGTCCTATTTATTTTCCTGGTTATGCTACTCCATTCATGACCCATGAGATGACCCGTTGCAAACGCAATGTCTGGGCTACCAAAGGGCAATCCAGTGGTAGTGGCAACTAGAACTGGCTTCCCCTATTTGATGTGCATGTTTCGTTAAAACTCCTTACGAATTCTGTGAAATTCAATGTGCCAGCTTTCTTTTCTTGCAAACAACTCCTGGTTAACCAGCCTGGTTCTTCTGACTCCAAGCAAACAGGGACCAATCCTATCAATCTGGAGCCAGCACACTTACAAGGACTCAATTCAAAGCCCCCTAACCTTCACTATAGCATGTCAGCCTCCTGAAATTTAAAACAAGCGAAAGGCATGCAAGAGAAGGAGAAGCATGCAAGGTCATGTGGATCTCAACTTGTGGGAAAATCAAGGGTCCAAATAAATCACATAAAGCGTACAGCATTTTTCATGGCGTGAAGATAAAAAAGACCATAATTTAGAATTTGAATCGGAGATATATTTAAGGGTATGCTAAGTTGCAAAGTCGTCTAAATTACGACTTGACTATAATCGTTTTTAAATTCAAAAGCTTTGTAAGATGAGTAACTGGGTCCTCACCAAAAATGTCTGCTCTTCTCAGACATTGGTTCTACTTGCCCTCTTCACACCCCACGGGGAGCAGTCTGAGGCAGGTTAAGGGTGTCAAATATCTCCATACAATATCAACAGAATGTCTACATTTGGTGTATAATTCCTATGTTCTCACTCGATCTCCAATGACTTTTCCAGTCAGTGTTCTCATTTTATGAAGATTGGATCTACCTTGGTCCAATGATAAATTCATATTTTCCATGCCCAACATACAGCACACTTTTGTGTTGTCATTTCTCAACATACCCTCCATCTATACAATGAATTCTACAACCTTATGCACATCACTAGCTTTTGAATATGTGAGCTAGGATTAGTGTGCACTGCTTTTGATTTTCTTTTAATAATAGTTGCCTTTAGTCATTTCAGGTCGATGATGGGCGTCAGTCTTCAAAGTGCTTACTAAAGCATGCGGGATTGTGGAGACATTTGTGGTTGTGTCTAGTTCAATGTAACACTGATTTATCTATTTATTTAAGGGTTGTTGTAAAGCACTAAAATAAGTCACTGAGTTGTCACTTTTCAGCGCTCATCTTGCTCCATATCACAATCGACTTGCGTGCTATCCTGAATGACACTTTGCTGCTGTTTTCGGACAGTTTTCGCTGGACTCTAGCCCTTCCCTCCATACCTTGCATCCCACCCACCCTTCCTCTATGCTGTGACTGCATCTTTGACCTATTGCAATAATGCTAAGCTTTGGTATTCGCTGAAGTCCTTACACCATATACCACCCCTATGCGTCTCTTAGAGTTTAACCAGTCATTTCCCTTCCTATGTGTATGTAGTTGACTCTTATCACTAGTGTTTGCAGTGGACCTTTGTACTCTCTACCACTCCTATGTGACCCTTAGAGTATTTCCAGTCATATCCCTCCTGTGTAGATAGAAGATAACTCTAATGACTAGTATCCTATGTGATTTTTAGATTGTATCCATGTGTATCCCCTCCCTGTGTTTAGAGATATAGCTTTAACGACTAGTCGCCTGTGTGACTGTTGGAGTATAGCCAGGTGTATCCCTTCCCCCGTGTGAAGAGATAACCCTATTCACTAGAACAAAAAGAAATGTGTTCCTTATGTAACGTAACTGATTCTATGTAAAGTGCTTTGATAACATGTAACGGAACTGGTGCTATGTAAAGCGCTCTGATAACCTAATCGGTTCAAGTTCGCGCTATATAAAACTCTAAAAATAAATAAATAAAAAATAAATAAATATATTCACAAGTTACATGCCTGAGTGCTGAAATGGGTGTCCCTGTCACATCTGCCAACATCCCATCTTTGCATGTTGAGATTGTATTACAAAAATGCTCATGGAACACTCATCTTCTTTCTGTGTAAATTTGATTATGTCAGTGCTTTGCGCAACACCATGTAAAATAGTTATTCTAGGATTCCTATTCTATTCCACTGGTCATGAAACATTCGCCAGTTTTTTCAGATAAAAGCCTGTGTTGAGAAACAATTAATTAAATCCCTGCTATTTCAAGACATTGAAAAGCACTGCCAAACTTACTGAGTAAAATACAGTTTGCGTTAAACGACAAAATCTTTACCAGTTCATATATGTTTAATTTTGAGTGAGCATTGGAGCAAGTGCCGTTGAAATTCAAAATATCCCAGATTTCACATTACACAAAATTCATTACATTTCTCGAAATTAGGCATTACTCGGTTTTCCATAATTATTTTTACCCCAGGTCGCATCTCACATTGTCTTGCAACTTACCAGTGGGTGAAGGTTTGCACAGAAAATGTTTCGCCAAGAGACGTTTTCTATTTGAACAAGTCTTTTGCTACCTTGTGAAAACTGTTTTAAATGAGGTAAGCGCTTGCATAAAATTGGGTAATGAGTGATACTGGCAAATCACATTTCATAATATACGAGCAAATTTGTTACATTTTCATGATTTTTTTTTTTAAATCTCACTAGAAAAAAAAATATTAATTTTCGCCCATCCCTAGTGTTGAGTTCGGCCTAACCGTGCATTAAAAGACAGACTGTGTGGCCGGCCTCCATGAGGGTGGGTAGTACCTTTAGTAAACCTAGAAACAAACAATGCGGCCTATGGGAGCCCAGTGTGCATTGGGCACACACTCCCCTCTTGGAAGGAGGCCAATGCAAACTGCCCTCGGGTTGGTGATGGTCTACAAAGGCCTAACAAAAGTACTGCCCTCTCAATGAATGTGAGGGATGGTCACCCATCTAAAGCAGGCGACCCTCAGTGGCTCAACTTCCTGTGATTCTGGGCAAATCACGTAATATCCCTGTTCCTGAAAAAATTCAATAAATGTGGCCTCTTGTAATGTTACTGGTGTTTATGTAAAGAGCACTAATACCTTCGGGTCGGGTTTGCGTTACATAAAACTGCAACAACAAAAAAAGAAAAACCTGCAAGGGGTTAATCGCACACTGCAAGGTCTTCCTATATCGCTGATGAGGCCAGTGGGTTTAATTTTGGGCGCCCCCTCATAAAGTAATGCAGTTGTTCTGCCTTTTTGAGTTAAGCAATTGCTAAGGTGTCCATGGGTTGGAGGCTTGGAGCTCCATCGGTGTGACACAAAACCTGCACTCATTTCTACACGTGGGTTTGAGAAAAGCTGCAAGAATAAAGAAAATTAGCTGAATCCATTGAATCCTGCGGTCAGAGTGTTTTTCTTTCTTTTAATCTCCGCTTTGATTGCTTGGCCGTATCGCCCTCTGGCCAAATGTCCCCATTTGGCTGTCAGTGTTTGTTTACCTCGTCGCCATCACAAGATCTCGCAATGCAAAAGAAGCGAGTAGGTGAAGAATCTCGAAGGCGTTTCTTGGAGATATATATGCATGGTTATTTTTGCTTAAGGGCCCTCGCGCCGTCTGTGCAAGAACCGTCGCGTGCACCTGTGTCCAGCAGCGCAGCCCCCCACGAGGCCAGCTCCTGCCCTCGAGACAGGCCGTAAAAGTGCCATCCAGATCATAAAACACTCCAGAGGTGTGCGGAGAGAAGGGCCCCCGGGCTACGGGCACAGGTCCAGGTGTGGCATTATCTCTATTGTTCCATTCCACTGCTCCGGCCCCTGGGGGATCCTGGCACAAGCCCAGGTGTGGCATTATCTATATTGCACCAATCCCTGCTGCCCCCGGGCTGCCGCACATATCTGTCGGACCAGAATACACCTCTGTCCTCACAAGGCACGCATGAATACTCTGGCATTGATTTATTGGTCTTTTTGCATATTTTACAAATTATTTGAGGGAGTGTGCACTGAGTTGTCGTCAGTGTGGTCCAAAAGCTATCAGGTACCTCTGCGCTACCTCTGTTGGCATTAATTAGGGCGAGCAGTGGAGGTCCACCCGGCGGTGGGGAAGCAGGGAGGGCGTGGGTGTCTGTGGCCCAAGCTGCTAGTTACATTTTGTGACGCCCTTCTTTGCGTAGTCTCGATTACGTGTGGGGTAACTAGTTTGTCTAATACCCGCTCTAAAGTCCCCGATTTAGCGAATGGTTTAGGTTGCTGCCTGGGGGGAGCCCTCTTGACGAAATATAGACTAATCCGTCCACACACACAGAAGTGGCGCAGCAGTAGCTCGCACCCTTCCAACGCCACTGGAAGGGGGAGGGTGGATCGTTAGAGCCTGTACCCAGTTTCTCACTATAGTGCTCAGAGCTGTCGACTGTGTAGTATCAGACCACCGACAACCTAAGCCTGTGTGCAGTTTTTCAGTAGCGAAGTGCCCCGCTCATCTTTTTCTAAGTTCTTTTTTTTCTGTGTTTTCTCCTTTTCTGTAATGCTTCATTTAACCTTTTCTCCCTTCGTTGGTTCCTGAACATAACAACCATTCCCAGAGCTCCCGGCACCTGTTTGTAGTTTACTGTTTACAAGAGGGGCTAAGGTTTGGAGTTTATGTAGGCGAATGAGCTACAGGCCACGCACCTGGAGACAGCCCTACCCCTGGTGGGAGGCAGAGGTTTTGGCGGGAAAGGAGATTTACCTTCGAAGATGCAGAGACGCCCCACGTGCATCCCGTGGACACAACCCCACCACAACACGTGATTCATGGTACCAGCGTGTGTTCATCCTCATAAAGTGGGTGCCTATTGGGACATTGTCACTAATATGGACAGGTATTGCCGAATCCCATCACCAGAATTTAAAGTGTCTCCCCCAACATGCCCCCAAAGAAGTCAACTCTAAAAACCCCCTCTGATCTCCCCAGATGATTAAAATCCACATCCACACATTGTCTTGGGTTAGGGGGTCGTAAAACCCTGGCCGTATTTTATTTCAAAACATACAAACAATTTAAAGACTCCATACTTTACAATATTTACAATACGCAGTAAAGTCCGATATATCAATCCACTACACCAATCCACTACATCAGTATACCAAATTCGTAATACATTGTATATACATTGTTTCAGATGGATAACCATAACATGTGATCTAATTCATAGCCATTCCTGACGTAATTAAAGTATATGCATTATTGCTTTCCTGCAAATCTCGAATTCAGCCTACGGGCAAGGTCACGACTGGGACAACTAAATGTTAGGTCCCGCCCCTCCTACTGGAGTAACCTTGCACAGGAGGATCAGTTCCCCAGAAGGTTGTATCCCCGGGCACCCCCTACGCCCTCAATATAATCTCCAAGGGGCTGTGCTGTTACTCCAACTCTAGCACCCAAGCGCTTGTGTGGGGGTTGCCCCCCAAAGGCCTACCGGAAGCAGAACTTCTCATCCCCACACCTTCCAGCCTACCAGCTGTAACCGCCCCCTGGAGTTCCATGAGAGACCACTGCCCCCCCCCCCCCAAGGCGTCCCCATTGACAATGGTGATGCCTACTACGGACTGTAAAATTTGTCCACCAATCATGACCTTACCGCACACCAAGGATACCTTCACATAAAATACGACAATGACGCTGCCCTGTAAGAGAAATTCTTCACTAGTAATACTTAAACAGCTTCTGGGAGAAACAAGTCCGACAACCTGCAATGGAAAAACAAGGATAATGCACACATGAACTCTGCTGCCTCAGGGGATGGTGGGTGGGGTAAAAACACAGGAACTCTGCTGATCGCGGCATTGAGGACCTGTGGGCAGAAAAGGCTGTGGTGCGGCGACAGGAAAGACCGTCCCGCCACTCCACAGCCCCTTTTATGCACCCCCACCCCCCAGGCTGTGGCTGACCAGCCTTACCTGGCTCGGCCTTCTTCCTCCTCCAAGTACTTGGGTGCTTCCGGGGTCACCCCTGTAAGGCCCAATCAGCATCAGGGCAAGGGGCAGGGCCACAGCGTGATGCCTACGACCCACCGGTCCCCCCACGTTACCTCAGGGACCGGCACCACCGCCATAGGTGCGGCGTGCTCGAGTCCTGGTTGGCGCCTAGTCATGTGTTCTGCATTCTGCCAAAATCCATGGTTGTCTGTGTAAAACCAATGAATGAGTTCAACAGTGTACGATCACTGCTTGCTTGCCAGTCTACCACCTTGCTAAGTCCATTTGTTTGCTGTTAGTGTTTATCCATCTAGGCAAGGTATCATTAGTGTGTGTTCATCCATACATTTTCAAGTGCCTACCTGTGCATTATTGGATTGCATGTCTGTCAACCAAAACAATGTCTGAGAATGGGAAAAGCCTTTACAACACTACCTTTACCATGCAATAACTTTACCACGCTGTCTTTACCATACATGTCTTTCCCACGCCAATAGTTTTGTGCCTTTACCACGCATGGTAAATATTGGTAAGGTAAATATAGGTAGAGGTCAGCTGTTCGATGGAAAAAGTGTTTTTTGTGTTGCTAAAAACTTTGGCAACGTTCGACGAATCTCCATGAAACTTTCTGAAAAGGTAATACTTTTTTATTAGTGTGTATAGTGTGTAAATGGAAAATTTCAGGGTGATACATCAAGCGGAAGCTGAGAATAATGGAGGCCCCAAAGCACAAAATCTCCATGCATTTTCCATACAATTCTGTAGACATAGCTACAGCAAAAACTGCTGGGCGGAATTACACCGAATTTGGTAGAAAGCTAGATCTTTCTCATCAGATTGTACTTTTTGTGGCTTGGTGTAAATCTGTTTGGTAGGTTTTGGGAAATAAGGTTAAAAAATAATTGTATATCTGGACGGTTGGGTCTGCCAAAGGCCCAAGAGACTCTTGTGGGAGCGCCAATTTTAAAACAGACCGTTCTGATTGGCCCAGGGAGCTTTATTTCCTTTGTGTCATCTCGCGAGATTCAGACTCCCATGGGAGCGAGAGATCTGATGGCTGCCAGCAACATCAGACAAATGCTGCTGGCAGCCATTACAGATGTGAGGGACTTAGTCAACTGTCCTGAAGTAAAAAATTGAAAGTAATTCAAGGGTAAAGGGTAGGCTACCCTGACCCCCTTGGCCCCATGGGAAGACCCAGAGGGACTTCTCCCCTCGTCTAAAAACATAAAATAAATTAGCAAAAATGACAGTGATCTGGAGAGACTCCCGCAGGATTGAAAAACAAAAGCCAAAATGGGAGGAGGGCGCATTCATTAGGTTTATGCTCTTGGGAGCCCTCCTGTTGGGCTGTATTAAATATGGAGAGGGTGCTGTGTGGCCCCTCTCCCCAAGCCATTCAAGGCCACTGGGAGTCCACCCAGGGCCGACATTAGTGTATATGGGGATGAGGTCACACTGCCTTCTCGCCCTGAGCCTCTAAAAGCCCGAGGAGCCCACCTCAGGATCAATTATTTTAAGGGAGACCTAACAGACCCCTACCAGAGCCATTACTGGCTCATGTGACCCTATCCCAGGGCCAGCTCACAATCTATGTCCCTGGGTGCTCATCCCCAGTACATAGCGGTTTCCCTGCCTGCACTGGCAAAGGCATGGAAACATCCTATGGTCAGTTATCACAGAGTTCCTGCCCCTGACCTGGAATAGGCCCCCTCTCCTGTGCCCCCCATCACCCTCCTTTACACAGACAGCACACAACACTTTCTTTTGCAACTTTTTGGGGTAGTGGTAGTAAAACCACCAGCCTTATTCATTATAACAACAAAAACATCACATATCAAAACTTTTCACTATCACTTTTACAATTTTATACACAGAAACCCCATTACACCCAACACAGTGTTATTTTTAATTTGATGGATGGCTAACCTTAACATAGACTCTAATACAGTGGTTCCCAAACTTTTGACTCCTGAGGACCCCTACTGAATCACTACTGGAAGCCGGGGACCCCCAAGCAATTTGTACAATTTCAATCAAAAAAATTAAAACAGTAATTCGCAAAAAATACACAAACAAGTACACACCAAACAAATACTTGCATTACTAAAGCTTTTATTATTTACAATATGTGTTCATTTGGTAATGCGAAGATCTGACCGTCGCCACACTGGTTTTGCACTCTCTTCAGTGCTCTTTGGGCAAGATAATCCGCAAGTTCTTGCATATAAACTGACTGCCAATGTATTTGTTTTAAAAAAATGGGTGGCACTCGGGGACACCACCACATCACTCGGGGACACTACCACATCACTCGGGGACACCACCACACCACTCGGGGACACCACCACACCACTCGGGGACACCACCACACCACTCTGGGACACCACCACATCACTCTGGGACACCACCACATCACTCTGGGACACCACCACATCACTCGGGGACACCACCACATCACTCGGGGACACCACCACATCACTCGTGGACACCACCACACCACTCGGGGACACAACCACATCACTCGGGAACACCACCACATCACTCGGGGACACCACCACATCATTCGGGGACACCACCACATCACTCGGGGACACCACCACATCACTCGGGGACACCACCACATAAATCGGGGACACCACCACATCACTCGGGGACACCACCACATCTCTCGGGGGCACCACCACATCACTCAGGGACACCACCACATCACTCAGGGACACCACCACATCACTCGGGGACACCACCACATCACTCGGGGACACCACCACATCACTCGGGGACACCACCACATCACTCGGGGACACCACCGCATCACTCAGCCCAACCACATCATCACTCAGCACCACAACAGCACTGTCCTTGCTTGCTACCAACAAGCATTGCCATAGCCAATAGGACTCGCATTAGGAAAGTGTAAGCTATTGGCTTTGTGAATAACAATGCTATTAATTTATATATTTTCAAAGCCAACACATATTAAAAAAATGTGTCATTTACAATACCAATAGCTCACAATTTCCTAATGCGAGACCTATTGCATTGTAAATGCTTGTTTAAATGATTCTTATGCTGCGTGTGTCAGACTGGCCTGTAGGGAAACCCGGAGATAGAGAGACAGAACTGTGCTCATAGTTGTTGAATGTCACTCCTAATTACAGACTTGATGCTTCTCACCGCGCTCGTGTATTTTCTTCAAGATAAACCCACGTATAAATGTGCAATAATGATCATTAACTCATTTTCTGTGGGTACGTTTAGTGTCGCTCCTGGGTACTGCACCGGGGACACTTGGGAGATGTCACTCTTTCCCACGTGTGGTGTGAGCATCTTGTTCCACAGGCTTGCTCTCAGTCCTATTACTGACTGTTGCACTTTTTAAAGCGAGAGAAGGTATGTAAAGTGCTCTGATACCTACGGGTAAAGCTTGCACTATATAAAACTTTTAAAATTAAAATTAAATTAGGGCACAGGGAAGTCCCCACCAAAACGTTTACGAAAGTGCTATTCTTAACCTCTGACTCTGACTCTCAGCTGGATCAAACTGAGGAATGTGAAGAAAGTGGTTGTCTGTGGAAACTGCTACAGCGCATCAATCCTGAAGCCATGAAATCCTAGGCCTTCGTTATATTAATTTATAGTCAAGCGTGCAGCAGATGAAAAGACAAGAAGTAAAGGGGAAGGGTCATCAGTAAAGAACATTGTACCTGGAAATATACAGTCACTACTGGGTAAGGTTTAAGAAGCTTTTGCAGTCAGCGAAAAGAAAGGAAAAGATTATAATGCATGAATCATTTTAACTTCAGGGAAGTTGTGACAAGCGCACTTACACAGAGTTTGGACTGCTTTCAAATATACCCACACAAACATACACACACAAACACGCACACACAAATTAAACACTTACATGCAGTTCCAGCCTCTAATGCTCTTCTATCTCGTCACGCAGCTGCTTTCAGGGCAAATGGGGACAGATAGCAAAATGCCCTGGGCCTGGTCAAAAACAGAACAGGAAACGCACGCGCTCCTGTGCGAGCTCGACGTCGGGTGATGGGCTGAAGTAAATAACACAATATAAGGGCAATCACCCTTCAGCTTGCACCTATAGCTGAAGGGTGATTGGTCAGATTTCACTGCTGTCTTGACGCCCAGGCCCCAGGCACCAGCAACATTTACACCTCTCTACTGTACTGTGCGCCTGGGGGCCAGATTGTATTGCCATCTTGCTGCCCGGCGCCAAGTACATTCACACCTCATAAGCCTTTTGTTTTTTTTACCGACATTAGGCACTCAAGTCCTGCGGACCCCCTGGGAATGTGTCACGGACCCCTGGGGGTCCGGGGACCACACTTTGGGAAACGCTGCTCTAATACATTGCCATTCCTAACCATAGTGCAGGGGGGCCATCTGCCACCAGGTTCCCAACCTCAGGCACCTCCTACACCCTCATTATCCCCTCGAGGGCCTGTGCTTCAACCTTTGGTGCCCATGCGCGCGTGTGGGGATTGGCTGTAAGAGCCTGTTGGCAGTGTGCACTCTCACACCCCGCACCCTCTAGGTGGCTTGCAGGATGCACCCCCTGGAGGGCCCCGTGAGACCGCTGTCCCCACATTTCCCAAGTAAAAAGCATGAATTAAGACAATAACCGGGATAATGGAGGCTGAAAAGGAAAACTTAGCAACAGGAGCAACATAATCAAACACCCAAAAAACACTGCCTTAGGGGGTGGTAGGCGGGAGAAACAGAAGATTAATAAGCCCTTGGGGCAGCTGGCAACGTACTGCTTCCAGAGCGGTGACCAGTGAAAGAGACCTATTTGCCGCTTCGCCATCCCCTTTTAAAGGGGTGAGCTCCACGGGAATCAGATCGGAGGCGACCTGGAAGCATTTAACCGCATCCGGGTTGCCTAGAGCCTTCCAGGCAATGCCTGCTCCACTTGGAGGATGGTTCTGGCGGCGTGTGCCCCCAGCCCCTGGGGAATGCACCAGCGCATTTCCATAAGCATGGCGCTCCCTAGGCAGGGTCTCCTTGGCAGATTGCTCCTGCTTGGTGGGAGTATTTTTGAATCTCCTGCTAAACAGAAGCAAACACAAATTCTGCTCCCAGCTGGCTGAAGCTTTAAAAATGCTCTAAGCATGGGCGCAAAATCCGTTCCGCTCGCGGATTTTTCGGATTTTCGGCAAATTCGCAATCCGCGAATTCCCGCGAATTTAATGAAAATCCGCAAATTCGCAAGCGGACGGATCCGGGGGGGCAAAAGTTCAAGCTTCAAGCTTGTAACTATTTTAGAATGGCGCCGGCAAGCTGCCAGCGCCATTCTAAAATAGTTACTAAGTTAGCTTCGACAGGAAGCACTAATAGAAGCAGGTGCTCGAGTTTAACTGAATTCGAGCACCTGCTTTATTTTATCTATTAGTGCTTCCTGATGAAGCTAACTTAGTAACTATTTTAGAATGGCGCTGGCAGCTTGCCGGCGCCATTCTAAAATAAAACAGGAGAGGGGCAGAGGGCAGAAGGGCACAACAACGAGTGGGGCAGAGGGCAGAAGGGCACAACAACAAGTGGGGCAGAGGGCAGAATGGCACAACAACGAGTGGGGCAGAGGGCAGAAGGGCACAACAATAAGTGGGGCAGAGGGCAGAATGGCACAACAACGAGTGGGACAGAGGGCAGAAGGGCACAACAACGAGTGAGCAGAGGGCAGAATGACACAAAAACAAGTGGGGCAGAGGGCAGAAGTGCACAAAAACGAGTGGGGCAGAGGGCAGAATGGCACAAAAACGAGTGGGGCAGAGGGCGGTCTCGCACAAAAAAAACCAGCGAACACGCAAAGCGCCCCGCGAACAAGCAAAAATAAAAAAATCCGCAAATTGGCACGAATTCGCGAATTTTGCGGATTGCGAATTTGCAAATCCGCAAATTTGCAGATTACGAATTCGCAAAATTCGACCATACCACTGACTGGGAGAATAATTGGATCTATTTCAAAACAAATCAAATTTTTGCTACCGCCTGCAGGGTGCAGCATTAGTAGCTGCTTCCTCTGGGTGGGAGCAGTGCCAGCTCCCGCTGCATGTCGGGAGACGGCCAAGGCCTTAGGGGCCTTGAAGCTCTTCTGCAGCCCCAAAGAGCATATGGTGAGTGCCCTGGCTGGGAACCAGAGCTCCCACCTTTGAGAGTGGAGGCCCCAGGGGATGGGGTATCAGGGGCCGTAAAAGGCTTGGGGAGTAGAGCCATGTGCAATTCAAATAGTGGCCCTCGGGCTGGCGGGGGCCCCATGGCCCCCTCCCATTCAATTCAAATAAACAGCCCTGGCGGGGTGGTGTCCCCAGGGCTTACCAAGGCTTGGATAGGCGGGCACATGTCCCCCCTCCCTTTCATTAAAAAAAGGTCTGGAGACCTCATGGCCTAAGAAGGCTCGGGGGGAGAGCCTTGTTGCACCCCTACCCTTTAAGAAAAAAAAACAGCCCTGTTATTGGGGTCCCCAGGGCCGAACAAGGCTCTGGGAGGGGGGCCTTGTGGATCCCCTCCCCCTTAATTTAAATAGTGGCCCTGAGGGATGGGGTCCCCAGGTCTTAATAAGGCTTGGGGAGGGTACCATGTGGACCCCCTCCCCTTTAATAAAAAAAACAGCCTTGGAGATGGGGTCTACATGGCCTAATAACGCTCGGGAGGGGGGCCACATTCCCCCTCCCATTTAAATCATATATAAGGCCCTTGAGGATGGTGTCCCTAGGGCATATCAAGGCTCGGGGAAGGGGTCCATGTGGACATCCTACCCTTTAATTTGAATAGTGGCCCTGAGGGATGGAGTCCTCGGGTCCTGATAAGGCTTGTGGAGGGTGGCCATGTGGACTCCCTCCCCTTTAATATAAAAAAACAGCCCTGGGAGATGGGGTCTGCATGGAATATTAATTCTCGGGGAGGGGGGCCACATGCCCCCCTCCCATTTAATTCATATAAACTAAGTATGGGCGTAAAATCCGCTCCGCTCGCGGATTTTTCGGATTTTCGGCAAATTCGCAATCCGCGAACTCTCGCGAATTTGTCGAAAATCCGTGAATCCGCTCGCGGCGGATTTTTTGCTTGGTTGCGGCGCGCGGCGTGGTGCACGGCGTTCACTTTCCGTCATTAAGCGTTTGCCGAGTTGTTTTTCTCGATCATATTTTGCGAGTGCCGCGCCATTTTGGATCTTGCTGCGTGATCCCGCGGGAGTTTGGCGCCCGCGAATACGTAATCGCGGCTTGCCAACTTGCACAGCACACCTGGCGAGAGTTTGCAATTGCGAACACGTAGTTGCGGCGGAAAGGAACAATCTCGCACTCGCGAAATAGAGATTTTGCAATTCTGCACAAGAAATCCACCAGCAAACAGGATAAACCTTCAGAAAATGATGATTTTTATCAGAATCACTCCTCAGGTTGACATTTGCATGGCCTTTTTTTTTTGCAAGGAGTCCATTTTTGGGGGGGGGGGGAGGGAAGGAAGTGCCCCACAGTCTCCAACTTCCTGTTCCTGTCCAGCAGGCTCCTCCCAGTGCTTTGTCCATCTCCTGGTCACTTTCATTTGGATCTGGAGCTGGAAGGATTACTTTTTGTGGGTGCTGCTGGATATTTGGATTTGAGGCCTTTTTGACTTTCTTTGGATCACTTTTGGATTAGAAATCAACTTTCACAAGTAAGTTTGTTTGGGGCATTACAGTTGCTGCAACTACAATTTTTGAACTTTTTCAGAACATTAAATAAATTATATTATGGGTAGCCACAGTATCCAGTAGGACTAGGGTTGGTTATGGGTGCATGATACAACTGTTTTGTTGAATTTAAACACCATTGAGGCCATGGATGGGCTGGGATTGTGCTGATTTTTGTTGTTTTTGTTGTTTTTTTGGGGCTGCTGGTGGGGCCCTTTGCCCAGGGGTGGTGAGTGTTGCATGGGCCTAGTCTTTCTGTGGGGTGTCTTCTTGAATTTAAACATCATTAAGGCCATGGATGGGCTGGGATTGTGCTTATTTTATTGTTTTTTGTCGTTTTTTGGGGGCTGCTGGTGTGGCCTTTTGCCCAGGGGTGGTGGTGCATGGACTGAGTGTGCCTGTGGTGTGGTCTCACTCTCTTTAATGTAAACATCATGGATGGCATTGGATTGTGGTGATTTCTGGCTGTTTTTCTGTTTTTTGGGGGTGTACTGTTGATGTGGACTGGCCATGTGGGTGGTGGTGGTGGCCATCTTGAGGGCTGGCTGGTACAAGCAACATGTGCTTGGGGTGCAAGGGGCCATTTTGAAGAGAGGCAGTGTCTGAGGCCTGCACTTATTTTGCCTACTTTTCATCCATTATGCCCAGGGGTAGTGAGTGTTGCATGGGCCTAGTGTTTCTGAGGGGTGTCTTCTTGAATTTAAACACCATTGAGGCCATGGATGGGCTGGGATTGTGCTGATTTTATTGTTTTTTGTCGTTTTTTTGGGGCTGCTGGTGGGGCCCTTTGCCCAGGGGTGGTGAGTGTTGCATGGGCCTAGTCTTTCTGTGGGGTGTCCTCTTGAATTTAAACACCATTGAGGCCATGGATGGGCTGGGATTATGCTGTTTTTTGTTGTTTTTGTCTTTTTGGGGGCTGCTGGTGTGGACTTTTGCCTAGGGGTAGTGGTGCATGGACTGAGTGTGCCTGTAGTGTGGTCTCACTCTCTTTAATGTAAACATCCTGGATGGCATTGGATTGTGGTGATTTTTGGATGTTTTTCTGTTTTTTTTGGGGTGTACTGTTGATGTGGACTGGCTTGGGGTGTAAGGGGCCATTTTGAAGAGAGGCAGTGTCTGAGGCCTGCACTTATTTTGCCTACTTTTCATCCATTATGCCCAGGGGTAGTGAGTGTTGCATGGGACTAGTCTTTCTGTGGGGTGTCTTCTTGAATTTAAACACCATTGAGGCCATGGATGGGCTGGGATTGTGCTGATTTTATTGGTTTTTGTCGTTTTTTTGGGGCTGCTGGTGGGGCCCTTTGCCCAGGGGTGGTGAGTGTTGCATGGGCCTAGTCTTTCTGTGGGGTGTCCTCTTGAAGTTAAACACCATTGAGGCCATGGATGGGCTGGGATTGTGCTGTTTTTTGTGTTTTTTGTCGTTTTTTTGGGGCTGCTGGTGTGGCCTTTTGCCAAGGGGTAGTGATGCATGGACTGAGTGTGTCTGTGGGGTCTCACTCTCTTTAATGCAAACATCCTGGATGGCATTGGATTGTGGTGATTTTTGGCTGTTTTTCTGTTTTTTTGGGGTGTACTGTTGATGTGGACTGGCTTGGGGTGTAAGGGGCCATTTTGAAGAGAGGCAGTGTCTGAGGCCTGCACTTATTTTGCCTACTTTTCATCCATTATGCCCAGGGGTAGTGAGTGTTGCATGGGCCTAGTCTTTCTGTGGGGTGTCTTCTTGAATTTAAACACCATTGAGGCCATGGATGGGCTGGGATTGTGCTGAATTTTGTCGTTGTTGTCGTTTTTTTTGGGCTGCTGGTGGGGCCCTTTGACCAGGGGTGGTGAGTGTTGCATGGGCCTAGTCTTTCTGTGGGGTGTCCTCTTGAAGTTAAACACCATTGAGGCCATGGATGGGCTGGGATTGTGCTGTTTTTTGTGTTTTTTGTCGTTTTTTTGGGGCTGCTGGTGTGGCCTTTTGCCAAGGGGTAGTGATGCATGGACTGAGTGTGCCTGTGGGGTCTCACTCTCTTTAATGCAAACATCCTGGATGGCATTGGATTGTGGTGATTTTTGGCTGTTTTTCTGTTTTTTTGGGGTGTACTGTTGATGTGGACTGGCTTGGGGTGTAAGGGGCCATTTTGAAGAGAGGCAGTGTCTGAGGCCTGCACTTATTTTGCCTACTTTTCATCCATTATGCCCAGGGGTAGTGAGTGTTGCATGGGCCTAGTCTTTCTGTGGGGTGTCTTCTTGAATTTAAACACCATTGAGGCCATGGATGGGCTGGGATTGTGCTGAATTTTGTCGTTTTTGTCGTTTTTTGGGGCTGCTGGTGGGGCCCTTTGACCAGGGGTGGTGAGTGTTGCATGGGCCTAGTCTTTCTGTGGGGTGTCCTCTTGAAGTTAAACACCATTGAGGCCATGGATGGGCTGGGATTGTGCTGTTTTTTGTGTTTTTTGTCGTTTTTTTGGGGCTGCTGGTGTGGCCTTTTGCCAAGGGGTAGTGATGCATGGACTGAGTGTGCCTGTGGGGTCTTACTCTCTTTAATGTAAACATCCTGGATGGCATTGGATTGTGGTGATTTTTGGCTGTTTTTCAGGTTTTTTGGGGTGTACTGTTGATGTGGACTGTCTTGGGGTGTAAGGGGCCATTTTGAAGAGAGGCAGTGTCTGAGGCCTGCACTTATTTTGCCTACTTTTCATCCATTATGCCCAGGGGTAGTGAGTGTTGCATACTTGCATGGCCCTAGTCTTTCTGTGGGGTGTCTTCAATGTAAACATCATGGATGGCATGGGATTGTGCTGATTTTTCTGTGTTTTGTCGATTTTTTGGGGTGTATAACTGAACTGATGTTCCTCTGTCTTCCATTGCTTTTAGGTGCACAAGACTCAAGAGAACCACCAGTGCCAGGAAGAAGTCCTGCAGCGGTGTGTGTGTGCAGCATAACGTCACGCGACGTCACGTCTGGACACAGACAACTCTGCAACTCGTGCAACTGCTGCCTGCTGTTCTGACCTGCTCTGAAGAAGATGGCCCCAAAAAAAGTTACCCGTAGCTCCTCTAGCAAGAAAGGTGCCAGTAAGGAGCAGAAGAAGCAAGTTACCAAGGAGACTGGTGTACCGGCCGCCCCTTTTTTTGGGAGTAAAAAAAAAAGTATGCCTGCAGCAGCAGCGGGATCTGCTGGGGACCAAGCTGGGAGCAGCACCCCCACTCCATTGGGCTCAGTGCCACCACCACCACCACGCCAACTTAAGTCCAAGCCCTTGAGTGCTGCAGAGGCAGCCAGTATAGTTGTTCAATCACCATCGACCAGTGATGTTGGCTCATCGCAAGAAAGCAGCAGCAATGTCCCTCAATCAACACAGGTTGTTGTAGCTCATCTGACGAGTGTTGAACAACCACAGCCGCAACAACTATCACATGTGCAAGTACAAGCCCAAGTACATGTGGAAGGAGAGGCAGCGCAAGGAGATGCGCAAGCAGAGGTGCATGGAGGGTCACAAGTGCCCACAATAGTTGTTCCTCCCGAAGTAGGGGCACATCAGGAAATCGACAATCAAGGCGAGGTATCATTTGAGGAAGACACTCCTCCTGATGATCATTCATTGTCTTCCACACCCCTAGCAAGGAAGAGATCAATGGTGGTGTCTACATCTTCTTCAAGCACACCTCCTTCTGATGATACGGATCAAAATTGGGAACCAGCACCACTGCCGTCTGAGAGTGTGGCACACCATGATCTGACAAAGGTAGTTAAGCGTAAAAGGAAGCTCGTCCAAAGTCTCAGAGTTATGGAGTGTGATGATGAGGCTCAGCAAGAAGTGGCGGATACTGCTGCTGATGAAGACTCTGACAACGACGACCCAGTCATCATAAAGGTAACTGCAGCCCCAGCGGGCATGCAGCAAACAGACATTTTGACCCTAGCCCGAAAAGCTGCTGAGCGTGATGATGATGATGATGTTGTCGACGAGGAGGCAGTGGAAACACCACCACAATCATTGGAGTTAAGTAGTACACCAACTCGTACCGCTTCCATATTTCTTTCTGGCAAGAAGGGACCTCCATCCACCTCGACCTTAATTAGTGGCGGTGAAAGTGCACAACGTACAAAAGTTGGGCAATCCAGATCCTCCACTTCATCTGGCATTAGCAGCATGACCACCACCACCAGTATCGCCACCTCCTCCAGGCCCCACAGACACTTCAAGTCACCAGTTTGGGACTTCTTTACTGTTTGCCCAAAAAGGGAAAAGTTCGCCATTTGTACCCTTTGTAAGGTTGCAGTTAGTCGTGGTAAGTCAGGTACCAACTATGGTACCGGAGGCCAGAGAGGTCATCTTAAGAGACAGCACACTGTCCAATGGTTTGCGCACCTAAAGGCGATCAAGGAAGCCCGAATTGGAAGTCAAGAAAACGTTGATGTTTCATCTGATGATGACGAGGAGGAAGAAGACGTGTCAAACACTTCACTTACACCCAGTACCCCTGTCAGCAGCACACCCCATGAGAGGCACACTAAGAGTGTTGGAGCGAGTGAGACACCAACGCGCAAAAGTTCACCAGCGAGCATAATTGCGTCAACGAAGTCATTATCATCCCGTAAATGCTTGGTCCAGGGCAACATTAGAACCATGTTTTCTTCAGACGCGCCATATGAACGCAACCACCCACTGACGCGTCTGTATAACACTAAGCTGGCTAAAATGCTAGCTGTGGACCTTCTCCCTTTTTCTTTTGTAGAAGTGCTAGGTTTTTTAGAATTAGTGGCAACGCTCTGCCCTAAATGGAAGGTTCCTAGCCGGTTCTATTTTGCCAGAGTTGCGGTTCCAGCACTACATGAAGATGTGCTGGAGGCGATCGGGGCAGCTTTGCAGAAGAGTGCTGTTCACACTATACATCTGACAACAGACATGTGGACCAGTGGCGCAGGCGCTGATTACATGTGCATCACTGCACACTGGGTCTCTTTTTCAGGTGTTAAAGCAAAGCTAAACGGAAGTGTGGACCCGGACCAAGTTTTTAAAGCTGCTCGGAAACATGCAACACTAGCCATGTTTGGCTTGGAGAAAAGTCACACAGCACAAAACATTTTGGACGAGTTTAACAAAAAGGTCTTCCACTGGCTGTCCCCAAAAAAACGCCGGATTGGTTATGTTTCCACAGATAATGGCGCCAATGTAGTTAAGGCCATGGCGCTGGGTGACTATTTCAGAGTGCCGTGTTTGGCGCACTGTATCAACCTGGTAGTTCAAAAATTCTTGAGTGATAGAGACAGTACAGCGTTCGAGGTAATGGCCACCTGCCGCAAAATGTGCAACCATTTCAGCCATTCTTTTAAGGCCCGGAAGCATCTGAGGAGGCTGCTACTTGAACGTCGAATGCCAGTGAAAGCACTCATCCAGGAGGTGGCAACACGTTGGAACTCAACCTTCTACATGCTTGAGCGTCTGTATGAGTAGTATACGGTACTCGATCACTATTTCTTAACAGAGGGTACAGCTCAGATGGACCTGCGGATGGGTGCGGCGCAATGGGACATAGTTAAAAGCCTGACAGACATGCTTCGTCCTTTTGAGTTCTTCACGCGTGCAGTCAGCCAGGAGGACTGTAATTTGGGAAAAGCTATCCCATTGTTGTGCATGCTGGAGCACCAACTGAAGGCGGTGTCTTCTGAGTTTGAAAAAGATGCCAAAAAAAAGACCCTTTTATTTTGTCTGAGAAATTATTAGAGCGCCTACGTGGTGATGAACGTCTTAAAAAGATCAACTCAGAACAGCATTACATTTGTGCTACTATTCTGGATCCACGCTACAAAAAGGCGCTGGCAGGCCAAGCATTCTTTCCTTTTGCTGATGAAGATGTTAAAAAGTACAAACGTTGGCTAGCCTGGTCAGCCAAGAGGTTTGAAAAAGAACGGCAGGATATTGAAGGAGAAGAAGGCAGTACATCAGCATCAGCATCAGCAGGCCATCCCCAGTCAAAAAAATCCACTTCTGCACCTGTGGCTGTGACACAAGTGACCTCTCAGCCGTTAAAGACACCGGCAACCGGATCATCTGCACCAGACACAACAGTAACAGTGGCTGCTGTAGAGGATTGGCTAACTTTGCTTGGGTATGGTTCTCGAAAAAATGTCACAGGCACAGCAAAAAGTAAGCAAAGTGGAGGAACCGCTGAGGACCTTGAGTCGATGGTGCAGGACTATCTGAATGACTCAACAGAGGTCTTTCTTAATGATGAGCCATTGCAGTATTGGCATGGGAAAAAACAATTGTGGCCACAGCTCTCCAACCTGGCTATAAACTATTTGTCTTGCCCACTCGCAAGTGTGTCTTCTGAACGGGTTTTCAGTGCTGCTGGTGGCGTTGTAACTCCCAAACGGAGCCGCCTCTCGCCCAAAAATGTGGAGCGGCTGACAATGATCAAGATGAATCAGCACCTCATACCACCAGATTACAAAGTACGAGAAAGCACGTCGCATGAAGACCAGGAGGATGGCAACGTAGATGAGGGGATTTGTTCTCTGTTCGGTCACACTGACCTCTTCCTGCCTGAATTCGCAGAGTATGATGACGAAATCTTCTTCTTATTCCCTGACACCGAGCCCTGAAAATGAGACAATGAATCAATAACTTTCTTTTTCGTCCTTATTCACTTTTATTCCTGTGTGTCTGTCTTTCTTTGTTTTGCACAGTTAATTTAATTCAAACTTTAATCACCTAATCCCAAAAACAAGCCCATCAGCAGAACTGTCTTCACTTGTTTGCTTATTGATTTGAAGGTGCCGCAGTCTACATTCCTCAGGTTCACAAGTTCTGAAGAACATGCTCCTCTATCCTCCTCCTCCAGACTCCTATTTCCCTCAAAGCAGAGGGCTGGATTACGCCCAATGAAGAAAGACTCAGCACTTTTGGAGGTGTTCTACTTCTTTGCGGGTGAGTTGACGGCTCTGGGCCCATTGCTGTGAAGCTCTAATAACGGATAAAAGTGTTTTGGACCAAATATGACGCGGACATTTTTTGCCGTTTTTGCTGACTTGCTTGCCTTTGAGGTGCTCTTTGGCGGGGTTCCGGGTGTTTGTGGGTGAGTTTTGGGGTCTGGGAGCACTGCTGCGACAGTCTAATCTTGATTGCATTTGCTTTTCAGGAAATCCGTGGTGGAAAACAGGAGTTATGATGATGACCTAGCTGCACAGCGCGTTTGGACCGAAGGCCGAGAGATATTGTAAGTATGAGATTTTGCTTTTTGGCTGTTTGGGGGTGTTGTCGTGTGCTTTTTGGCGGGTGGGTTGGCGGGTCTCTTGGGGCATTCCTGTGAAGGTCTAATAACGGATAGAAGTGTCTAGGACAAAATCCATGCAGATTTGTTTTTTGCTATTTCTTCTGACATCTTGCTTAATGTAGCGTTTCCGGGGACCTGTTTGAGGGGCTTCCTGGTGTTTGTTGGTGGGTTTTGGTGTCTCTGTCGGAGCACTGCTGCGACAGTCTAAACTTGATTGCATTTGCTTTTCAGGAAATCCGTGGTGGAAAACAGGAGTTATGATGATGACCTAGCTGCACAGCGCGTTTGGACCGAAGGCCGAGAGATATTGTAAGTATGAGATTTTGCTTTTTGGCTGTTTGGGGGTGTTGTCGTGTGCTTTTTGGCGGGTGGGTTGGCGGGTCTCTTGGGGCATTCCTGTGAAGGTCTAATAACGGATAGAAGTGTCTAGGACAAAATCCATGCAGATTTTTTTTGTTGCTATTTCTTCTGACATCTTGCTCAATGTAGGGTTTCCGGGGACCTGTTTGAGGGGCTTCCTGGTGTTTGTTGGTGGGTTTTGGTGTCTCTGTCGGAGCACTGCTGCGACAGTCTAAACTTGATTGCATTTGCTTTTCAGGAAATCCGTGGTGGAAAACAGGAGTTATGATGATGACCTAGCTGCACAGCGCGTTTGGACCAAAGGCCGAGAGATATTGTAAGTATGAGATTTTGCTTTTTGGCTGTTTGGGGGTGTTGTCGTGTGCTTTTTGGCGGGTGGGTTGGCGGGTCTCTTGGGGCATTCCTGTGAAGGTCTAATAACGGATAGAAGTGTCTAGGACAAAATCCATGCAGATTTTTTTTGTTGCTATTTCTTCTGACATCTTGCTCAATGTAGCGTTTCCGGGGACCTGTTTGAGGGGCTTCCTGGTGTTTGTTGGTGGGTTTTGGTGTCTCTGTCGGAGCACTGCTGCGACAGTCTAAACTTGATTGCATTTGCTTTTCAGGAAATCTGTGGTGGAAAACAGGAGTTATGATGATGACCTAGCTGCACAGCGCGTTTGGACCGAAGGCCGAGAGATATTGTAAGTATGAGATTTTGCTTTTTGGCTGTTTGGGGGTGTTGTCGTGTGCTTTTTGGCGGGTGGGTTGGCGGGTCTCTTGGGGCATTCCTGTGAAGGTCTAATAACGGATAGAAGTGTCTAGGACAAAATCCATAAGGAAAAACCTTTTGGCACTTTTTGTAACTTAGGGTTAGCTAACTATTATTTTGGCCATACTTATTTATCCTTAAAAAGGTGACTCAGACAGAGTACGCAATTTCAACAATATTGTACTGTCTTAGGGAAATCAAAGTGTGACTTTTTGCACCACACAGCGTACATACCTTATATTTATTTATCAGTGGTATTGTAATAGCACTTCCTGTTTTACGTTCAATAATTACAGGCCGGGTTTCAGTCAACATCCGCCAGGCAGGCAGTGGACAGGGTGTCTTCTGTCAGTGGTCACCAACATTGATGGACGAAGCATCAGCTGGAATGGAGGAGTGCCGCTAATAAGAGGAATTGTTTGCTGCATGCACCTTACTTACCAAATTCAACAGGACAACTCCAACAACATACAGAATACAGATACAGTATCCATTGTTTTCTTCTATGAGTGTGACTTCATGTGGTTAGCTTTAGTTTGTACCCAAAGATTTCTTTATCTTCAATTATTGTTTGTCCATGCTGTGCTTTTTTTTTCTTCTCTCAACAAAACCTACCCAAAAAGAAACCCCCATTCCCATCCATTTTCCAAACCCTAACCCTCTTCCCCCGGGCTGTGTGGTTTTGCTTGATGACTGACTAAATGACATCAATAATTCCACACACTTGCTGGGGAGGATAAGGTCATAGCAACAGGCTGGTGAAGGAATACGAGGATATATTCTAGCCTTACTCATCTTCAGTACTATTTCTTGTAGTAGTAGGAGCCAATGTCAAATAAATTCAACGCAAGTACTAGTTATACTTGCAATACTTTACCATTTGTTAGGCTACATTGTGGCACTGTTCTAGTGTACTGTCACCTGCTATATTCTGGATCGTGCCGTAACCGTTGTAATGCTACAGTAAGGACAAACCAGGTTTCGTTTTATTTTTTTCCATAGGCATGCAACTGCCACTGTGTCACACCACTAGTACCACCGCAATGAGGACATTTCATCCGCCCAGGATTGCCAACCTTAATCCCCATTTCACGTGGAGCCAGCCCTGGGCCTAGCCCTAATTTCTAACACAAATTACAGGTAAGATTAGCGTTTGGTGGGAGGTAGTATAATGGAGTATTAGGACTAGACGAGAGATTGACGGTAGTACTACTAAAGTCCTAGGACTCTTCAGGAAAACAAACTTACTGTTACACCCCCACCCACCAGACTGAAAAGCAGTAAAAAACAGGTATGGTTTGTCCATTATTGTTTGTCCATGCTGTGCTTTTTTTTTCTTCTCTCAACAAAACCTACCCAAAAAGAAACCCCCATTCCCATCCATTTTCCAAACCCTAACCCTCTTCCCCCGGGCTGTGTGGTTTTGCTTGATGACTGACTAAATGACATCAATAATTCCACACACTTGCTGGGGAGGATAAGGTCATAGCAACAGGCTGGTGAAGGAATACGAGGATATATTCTAGCCTTACTCATCTTCAGTACTATTTCTTGTAGTAGTAGGAGCCAATGTCAAATAAATTCAACGCAAGTACTAGTTATACTTGCAATACTTTACCATTTGTTAGGCTACATTGTGGCACTGTTCTAGTGTACTGTCACCTGCTATATTCTGGATCGTGCCGTAACCGTTGTAATGCTACAGTAAGGACAAACCAGGTTTCGTTTTATTTTTTTCCATAGGCATGCAACTGCCACTGTGTCACACCACTAGTACCACCGCAATGAGGACATTTCATCCGCCCAGGATTGCCAACCTTAATCCCCATTTCACGTGGAGCCAGCCCTGGGCCTAGCCCTAATTTCTAACACAAATTACAGGTAAGATTAGCGTTTGGTGGGAGGTAGTATAATGGAGTATTAGGACTAGACGAGAGATTGACGGTAGTACTACTAAAGTCCTAGGACTCTTCAGGAAAACAAACTTACTGTTACACCCCCACCCACCAGACTGAAAAGCAGTAAAAAACAGGTATGGTCAGATAAAGTTTAAAAAAGTATATTTATGTAGCCCTAACAAAATAATCTCCCTCAAGACCCTCCCTAACCCCAACGATTGTCTTTGAGAAGTCCCCAAAAGCACCCAACTCCCAAATCCCACCCCCAAAAGTCTCTAAAAAAAGGGCAAGGGACACTCCACTACTGGAGGGTGCTGGTGAATTTTGCGGCCAGGGCATCATACTCCTTGCGGAGGGTGGCATGCTCGAAGCGGGGGCCCTCCACCAAGTTCTTGTACCTATGGACCTCCTGCTCCAGGTAGGACATTCTCACTCCTAGGCGGCGCTGGCGTGCCTTGCAGCTCCTGTGGGGGGCAGCTGGTCTTTTTGCTGCTTGGCGGTGGTGGTTGGCTTTGTTAGCCCGGCTCCGTACCGCTGGAGCACTGCGCTGGCTGGCAGCCCGTGGGTTCACGGAGGAGGATGCAGCTGTCCCAGTCGAGGATGTTGTGGTTGCACCAGTCGACTGCGTGTCCTCCGACTCCTCCAGGGCCACCAGCCGCCGATATTCCGCGACAGTGGCATCCAGCCTCCGTTGCCGGGCCATTCGAGCCTGCTCCCTCCGTGATGTCGATTTGGAAGGAGCAACTATATGAAGAAAGAAAGACATAGTCTGTAACCATTGCTCCTTAACATTAATAACACAAAGTGATTGAGCCGAAAGTTGTGTCACAGTACAAGTAGCAAATTGAAAGCACAGTACATAACTATTGAGGACAGTATCTATCTAACCTCCCACTTCTGCATCCTTGCTCTAACATTAGTGGTAGTTTAATGAACAAATTCTACGACCACTATGGACTTCCATTACAGTCGACTATGACAGTACACCAGTTTTATTCTTCTTCTTCTCTCTTGTTTCGGAAAATTGGTACGTTATCTTATGCAAGCCGGCAGAATGCCAGCGCAGTGAACTTGCACCCGAGAAAAACAGACGCACACCATGATGAGTGAGACAGATTTGCGTTACTGTACCGATCCAGTACATGCAGGTGGTGAAGCTATTACTTTTCTATTACGGGTGGCACTGAGAATACTCTGTTACAAGGGCTACTGCTTAATTAATTTACCTTTCACCCTGCAGTGCAAATAAGTACTAGAAAAGGAAAATGAAGAAGCTAAATAATTAGATTATCTATCACTTCACATGGGATGTATTTGATGACATATGGGATGACTTTAGGTGCTTTGCTTATTATTGAGTGAACAGTGATACACCCACACATGAATGACGTACTACTACTAAACTAAAGTTATTAAGAGAGGTACGGAGTGTCCACCGTAATAACCGGATATATGCTGTGCTTGCAGTTGCAATACAAACTATTGCTACTATTCATGGTAGTATTGGACAAATTTACAATTTCTTTTCCTTGCCTTCCCTACACTGGAACGGACGTGCGGGTGCGGTGTTACATGCTCTTCAAGGTAACACTTAGTTCATCCAGTGACCATCTACTCTCTCTAGATACACATGTGCTATCTAAGAGTCAGATAATACCATGCTCCAGGCATCCATCCATTCAAAGTATATGCACACATACAGTTTATGTTTCACCCACCCAGGCTGTTGTCCTTCCACCCATCCTTGCTTCATCATTGACCCAGCCATGCACCATACCATATTCTTTCCTTCCCAGCCACCTCGGGGGCCAAGCAAACACATATCATTCTTCTTTGCCAGCCATCATAAAATTTCTCGTCCTTCCACACTTACTTACACCCTTCTTTCGCTTTTCGAATATATAGCTTACCTGTGCCCGCCACCACCGTGTCAACCCTCACAGGCACATTGGTGTTGTCCAGCACTCGCACTGCCTCCTCCCCAGAAGAGTTGTCCTCCTCATCCACCACCTCCGCGCTGGCCCCGCCACCAGATGTTCCACCTACAAAGTACATTTTTAGAATGTTAGAATACACCACTCACTACTGTATAATATTTGGTCGAGGAGGAATAAAGAAAGTTAAAAAAACGAAATACAATGTAATAATTTGTAACTGTATACTCTACAGTAAAAATGTCCCTTTTTTCAGGGAAGGCTGTTGTCTTGCTGCACTTTTTGTCACAACTGATGAATGCTTGCTTTTTATTTTTAACACACAACACTTTTTCTCCTAACAGAAGCTTGACTTCTAAGAACACGATCAGGGTCAAGCTCAAGTAGTTCAAACCAGGTGAGAGCTCAGCTCGACCACAAGAAATGTGTCCAATTAATCGTTAGCACTAAGCACTTTTCCATTTTCAGTTAAACGTTTACTTTTATGACAAAGTTGATTTTAATAAATGTGTTTAGTTTTAATAAAGCTTTTAAACTTAAATAGACTCTGTGGTTTTTGGTCCTCCAGACTAGAGTGGATGAGCTAAAGGTTTTGGAATTTTTGCAAGCATGAGTGCCTCTGACACTTCTTGACTGTGACTCCGTACTCTTGCCCTGCGTAGGATAATCTAATGATCATTGGGGATCAATTATCGGTGACTTAGGGAGCTAAATGACTCTGCCACACTATCTAGTCAGTAAGGAGATTGGGGGTTCTTCAAAGTCTGATATCACTGAGGTATGTGGAAAGAAAGTCTACCTGCGCCTATTATAATTGATAAACAATGCACTATTTAGTGTTCATAGTTCGGTTTGTGCAGATTTGTCCCTGCAGCAGTGGTAGAATGGATTGTCCTTCTATCCAAAACAAAAGTAAAGTAGTATCTTATTCTTTCTTGGTGGTCATTCACCTTTTTATTGTTGGCAATTGTCAAAGCATAAACATTTAGAAGACTTGAAAAGACATTATGGACAATCCCAGAGGACTGCACTCAGTGCATAGAGCTATTGCTGACTAGAATGGGAGTCCAATGGAATTGCCAAATGTGCAATCTTAGTTAGCTACACAGACAGACTAATAAGAATAATCTAGTAATACCACAGGGAGTCATAGTCGAGGCAGGATAAGAATTTAGATCCAGTCTACAAGAAGATCAAAGACGATTTAGAAAAAATCGAACGAGGAACGCTAGGAAAAAATAGGTACTCTTTATTAAAATTAAAACTTACTGGGGCCAGCAAAGGAGCCCTCGCCTGCCCGATCCTGGCCTGCATCCTCCTGAACAGCACCCTCCTCCTGTGTCCTCTTGCCCTTGGGGGGAGCTGATGTACAACATGAAAGAAAGAAAGACCAGAAAACATGGATGAGATTTGTCAACCAAATCAAACATTTCAAAAGAACTATAACAAAATATTTTTGAGAAATAGCAAATAGATAGACAACTATTCCACGGGATATATTGACCTATCTCATGTGGTATACTACGTTATTCGTATTGCCTGATTTGCGGACCGTTGACTTTCAAAGTTCCTATGTAACTCAATAAACAAGGTTTGCCTAGGCCTGGCAGGCAGCAGTCCGCAGCACGCAAAGTGACAGACAAAGTCCATCCTGCTTGCAGATCAGTGAATACTCAAACTATCAATCCACCGACCACCACCACTATTTCTTCTTATAGCCATGTGTCTAAAGGAAGGACTGGACTTCAGTCTGTTGGGGCTGATTTAGAAGTCCCTTGCGGCTCATTTTCCTCCATTGTTGCGTGACTTTTGTGACGCAGCGGCAGAACAAAAGAGTCGCCATGGTGCGACGTATATATTAAAAAAAACGCATATGGGAGATGCATCACGTTGTAAAGCCCTGCGCCATCAGGGGGCGTTCCGGCGCAAGGGAGGGCGTTACTGCGCAGGAACGAATCCTAAAAGTGGGTGAGGGAAATCTACAAGATGACAATCAGTCACTTTTAGGACAATGATGCGTGACTCAAACCCTGCGCCTGCTTGAAGCCGACGTACCGCTTGATGCAGCATTGGGGAGATAGGGCACCCCAGAGCTTTGCTGGAGCTGCGCCATCGTTGGCACGCAACTCCAGCAATGCGCCGCCTTTACGGCACAGATGCATAAGGCTTCTGTGACGTTTTGGGCCAATGGGTGGTGGTGGCATGGCGCACAATTACTGCTGCATCCCTGCTACTTTGCAGGGATGCAGCGGTAATTGAAAATATGACCCTTAGTGTCTAGCATTACGCAGTTCTTATCTTTACACTACACTCATACATAATTTCTCAGGCCAATGAAATGAACACAAAATACAAAACAAATAAGCATAGTAGCAAGCAAGGCTACTGAGAAGGAGAGCAGTGCACCTGAAATGCATAGAAGATTTTGAAATATAATTTACCTACAATGTAATCGGCAGCATTATTGCTCTTGGTAAAGAACAAAGATTTGCAAATAACAGAGCCGGATAAAACAGAGTAGTGATGAATAGCTACTACTACTCACCAAGCCCGGGGACCTCTACGCCGAGCGCGTCCAGCAAGTCCCGTTCCCGGTCCATGACATCCGTCCAGCGGTGGGTGGCCTGGTTATAGGTGCGCCGGACACCAGAGAGCTTAAACATGGCCCGGCACACCTTCTCCCACCGCTTCCGGCGCTCCCGGATGCCATAGCCGGTTGCGATCTTGCCGCCTCCCAGGATGGTCTTGGGGAGGCGGCGCTGGATGTAGAAGATTAGTGCGGCCACCTCCTCCGCGCTAAAGATCTCCCGTGGCACCACTTGCTCCCCCCTCAAACGCCCGCACGGGAGCCGGGCACGGGGTGCGGGACCCTTCCCCTTCTCAGGATGCTTCCCGGCTCCCTTTACCATGGTCTGGGCAGAAATAAAGTTAAATGATAAAGAAGAAATAGAATAGTGAAGAAGAAAAGAAAAGAGTTTAAAAAAGTAGTTTAAAATTAACTAAAAGTAGCAGAAAACACAAAAATATAGAGCTAGAAAAATAGAGGGATAGATAATAAGTAAAATAGATCAAATAAACTTCAAACAAGCAAAGGATGGCAGAGATTCAGAGAGGATACAGAAAGCATGCCCAGAACCATAGCAATGAATGAGAAACAAGATGGCCGCGCCCATTCACGACCGCGTGGGTAAGTTCGCGCGAGATTTTCCTCGCGATCATGTGCGAAATTGTACTAGCGAGCAGCACACTTTGCGAGATTACACATAGCGTCCGGAAACGGAATTACGTCACGCAAACAAGATGGCCGCGCCCGTGTACGACCGCGTGGGTAAGTTCGCAAACGTATCACTACAAGCGCCTTGCGAACATGCAAAAAATCACGCGAACATACACGCCGCAAACAAAAAATTAATGTATTCGCACGCATTCGCGGCTTCCGAAATCGATCTCGCACGGATTCGCGCCCCGCGAATAGCACGAAATTGCAGAAAAACGATTTTTGCTAAACTGAAAGCAATCACCAGGTGCAAAAGTTCAAACTTAACATTAGTAACCATTCACTCTAGTGCTTCCTGAGGGGCCCCTCCAGAGTTCAGTTGCCTATTTGCAACTATTCTATGACCCTGCTATGACCCAAACAGCAGGCTCATAGAATAGCTACAAGTAGACCATAAAGGTCCTGTGAAAAAAAATAGCACTGCAACAGAAAGCAAATTACAGATAAGGAAGGAAGCAGGTGCCAGCCAGACTGAAAGTTTCAAAATTACTGACACATTAATCACCCCCAAATTAATTCATGGCAGTTGAAGAAGGGCAGGTGTGCTTGCTTTCACTGCAACAGAAAGCAAATTACAGATAAGGAAGGAAGCAGGTGCCAGCCAGACTGGAAGTTTCAAAATTACTGACACATTAATCAACACCAAATTAATTCATGGCAGTTGAAGCAGGGCAGGTGTGGTTGCTTTTTTTCACCCCCATAATATACAGTGATAAACAAACCTAATGGGTGGCAGTGAGGAGGATGTACCAGAGGGTGGCATGGGTGTACCAGAGGGTGGCAGTGGTGAAACAGAGGGTGCTGTGAACCTGTGATTATAAACCAGACGTAGAAACAACATAGTCGCGGCCGTTGCGAGCCGAAAAGTAAGTTCGCAATTGCGAAATGGTCCACAAATCCTCGCGAACGCGCGCCAACACAAAAAATGTAAAAATCCGCAAATCCGCGAGAGTTCACGTATTTTTGCGGATTGCGAATCCGTAAATACGCAAATTCGCATACGCGAGATCCGCTAGATCCGCCCATGCTTAATATAAACAGCCCTTGGGGATGGTGTCCCTAGGGCCTATCAAGGCTCGGGGAAGGGGACAATGCAGCCACCCTCTCTTTAAAAAAAAAAGAACATGGGGGATCGCGACCCCTGGGCCTAATAGGGCTCGGGAGGGGTGCGTGTGGAACCCTTCCCTTTAAAGAACATAAGGTCCTGTGGCAGGGTTTGGCTTTATGTTTGGCAGTAAAATATTACTTTACATTAACCTCCTCCAAGCAAATTAACTGAAAAAAATGAAGGTTAATGTAACGTTAAAGCGTTAAAGCTAACTATAAATTGTAACCCGCCATGCACTGCCTATGACCTCACGTATTACATCACTCAAGACATGTTCTATGACATTGTTTGTTTCATCACTCATGACATCTCAAATTATGAGCAAGGAGCGAACGGCTCCCAACCGCCTAGAGTTGTTTTGCTAATAAATTTCATGCTGAAAAGAAGCTTGGCCGAGGTGTGTTGTTCGTTGTGAAGTTGGAACGAGTCGTTTTTGTGGGAAATTTGGGATTCGCAACTTCGCCTCAGCCCGCCATCGACAAGTGGCTTGGGTCTTCAGTGAAAACAAGATATATATATATATATATATATATATATATATATATATATATATATATATATATATATATATATATATATATATATATATATATATCCGTCTACTTTGTTCCTTTTACCGGGGCACACAGCACTCTATTGCCGGTTCGTGACTCACCGCGGCAGAACCACGCCGCAATTAATTATCCTTTTCACAATCTCCCCAGCAGGAAGAAAAATGAGACGAACTCGCGCTTCCCTTCGTTTTTACACTTTTTATTTTTATTTTCACAATCCTCAGATCATGGCAGGCAGGCACAGATCTACGCGTTTCAGGACAGCATGTCCCTTGCACACGATCAAAACAAGATGTGGATATATATATATGCGTGCAGGAACATTATCAACAGAAGGGCTGTATACCGTTTCTGTATTTTTGCCCACTAGGGCTAAATTCTTGCATTTATTTGACTACATGCACTCGACAATTTTAGTAGAGTCAATAATTGAATTATGCTATTCTCTGGCTCTAGTTAAATGAATTGTTAAGTGCATTTTGGGATATATGAATTTGTTCCAGGCGCCTTTTCAATTTTTGTGCATTACGCGATGTTATTATTTATTTGCGGATATGCTAAGTATGTCGATATTGCATGAGCCAAGTATTGCCCATTTTTGCTGGTTACTAATCCCGCTTTGATAAATTGTGACTACACGAACTCTACATATGCTTGTAAAGAACTACAAGACTGTTGTTTAGTTTTATCATTTTGTGGTTTCACGTGATTGGGTCACATGGTGAGAGTTTAAAAAGCGCTTTGTAAACATAAAACTTTATTCGTGAACAAGCCTGCTGGGACAGGCGAAACGTGTTGAAGAGCGACATTAAACTTTGAAAATACTTCACCACATGGCGTCGTTTTTCCTCATGATATGTGAGGTTGAGGTTGGAGATTGTGATCGTGTCCTGCTTGGGTGACAGGATACAACGATGCGCCCTCTGCTTTGGTGGTGGCAGCTGTTACGCAAGCAACAGGAGGTGATTTCTTTGCTGCCGCCCCCCCATGCGATTTACTTTGGAGACGCTGGAATAAGCTCTCGTGGTATTGCTGTATGCTGTCCTGACCCTGCAGCAAGAAAAAAAGCGAAGTCGAAACAACGAGCTAATTTTTGGGCAACTGCTGCAGGTAGGAGGCTCTGGGTTATTTCGCATTGAGGAAGAGGGAAAGTCAGTGAGCAACCGAGTTTGTCGTGGGGATACCGAGCTCACGCAAGATCCACAGTTGGAACTTCCAGAGAACATTAATGAGACATCTATTATTAATCTTACCAACACTCAATTGTCGCCAAAGGAAAAAAAAAATCCTGAATCTTGGCCTATCCTTTTGCCCGACAGTTGAATTTAATTATGTTCAAACAAGGATTGACATTTTAAAATATACGAGGATATTAAAGCTCAAAAAACATTTTGCGATCAACCAAAGAGTTCAAAGTGGAAACTTGACCTCCGGTACGGGTGAGGCTTTACCTGATACCCTGCATGTGAATGATATGGAGCTGATGCTTGACCTAAGACAAATGACATCTGGAGTAGAGTTCTCTGACAATGATGGAGATGATATAACCATAGACCAAGCAAATATGGTGGCAGCAGAAGAAGGAATTGACATTGATGCTAGTGAGGCAACCATGTTTAGACCGAGGTCTCGATATATTCCTTCAACAGCAAGAGATGCCATTGATGTGTATAATGACTTGGTAATTAATGACCTGAAAAACCTAGAGAAATGCACTAGTGTGGTTAATACAAAACTAACTAAGCAAGAGAAGGAAGAGTCTGGCTTTATTACTAAGTTAAAATAAGATGAGAACTGTATTGTACGTAATGCAGATAAAGGTGGGAATGTGGTTTTATGGGACAAAAAAAATATCTTCTTGAAGCATATAAACAGTTAAATAACAAACATTGTTATTTAAGAGTAACATCAGATGTAATGACACAGAGTCACCTTTCTTATAATTCTAAATTGTGTGATTGGTTTGGGCGGAAGTTGCTCATAATGGATGAGTACAAGTTCTTGAAAATTAACAATCCAGTGACACCTGTTTTTTATTTACTACCCAAAGTGCACTAGGACAGCAGTAACCCTCCCGGGAGGCCTATTATTTCGGCCATTGGGAGTGGTTTAGAAAACACCTCCAAATTTGTCGACTCTTTTCTAAATCTTTTAGTTAGTTTGCTCCCTTCCTTTATACAGGATACGGGTGCCTTTCTGAAAGTGATTTATGGCATACCATGGGAAGAAGATCTATTGTTAGCAACTGTTGATGTCACCAGGCTATACACAAGCATTAAACACAGTGACGGGTTAAAAGCGGTAAGATACTTTTTGGGAAGTAGACCAATTAAACTCTGTTCACATACCCATGCTCATGTCCATGATCTCGACCTGTCTGAAAAATAACTTTTTTATCTTCAACAATGAGTTATTCCATCAAACTTGTGGTACTGCGATGGGCACCTGCTTCGCCCCCAGCTGTGCAAATCTGCATATGGGCTGATGGGAGGAGCAGGTGGTCCGGAAGCAGTACCAAGAGGAATGGGAACATAATATCCTACTTTGGAGTAGTTATATTGATGACCTTTTTATTGTTTGGAAGGGTACAACTGCAACGTTCAATGCTTTTATCTCCAAGTTACAAAGAAATGACTTAAATCTTAAATTCACCAGCATGGTTAGTGCAGAGTCCGTTAATTTCTTGGACTTGACCATTTATATTAAGGACTGTAAAGTACATACTAAGCTCTACAGAAAGGAGAAGGCTGGAAACACATTGCTTCAAGCGAGTAGTTTCCATCCGACAAATCTGGTGAATAGTATACCATATGGAGAGGGTTTAAGAGTTTTACGTAATTGCAGTGAACCTGAAATGAAGGATAAGGAAATGATGAAACTCAAAAATCGTTTCAGACAGAGAGGCTATAGTGAAAAATGCTTGACTACATCAATGGAGAAGGTGAATAAGCAAACTAGGGAAGAAGTCCTCTTTAAGAAAAAAGATAAGAAGAAGAGTGGTAATGAGTGTAGGTTAATCACAGATTATATTAAACTTCATGGCCCCGTTAGAAAAATCATGACAAAACATTGGCATGTGATTAGAAATGATCCTATATTAGGAACAATAGTCCCAAAAAGACCACTGATTACTTTCCGCAGGGCAAGATCATTTAAACAGATGTTAGTAAGTAACACTCTAACTAAAAAGAAAAACATGGCCAGTGCTTCGTGGCTGACAAGGAAAGATGGTTTCATAAGGTGTACAAAATGTAGGGCGTGTGAACATGGCAAAAATGTTTCGACCTACCAAGCTGGGTTTTCAAACAGGTTTGAAAAGATCAAAGGTCAGTTCGATTGCAAAACGGAGTTTGCCGTTTATGTTCTGAGATGTGAATGCAATTTGCAGTACGTTGGTAGCACCATTTTACCAGTACATAAACGGATATGGCAACATCTTAGAGCAATTAAAAATGGAGATAGGTCGTACCCAGTAGCACGCCACTTCGAAAGGTTCCACAACAAGGATGTTCGAGGTTTGGTATACTTCGTGATTGATGCCATCCCCCCAAGCATGAGAGGGGGAGATAGGACAAAAAGATTACGGAAGCTAGAATCCTGGTATATAGTTGAATTAAATTCTAAAAGCCCTGCCGGTCTTAATATGGAAGAGGACTTATATACTCATTTATAAGCAAAATGTAACAGGCATTGAGCTATTGTAAATATTGTGAACTGTAATGAAGATTTGTAATTTTAGGCTGGTGCTCAAAATCTCTTTCCTTTCCTTTTTTAGGGTTTTGGCACTGTTAATCTTATTATATTTATTTTGTATTGTTTTGTTTATAATGTAAAAATACCGCATTTAGTGATGAACTAACATTAGAGATTGCCCACTTGGGCTTTATTTTGCGTGCAGGAACATTATCAACAGAAGGGCTGTATACCGTTTCTGTATTTTTGCCCACTAGGGCTAAATTCTTGCATTTATTTGACTACATGCACTCGACAATTTTAGTAGAGTCAATAATTGAATTATGCTATTCTCTGGCTCTAGTTAAATGAATTTTTAAGTGCATTTTGGGATATATGAATTTGTTCCAGGCGCCTTTTTAATTTTTGTGCATTACGTGATGTTATTATTTATTTGCGGATATGCTAAGTATGTCGATATTGCATGAGCCAAGTATTGCCCATTTTTGCTGGTTACTAATCCCGCTTTGATAAATTGTAACTACACAAACTCTACATATGCTTGTAAAGAACTACAAGTCTGTTGTTTAGATTTATCATTTTGTGGTTTCACGTGATTGGGTCCCAGGGTGAGAATTAAAAAAGCGCTTTGTAAATAGAAAACTTTATTCGTGAACAAGCCTGCTGGGACAGGCGAAACGCGTTGAAGAGCGACATTAAACTTTGAAAATACTTCACCACATGTCGTCGTTTTTCCTCATGGTATGTGAGGTTGAGGTTGGAGATTGTGATCGTGTCCTGCTTGGGTGACAGGATACAACGATGCGCCCTCTGCTTTGGTGGTGGCAGCTGTTACGCAAGCAACAGGAGGTGATTTCTTTGCTGCCGCCCCCCCATGCGATTTACTTTGGAGACGCTGGAATAAGCTCTCGTGGTATTGCTGTATGCTGTCCTGACCCTGCAGCAAGAAAAAAAGCGAAGTCGAAACAACGAGCTAATTTTTGGGCAACTGCTGCAGGTAGGAGGCTCTGGGTTATTTCGCATTGAGGAAGAGGGAAAGTCAGTGAGCAACCGAGTTTGTCGTGGGGATACCGAGCTCACGCAAGATCCACAGTTGGAACTTCCAGAGAACATTAATGAGACATCTATTATTAATCTTACCAACACTCAATTGTCGCCAAAGGAAAAAAAAAATCCTGAATCTTGGCCTATCCTTTTGCCCGACAGTTGAATTTAATTATGTTCAAACAAGGATTGACATTTTAAAATATACGAGGATATTAAAGCTCAAAAAACATTTTGCGATCAACCAAAGAGTTCAAAGTGGAAACTTGACCTCCGGTACGGGTGAGGCTTTACCTGATACCCTGCATGTGAATGATATGGAGCTGATGCTTGACCTAAGACAAATGACATCTGGAGTAGAGTTCTCTGACAATGATGGAGATGATATAACCATAGACCAAGCAAATATGGTGGCAGCAGAAGAAGGAATTGACATTGATGCTAGTGAGGCAACCATGTTTAGACCGAGGTCTCGATATATTCCTTCAACAGCAAGAGATGCCATTGATGTGTATAATGACTTGGTAATTAATGACCTGAAAAACCTAGAGAAATGCACTAGTGTGGTTAATACAAAACTAACTAAGCAAGAGAAGGAAGAGTCTGGCTTTATTACTAAGTTAAAATAAGATGAGAACTGTATTGTACGTAATGCAGATAAAGGTGGGAATGTGGTTTTATGGGACAAAAAAAATATCTTCTTGAAGCATATAAACAGTTAAATAACAAACATTGTTATTTAAGAGTAACATCAGATGTAATGACACAGAGTCACCTTTCTTATAATTCTAAATTGTGTGATTGGTTTGGGCGGAAGTTGCTCATAATGGATGAGTACAAGTTCTTGAAAATTAACAATCCAGTGACACCTGTTTTTTATTTACTACCCAAAGTGCACTAGGACAGCAGTAACCCTCCCGGGAGGCCTATTATTTCGGCCATTGGGAGTGGTTTAGAAAACACCTCCAAATTTGTCGACTCTTTTCTAAATCTTTTAGTTAGTTTGCTCCCTTCCTTTATACAGGATACGGGTGCCTTTCTGAAAGTGATTTATGGCATACCATGGGAAGAAGATCTATTGTTAGCAACTGTTGATGTCACCAGGCTATACACAAGCATTAAACACAGTGACGGGTTAAAAGCGGTAAGATACTTTTTGGGAAGTAGACCAATTAAACTCTGTTCACATACCCATGCTCATGTCCATGATCTCGACCTGTCTGAAAAATAACTTTTTTATCTTCAACAATGAGTTATTCCATCAAACTTGTGGTACTGCGATGGGCACCTGCTTCGCCCCCAGCTGTGCAAATCTGCATATGGGCTGATGGGAGGAGCAGGTGGTCCGGAAGCAGTACCAAGAGGAATGGGAACATAATATCCTACTTTGGAGTAGTTATATTGATGACCTTTTTATTGTTTGGAAGGGTACAACTGCAACGTTCAATGCTTTTATCTCCAAGTTACAAAGAAATGACTTAAATCTTAAATTCACCAGCATGGTTAGTGCAGAGTCCGTTAATTTCTTGGACTTGACCATTTATATTAAGGACTGTAAAGTACATACTAAGCTCTACAGAAAGGAGAAGGCTGGAAACACATTGCTTCAAGCGAGTAGTTTCCATCCGACAAATCTGGTGAATAGTATACCATATGGAGAGGGTTTAAGAGTTTTACGTAATTGCAGTGAACCTGAAATGAAGGATAAGGAAATGATGAAACTCAAAAATCGTTTCAGACAGAGAGGCTATAGTGAAAAATGCTTGACTACATCAATGGAGAAGGTGAATAAGCAAACTAGGGAAGAAGTCCTCTTTAAGAAAAAAGATAAGAAGAAGAGTGGTAATGAGTGTAGGTTAATCACAGATTATATTAAACTTCATGGCCCCGTTAGAAAAATCATGACAAAACATTGGCATGTGATTAGAAATGATCCTATATTAGGAACAATAGTCCCAAAAAGACCACTGATTACTTTCCGCAGGGCAAGATCATTTAAACAGATGTTAGTAAGTAACACTCTAACTAAAAAGAAAAACATGGCCAGTGCTTCGTGGCTGACAAGGAAAGATGGTTTCATAAGGTGTACAAAATGTAGGGCGTGTGAACATGGCAAAAATGTTTCGACCTACCAAGCTGGGTTTTCAAACAGGTTTGAAAAGATCAAAGGTCAGTTCGATTGCAAAACGGAGTTTGCCGTTTATGTTCTGAGATGTGAATGCAATTTGCAGTACGTTGGTAGCACCATTTTACCAGTACATAAACGGATATGGCAACATCTTAGAGCAATTAAAAATGGAGATAGGTCGTACCCAGTAGCACGCCACTTCGAAAGGTTCCACAACAAGGATGTTCGAGGTTTGGTATACTTCGTGATTGATGCCATCCCCCCAAGCATGAGAGGGGGAGATAGGACAAAAAGATTACGGAAGCTAGAATCCTGGTATATAGTTGAATTAAATTCTAAAAGCCCTGCCGGTCTTAATATGGAAGAGGACTTATATACTCATTTATAAGCAAAATGTAACAGGCATTGAGCTATTGTAAATATTGTGAACTGTAATGAAGATTTGTAATTTTAGGCTGGTGCTCAAAATCTCTTTCCTTTCCTTTTTTAGGGTTTTGGCACTGTTAATCTTATTATATTTATTTTGTATTGTTTTGTTTATAATGTAAAAATACCGCATTTAGTGATGAACTAACATTAGAGATTGCCCACTTGGGCTTTATTTTGCGTGCAGGAACATTATCAACAGAAGGGCTGTATACCGTTTCTGTATTTTTGCCCACTAGGGCTAAATTCTTGCATTTATTTGACTACATGCACTCGACAATTTTAGTAGAGTCAATAATTGAATTATGCTATTCTCTGGCTCTAGTTAAATGAATTTTTAAGTGCATTTTGGGATATATGAATTTGTTCCAGGCGCCTTTTTAATTTTTGTGCATTACGTGATGTTATTATTTATTTGCGGATATGCTAAGTATGTCGATATTGCATGAGCCAAGTATTGCCCATTTTTGCTGGTTACTAATCCCGCTTTGATAAATTGTAACTACACAAACTCTACATATGCTTGTAAAGAACTACAAGTCTGTTGTTTAGATTTATCATTTTGTGGTTTCACGTGATTGGGTCCCAGGGTGAGAATTTAAAAAGCGCTTTGTAAATAGAAAACTTTATTCGTGAACAAGCCTGCTGGGACAGGCGAAACGCGTTGAAGAGCGACATTAAACTTTGAAAATACTTCACCACATGTCGTCGTTTTTCCTCATGGTATGTGAGGTTGAGGTTGGAGATTGTGACCGTGTCCTGCTTGAGTGACCGGATACAACGACATGCCCTCTGCTTTGGTGGTGGCAGCTGTTACGCAAGCAACAGGAGGTGTATATATATATATATATATATATATATACATATATTTCCTCCCAATTGTACCCGTCGCAGTGGGAACTCTGAATGTCGGTGCCAGCGTTAAAGACCGGGACGTGTCTTTAATTAAATTGCAGATCAACAAATCACGCGGCACTCTTCTTGGCAGTTACGATGTTTATTCACAGGTTACATGCAAAACTCCTACGCGTTTCGAACAAACGTTCTTGGTCACGGCAGTGTTCTACATTAGTCCTTTCTTTCTTTCACATTTTATACCCTTCCTGTTACACCGGTAGGGTGCTGCATTATGGGCCTTGCAGTTTTTTTAAACATCGCAATTTTTAACTTATTTTACATTTTTGTGTTTTTTACATGGTGTGGCATGTGGGGATACATGTGAAACAGTGTTCACTTATTTGTTAGACCTTGAGTAGGAAAATTCTAACTGGTTGAACTTTTACCAACCGTTTCACAGAGCTTCCGTGAATACATGCCGTGTATGCATTAACAGGCATACCGGCTTTGTGAATCCTCTGTTTCAAATGTCTCTTCATTACTAGGGCTGAGTGCCCTTTGCCCCACATTTATGTCACACCTTTTTTCTTTCTTGCTAGGCCCAATTCAGTCCGTGCCTTGAGTCCTACTATGGTTTTCACAGTAAATGAACAATGCAATGTCATTAAATGTCATTAACCATTTCTCTGTTTTACAAATGAACGTGCATCTCCTCATCTACGTTTAAAAAGCTGTCCATAAATCAAGAAGCTATCCTTGTGCTGGCATGCCGGCATGATTCCGGCATGTAGACCCGCCATTTCCTCACGCGGGTGGTGCATCCTCCCACGGCCGGGCTGCCGTGTAGTAAACATCTTCCCAAAGTTGCCCTGTGCATAGAGGATGCCACTCCACAGGGATTAGGTCAACAAACCCTTATTAGCAACATGCAGCTTCACAAACAGGAATTGTTCAAAGACACCCTGACGCGTTTCGAGGCAACATGCCTCTTATTCATAGGGCAAAGCAGTTAGTGCGCGGCTGCGCATTACAACCCATTTATTTCCATTCTGCATGCCGCTCCCACATGGGTTTTTCAACAGCATGCTGGTTGTTGTAGTGCCGATTTCATGCCTCTGGTGGCTTGCCATGCACTAACCTTCATTATTGCTTATTCCATCGTCTTTAAAACCCTCCAGTGGGCCTCCGTTTAAAAAGCTGTCCATAAATCAAGAAGCTATCCTTGTGCTGGCATGCCGGCATGATTCCGGCATGTAGACCCGCCATTTCCTCACGCGGGTAGTGCATCCTCCCACGGCCGGGCTGCCGTGTAGTAAACATCTTCCCAAAGTTGCCCTGTGCATAGAGGACGCCACTCCACAGGGATTAGGTCAACAAACCCTTATTAGCAACAAGCAGCTTCACAAACAGGAATTGTTCAAAGACGCCCTGTTGCTTGCAGAGATTTTCAGGGGCAGAGACAGCACCAGCGAGGAAATCCCGCAGAGCCGGTGAGGAATTAAAAGTTTCTTGAATCCCCGATGAAAACTTGATTCATGAAAAACAAGGTACTACTGACCTTGTAGAACAAACACGTGGGGAACTGTTCCACAGTGATACTACACAAGTCGTGCAAGTAATTTTAATATTTTAATATATTCCATCCTCCGTCCTGACGAAGGCCCCCCAGACCCGGCTGGGCACAGTGGGGCTGAAACATGTTGACCACCTTTCATGTATAAAAGGTTCAATAACTCGACCTTTCACTACAGTTAAAACTTTTTTAGTATCTTTTGATCTATATCCTTAATACATTTATTTTTTGAGATCACAAGATTTTTAACTTTTTTGATTTATTATGAGCAGTATTTCAGGAACACTGCTACAATACCAGTGGGTACCTCCTGGTGGAGGTTGCATATACAAAAAAGAACCCTATGATGATGCACCCACGCTACGTTGATTGGTGGAGAATCAAGATATACCACCTTACCGAAGAACGTGCGTGTATGAGGGTTTTTTAAGAAGGGCGCCCCAGAAAACCCTGGTGCTGTAGTCTACAAGTGATCCATTCTCCATTGATTTTTTTGATATATAGAGTGAAAGTTGAATGGATCAATACTTCTACCTCGCTCAACCTTGATCATAGAAATACAAATTTCACAGACATAAAATAACTAATGTAATAAGTAAGCAAGTAAACAAATTACAAGTTACTGCATTTTTTAACATTTTATCAACAAACGTGCAAAAGTTAAATTCTAGTATATCTTTATACTTTTAAACTATTTACAGATATAATGACAGAAGCTGCCAAATGTATCACTTCACAAAAAGGAAAGCAATTATTAACTCACAGTCAAGAAAGTGCATCAACAGAAACTATAAACTATACTAAATATTACTCTAATGCATGCTACAGGAGGGTAACTACAAAATATAACTTTGTAATTAATGTTGAAGAGCACAACCACCCCCAAACGTGACAGAGATAAAGTACAAGAAATATTGCAAGGTGTAAGAGAGGCTAGCACTAGCTCCAGGAACCCACAAACAAAATCCTTAAAGGTATGCTATTTAAAGTCCCCAAACACATAAAAGGACAACTGCAACCTATCCCCACTTTAAATCGTTTAATTGCATGAACTAAAAAAAGCCACCAGCGATACCCACCTGCCCCTATAAGATACCAAGACATACACATACCTGGCCATTTAACACTGACACATAATGAGGAACCCTTACTTTTACATGACAATCTAAAACATGAAAAGCGAATCCTAATCTTCTCTATAGCAATCAACTAAATGAAACTTACCCATGTCAAACCTGGATGATGGATGGCATCTTCAAAATTTGTTTCAAACTATTCACTCAGATATAGACCATACATAGTGAATATCAACACACATAAAAATAATAATCCACAAAACACCACATAATAATAGCATAAACATAACATAAACAAAATAATTTCACATTTCCCACCCACAACAATAGTAAAAATGAAAACTTAGGGCATCATTACAATGCTGGTCGGAAGAGGGACTGCCCGAGAAGGAGTTGGCAGTCCTCCTGCTCTTATTACAATGCGACTACCTTGATTGCAGTTGCAAAGTGTCTATTTTCTATTGTGGCTTGTGCTGCAGACTGCAGCCCAAGACACAGTAGAAAATATACACTTAAAAAAAATCCCTGCACCATGTTGTGCTTGCCACATGGTTAAGGGATATTTAGGGGGTCTCCATAGGGGCCCCATATCGAAGGGCCAGAGGGGAAAGGGGGTCAGCTATGGGCTCAGAAAGCCAGTTTTGGCATGCCTTTTCATGGTGGGCTAACGCCCATAAAAAGGGCAGGCAGAAAGGGACATTGTAATCCCTACTGCAATGCCTGAGAAGGCACCACCCCTATTGTAGGGATTACTGACCCTCTGATGGGCTCCTTGAGCCTGTCAAAAAGCATCATACTGTCCCTCCCCCTGCTGCCTCCAACCGCATGCCTTGTAATGCGCCTGTCGGACCGCAGCTGCAGATGGCAATCGAACCGCATCTGAGGAGCAATCGGATGTGGTCTGTCAGCCATCAGAATGACCCCCTTTCTGTTTACTAACTGCAGATACTTCTCCCGCTCCACTTAACAAACAATAGTAATCCACAAAAAGATGAAGAAAGCAAATCCAAAAAGCCCCCCCCCCCAAAAAAAAACAATATATAAACAATCAATTGAATCCCCTTGAAGCAATCCAAAGTCTGTGGGTTCCCAGAATTTTTTTTCTTAAAGAACTGCTCCCAGAAACTGGAAAAACCTGAAAATCTTAGTAAAAATCATAGGTTTATAATAAACCAAATCTGATTTCCACTAAGAAAAAAAGCATAACCTTCAGGTTCCCATAGAAATCGTTTGTAGACAAAAAAATGTAAATTAAATGTAAAGAGCCACCCGCACAATACATTACAGTTCCAAATATATACATACACAACATTCAATCATCAAAACATAAACATCACAAAATGTAACATAACAGATTCATACATTAATATATTAATTTTCAAAAAGGCGAAACAATATAATAGTGTACAACAATCCTAAAACACATTTATATACATAAAAAACTCACAGACAACACTATACCCAAGTTTTAAACATGCATCCTAAATCCCCCCACCTTCAAAACCCTTCGAAAATCCCCTTAAAAGGACTTACCTGTTTCAAGGAACAGCAGCACCTTGCCGCTAACTCCGTTTCTGAGAAATAGACCCAAAATAATACCAATAGACTACAAAATAGAAGGTAGCGGTAAAAAAAGTGCCGCCGAATGAAACAAAACAAAAACATTATTTCCCCATAGAAATGAATGGGAAATATAGTAAAAATGTTTTGTATATGTTAATAAAAATGTTAAACCTGTTAAACAATGTTGCAAAAAAAAGTGAATACATTTGAAAGTATAAATTAAATCATAGTCTAAAATATATGCAATTATTTAATCTAAACTCAAAAAATATTTAAAAATATAGTTACAAATCGTTTTAAAAAAGGTAAAAAAATGTTTAACAATTGTAATCATTGAAAAATAGCATTTAAAAATGTACATTACACAAATAAATATATAAAATCTGATTTACTTCTATTGTTTACAATTAAATACTTACAAATACAAATTTATTCTCTTCACTTTATAATTGCTTTTATTTTTACTTACAAAATATATGATGAAAATTGAAAATTGTACAAAATATTTAAAATTGTAAAAAAAAAAGCATAAAAAATATGTGTCATCTGTTTAGTATACTACATTTGGTGAAAAATATTGGACACTAAAATAATGACATTTACTGTTCCCACTCCAATCTGAACCACCTTGGGGAAGGCGTTAGACACTAAACGGGTGACATTTACTATTCCAACTCCAATCTAAACCAAGAGGTCCATTATAATGGCGGACGGACAAAGTCCGTCCGCCATCCAGTCTAGGGCCGGTACCGTCCGCCACAAGGGCGGAGGAACCGTGCCCCCAATTAGGATGCATCCGCCACAGTGGCGGGTGCATCCCGCATTTTTTACATTGCGGCGGACGGTGCTTGAAGCACCGGCCGTCGCAATGCAAAAAATGCACATTGTACATAACATGACAGGCACCGCGCGGTGCCTGTCATGGTGTACATTGAAATGCTGGGGGGTACCATAGGTACCCCCCATCTGCACCCCCCAACCCCCCTTCACCCTGGGGCCCGCAACGGGCCCCCAAAGCAAAGACCTTATGCCTTTCCGTGGCGGCATTGCAGCCACGGAAAGGCATTCCTCACAGGCCATCCTAATGTGGCTGGCGGTGTCTGATAGACACCGCCACCATATCAGGCCTTTTCCGCCGCGGTCGCAAGCCGACCGTGGCGGAAAAGCGGCAGACGGTCTTCCCCTCCGCCACAGTCCCCCCGCCATCGTAATATGGTGGGGAGAAGAAAGGTGGCGGACGGGCAAAAATGGCGGACGGATCACCACCGCCTGCATGGCAGTGGCGATCCATCCGCCATCCTAATGGACTTCCAAGTTGGGGAAGGTGTTGGCCACTAAAGGGGTTATATTTACTATTCCTAATTCAATCTAAAGCCAACTTGGAGAAGGTGCTGAATACTAAACGAGTAAAATGTACTGTTCCCACTCCACTCTAAACCAACTTGGGGAAGGTAGTAGGAGTAACATTTACTGTTGCCACTTCAATCCAAACCAACTTGGGGAAGGTGGTGGAGACTAAGAGGTAACATTTGCTATTCCCACTCCAATCTAAATAAACTAGGGGAAAGTGTTGGACACTAGAGGAACGGCATTTACTATTCCTACTTCAATCTAAACCAACTTGAGGAAGGTGTTGGACACTAAAGGGGTAACATTTACTTTTTCCACTCCAATCTATTCAAATTTGTGGAAAGGCGTTGGACACTAAAGACTCTTTTATAAAATATTATAAAAATAAATTGTAAAGTACACTATTAATACTGCACAGTCTCATGTTTTCGTAAATTAAAAAAATTACGAAATATTATATTGGAACACACTAATCTAAACTACTAACATTTATATAAAAAATGTAACTTTAAAATCGGAAATTTATATTTAATTAGTAAATAGAAAATAAATATATTTCAAAATGTTTCCTACAATTAACAAACTTTAAAAAATACAACTAGATAGGATTCAAATAATGAATGTATCACTCAAATAAAAAAAATACTTCTTACATGTAAAAGTTCTGCATATAAATTATTACAAATTCAAAATATTTTTGTATTATTTTTTCATACATTTATAACAATGTCATAAAAATAATGTCATATTTTTAACTTAACAATAAAAATAGTATAAATACTATGGACCTCATTACGATGCCGGTCGGAAAGCATTCGACCAACTCCTCGTTGGAATCCTTTCCAACCGACTCAGGTTCGGGGAGTCCGACCAAACGATTACGATGTTTCTGAACACCGTTAGGTCGGACTCCCATTGACTTCAACCAATATCAGTAACACCCAATTGACCCTGAGGTGAAACTAATAAGACAGAGGTGAGCATTGCACCCACACATAATGGAAGATGGCTCCGCTGTTTCTTTATGAGGGATCTAGTAAAGTAAGGTTATGAGCTACCTACCGTCACAAATCTGTTTTACCCATTTTTTAACAGTGCCCAAACATGCTGAGGGATTGGCACCCAATTTCCTAACTGTAACTGGTCTTGTCATGACTTGCATCGGTTGTCTGTGCGGGCAGGCAAAACCTACGCAGCAAAACACACAAGATGATGGACGGAATGTTGCACAATGGCAAAACATTCACCCCCAGTCACAGATCTGAGTTTAATCTATTGGTATTTTGCTCACCAAGCCACCCCAGTTCAGACATTGCCATATGAAAATCAGTCTTGACCCTGTGCCTCATGGGAACAGTCCAGCCCGAACTGCAAAGCCATGTCTTCCCTGGACCGGAATCAAGCATCCTAGGACCGGTTTCTGGCTATCAGAAGTCATCAGCCAGAATAGCTTGACTTCAGTGGTGTAGTGAGCACGGGACCCACGTCCGGGCATACCCTTCCCACATGGAGTGAACAGCAAAACACACAAGATGATGGACGGAATGTAGCACGATGGCAAAACATTCACCCCCAGTCACAGATCTGGCTTTAATCCATCATTATTTTGCTCACCACGCCACCACCTATGCAGCATGCACATCCCAGTTTATCGAAGAAACAACATCATGTTTAGGGGTTGCACTGCCCAAACAATTAAGAGACGAATAAGTGGCCAATGGCAGCTTTTTCAAGCTACTGTTATAAGTTGGATCTGAAAACAGGGGAAAGGTCACCCTGCTGGTGACTCATCAAAACATGCCTTATTACATAGATCTCATTTCGCCCCTATATACACCCTTTCCCTAAAGCTCTCCACCCAAAATGTTGCATGGTTGCCATCTGTTAACGTGTGTTGATGACCATTGCCTTAAACTTGCATCTCAGAAAAATTATAACAGCACACGCTTCTGAATCAAGGAGTGTCAATCCTGACCTGACTGGGAGACCCCAGACCCATGGGTCAGCCACCAGGGACCTAGACTAAAAGATAAAGAGCTCAGTGCGCATTAACACTCCCACAATGTCGGTTTCGTCCAGTGTGCCTTGCCTGTTGCTGGGCGAGCCCTTTCACCAGGACTGTTTGGGGGTTAGAGGCGAATTTTGCATTCTGCACATAGTGTCTATGCTGAGTCAGTTCCTATGGCCCAGCCCACTGCCCTCTTCACTGGCTCTAACAGACATTGTACAGCAGTTCAGTGCTGCAGAAAGGGGGGTATCTCTAACACCAGCGCGATAGACATACATTTTCAGTGACTGATTACAACTTTAAAAATCAACACCCGAGCCCCCCTCAGGAGGCGATCGCAACTTATACCAACCATTCCCACTGTCAGCGTACAACTAGCCATCCCGCTCATAAAAGAGTGACAAATCACACTTCACCTTTTCAAGGCCCAAAAGTATTAAGACTGGCTTGTTGGCAGGTGTTAGATTGGATACTTAATTCTTGGAAACAGCAGAAGTTGTATAAAGCGCTTTGCAACTCATATTGACATGCACACGAGTCAGGTTGAACTGATGTTGCAATTTACCAATGAACCACAGGCTGGTGCTGCAATGCTGGCTTTGCAATAGCACAGCTCACGTGCTTGGAAACTGATTATTTTTGTATTTACAGTATTTTGTCAGCCCCTTGTCTCTCTGACTTCTACCATGCTTCTGAGTGAACGAGGCTGCTACTGACGAGCAACTCTAGAAGTAGCCATCATCAACATATTTCAGTGCCCTACAACACTGAAGTTGGGGAACCAAATTCGGGTCTGGCAGGAGGCTCAAGAATCCTATGATTCTGGGCAAATCACTCGTGCCTAAAAAAAGCAAGTACTTGCAACGCAATAGGCCTCACATTACTGAAAGTTTGAACTTTTGGCGTAGCATTATTTTTTGCAATGCCAATAGGTCAAACTTTCAGTAATGCCAGACCTATTGCATTGCAAATGCTTGTTTTAAAAGACCACATCCCTGAACACAGACAAAGCAGTGGTACACATAAAAAATAACACATGAAAACCAGCTGATAAGGCATTTGGCATTTTCCAGTTATTTAAAAAAAAGCACTGGGTATTTCTTTTGCATCTACTTACTTGATATTTACTTAAGAGCATGGAGTTCAGAGGCAGTCCAGGCTCCTCTTGCAGGCCCCAGTGCAGGGAAAAGAGCAGAGCTGTAAAGGAGGGTCTGGGGACCTGTCAGCAGGCACGCAGAACAATTTCCAGGAGAGGCTGGTGGGGCTGGGTCAGCTGTGGGTACATCGACCAGCGAGGGCCTCTGCTACAGCAGCCTCCGTCCTCCTATTTTCCAGCTCTAGCTGGGCGGAGAGCAGAAATGCAGCAAGCCACAAATTCCTTACTTTTGCCCTTTTCTTCTTTTCCAGGTGCTGTCGATCAGTCTGCGTGAGCCTGAAAATAAAGGGCAGAGGAGGTCAAAAGCGGATCCACCAAAGCATCCTGTTGTGACCATTGTAATGGTGAAACCAAAAGGAACCTCCAATCCGATTTCCTCAGGCTGCACTACCACACTCTAAGGTTTGAATCAAATGAATCAATTTCATTATTTTACTCTCATTTTCTTAGTAATTTAACAGTCCATTTTACTCTCTTACTCTAATGTTGTGCTCAATTCATTTTACTCAATATTGTTCAAGGCGTGCATTTATTCACAAAAGCTCAGGAGTCCGGGTTGGGTTCCATGTGCCATGATTTTATTTTAGCAGCCCAATGCATTTCGAGAAGTTAAATTCCCTTCACCAGGGGCATCTACAAACACAAAAAAAACATTTTTAGCTAACATATTTCGCTATGTGAAGTACTCAATTGCATTTAAAAAACGAGATTATTCAATTATGCAACAAAAACGTATTTACAAGCCTTTTGGAAAATAGTTTAACCCACGTTTAGAGACATTTACATTTCCTCCATGGTCTTACCCCTTGCCTTCAGTACTTTATTTCCCTATAATTTCACTCATCTTTGTAATACATAATACAACGATTTTTTATCCTTGACATTAGAGTAAGAGAGGAAAATGGACTGTTAAATTACGAAGAAAATGAGAGTAAAATAATGAAATTGATTAATTTGAGCGTAGAGTAGTTGATGTTTAGAAGCATGTCAAGGATACAAAATCGTTGTATTATGTGTTACAAAGATTGGCGAAAGGCTTGTAAACACGTTTTTGTTGCATAATTGACTAATCTCGTTTTTGTCTCGGTCTGCTTGCAAGTCACAACTGGATGTTATTGAATCTCGAAGTACCACCATACTGGGTGCTCCCTTGTGTCTGGACAAAGCTATAACTCTCTGAAGAGCTCTAATTAGAGCGAAACACTATGTCACGTGTTGCTTTTACTAATTTCAGGTTGGCTTGGTTGGTATTTTACCAATTCAAAGCTATAATACTGTGCCTTGAGTGGTAAATGGCTTTTGTCATTTTACATCTCAGCATGGACAGCACTGCGCTAGTCCTATGCCTAAAGACTTTGCTTTAGAAATGGCAAAATACTTTGTCCTTTTCTATCTTGGAATAGATGGCACTGTGCTAATCCTATGCTTAAAGACTTTGATAGAAAAGCAGACATTTGAGGTGAGCAGATCTAGAGTGTTGCTGGTGTTGAGAGTGCTCTAACGGGAGCTGCTTTCCACCTAAACTTGAGAACTACTCAGAGTTCTCTGCTTCCTTTTTTGCACATATATATATATATATATATAGTCCAAATTTCAAAACAATGGATCAGCATATTTGTGTAATTATTAAATTAAAATTCCAAATTAAAATACATATATTTTCCAAATCCCCCACTCTTATCCCCTAATTACCCAAGATTCTGCTACTAAAGAAAATTTCAATAATTAAAACAATAATTACAATGTAACTTTTTAAACAATTTAATAAATAAGAAACAAATTAAAAGAATAATAAACACAGAATTAATAAAACAATACATTACATACTAACAAGCACAAAAAAAGATACTATATGTAGTGAAATATTACTACATCGATATTTTTGATAACAATATTTAAAACATAACCAAAACAATATTTTTACTTTCAATATTTCTTTCCAAATATTCTGTGCACAATATTTCTTTAGTACAATATTTTTTTTCCTGATATTTTGTCTAAACCAGGTGGCATTATGGCCAAGATCCAGAGTCATCCTAATCGAGTCTATTCTTTCCAGAAACGCTATGGTGCTATGACGAGAACGAAAGCCAGATTGAGATGGATGTAATAGCTTGAATGCCTCCAAAAACTCTGAGAGTTGAATATTGACAATTCTTTTTTAATATTCAGGTAGTAGAGAGATCAGTTTAAAAATAGATAGAATTGAACAATCTGTTGTGGGGTTTTTAAAAGAGGGACTACATTTGCCCACTTACAAATCTTAGGGGCTTGACCTGACTGGAGTGTGAAGAACTAAACATATTAAGATAAACTGGATAGATAGTGTTGATGACCTCAATGTTATGAGGTGGACAGTGGTCCAGAGGAGAGCCACATTTATAATTCGAAAACCCCACTTTTAGCCCCTTCTAGTTAATCAGATCAAATTGTAAAAATGTACACTCTGGTTGAAGTGTCTATATAAGACTCCCTGTTTTCCGTTTTTACAGATTTTTACAGATAAATGCAGACAGAAAACATTAATTTTCATGTCTTTTTATTTTAAAATTTTGAAAAAAATGGAAATATTGTTGTTTTTTGAGTAATTCTAAATACTGTCTCCCATGACTGCCAGGCCAATAGATGTGTGGATTGATAGATAAGGGGGTTGAAAAAGAAAGGTATTCATATCACTGAAACCTGGCAGACATTGAAGCAAGAGCGCATATTTATTGGTTAAATGAATGTGGAAATATACTAATTTCAGCTTAATTTTTCCACTAAACCCAAAACAATTATGGATAAATACAGATAAAATTACCCAAAAATAAATATGGATAAAAACACACGGAAATGGCAAAAAAATAAATACCATAAAACCGTATGCACTAATAATATATGAGACAGCTGATTAGTTGATGCGAAATACTGCGATAGGAGATTCAACTGAATTTTTAGCAATTTTGTCTTCAAAGAATTTCCGTAAGAGGCGGAGCTAAGGCTTCAAAATCCCAAAAATGAAAGACAATCTTAAAGATCTCTCTTGGCTTATTATTAGCTTCACTTTATGTTCTTAATATAAAAACTGTTCCCTGCTAGTTTTAGATTCAGATCAATGGCTGCTGCAAATTGGGGGTGGTGGTGCGGGGGTGGGGTGTGCGGGACGGAAAAAAACCAAAAAAACACTTATCTGGGCCGGCCGGCCGGCGCCTCTTCTCCGTCCTCTTCTTCATGTCTTTGCTTGCTGCTGGAAGAAGCAGGAAGCACCCGGGCACCAAGGCTCCCCATAACTAATCACAACACTGCAGCGCAGCGTTGTGACTGGTCTGAGCGCCGAACAACAGAGCTCAGACGGGGACTGGGAGTCTTTGCATGTTCCTCACCAGGCTGTGTAAAGAAAGCCTTGTTTTTTTTTGTCAAATCTGTTTATTGGCCTTTATATTTTATAGGAAGTACAATACTTGTGGCGTTCCATACACTACATCACTGTAATTATGACAAGCGTTCATGCATACATAGCATATTGAGACCCCTAGGCACTGCAGTGTGACACATGAATATAACTGGGTTTAGTACATGTACCAGAATATGTCTACAGCCTAGAGGGGCCTATGCGGCCCAGCCCTGTACACAGAAATGATTTTTATATAAGAACAGTAAAATTTATTTTTAAATCAGAACAAACAAACTGCGGCATGATTACAGGTATACAGTATGTGCTGTCCCCTTCCTATCCCCGCCCTCTGGCAGTCTCCCCCCACTCCCCCAACCACACGCATCTCCAACCTCCACTATTCCTCTGCGCTGCAGCACCGTGTATTGCACCAGTCTAAATGTCAGGTGCATTGTCCGCAGTATGCCACCCCAACTTCCAATGTGCCCGGATAATCCTCTGCCTCTCCCCCGCTCACAGTACTGTTTGCTGATTGTAGGGCATTAATCATACGTTCCCAGTGCTCTGCAATAGGTTCCCTGCGGAGCCCCACTGTTTCCTCCCGCCGTATGGCAGTCCATTCCGCCCGGGCCCATGCTTGGAGGGACAGGGTCCAGGCCCGAACGCTAGGAGGATCCCGCGCCTTTCACCTCTTGGTGAGGAGGCGCGTCACCACTACCATTCCCAGGTCCAGGAAACGGGACGATACCTTATCTTTGGGAGGCCTCTTAAAATGATGCAAGAGGTATTCAGGCCAGTTACAGGGGATGGTGCGTCCAGTACATTGCTTAAGGAGCCCGCTAATGTCCCCCCAGTAGGTGCCCAGCCCTGGACAATTCCACAGAAGGTGGAGAAGATCGGCATTCACCTCACCGCACCTTGGGCAGGACGCATCTATTCTGTGGAAGTATTTGTTAATTAAGGCAGGAGAGAGGTAGGCCCTGTGAACAATATATACCTGGATTTGGCGGAAGCGCATATTTCTGGGGACGCGCACTGGACTTTTTAAGGATTTTCTCCCACTCTTTATCAGCGAGTGCTCACCCCAGATCCCGCTCCCATTTGCCCCGCAGTGGGTCCAAATTTAGTTCCATATGCGCTCTCAAGGATGCAGCAAACCATCTGACTAGGTGTCTACCCCTACCCATGACGTGAAGGTATTGTATAGTTAGATGCTGCTTAGGCTCTGCTGTGACATCCCCGCATCTAGCCCATCATCAGTAGCCAGTGTCTCGTATGGTATCAGTGTCCCATCTCTGTACAATTCGCCTAGCGACTGGATGTCAGCTTCATGCCATCTTTCTAACATGTGGCGCGTAAGGACCCCCTCGCCTCCCGGCGAGCCTTCCGAAGGCACCGCTAGTGTGTAGGGGAGCACTGTCCGCGTGAGCTGCAGCGCTCTACGGAAGCATTTGTATGCCACCGCCAACAGCAGCGGGATGGGATGCGTCGGGCCGCCAACGGGTGGAATAGCGCAAGGACTCGCTCTAGTGTGTATGGAGGATCGCCCGTAGCCGTGTCCTCTCTCCCGCTGTCCGCTAGCCAGCGGGCGATCCATTGGAGTTGCGCAGCCAGGTAATAACGCTCGAAACAGGGAGCAGCTAATCCACCTCTGTCAGTTTCCCGAGAGCCAACCGATGTCGGGACGAGCCCCAAATGAAGTCGCGCAGGACCTTGTTGAGCATGGAGAAAAAGGAAGCGGGTTTAAATAAAGGCAGGTTAGTGAAGTGGTATAGAAGGCGAGGGAGCATGACCATTTTGGCAAGGGCCACTCTGCCCGTGGGCGTCAGCGGGAGCATGGACCAGAAGCCAATCTGAGATCTAAGCGTCTTCACCGCCCGTCCCAAGTTCCCGTCAAAGAGGTCAGACTGCTGGCGATAAATCTGGATCCCCAGGTACTTAAATGTGTCCACCTTCCATTGGACTCTCGTGCCATGCAGTTGGAACCCCAGATCGTCTACCTCGCCGCTGAATGCAAAGAGGCAGGACTTGCCTGCTTTCACCCGGAGCCCGTAGAGCTCTGCAAAATGGCTCAGCAGACGGTCCAGTCGCTCTGGGATATGGCTCACACCCCTGACAAACACCAGCAGGTCATCGGCATATAGGGACACCTGGTGGGTGCTATCCCCCAGAGGAATGCCATCACCCAGGGTCTGACTCATGGCCGCAGCCAGAGGTTCCATGGCCATTGCGAAGAACAATGGGGACAGAGGGCACCCCTGTCGGGTGCCCCTGCCCACCGCCACTGCGTCCGCGACGTAGGGTCCCAACCTCACACGAACCACTGGGTTTTGGTACAAGAGGTCCACCATCTGCAGGAAGTCTACATCCAGCTCGTATTTCCCCAACACTGACTTCAGATAGCCCCACTCTAGGCAGTCGAAGGCCTTTTCCAGTTCTAACACCAGGCACCCCGCTCTACGCCAGTCTCTCGTTGCTTCCGCCGCTACCCTGAAATATCTCCTGAGGTTCAGGGAGGTGGACCGCGCCGGCACAAAGCCATTTTGATCCGAATGAACTAAGTGAGTGACCACCGGCTCCAGTCGTTCTGCAAGGATTTTGGCATAGACTTTGTAGTCTACATTAAGCATTGCCAGTGGACGATATGAGCCCAATGCTGTAGGGTCTCTGTCAGGTTTGGGCAGCGATACCAGAAATGCCTCCCGTAAAGACGGTGGGAACAGACCTGCGTCTATCGCTGCATTGTACAGTTGGAGGAGCCGTGGCGCTAGCATCTCCCTGTTCGCTTTGCAGTATTCGGCTGGCAGGCCATCGGGCCCCGGGGATTTTCCAGGCGCCAAAGCCTGAATCGCGTCTCCCACCTCCTCTAGAGTGAGAGGGGCATTGAGTGTGTCTTTCTGGTCATCAGTGGCAATGGGCAGGGCAATCGAGTCCAGAAACGCGACAAGTACATGCCTAGGGCCAATACCTCGGGCCATAATATATAGTTGTCTGTAGTGATCAGTCTGGTGGATTTCACGCTGCGTATAGATCATCTCCCCTCCCCCTGTGCGGATGGCGCCCACCGGGGCACCACGGCCCATCCTTTGTACCAGCCAGGCCAGTAGGCAGCCAGCCCTATACGCCTTGGCGTGGGTCTTGGCCGTGTGCACCGCATAATTGTGGCTTCTCAGCCTTTCCATGAGGACTGCATGCTCACCCCTGAGGTCACTGAGCTTGGCCGAGTGTATACCAGTCCCCTCACCCTCCCTCTCATAGCGCAGAAGCTTGGATTCTAGTCGAGTCAGGGAATCAGACATTGTTTTACGGATGTTCCTTGCGGCACCCATACAGTGCCCGCAAATGGTCGCTTAATGTGCATCCCATTCCACCATGGGGTCGCTCGCCGTCTCCGCGTTCTCCTCTAAATAAGCTAGGATGGCTGTGCCCAGTGAAGAGCGAAACTCAGCATCTTCGAGCGCGTCCGGCTGTAAAGCAAGCCTTGTTGGGAGGATGCAAAGTGCGCCCGGCCAAGCAGTCCTACACACTTAAGGAGTGCAAACCACTCCTCTCCCTGCCCAGGCCAGCACTGCACCACCCTGCGAGCCACTCACTTCAATAGGAAAAATAAAATGATAATAACGATATGTTATTGTCATGTTATTTTTCCTAATGAAGTCAGTGGAGCGACGCTCCTCCGCCTTAAGGGAGGAGCTACCTCTGATTCACATGATATTTGTTTAATGCTTGTTTATATAATAACTTATCTTACACCGCATAGTGTCTTATCCATAATCTTTTCAGTTTTTTGTAGCATTTTCTGTCTTTCACAAGGCTATAGTACAACCAAGGAGCAGAGGGAACTCACCTCTGCTTCATACAGGATTTTCAGGGTCCAGAGCAGCTGCAGAAAGCAATTGATTCACTGTAAAGCATTCTTATTAACCTCTTACATTCAGGCAGGAGTTGTACTATCAATCAGAAATCACAGCTTTGTTCCAGGATTGAAATGAGTGAACTAACACCTGAGATTCTTACTCCTCCATTAAGAGAGGGCAGACAAACGGCACTAAACAATGATTTGACCGGAATTCCACCACTGGTCATTCCACTTAAATTATTAGATAGAATGTAATCAATACTATGGCCTACCCTTTGGTTAGGTCCAGTAGGATACAGTAACAGATTGAGAGAATCCAAATTCTCAACAAAAGGTTTTGCCAAATAGTTATTTGCGTAATCAACACATAAATGTAGATCTCGTAAGTGTAAAATTAGCGCTTTGCAGTATCTTTGGAGCCAAAGCCTTGTCTAAGGCACTAATTGATTCACTGGTGTAGACAGGAGGCTGATAAATTAGGACACCAGAGAAGGAGGATTGCTCAGCTGTATATAAACAACCGCCCAATGCTTCTGCACCTTTCAAATTTACCAGCTGAAAGGTAGAGCATTTGAATATATTCTTAAAGGCAATGGCATGATCCCCAACTCACTTGCTTACCCTATCCTGGTGTACACAGAAATAATTCTCAGAGAGAGCTAATTGTAAATCAGGGGAGGAGTTCTCCCCATCCACGTTTCTGTTCTAAAAATGAAATTCAAACTGGGGGGCATATGTACAAACCCTTATCGCCCCCGGAGTGAGTGTCACTTTTTTTTACGCTCTGGTGGCGTTGTGCCATTCCCTATGTTTACAAGGTGGCACTGAGCCACTTAACATGGCTTAATGCCACCTTATACGTATGCACCTTTCCGCTGCAGTCCTCTGCAGCAAAGGGGCGTGCAATGGGTGTTGCTGTGGGTGTTCCACCACAACACCCATTACTTTTTGATGCTGCCCCAGATTTACAAGGCTGAAGTAGCACCAAAATCGAATGCCAGGGAACACCTGGTCTTAGAATGACGATGAAAGGAGGAATTATTAATTTATCCTCATTCTTGCTCTTTCCATGTGTGTTGCATTCTACAGCACACATAAATAGAGCAAATTGCCAGTTTTGATTATTTATGGGCAGGAAGGTGTCTCTTCCTGCACATAAACAATCACCCCTACAGTGCAGGCACCCTTGCCACATGGTGGCATGGTGTCTGCACTGGCGCTAGGCAGCTTTTCTCGCACCAGCGCTAGGGCCAACCCAGGGGTGCTTCGTATTCTTGTGAATACGGCTTATCCCAGCATTAAAAAGGTTTGGGAGCTTGGCTTTGCTAAATTAGGCATAGGAATGCACTCTGAATTTTTTTTGTAAATATGCCCCTTGGACTCCTCTGAAAGGTTATAGATATGTAGAGCATGCCCGTGGAGAGAGCTGATATTTATTAGAGCCGCCTTGAGATGGGTCGGGCATCCCATAGCACTGCTGCTGTATCTTAACCCGGTGTGCTGAAATGGCAAAGCAACCTTGCATTTAACACATGTAACAGGGCCCAAGCAGTTAGACAAGAAAGATTTTCAATTACTCACATTTAGCTTTACAATCTCAGAAAGTTCTGTAGCAGTGTAAAGCAAGTGTGACCTCACCTACTTCCTGGGATCAATAGGATTCTTGGCACTGGCCGCAGCCCCCACGGGTGGGCCACAGCCCATGGGGTAGGTGCAGTGAATTTGTTTGAGGGGGACGGCTGTGACTTACAACCACAAGCCTTCTGGAGGCCCCTGGGACCCCATCTCCTGGGATGTGCTTCTGTTTTTGTGGAGAGTGGCATGTGGTTCCCCTTCCTGAGCCTCTTAAAGGTACAAGCGCCCCGTAATCTGGGGCCAGTGGTTCTTTTGGGGAGGTGGTATCACGCCCCCCTGAGCTGCAAATCAGCCCAGGGGCCCCATCCCCAAGCTCAATCAAAGCAGTGTCCTGTGACCCCATCACTGGTGCACTGTGGTCGCCCATGCCCGGTTAGAGTGCAGGCAATGAATATAAACATTATTACCTGACTGTGCTCTCCTGGGCAGGGAACACAAATTTGCTCCCGCCAGGGTAGGAGCAGAAAATATAGCTGCTTCCGGGTGGGCAGGAGTAAAGAAACAGCCAGATCCCGTCAGCATCAGAGCTTAGTGCTTAATTTGTGCTGGTGATTTTTGGTACTCGGCACCAGCACTTATTCTTAAACATCAACAGTTTGTAACAGTTAAATATACATTAAAAACATAACAATACAAGTTGTGCAGGCCATTCTCGCAGCATGGATGACCTGGTATTTTTATTGGGTGAGATGAAATCATTGAAATTGTGACATTTATTGGTGTGTGGACATGGATGACACAGGTATTTGTCAGATATGTCTGGAGGTGTGGGTGGTGCAGTTGCCTCGTGTGAGATAACTAGGGCCCTGGCTTTCCCTGTGAATTGACCAGTTGTGGATGCCCTGGGTCTGAACCAACAAAGGGCCTTGACTCTATCCAGTAAGGCTGAGCCAATATAGCGCAAACCAACACAAATGCCAATACTGAACATGATTTACTATACTAATTCAATATAGGACCAATGAAACGAAATCAAAGGTTACACATCAATCATATCAGAATTCCTAATTTTATTTGCTAAATCCTTTGAATTACTTTCGGATATATAAAAACTTCAACTGTTTTGCTCAAGTTTGAAGTTTAGATGAACACTTACTACAACTACAAATAATCACCATAGAGACACCGCTCTGTCATTTCCTACACACACTCCAAACTCAATCATAACCCATTCATTCATCCAAGCAACCGGTTTAGCCATAATGAATAATTTTTTTAGGGGGAGACCAAACCAGGGAGGAGAGGATACGTCAGACGCCCTGAACTTCCTACGCACTGGCAAATACAAGGAAGACGAAATGGTTGTTTCATTTCCAAGCTAATAGAGAGTCGGTTCCAGCCTTCTGACGCCCGCTGGATGGAAGATTAACTACGTCCAACGCGGTTTAAGTGCCTCTGAATACAAGCAATTTGAATTGCTTACGAACAGGAAGCGTTTACAATACTGGTCTTCAATATGGGAACTTGATTTTGGTGGATGACGGACTTATAAGCTGTTCTTGGAGACATCACAGTACACACTTGTGATTTACAGAGCAGAGTAGGCTCGTATTACTTTTGACTAAGATCCGTTGGTCCTGAAGAGCACCCCCTGCGATTATTTGGGTTCGAAACTCGTCGACCTAGCGCTGTTTTATGTCAAACAAACGTGTTTAAAATGAATTTTTTTGTTGGTGCACTGTAAATAACTGCTTGTTCACTGTGGTAGTTATTTTTGTTATTACGTTGTGTGCCTTTTCAAGTCTGTCGTTGTGTGGCGTATTGCGCTGTTTCCCCTCCTTGGTTTGGCCTCCCTCTTAAAAAATTAATCATCATGGCTAAACCGGTTGTTGAATTCGTTTTTGGTTGCTTGGATAAATGAATGGGTTATGATTGAGTTTGGAGTGTGTGTAGGAAATGACAGAGTGAGTATGGTATCTCTAAGGTGATTATTTGTAGTTGTAGTAAGTGTTCGTCTAAAATTCAAACTTGAGCAAAACAGTTGACGTTTTTCTATTATCCGAAAGTAATTCAAAGGATTTTACAAATAAAATTAAGAATTCTGATATGATTGATGTGTAAACTTTGATTTAGTTTCATTGGTCCTATATTGAATTAGTATAGTAAATTGTGTTCAGTATTGGCATTTGTGTTGGTTTGCGTCAGAACCAGGGCACTGACTTAATACCAAAATTGCTGGCTACCACCGGAAACTGGTGCTGGCTGGGGAGCTGGCAGGGGCCACATGTCTTACAGCCTACCACTGAAGACTCGTAGAGCAGTGTTAAACTACCAACTGGACTTTGCCATAAAAACTTATGACTAAGCCTAGATGTTCCTTTTTAATATATATAATTCACCCTTAGAATAGGCCTTTTGAGACCTAAAGCAGGAAGCAGTACATTAAAAGGTAGGACATGCATGTTATATGTCCTAACAGTAAAAAACCCAAATTGTCCTTTTTACTGTAGAAAGACTAGTAGCCCCATTGGCAAGTACAGTGTTACATGCTAACAACTCAGCTGTGCTAATGGGACTACTAAAGTTGGAAATTCAGAGTATTAAAAGAATCATTACATTAAATCCAACGTGATACCCAAGTTGAATTTTATGTACCTTTTGACTATAAGGCAACTTAATAAAGTTGTCACTCTGTTCCCCAGGTTTTCCAGGATCATTTCCAGTTGCTGACCACGAGACAGCCTTCTACTCCCCTGGGGAGAGGTGTGAATGACTCCCAAGAAAGGATGCCATAGATGCGTGCCATTGGAACAGGTGTTACCTCTTCATGGCAAGAAGCCAAACAGAGGGGTCGATTAGGATCGCGGACGGACTTGAGTCCGTCCGCAACCCCTGAGGAGGAGGGAACGTCCGCATGGGCTGCGGCGTTCCCTCCGATCAAATTAGGATGTGACCGCCAGGGTGGCGGTCACATCCTCTATCTCTAACATTGCGGCGGGTGCAGCTTCAAGCTGCACCCGCCGCAATGTAAAAAATCCATGCACAGCATTTGCGTGCACAAAGCGGCAGGCACCGCGCGGTGCCTGCTGCATTGTGCACGCAAATGCAGGGGGGTACCATAGGTACCCCCCATGTGCACCCCCCACCCCACCTTCACCCAGGGGGCCCGCAACGGGCCCCCGAAGTGAAGGTCCGTATGCTTTTCCACGGCGGTAAAGCCGCCGCGGAAAAGCATATATTTTCAGACATCCTAATATGCCTGGCGGTGTCTGATAGACACCACCAGACATGTTAGTGCTTTTCCGCCGCGGTCGCCTTCCGACCGCGGCGGAAAAGCGGCGGACAGATTATCAGACCCACCAGCCATCCTAATTTGGCGGTGGGTCTTTGGAGTCTCCGCCGCGGTTTTTCCGCATCCTCCAGGCCGGCGGACACTTCCGCCGGCCCGGAGGATGCGGAAAAACCGCCATCCTAATCGGCCCCTTAGTGTCAGCCCAAAACTCATTCTTCAATGTGGAAGCCCCCTTTGAAGGGAAAATGGTGTACACACGAGAGGGGCTTCTCTTTTGTTCTGGTAGACAGGTTGGCATCAGGGACAGAGGGGAAAAACAGTGGGCAAACCCGTTTTCACATAGGTGTGTAGCCATCAATTAGCCACACCACTAGGGTAGGCTACTAAGCTCCACTCACTGAGAGAAAGGTTTTGAGGTCTTGGGAGTGAGCAAAATATTGCACTCTGGGATAGATGGGATTGCTGAATGCCACTCTTTGCAGGAAGTCATCATCCGTCCAGACCTCAGAGCATGTCTTTCCTGCGAGAGGACTGAAGAAGAACTGCCCTGCTGTTCCCTGAACCTGGCAAAGAGATGCTGCACTGTAGCGTGGATGAAAGAAGACTCAAAAGCAGGAGAGTGAGTCTCCAAGATATCGTTGAAGTTATATTCTTCATTAGAGGACCCACGACAGGCTAGGACAGGAGCTAGGCAAGAAGTCGCAACAAAAAGGAGAAACTACTGGTCTATCAGTGCCTTAAGAGCTACACATTCCAGAACACCAAACATGACGTGCAAGTAATGACATGCAAAGAATTCCTTAAAGTAGAAGGCACAGCTTCCTCAATATGTTACTCACATGCCACATGCACAAAAGCCTGGACTGCACCTGCTGCTCCTGGGCTAGCAAAGAGAGGGCCATGCCTGTGGTGCCCTGCTTGAGAAAAAGTCATGCACAAACCTCAAACAGAAGAGGTGAACTCCAAGAGTCAGCTGACCAACTTCCTATTACAGCTCCAGGGCCACACAAGCTGAAAAAAACACCTAGGTGAGTTGGTAGCCACAAACTCTTAGTCTATCATGATCTTGATGTCATGTCATGACTCTGCGTATCACCTCAGCATCATTTCATAAACCAGACAGAAAGAGCTTATTCTGATCAATACTACCCATCAGCATATTGATTATATTCTCCATTAACACACTTGCTATACCAAAAGAGTGGAGCATATAGAATGACTTTATTTCCTTAGTAAGGTGCGGATAAACTATATCTGGTATGATGGTTAATAGCATATCATTGATGTGTGACCCACGAGCCACTGTGAGGAAGAACAGTGCAGTGTTTGAATTACATAGAAGGACTGTCCACAGTCCACAGTTTCTTATGTGGAAGCGCAATAATGCTGTAACTTACCCGTGTTCATTTCCAGTGATGTCCTTTTTTAGTTGTAGCTCTCATGAGTGACATAACAACGTAACGGACGCCATGATTGGCCATCCATAAATATGACCACACCCTGCCGCAGATAGTGAATTATTGCCTTTTCAGAGCAGCAGGGGTCCAGCGTTTGTTCAGAGCTTTTCCAACTCCCTGGCTTCTTGAAAGCTTTCCAACACATCAGTGGTGTCCATCGAATGGCAGTAACCAGGTAGGAGACCTCTGTTCCTATTTAATAGTACTCAAGATGAATTGGTTTTAAAAAAAAACAGAATTGAGCAGCAAATGAAACAGAGGTAAAGTATGGAAGCCCCTGAGCATTATGAAGTGTTTAGCTTTTAGTCTACTCGAACAGTCATTTCTAGTGTTAAGTCACTTGAACCTCAAGACTGTTTGAGCCTGTACACTTGGGTAACAATTCTTCGAATTTTCCCAGATACATTTGAAACTTGAAGTTGTAACATTCGAAAGTGAGCCTCTAATTCCTTACGTATTGGAGAACTATGAATTAATCTTTTAGAGACCTTTTTATATAAACTAGTAAGAGTGGTTTGTGATGTGTTATTTGAACATCTGAGTTGAATAATAAACAAAGGTTTTGCCAGGAAAATATAGACTACCATATAACAAAAGTGCAATAAGATACTACTTCAATGCTCTTTCAAGCACAAGATTACGCTTCTTGATTTTACAGGTAACTTATTTGAATGTACATGTAGTTTTCATATGTTCATGTAGATGACTGTGATTGTGTCTTACAGAACAAACTCTCAAAGTTTGGGATCATGTGTTCCAGGTCTCCCTCCACGAGTACCCTCCCTAAATCCACTTGCCCTCATCTTGCCACTCTCATCCTCTATGTTTTGTAGTCAGAGTCGGAGCTGCCAGTAGGTGGGCGTCTTGGGGAATATATGATGTTACAACACATGCAATTACAATGCATGCTTTTACATCACAGTCTTTACATTATAACTACCATTACTTTGCATGATTTTACAATGCATGGCATTACAACGCATTTTTAAAAAAGACCATTACAACGCATTCCATTACAACACGTACCATTACAACGCAAAATACTTTTAGGGCAACAGTAGGGTAAGTGTTGGATAGTGAATGGGTAAAAAATACTATTCCCACTCCAGAAGGTGCAACAGTAGGGTAAATGTTGAATAGTGTAGGGGTAAAAATAACTATTCCCATGTACCCCAAAATCCATACCCACCCTAATACTAAAAAAATCTCCTTTACTTACCTTACAATGCATTGTAATGGCATGCGTTGTAATGGTGTGCGTTGTAATGGCATGCATTGTAGTGACATGCGTTGCAATGGCATGCATTTTAATGGCATGCGGTGTAAAGGCAGTTGCGTTGTAACAGTTGTGTTGTAAAGGTAGGGCGTTGTAATGACTGCATTGTAAGGGATGTTTCCCTTCTTGGCGGTACTGCTCCTGGGGAACACATAAGGAGCTGACATAGTCGCCACTGACCACCAAAGTGCAGTCCAGGAGACCAATCCCTGACACTGAAAAGTTGCACCTGTGTCTGCTGGACATGGAAATGTCATCAAAGTACAGTTTGATCACCCGAGACAGACATTAGCAGCAGTTTAAGGGATTCGCTGGTGGGCTCGCTGTGACTGGACACCAAAAGACCAGGGGCAATTGTTTGTTCGCAGGATTTCGCCTGGACTTCGAGGGACATTAACTTATGTGGCCAAAACCGCAACACCGTGTTCATGGACAGATGGGTGGACCCTGGATGACCCAGTTCACCGTACAGCACCCTTAGCATCTTGTATCCCGTTGCTCAGGACCACTCCATTAATGACTATGGCAGTTTGTCTATAGAGCCTGGAACTAGACCGGAGATTGTTCTGACTGCAAGGTAGCTTATTGGTCCCTGTGACTTGCTCTCTGATGGAGTTGGTCATATAAAACAGACAGGGGTACCTGAACGCAACTTTTTAAAACATTTTCAAAAGGTTTCAAGGTAACCGCTAACTGTGATAATTGCCAATGCGTGTTTGCATTTTGAATGACCTTTCCCAATTCTCCTCTATTGGCTGCCTCCTGTGCTGGGTAGCCAAGTTATCCATACACACCTACTTGTCTGCTTTTGTCTTTCTTTTGACGGCTTTGTTTGCTTCTATGTACTGTTTCTTGCTCTTCTCCTGCAGCCTCTAAGATTTCTCCTCCTTGGGATTCTTTTATTCTCCCCTCCTGTCTTCAATAGCTTCCCATGTGTCATGTCTTATTCATTTTTCCTCTTCATTGTATTGGTCCTGAGGCATGTTTCACTGCTCTTCACATTTATTACAGAGACATCTTCCCATTTCTTTTTGACAGTGTCTGCAGCTGGCATAGACTGATCTTCTGTGTTGTCATGTAGTTCCAAAAAATACATAGGATCTGCATGTTTGTTGGACTACATAAAATAGGGGCTTGGTGTCAAGACTGATTCCGGACAATCCCACAGGATATGTCATCCTATATTCCTGCTACCTCGCAGTGCTACCACATGCCCCTAAGCCTCACCAAGGAGCAAATAGTTTCTGGCAACCACTGAACATGACAACCCTGACCCTTCAGGGATCATGAAAACCGTACAGTACTTTTCACTAAGTCACATGTGCTCACTTAGTCTCAAAGAGATACACAGAATAAACGTTGAGGACGTTTTCAATAGGTATTTATTGAACCAGCGTCATTCTCGTATAAAACATAATTGCTGCAAGAATTAGTAGACAGAAGCAAACGCAAGAGATTATGAGTAGTGGTAGGCGGAAGTCGCGGAAGGGACTATCACGGAGAGGCAAGGAGATTGAAGCAATCTCCGTGCCTTTCCGCGATATTTCCGTTTTGCGAGGCCGCCTGCCCGTCTCCCACCTCCCGCTTCCCGCCTGCCTGCTTCCCGCCTCCCGCCCGCCTCCCGCAATTAAATTAAAACGCAAAATAATAACTTTAAAGTAAACTTACCTTATTGCTTCTTCATTTTTGGAAACTGTGCATGCGCAGGAGCCTGCACATGCTCATTCCTGGCCAGGAATGCGCAGGCTCCCGCGCATGCGCAGTTTCCAAAGATGAAGAAGCGATTGAGAAGATTGCAGCGCAATAAGGTAAGTTTACTTTAAAGTTATTATTTTGCCTTTTAATTTAATTGCGGGAGGCGGGAGGCAGGCGGGCGGGAAGCGGGAGGCAAGCGGCCAATTTCCGTTCCGCCCTAGAATGGACGGAAATTTGTCCCGTTTTTCCGCCTTCTTTGCGGAAGGCGGAAAGTTCCGCCAATTCCGTGGGCAGAACGGAAATGTCCGCCCACCCCTAATTATGAGCACCAAAAGAGTAAACTGTAAATATATTTCTACCGTGGCGCTAAAGCAATGAATATATTCAGCTATTCACAAAAACAGTACTCTGAGCGTACTCCTAAGATGTGGACCCTATCTAAGTGTACCTAAATGTATGTAGCATGTATGTGGGTGTGAAGCCAAGAATCCCCTAGGAAAGAGCCATCCCAATACCTGGTGGGAGAGAATGAAGGACCCCATCTTGGTCTTGAGTTGGACACCCCACGAGGGGTGGCAGACCGTTGCGTGTCGAAGTTTCAGTATGCAATGCCCGCTGTCAGTGTGGTTGCGTTTTCTCTAGTTAGCCACTGAAGTGTGGTTCTTTTATACCAAAAGGGTACCCTCAGGGGTTCTACCTAGATCAATATGATATGGTTACAATCATGTAAATCAACCTGAATCAATAATTGCATTTATGCTAGGTAGGTCTGCCATCCAAGGATGACAATTGCGGTGACTTTTGTACAGAGTTATAATACAGAGTATGTTAATCCTGTTATGTACATTATGTGCAGGGGAATAAGATATGCTACTAAGAATCCTCATGCATAATAAATGAGGCAAGTTTTCAAAGAAAACCACACAGCATTTATACAGCTCATAGCTGGGTAAAAGGTCAGCGCTAGAACCGTTATCTAGGTAGAACAAATGTAGGTGAAAGGTTCCTATATTACTCAGGCCTTGCTTCTGAAAAATAACTGTGTCTGCCAGGAGTTGCAACCTGTTTTGATTTATAAGGCAAATACCTTCTTGGTCTTGGAGTCCTGAAATGTTTCCATATCAATGTGCTATTATCCTAATATTTTGTGTTCTGTTTTTGTGAGCTTTAATTTCACAGGAGTGTTCATTAAATGCTGATCACTCCTGACGTCGACACCCCTCCTCATTCTGTCATGTTGAAGAGAGTGTCTTCAGGTGCCACTTATCCCCATGTGGTCAATCTGGTTTCTGTCTCTGCCATTGGGTAAGCACCAAGTTAGTTTGTGAATATCATGATGAGGGAATTGTCCTTCCTATAACCAGCTCATCTGTGGTGCAAATTTCAAACACTCTTTCTCCATTGATGTTCATTGATCCACCACCTTCCTTTCCTATGGCTCTGTCGCTGTTATATTCTAATTTAGCATTCAAGTCTCCCATCACAATCTTCAGGTTGTGGTTCAGCACAACTTCAAGCTTAGCGTGCATCTGGTAGAATATGTCCTTGACTATTTTCTCTGCGTCATTTGTTGAAGCATAGCACTGGGTTATGGTGGTATTGATGTGTCTGCCATTTAATGTGGCTGTCATGAGTCTGCTATTGACTGGCTTCCACTGAAACATCAGCCAAGATCCTCCAACCACTGTTTACATCAATTTGTGCGGGAAAGAAAGTAACAGATGACTGGAACAAAGGCATCATTATCAAGATTCCAGAGACGTTGCATTAACTAACTGTAAAAACTGGTGTGGAATGAATGAATGAGAATGAATTTATAAAGCACAACTGATGCTTCTCCAATTCTTAGCAACCCTTTTATATTTGCACTTGCTGCCTTGCACAATGAGGGGCTTATTTACAAGCCCCCTGCACTACCTTGTGCCACCATTGCATCCCTTTTATTGACACAATGAGCCAGCTTAATATATTTACATGGCTGCAGATGCGTCACATTTTTTCAAGTGGTGTCGTTTTTTACCTGCGTCAGTATCGGCTACGCCAGATAGATTTTAATTTATGCAAGGTAGGCGTTCGATTGGAAACTCCTACCGTAAAACTGTCGCAGTGGTATATACCACTTTGGGCCACTGCACAGCCACTGCATCACAATCCCTACACCTGCTAACCCCAGGCTTAGGGATGATCAATTGGCTGTGCCCAAGAAACCACACCAGCTGTAATGACTTGATTGCAACATGCAATCAAGTCACGAGGTAATTGGGCCACAGAAGGTAGGTATGTGCACAGAGGTTAACAATATGTATCATTATGTGCTGATGACACACATGCAAGTAGGAACAATGCCCACTTGTATGCGTCACAGCCAGGACCAATATTTTTGAGCGCAAGGTGATTTTGTCACTTTTTCATGCTCTAACATGTTGGTCCCCACTCAATAGGTGATGCGTCAGTGTACTGTGAAGCATTTTTTAGTTGTGTTGGTTTTCCCACCAACTCCAATACTGTGCCAAAAAACCCTGCACCATGGTGCGCTGTATTGTAAATACAGTGCACCGATGGTGGCACAAGTGTTTCTACTGCAGGTGCAAGTAAACAGGCACATTTCTTTAATGTAAATGAGACCCACAGCTGGGGGCCCTGAATGCCAAGAGGAGCGGATTTACTCATCTGGAGGTGGCTGCGACTTACCTTAGTTGTCAACCATTGAGCAATCATACTATTAATATAATTATCCTTCAAGGCCAGAAAAGTCTTTTTCACAAGGGTAAACACATTCTTCTAAGAGAAAACGTGTTTGTTGAATTACATTCTTCTTTACATCTGCACAACTGAACACACCTGTTTGATCCCCCGCCCTCTCCAACCAACCATATCTGGTATGGATTGGTGCTTAGAGGCATGCTTCACTGCTCTTCACATATATTGAAGAGACCTGTTCCCATTTCTTGTTGACAGAGTCTGCAGCTGGCTTAAACTGTGCGTCTGTGTCTGCGAGGATTTGCAACCTGTATTGATTTATAAGGCACATGCCTTCTCGGTCTTGGGGACAAGTGCAAGTGTAAAAAGGTTGCTTAGAATAGTAGTAGAAGTATATTACAGGCCAGCCAAAAAATAAAAAAATCATTGTAAAACAGGTGACGAATTCCGCGGGGAATCTGGAATGCTGATTTGAGTAAATGAGATATGAGCTGGAAAGACACAAGCCTCCATCTCCTTTTCTCAGCTCCTGCACAGATCCAGTCGTGGATTTGAGGTGTTCCTTCCTGCGAACGCTTGACTGGTACTGATGCTGGATGAATTTGGATTACCTGGTGCTATACATTTCAGCCAGAGCCTTGAGCTCAGGTCGATCAGCGTCTTTTAAAGTACCTTGCTAGAGCACAAGTATTTCCCAGAATGCAATCTGATGGCGCCGGTGGAACAGCGGCACCTCTCTACCATTCTCAGCATTTGCCCACTTGGCATTTTACAACACATCGGAGGTTATGAAGCCTTTGTGTTTTTCCAATCCCTCTTAAATACACGTTATCTCACATCATAAGACGCTTTCAAAGGCTAAGTCTTAGGGCAGTTCTCAATCTCCTAAATCTTAAATCCTACAAATTGTTGAGAGCCACTTCACCCTGCGTTGCCACTGTGACCTATCACCTTGACCCTCGGGCCTGAGGCTCCTTCCTGCAGGATTGACAAGGCCACGCATCGCCCTACCCAAGGGAATGCGGCAGGAGATGGAGCACCTTCACCTCGGAGTGACACCTGCGCTAAGTGCTCCTAATGACTCTGTACCATGAGCTCACATTTCCCACAATTCCTCGGGTTCCTATGGTCGATTTTTGTGCAGACACAAGGTCAGTGTCCGTCCTTCATCTTAAAAGAGCCACAAAGCTATTTAAACATGCCATATTCTTACTTCTCGTAGGTGTTCCTCTACTCTGAGAAATAAAAATACTTTATTTTTTCAGTCTAGATGAAATTCAAGCACAGAACGTGATTTAGCAAAATATAAAATGGAACCACTAACAAAGATTAGAAGAAGAGCAAACAAAATCAGTATTCCAAAAGTAAATAAAAAAAGGAAATTTAATTTCTGCAACCTCTAGTTGCTATAGCATCTAAGAATAGCCACCAATTGTTTTACGTGATATACTTATATCTATAAAATATATATAAATATCACATAAGTAAGCTCTAACAAAGTCTGTAAGATGCTTCCAAAGGCCAATAGTACTTCCAGTTCTTGTCAAATGAATTGGGAAAATCAGATTTTTCTTGCAAGAGTTATAAGTATTTCAAACATGATATTCTTCTCTTTTTGTTTTAAAAATAATTTTATACTTCTATAAAAATAAAAACTTAAACTTGAAACAAAATTTAATTAAAGTTTTAACTTCATCCAGTGCTTTGCGTGCTGAGAGTTTAGTGTAATGAGCATTCTTTTGAAGATGTCCACACAGACCAAAGTTGGATCTGACTCTTTAAAACACCTTTATTTCATGTCTTTAAAATTTACTTTTACCTTACAACTTTGCCAGATCTCACTTACACCTGCATGCTTTGCTGTGTGTGTTCACCCACTTGTGTTGGGGAGAACACTGAAATCAATAACAGGGTAGTGTTGAAGCATTCATCGAACACGCAGTTAAGGCCTACAGCCTGATTCTGTTTGCCCATTTTTTACCTATACCAGACACTTTTATTTATGATAAAAATGATGTTGGAGTAGGTTAGGCTCTGAAGTCTACATTGTTTTGACTGTAATTGAACCCTGTGTTCTGTTTGAGTTCTGTTTTGAAGGCGTGGTCATGGTTATTGCGCTCAAAGTCCTAACACGAGTCCGTGGTCTCATTGCTCTGCGGTGTTAGCCAGCCATTGATGAATATTATATAAACCATTACCTGGGGGTCTAAATAGGTCACCAGCAGAAACAGCAGTCCATCTCCAGTGTGCATGCACTCCATTTCCTTGGTTCAGCTTCTGCTCATGCGTCATGGAAAGACTGCAATAGTTTCCTGCAGGGGAATGTGGTTTGCACACTGGGTGCTGGAACTATTAAAGTCAGTTCCCAGAAGAGAGTCTGTTGTCAGTCTATGGGTCTTTACTAGCAATCTTAGAGGACAACATGAAATAACACTGAAACTTCTAGCTTCCCACCCGTTCTCATCCTCCTATCCCCTAACCTCTGTCATCATTGAGCACGTACACCCAATGCTGGAGTTAGTCCCTACCAAGATCCTGGTTTCCTTCAAATAGTCCTCCCCATCCACTGACATTTGCAATGCAAAAGTTGTGAGGTTGGGCCTTCCAGCCTTACCTCTCTCACCATTATCAACCTCACCAATGCTTAAAATCCCCAGGCGATATTCCCAATGGGTGCACTGCACGGGCCTATTCCAAGACTTTGCAACTAATGCCCGGTTACTCAATCAATCAATCAAGCATCTGTAGAGCGCTCTACTCACCCGTGAGGGTCTTAAGGCGCTAAGGGGGGTTGCTACTGCTCGAACAGCCAGGTCTTGAGGAGTCTCCTGAAGGTCAGCAGGTCCTCGGTCTGTCGCAGGTGGATGGGGAGGGTGTTCCATGTAGTGGTGGCGAGGTGGGAGAAGGATCTATCGCGGGTGGTCATTTATTGAATGCGTGGAACGAGGGCGAGGGGAGGTCAGAGGTTGGCAGTGTAGAAAGTGAGTGGTTTGTTTAGGTATGTAGGTCCGGCGTCATGGAGTGCTTTGTGAGCGTGGGTGAGGAACTTGAAGGTGATCCTTTTGTTGTTGGGGAGCCAGTGCAGGTCTCTCAGGTGGGCAGTGATGTGGCTGGGGCGGGGGATGTTGAGGACGAGGCGTGCAGAGGCGTTCTGTATGTGTTGGAGTCTTTTCTGGAGTTTGGCTGTGGTTCCCGCATAGAGGGCATTGCCGTAGTCCAGCCTGCTGGTGATGAGGGCCTGGGTGACTGTCCTTCTGGTTCCAGTGGGGATCCATCTGTAGATCCTGCAAAGCATGCGGAGGGTGTTGAAGCAGGAGGAGGAGACGTCATTGACTTGCTGGGTCATTGACAGAGATGGGTCCAGGATGAACCCCAGGTTGCATGCATGGTCGGTGGCTGTCCGTGTAGCTCCCAGTGAGGCCGGACACCTGGAGTTGTCATAGGCGGAGGGGGTGGGGCCAAGGATGAGGACCTCCATCTTGTCTGAGTTCAGTTTCAGGTGACTTTTCTTCATCCGTTCGGCCACGGCCTTCATTCCTTCGTAGAAGTTGGTTTTGGCGGTGGTGGGTCCTTGGTGAGGGAGAAGATCAGCTGAGTGTCGTCGGCTTATGAGACGATGTTGAGGTCGTGCGATCGGACGATGTTGGAGAGCAGTGCCATGTAGATGTTGAAAAGGGTCGGGCTGAGGGACGATCCTTGGGGTACGCCGCAGGTGATCTTGGTGGCTTTGGATCAGAATGGAGGGAGGCGGACTCTCTGGGTTCTGTCAGTGAGGAAGGAGGTGATCCAGTCCAGGGCTTTGTCGCTGATCCCTCCGTTGTGGAGGTCTGTGCGTAGGGTGTGGTGATAGACGGTGTTGAAGGTGGCCGAGAAGTCTAGGAGGATGAGGGCTTCGGTTTTGCTGAATTCCAGCAGGTATGTCGTCGGTGGCGGCGATGAGGGTGGTTTTGGTGCTGTGGTTGCTGCGGAATCCAGATTGGGACAAGTCCAGGGAGTTGTTCTCTTCGAGGAAGTGGGTCAGTTGTCTGTTGACAATCTTCTCAATGACTTTTGCTGTGAACGGGAGCAGGGAGATGGGCCAGAAGTTCTTGAGGTCCTTTGGGTCTGCCTTGGGTTTATTGAGTAGGGCGTTGATCTCGGCTTGTTTCCAGCTCTCCGGGAATGTGGTGGTCTTGAAGGAGCTGTTGAAGATCTTCCGGAGTTGGGGTGCGATGATGGAACTTGCTTTGTTGAAGATGTGGTGAGGGCAGGGGTCTGACAGTGAGCTGGAGTGGATGGTGTTCATGGTTTTGATGGTGTCTTTGTAGTTGACGTGGTCCAGGAGAATAGGAGGCCGATGTGGCTGGGGGGCGGTGAGTCTTAGGTGTCAGCGGCTGTTGGGGGGTCTGAGTGTTGAAGCTGTCGAAGATGTCTCTGATCTTGCAGTGGAAGAAGGTGGCAAGAGAGTCGCATAGGTCTTGTGAGGCGGGATGTCGTTAGTGCTGGAGCTGGGGTTGGCGAGTTTCTTCAAAACGTTGAAGAGCTCTTTGCTGTTGTGTGCATTGTTGTTGATACGGTCCTTGAAGGAGGTTCTTTTTACAGTTCGAATGAGTTAGTGGTGCCTGCGGCTGGTTCTTGAGGGCCATGTGGTTCTTCGGTGTCTGTTTGTGGCGCCACTTCTTCTCGAGTTTTTGGCAGGTCTGTTTGGATGCCTGGAGGTGAACCAGATGGCCCTTCTGTCGGTGCGTCTGTTTGAGGGCTTCTTGATCAGAGCGAGCGTGTTGGCGCAGTCGTCGATCCATTGCCTGAGGTTACGGGCGGCTGTGTCAGTGTTGGTGTGGTTGTTTGGTGGGTCTCGGGCAAGGGTGGTGATCAGCTGGTCTTTGGTGACCTTGTTTCAGCTGCGATGGGGGATTTGTTGCGGGTGGTTGTGTTCAGTGTTTTTCTCGAAGGAGAAGTGGATGCAGCGGTGGTCGGTCTAGTGGAGTTCGGTGGTGTGACTGAAGGTGACGTGGTTGCTGGCGGAAAAGATGGGGTCAAGTGTGTGTGTACGGCGGAGTGGGTGGGTGTCGTGACGAGCTGTTTGAGTCTGAGGTTGGCGAGGTTGTCGAGTAGGGTGGTGGAGTTGCTGTTGTTGGCGTTCTCGAGGTGGAAGTTCAGGTCTCCGAGGAGGATGTAGTCTGGGGAGGCCAAGGCATTACTTCGATTCCTGATCTTCCCGTTTCCATTCCAGAGCCCATCCCTCCCTCTCTGTTTCTGTTTATGGTGATTGGTTTGTGTTTTCTTCTTCTTGAGTTTCTTTGGTATTCTCAGGATGTGTGGGTGACGCACTTCTCCCTTTATGCATGCAGGGAAAGGTAGGTGGCACAATATTGGGTGAAATGTTTGACATTTCTAGGAAAATGGTTTCTGTAGAGCAGACAAGGTGTGCATTGTTAAGGAATGGGACGGGAAGAAGGATGAGGATATAATGCTTTTCTTATGTACGTCTTTACTCTGGGCTTAGCTCAAGATAACAAAGAGGTGTATGTCCCTTTCCTGCCATAATCGCTAGCATGGTTTAAAATGGAAAAACTTGTTTTGCCACAACTTTGCTTTTAAAACAGATGCCCCAATTAGCCTTATTTGTGTAGCTAAAGCCTAAAAGCCCATCCAAACATAAAGTTAGATAAATTAACTTTCCTCTCGTGGTTTGCAAAATAAAAATGAAGTATGCCGATGTTATTGAACGAATCCTCACCAATGCAAACAGATAGCCATTGCAGAACTAGTACAGTTTTATAATTCGAGAAGCAATTAAGGATAATTATTAAATGGCTTTCCTCATAAATCTTGGTAGCCTAAGACATTTTGGCTTTTTTTATGATTAACTGTAACCACATGCTACATTTCAAGGTAGTCTTCTGTGGGGGCCGGCAGTACTCTCACAGTGATATCATATTATGTTACACATTTTTTGTATAACTCAGTGGTAAATAGTATGGCCCCAAGCATTCATTGACAGCGGATCCCTTGAGTAGCCTCAGAGACATGAGTATGTTTAGGGATGTGGGATGTTGGACGGAGTGTAGTTCAATTGCAGAGAAGGTGCACACTGTGCGTGCATTTAGGACTCTGCTTTCCGGGTTGACCATCTGTGCCCATATAACTTCTTTAATAAAGCCTTTTTTATTGGGAGATAAACATTTGCACATGGTTTAACTTATTTAGCAGACTTACACGTATTTGTGTGGGTGTATGTGAAGGATATAGTTGTGACTTTTACAGTGCCAAGGAACATTTTTACCGTACAGTAGCATCTTAGGTGTTTATCTTACATATTACATATTATTGTGGACTGAAGCATGATTACCTGTTTGGAAAGCACTGCATTAGTTTAGTGCAGAATAGGTGTTTGCCCCAGTCTCAGTTAGGAAGAGCTTCACAAAGTGTGTGCTAACTTTTGAAAAATGCAAACTACCTTTGTGCTCAGCACCACAGTGGGTTTATGCGAAGACTAATGGTTAGGTGTATAAACCACAGAAAGGTAGCTGTACGTGGTTCAATAGGTGTGCAAAGTTGCATTAAACAATTTTTGCAAAGGTAAAAGTTTTTCATGATGCAGCACAAGGTTCACTTTTGGGTCTTTGCCATGCCCAACCTAAACCAATCCATAGGTGTCCCCTCTCTGATTTCTTCCTGCCTGTTAAGTGAGTCATATCTCAAGTAGCCAACATGGTTTTAAACTGATTTCCTACCAGCCAAATGTGCATTCATTCACTCATTGTGATCTTCACCCAAAGGGTATCTAGCCCTGATGCAAAGCATTGAGCAGATACTTACTCCCCAGAGGGGGTGAGAAATATCCACAAAGTCCAGGCTGTTCTCGAGGGGGGCATTTGGCATTGGAGGAACAGTGGACTGGAGAACCGATGTATGATCGCCCAATGCCATTAAAAGAATGTGAACATCTTTGTTAATACAGCCCCAGTCCCATTAATAGGTAGGAGCAGCATTGAAATAAATTGCCATTTTTTTGAGTCCAAGAGCCAGGGTGGAAATTCAATATGTTTCACAGACCTCCATCTGTGCACTTGCAACTGGTGTAGTCAGATTTGCAAAAACAATCCCAACTAATGGGCCAGAATTATGACCGGCAGCGGTTTTGTACACTCGTCACGGCATACGGACCTCCCCTTGTCCATCAAATCCATGCCAAACCTTTTTTCCTTTAGGAAAGCTTAGAAAACATGGCTGTTCTCCTCATGCTAATTTAGCCATCTGGAGGCTTTTCTTTATTCCCTGCTAGCTCAGCCAGTGCCAAGACACCTTTTTGCTAATGGAACACTCTAGAAGAACACTTAAAACATATCATACAATGAAGGGTGGGTTGCATTGCAAAACACTAATTGCAAACCTCTCACTGACTTGAACACGATGGGCACTGATTACGGGTTTAGGTGTTATGTATTGCACATGGTAAATAATGATACCACGGGGTTCATTCTTAATTGTGTGCGATAAATAAGCCTACCATGAATTTGGAGAGAATAGCATGCAGATGTTGGTGTTTAATGCACCACAATCCACATAATATGGTGTGTTAAAATGACTTCTAGAGTGCACAAATACCAGAAGGTGTCTCTGCGTTGACTGCTCCTACGATGAAATGATAGCCTACTTGTTAAAAAAGCCAGATTTTCAATTGTATCCTGATAGCCAATAGGGTAGGAAGGGCTCTAATCTGAGGAGGAAGAGAATTCCATAACTTAGCAGTGGCAACCACAAAGCTTCTGTCACCCCAGTTGGTTCTATATCTTCTGGGGATGGCGAGCAGGTTTACACCAAAAGAGCGCAGGGATCTACTGGGTGTGTAGATCTGCAATAAGTCCTTCAGAAAGTCTGGCCCTTTGCTGTGAATCACCTTATAGGCAATGCACAATGCCTTTAATTTTATTTTGCTTCTAATTGGTACCCAATGACGTTGTCTGATAACCTTAGAAACAGGATCAAATTTAGGTGTGCCAGAAAGCCTCCTAGCAGCTGAGTTCTGTACCAACTAAAGCTTATTTAAAACCGATTCCTGGGCATTGATCAATAAGCTTTTACAATAATCCACTTTGGACATGACCAAAGCGGAGCTTGTTGTCCTCCTAGCTTTAACAGGAATGAAAGGGAACAGTTTCTCCACCATTTTGAGAGTGTAAAAGCAAGAAGAGACCACTGAGTTAACATGGCATTTGTAGGACAGCTTGTCATCTAGGATGGCTCCCAGATTTTTGGCCTTGGTAACTGGGTCAGGGGGTGGTCCCAGTATATCTCGCTGCCAGCGGGGGGACCAGACAGGAGACAGATTTCCAAATACAATTACCTCAGTCTTGAAAGAATTCAGTTTGAGGCAATGTCTGGACATTCAAACGGTGATAGCTAGCATGCCATTGTGAAAGTTAATCGAGACGTTTTCTCCGTTCTTATGAACGGTGAGAACTATTTGGGTGTCGTCGACGTAAGACGTTAGCGCTAGGCCAAAGGATTTGATCACCTGTGCCAGGTTGGTAACATAAATGTTAAATAGCATGGGACTGATGGATGAGCCCTGCATGGGAGAGAGAAGGTGGGAGAGAGAAGATGGGAGAGTCAAAGTTGCCCAAGCTCATTGATTGAGAGTGTTTAGACATAAAGGATGTCAACAAAGATTTGGACTTGTTCCTAATGCATAGAGAGGAGATACGGTTAATCAGGGACCCATGATCAAAAGTATCAAAGGCTGTTGATAAATCTAGCAAAACAAGAGCAGCTGCTCCTCCTCTGTCTAGGGAGAACCTTATCTCATTGGTGGCTTTGATGAGCGAAGGCTCTGTACTATGGCCTATTCGGAAACTGAATTGGATTTTATCCAGCAGCTTGTTATCATAGATGATTTGGTCCAATTGATCATTCATTACCTTTTCAGCAAGTTTGGTGGGCAAAGGGAGACGCACAATGGGTCGATAGTTATTAATGTCCGCAGGGTCCAGGTAAGGTTTTTTTAGTAGCGGAAGAATAGAGGCCTTTTTCCATTGAGAGGGATAGATACCTCAGATGAACATGGTGTTAACAATATTGGCCAAATTGACACCTATAAGGTCCAGAAACAGTTTCAGGACAGCTGGAGGACAAGGATCGAGAGGTGAACCGGATTTTGCAGTGCTCACCATGGGCCTCATGTAGGTAAATGGTATTTACCGATTCGTAAATACCGAATTTTACCGATTCGGTATTTACAAATCGGTAAATGCTATGTAGGTAAATATTCGGTAAAAATTACAATAATCGTTAAGATTCGGTAATTACCGAATCAGTATTTATCGATTCGGTAAAATTACCGAATAGTCAAGGGTGGCAGGGTGGCACTTTGACACCCTGTTGCACCCCTGATCAGTGCTTGTGTGCCATGTGAAACACATACGTGCCACATGGCACAGGTGTACATGCACAGATTTGCATATACACAGGTATTCGTTATTTACCACCAACTAATAGTTGGTGGTAAATAACGAATCCTTAAGGCCCTGTGGCACTGCTTACAGTGCCACCTACATCTCAAGTTACAGATTCGGTAAATTTACCGATTCAGTAATTTACCGAATTGGTAAATTTACCAAATCTGTAATTTTTAAGGCCCCTACATCTCAAACTCCAAATACCGGTCGGTAACGGCCGAAATCGTCCGTTACCGACCGGTATTTGGCCACCTACATATGGCCCCAAATCAGCTATCTGTTCCGAGGAGACCGGCGTGAATTCCCTGAAAGAAAGACTGTCAGGTAGGTCGATGTTCGAATCGGACTGGCTGATGGCAGCGAAGGAAGCAATAAAGTTTGAGTAGATTTGATCTATCTTAGCCTAAAAACCAAGGGCTAAAGAGTCACTAAATGCTTGAGTCGCTATGTTAGCATCCAGAAGGAGCCGCTAATTTGAACAGCACCTAAACAATTGTTTGGGCGGATACAATTTCCCGTGTAAAATAGCTACTCTTCTCCTTTATTAGGAGACGTTTGTAGTTAGCTAAGCTAACTTGAAGTGAGATTTCTCCTGGCTGTCGTAGTCCCGACGCCAGTGTCTCACTTGGTTCCTGCAGTGTTGTTTCTCAAGCCTCAGAGCCTCGAAAAACCAAGGTCTACATGGTACAGTTATATAAAAATATTTCTTTATTGAATAAAAACCATAAATAAAGGCATGCATTTGACATTACCATCCAATCGAAAATTTTAAATGAAAAAACTTCACATCCGGGGCCTCCCCTAACCTCCCTCCTTGTAAAAGCTGATAAAAAGCCCAACCTGGCTAATATCCTGTAAAGTGCATGGCGCATTACCACAGTCCTTCAGCAGGGCCTCCCCAGAATGCCTAGCAATAAATAAGGATTTATAAAGCACGGCTAATCACCTGATTATTCAGGCACTTGCAGGTCCCAGAGGCTCATTCGAACAGCCAGGTCTTGAGGGCCATTTGAAATTCCGGAAGTGAGATGATGGTCCGGAGGTGCTTGGGGAGGCTGTTACAGGTCTTTGCTGCAATGTGGGAGAAGGATCATCCTCCACTTCTGCTTTGGTAAATACGGGGGGCATGAGCAAGTGAAAGGGAGGTGGAGCGTAGTTTTCTCTACGGTTGGTGGAAGTTCAGTGCGGGTCCTTGGTTTTGGTTATGTAGGACCTTGTGTGCATGGGTCAGCAGCTTGAATTGGCACATCTTCTTTAAGGGCAGCCAGTGGAGTTGCCTGAGGTGCAGCATTCCGTATGGTCCGAAGTCTCTGTAGGAGGTGTGCGGCGATTCTTACATAGAGGGCGTTGCCGTAGTTTTGTCAGCTGGTGATGAGGGCCTGTGTCACAGTGCATCTCGTGTTTAGGTGTAGTCACTTGAAGATCTTACGTAGCATGCACAGAGTGAGGATGTAGGTGGAAGAGACAGTGTTGATCTGTGAGTTCATGGTCAGCTTGTTGTCAATGATGCCTCCAAGGTTTCTTGCATGGTTGGAGGGAATGGGTGCCAGTCCTAGGCCTGATTGCCACCAGGAGTCATTCCATGTGTTGCTGCTGCTGTCAAAGATCCGTACTTCTGTTTTGTCTGTGTTCAGCTGCAGGCAGTTGTTCTTCATCCAGTTTGTGATGTTTGTTAGGTATCAGTGGAAGTTGATTCTGGTGGTGGTGGGATTATCGGTGAGTATAAGGATGATTTGGGTGTCGTTTGTGTAGAAAATATGTTGAGACCGTGGGATCTGACGATGTTGGCTTGAGTGGACAATGGTGTTTGGTGCAAGCTAGAGTGCCTAAAGGTCGGACACTTCTGCTTCCCTTCCTAGACTAAGATGTTACTAAGAGGGAGCAACTTGATTAATGTCAGGTGGGTCAGAGTTAGATAGAATTGTAAAGTACATAACCACATATAACCAGGGCCTAATCGTACTGAGAAACGAGGGTAGCTGGGTGCTTAGAGAGCCAGATGCTGCTGCTGCATTTCCCCACCTAGCCTTATGTATTGCTAAAAGAGCCAGCCTCATTTGCACCCGCTGGGTGACAAAAAAATGGAATTACAAAGTGCATTGTGCATAACCCCCATATGTCCAAGGCCTCATCACTGAGGGATGGGGGAAAGCTACTTAGAGAACCAGGCACTATTGCATACTTTCGCAACCTGAACTGATATTTTGGGGAAAAAGAGTCCAGCCTGGTTAACGTCCAATGGAGGCCGCTATACATAAATTGATAAGGTGCATGCTACATACCCTGCATGTTGCCTAAGCCTAAACAAGGCGGTATAGGGGATTAGAGCAGTGTTGTTCTTACTACACCCCCAGAAGCCCACCTTTGGCCTGGACAAGGCAGGAAAGGGGGATTTGAGAACTGTTATTCTTACTGCACACCTTCAACTACTCTTGCCTCGCCTGAGGCCTATGGCCCCATATACAGTCTTTGACCTTCACAAGTTCCTGGAAAATGTCAATAAACTGCACCAGTCGGATGTTAAGCATAACATGGGTGTAGGGACTCCATCACTGATGATCTGTAGGTCCTGAATCCTAGGGTCTTGAAATAACTCCGCACAAGGCTCTCCATTCAAATTCCCCTGTTAAATTTTGGCAGGTTTAACCTGCCGAAATTTAAAGACAGCTGAGGTATTTAACACATCTGATAATTTTTGAATGAGGTCATTACAGCCAAACTCATAATTCCGACCCGTGCCTAAACAGGGGTTTATGCACAGGCCAAAATTAATGGTGCACTCGTAATCAGGGTCTACTACTCTGGGCATTTCACTTCTTGCACAGGAGGTTACAGGTAATTTTTCTGATGCTTAATCCAGTGTAAATGAATTTTATATAGTATGTCTTTGTTCTGTGGTTTGTTGGTCCAAGGTCTTTTTCCGTCCTTGAATGTATTATTTGAGTTAACAAGCCTGTGCGCACTTGCGGTTTCCCTGACTCCATTTTTAAGTGTCTGTGATCCCCTGTAAAAGAGCTGTGAATGCACAGGAGATCAACTTACTGAATTAGGGTGCCAGGAATTCATTCTAACAAGGCAAAAGGAGCAGAAAGAAACTTCGCTGAGACAATACATGGCGAGCAGAATTCAGAACAGTGGTGTTGAAACTTTTTAATGCCGCACCCCCCCATGAAAACACTACTGCCACTCATGTTCTGCTGGTTCGCACTGTTCCTGTGGTAAAATACCACTGTGTAATTAAGTGGCATGATGTCATTTCGAGAATTTCGCATAACAAGCATAAAGTGAAATTCCTGAAATTATGTGAGATTACACCATCATAAAGAGAATTGGCCCGGGCCTAATCACAATGAAGTAACAGACCAATTACATTATCAGAACCCAGAATCTGTATCTTTGCCTTTGACCTTGTACAGTACTATAATGCCATTTGGCTACATTCATATTATATACGTACCACATACATACATACATACATACATATATGAGGAAAAACAGCAATTGGGCTATCCTACCCAAATAGTAGACCATCCTTGAAAAAATTGTGGACATTCCTGATGCATTTCTGACAGTCACTGGCAGAACAATACTCTGTTTAGAATCAATCATTTTTATTGAGCAGCATAACATAGCTCAGCTGCCTACATCCACTGGCCAGCAGAGCAAAATCCAGTAGTACTAACACAGCGTTTGGGTCTACACCCCGGAGGGCAACCCCGCGAGGGCGAATGCAATTCCATGAGGAGCAGTCAGCACAGTCATCAATTTACTGCAATTCAAAATAGAAAGAAGAACAACTAATGAAAACAAAGCCCCCCCCACCCCACCCCCCCTCCCACCACCCTCCTCCGCATCAGCCTCATCTACCCCCTTTACGCTCTAAGTCACACCCTTCCCCCAGCGCCTCCCAGAGCAGTCAAGTCCTTTGGGCTGAACCCGAGGCTCCATTGGGATAAGTTGCAGGATCTGCAGATATTTTGAACACGTTACCTCACGCAGATCTCTGGATAGGAGATGAATGAATGGTTCCCACAACTCTGCATAGTTCGCCCCCTTGCCATCCATGCACAGTGAAAGTCGTTCCATAGCCAATAGATGCCACAGCCGTTGGATCCAATCCCTAGGGTCGGGAGAATCAGTGGATGTCCATTGTGCAAGGATGACTAGGTGCGTACTAACAAAGCCAACGCAATCTGCTTACCCCTCATAGATCGCAAGGGAAACGCTTTTGCATGTGGAAGCCCTAGCAGCACATGTTCAGGAGCCCTAGGGAACGTGATGTGAAACGCATCCTCCAGATCATCAAGGACGGCCTTCCAGTAGTGCTCCAGCTTCGGGCAGTGCCATAGTAGGTGTGTCAAGGTGCCCGGGGCACCACAACCCCTTCAACACAGGCCTGAATGTGTCTGGTCCCAGGACTTAATACGAGCAGGGGTATAGTACCAATATGCCACAACCTTATAGGCTGACTCAGCACCCGCCACATTAGCAGCAGTGTGATGCGCGCGGTAGAACACTCTTTCCCACTCCTTATGCGACAGCGGGCGACCCAATTCCGTTTCTCAGCGAATCTGCGCTTTAGTACGCGGTGCTTTAAGGCAAGCAATGATCATGGCGTATAAGTCAGATATAAGTTTGCGATCATCTTTCTTGCAGACCACCCAACGCTCAAGGGCTGTCAGCGGACGAGACATAGCAGCAACGTTAGGGGGCTGAGTGACCCAATGCGCCACCCGTGAATAAGGAAATGCGTCTGATTCTAAGAGAGAGAAGTGGTCCCGGCGGAGTGAGGGGAACGAGATGAGACCATCAAGATCAAAAATGTGGCCCACTCGCTTGCAACCTTCCTCCCTCCAGCGCTGAAAGAATGGGGACGAGCAGCTAGGTGGGAAGTCTGGGTTGTCTACAATAGGCGTCATAGGCGATGGAAAGGTGGTCCAACCTTTATGCTGCGCCAATTGGTCTCACGCCTTCATAGATGGAGACGTCACAGGCGTAGAATATAGACCCCAAGCTCTGTGCTTTACAAAATCCTGTTGTAGATCCTGCACGTCAGTAGCAGGGACCGACACATTAAGTATCTGCGACTTGGAAAAATTGACTTTAAATCCCGCAACACCACCAAATTCGTGCAATTCTGTCGATAGGTGCCGCAAGGAGGTGCCAGGGTGAGTGAGCGAAAGTATCACATCGTCCGCGCACAGACTGATCTTGTGCATGTCTGCGCCAAATTGAACCCCCTCAATGCCCCCATTGGACCCACTCGCTGAGCAAAGGGCTCCATATAGAGCTCAAAAAGCAACGTGGACAGGGGGCACCCCTGTCTCGTCCCGCGAGAGATGGGAAAAAAAGTAGACTGGCAGCCATTCACCCGGACCGCCCCCGTCGGGGCCGCATACAGGCAGCGAACCCATCTTAGGAAGTTAGCCCCCAGGCCGAAGACCTTCAAAACCGCAAACAGATACGTCCAATCTACGCGGTCAAAGGCCTTCTCCGCGTCTATGGATAAAAAGAGGGCCTGCGAACGAGAGCGATGGACTAGGTCCATGAGATTCAAAAGTCTCTTAGTGTTGTCCCCCCCCTGCCGTGTTGGGATAAATCCTGACTGGTCCGGGTCTATGATACCATCCATTAACGGGCTCAGGCATGCGGCCAGAACACTAGCGAAAAGCTTGGCGTTAATGTTGAGGAGTGAGATTGGGCGGTACGATCCACACTCCATGGGGTCCTTCCCGGGCTTGGGAATGACCGTGATAGCGGCCTCTGACAACAATGCCTGCTTAGCAGAGTGTTAGCACACTTGACATACACGTAGGTCTCCTTGGAATAAAAGTAGCACTAGCCAAAGGGGCTCCAACCTTTTTTGTAATAAGACCTACTCATGTTCAAGACAAATCATCCTGACTTACTATTATTATCAGTGCAGTAACAGTAATCATATTAAAGAAGATTACATTATTGCCAACAATATGGAAGATTACCCACCGTAATCACATCAGTTCATCAGGCAGAGTTGCCAACAGTAATGTAAAAAATGCTTTATCAATGTGGAATACCTGTATGTTTGGAATACATAACAGCCATATCTGCAATGCACTTGGCACCAAGATAATAATATGTGTAATAAGTCCTCCCACTGCCCCATGATTTATCACTCAAATAACAGCTTTACATTTATTTTGGAAATTCAACAAAATCCAACGATTTTTCTCCTAACATCAGCTTATGAGTTTAGAAATACACACACTTTCGTCTCAATAACACATTAATTTTTGGTACACATATTAATTCAACTAAGAAAATTATTGTAATTGAGTTATGTTATGTTACAATTTCTTGTTTAGCGCACGGCTGCCCCAGCAAAGGGGCGTCCCGGCGCTTGATCAGAAGAGAGAACATATACACAGCCAACAAAGAGAGCACAACACAGCCAGCTACTGACAGAAGAGGTGTGTCTTGATGGCCTTTCTAAAAGCCAAAAGGTCATTTAAACTCCGGATCTGCAGTGGTATTCCAGAGTTTTGCAGCCAGGTAGCGGAAGGAACGTCCTCCCGTCAGAGCCAGCTTTACTCGAGGAACTACAGCCAAACACTGTCCCACCGATCTAAGAGCTCTACGAGGAGAGTACCTCGTCATCAAGGGGTAGAGCATGGGGGGTGAGTCCATTGTCAAGATTTTAAAAGCAAGACACAGAGTCTTGAAATGGATTCTTTTGTTGATAGGAAGCCAGTGTAGCTTTGAGAGCGTTTCAGTCACTGATTTGTACCAGGGGAGACCAGTCAGGGCACGTGCCGCTGCTTTCTGGACGCGTTGTAAACGAGCCTTCTCCGTCTGGTTCGCTCCCAGAAACAGAGAACTTGCGTAGTCCAGTCGTGAAAGGATTGTAGACTGCACCACAAGCTGACGCGTAGGCGGATCAACATTTTTTAGTATTGGCCTCAGATTTCGCAAGATTCCAAAACACATGGCGGCAACTTTCTTAGTATGGACAACAAAACTTAGTGAGGAGTCGAACCAGACTCCTAGATTTTTAACTTCCTTCTTTGGTTCTGGAGGGTTGCCAAGGGTGTCTGGCCACCATCACTCCATGCTGCAGCATTTTTGCCGACTACCAACACCTCCGTCTTGTCAGCATTAAGCTGAAGATAATTCGCCGTCAGCCATGCTGTTACTGCAGTAAGGCGCTGTTTAAAATTGTGCGCTTTTGCCCCGGCTTTGTCACTCAGCATCACCACCAGCTGAGTGTCGTCCGCGTATGAGACTATGGACAGGTCCCACCATTTGGCGACCTCAGCCAATGGCTGGACATACAGATTGAAAAGCGTCGGGCTGAGCGCGGAGCCTTGGGGTACGCCTTGCTCAATGCTACATTCTTTATACAGAAACGGTGGGGTGGAGACCCGAAAGGATCTACCGGTCAAAAAAAGCTTTGAACCATGCCAGGGCTTGTCCCACCACCCCCACCGTCTCCAGTCTATGTAGCAGAACCTCGCGTGACACCGTATCGAAGGCAGCACTGAGATCTAATAAGATCAGTGCTGCCGTCTGCCCGGAATCCAGAATGGTTCGGAGATGTTCTGTCACACTGAGAAGGGCAGTTTCCGTGCTGTGTCCAGCACGGAATCCGTGCTGGGAGGCATCCAGGATGTTATAAGAATGGAGATGTTGAGTCAAAACAGAATTGACATAGGACTCCGCAACCTTCGCAGGCCAAGGAAGCAGCGAGATGGGTCTAAAATTCTCCGGCCTAGTTGGCTGTGATGCACCCAGGAATGCTAGTAATATTAGATGAAGAGAAATCAGTAGTTCACAAGCTACTCGTTGAAGAATCCTGTCCTAGCCAAATTCAGTGGCGTAGCAAGGTCAGGTGGTACCCAGTATGGAAAATTTATTGTCTCCCCTGGTACGGAAAATTTATTGTCACCCCCCAATCCTCACATTGACATTTTTAAAGAAAGTAGGAAAAATAAGATACTTAGAGTTATAAGTGTAATTTTTTTTATTTTAAAAACACATATTTTTGCCATTTTGTCACCCCCTTCAGTGATGACACCCGGGGCCTTCCTACACCGCTGGCCAAAATTTGACTATCTTAACTTACATGGGCCATTGCTGGCATAATTATCAACCATGACCAGGCACAATGGTGGGAATGCCATAATGGTGCCTAAAATGTCAATTGTGGACAAACTTGATATATTTGTGTTATTCCCTAGCTTAACAGTAACCTTGGCCCAATGGGGCCCAATATAGGATTGTGCACATTTGTGAGTTAATTGTGGCTATTCATGTATATTATGGGGTTATAGCAACACAATGCCAACCTTGACATATTGTGGGCATTCTTAACATAATTCTGGCTATCGTTATCATACATTAGTTGAAGTCCGTTCATATAAAGGACATAATTGGTATTTGATAATAAATGACCATGAAAGTCAGAATTTATTCGTGTGTGGGAGTACTACATGAGACTAATGGCAAGCACATAGGGTCATATTATCAAGGACCGGTGTTAAAATTATCGCCGTTTTATCGGCAGGAAACTGCCGATAAAACGGCGATAATGGGCTTGATAATACGCCCTTGTTAATTCCTATAGAAGCCCATGTTAACACCAGAACATGGGCTTCTATGGGAATTATCAAGGGCGTATTATCAAGCCCATTATAGCCGTTTTATCGGCAGAACAGCGATAATTTTAACACCGGTCCTTGATAATATGTCCCATAGTTTGTAACCAAAAAAGTTATTTATTGAAAATGTAAAGCTCTGATTTCAAAACATTCAGCCTTCTATTGTCAACATCGTTCACCTGGGAGACCAGGCACTACTGATTCTCCTAAATTAGGCGGCGACGTTTGACCTTTTAAACCACACAATCTTTCTTAATAGAATAGTGAAAGACGAGAACCAATTATGGTGTATTAATGTTATGTGTGCAGTGCCATGTATTACAAATGAATTACATGATTGTGGTGTTATGTGTCTTGAATTTGGAAGGTCTTTGTAAAAAAAAATCTGGTTGCTTAAGAAAAGAAGATATGAGCAGAAGAAGTAAGTTATGAGTAGGCTGATGGTTCAAGAGAGAGAGAGAGAGAGAGAGAGATAGAGAGAGAGAGGGAGAGAAATTGCGTCAGAGTGTGTGTGTGTGTGTGCACGTACGTGTGTGTGTGTGTGTGTGCTGTGCATGCGCGCAATGAGCACGATTATCTGCCTGGTGACAGAACCTGGCCCTGCTAAGGGAGTGAATATTAAATATAGTCTCTTAAAGATATACTAGACTCAGTAAAATCCCAGTGGGTAGGAGGAAGATAGCTTCTGCCCTCGTTGCAGTTTCCGCACCCAGAACACAGCTAGTCCCCTCTCCCAGTTTGATACTTCCACCTCTGGGCGCAAAAGTTGAAAAGGGCGATAGTTGACAGATAGATCCCCTTTCATTTGCATAGGTGCTCTCTCTTCTAGGAGGGTAGAAGTGTCATGATTAGAGAAGTGCTCTGCATGAAGTGCTCCGCATTGCTGTAGATCATGCCTTTTCACTCACCCAGTTTACTATGCCTTGGTCTAAGCGAGTGCTCTAGAGTGGCCATCATACCTGTGTCCCAATGCTAGGTTGAAACTGCTTGTATTATAGATTTTCACTTATGTGAAACATCAAGTTTCCTCATCAACTTTAGATCATTCATGCAAGCACTGGCATTTATTATATTAATACAAGGGTAGGAGGACACCATTAAACATACCATACATAAGATATTTGCCATTCTTGATAATGTGGGAAACTCAAAGCATGGTGTAAATTAAGTAAAATGACTAAAAGGATGATCGAAATTATTCTGCACCGATCGATCACAGATTTGTGGTGCTTAAGGTTTACTTTGTAAAGGAAATATCTTTTTGAAACCTGTCAAACAAATAATGCACCTTTCAAACTTGACCAAACATAGAAAAGCAAAAGACTGTATATTATTTTCGAGTATTATAGCTGCATTCACAGTGTTCTGCTTTACTGCACCCATCATGACACAAAAAAGTGTATTCTGGATTTTCTGGAATTCTGTTGTCTTATGTGGTACATTGTTTGAGCTATGGGTTACAACGTTTCTCTTTCTTTTAAAAAGTTATTTCAAATAGCGGTGGAATAAAAATCTTTACCTAAAACTATTTTCTGAACATAAACATGCACGGTAAAGCCGAGTACTTTGGATGTACTTGTTAGCGATATTAATTCAAACGTAATTCTAAGTAGATCCTTCTAAATTTCCATGCGTTTTTTTTTACTCATTTGTACAATATTTGTATTATTTTTACACGGGCTCAAAAGTTAAATTTCCCTTCTAAAGTAAAAACTCTGACGGGCTAGGGAGAGGCAAATTCTTTTTAAGCCAACTATCTGTTTTAAGTCGACACACAAATAATATACATTATAAATGGGGCTAAGAAAAAAAAATGAGAGGTCACTATAACCATTTTTGAAGTAATAGCTTCGGTTGTGCTAAGTTGTGTGATTTGTACCTTTGCTATTTTTTAATATTTCAGTGCACCACAAGGTGTGAAACTTCCAAAGGTTTTTTGTTTAAAAAAAGAATCTATTCAGAGGCCAATGACTGCAACAGAAAACCATTACAGCGGCATTGAAGGGTCACACAGAGCCATGGGTGGGCTGCCACTGCTCTGCGGCATCACCTGTTCCATACTCCAACTCCTGAGCAACATCCTGCATGCCACCAAGAGGCCTTAGTGGGCAAGATCTATTGATAAGCATGTTCCCAAGCTTTATTTATTACACTGAAACAGTGCACTACATTTGTTTGCCGACCTTTAAGGGCGGCACTACCTTTGGAATGCACTCCTTTAATGAAAATGTATAAAAAATAAATTGCACTAGGTATAGGTTGACTGTGTAGTATTAAAAATATAACTTTTGAAACCACTGAAAGCACTTAAACACGTTGGGCCTGAATCACAAATTGCATTTTGTAGCACATTATGAAGTACCACCGGAGTACTAATTACTTACTCCAAAATGTAATTCACAAACCTAAGAGTGGAAATCTCTATCTCTGCGTCGGGTATCTTTTCTATGGGGAAATCTTCATACACACATTTTGCAGCAGCCTATCTTATGCTCCGTTCAGCCTCTCTTGTACTGTGCGTAATGCATGTTTTAGGTCTATCATTCGAGACCTCTTGTATATACTTTAGTATTTACTTTGTGGGCTCTGGAGATCAGTCCTAGGACTTGTCTGCTTCCGCTTAGGGACTCTTTTCTGTTGATCTGCCTCTATTTAACTGTCTTGATAGAAAACAACCAGTAGAGGTCAGTAAAATACCAGAATTGCTTTCTGCTTGTTCCACTGCCTCTATTTAACTGTCTTGATAGAAAACGACCAGTAGAGGTCAGTAAAATACCAGAATTGCTTTCTTCTGAGGGACTTTCTTTTTCTAAAATTTTCTGGCAACTGCCTTTATTTAACTTTCTTGATAGAAAATGACCAGCAGAGGTCAGTAAAATACCAGAATCACTTTAGCATTCTCTAGATTCCAGTCCATAGAAATTGTCTTCCACGAGCACCCATAGACAATAATATTTTTTTCAAATCTTGTATTTTCAGTGATATGACCACCGAAGGCCCTGATTTTATATTAAAACAGAGCTTTGAACTATACCATTTCCCACTGAAAGGCAATATTTCTCTCCATGTGTTCCCATGCCTGGTGTGTCACACACTTTGGTGCTTACTTTCAATCCATGTTAAAGAACAGTAGATGTTTACGCACCCAGGTTAATGTGCTGCATGGCTAAATACATATAAGGTCCCAAAGGCGAGACCGATTGCATTGCAAATGCTTTTTTTAAATTATGTAAATTCATGGCAGTCTATCTTATAGTGCCTGTAATGCATTTTTTAAACTAATGATGTAGATATTCAAAGTGCTTTTTGTCATAGGCTAGGACCTCATAGCACTATAAATACACATATCACTATTCCCCAGTGCATCAATCAGGTTTCAAATGACAGACCCTCAGGTTACACCCACAGACATCTGCAGTACTTGCATTCACAAACTGAGCTTTCCTACTAGAACAATGCATTTTCCACAGATCTGTTTAATTTGCATTTATTTTTCATTAAGGGTGTGTAAACTATATTTTATATGCAGTTGCCTGTACTTCAAAGGCCAAAATAATTACAGATTATATTGCTCTTTCTAGCAATATCGACGACCCTGACACTACACTCATGGATACCATTACCATTGAACTCAGTGTCACAGTTCCCATACTTTATATGCACTTCTACCGCTGACGCCACCCTGCCCGAGTTGGCTGGCCCATTCTTCTCCATTCCACCTCAGCCCTGAACTGTCCACTACTACTGAAAAACATCCCTTGCCTCCCAGCCTGCCAACCCACAGCATCTCTTGATGTCCACATTATAGGTTCCCTCTCTCATCCCTGCACTGGGGTGAATCGCTGTCGGTCACTACTTACTACAGGATGCAGAGTTTTCAAGACTGCTGGCATCCTGTGTCATCAACTTCTGCCCTAGAAGGGTCTGACGTGTTTCTACTTCGCCTTTGAAGTTGGAAACGTCACTTGCTTATGTAGAAGCAAAACCTCTCGACTTCTCCCTAGTACATGACAAAAATAGAAACTTTGAACACCCCTAGTAAACACACCTTCTAAGTGAGTCCACAGTCTCCTGTGTCTTATGTGTAACTTTTTCATTTTAAAATACGTAAGTGGTGAGTTAAAGCCTTTTACTGGCCATGCTTACATTTTGAACGATTGCTAGACTTCCAACTAAGTGCGTGGCATTAAGGAATTATAGATCACAAAATATATTTTTGTTTCTCTTGTATTTTCAGGGGAAATGTTTTTTCTTTGAAAACTTTTTAGATCGCCACGGTTTTTGTGGGCATGAGGCATAATGGTGCACTCTTATGTCCTATCTTGTATTTACTGCACTTACATGATTGGGGGGATTTTAAAGACATTTTAAAGCTGTCTTTTTGTTACTTTCTTATTTTCATAGAAATGTCTTCCCGTGGAATTGGGATATATTAGAGGTGGGCGAGACAGCGAAAGCTCCAGCAAGACTCAAGCCAGTTGCCTGGCTCTGTTTCGGCTCCAGATCCATTAAGCAACAGTAGCGGGTACTACCAAAAAGAGTGGTGAGGTGTTGGGGAGGAGTGTAATAAAGAACAAGCATTGGCATAGCCAATAGGTCTCGCCTTTGGGACCTTAAAAGTGTTCTTTGGACGCCGAGCTGAAGTTTGGAGGAGGCTTACAGATCCACCCAACACACTGACATGTATGGAAAGTGGATACTGCATAATCACCTGTTGTCACACGGACTGCTTAATAGGGGTCCATCTCCAGGCAGAAGGAGCCAAACAGGTTTGAAAAGCAATCATGTCTTTGTTCATTCCAAAAAGTACAACTTAGTTGATTTAATAAAGAACATCCTTAGATGCTTGGCTTTAAGTAGTTAACTGATCAGAAACAGCGAAGCAAAGGTAGTTGTGGGAATTTTTGAGCAGACAAAATTCAAATTAAGAAGGCGTAATTCATATACTTTAGGAATTTTGAGCTATGTGAAATGTCCAAACTAATGGTATTAAGCCACTTCATGTAACTATGCAGCATTCGCTGTCAATAAAGCATGGCAACAACAGAACACAAGCAGCTGTTCGCAGTTTGTTCATTTTGTCTCACTTTTTTTAGCACAAAATGCTTTCCTACATCAAAAAATGAACGCAGAAGCAGTTTGCACCAACTTATTGGGCTGAAAGACATATATGCATTTTGCGTCATGTTATTTGGTAGACATTTCACGTAATTACGGGAGAGCCAATTGCGCAGTCCCCCGTGTATGGTCCAACTTGATTTCAAGGAAAATGACAGCTTTTGAGGGGGCCATCAACAGTAGATGTGTCAAAAGCGAACAGGTGCAAATCTGTGCCAGACCATACTGAAGCACTGAGAAGTGAAGTAAAGAGGCTGCGACCGTAGCGAGTATGAGCCCGACTTTCCACTTCGGTTACAGCCACGCAAAGGCACCCGCACGATTCTGCATGAAAAAGCAGAGATGTGCTGTGAAAACATAGGAGGCGTGCAGCAGTGGATCGAGTGTCGTGTTCAGGGTCTCTGAAATTAGGGAACACAAAACGACGAGCGAAGTGTAGTAAACCTGTAGTCGCGCTGCGAAAAGAGAACTAGACTTAAATCGCATCTGAGCCCTATGAGTGTTAAGTGGCCAGTTTCGTAGCCCGCTCCACAAGGCGGGGGATGGGACGAAATGCCCCGGAGCCTTCTTGATGAATAATGTACACAGAGAGGCAGAACTCATCCTCCTGAAACGGAAGAGAAGCATGCCAGCGTAAGGACAAGATGAAGCTGATACCCACCCTACAACGCGAAGCCAAGGTCCCATTTACCATTGGTGAGGCTGTTCTGGTTCGACTCCCACTTTTGATGTCGTGTTCTGGTGCCTAGGGCAGGTTATTGTGAACACGTTATGAAAAGCAAGAAATAACAAACTCGGAAAACAAGCACTCATTAAATATGTTTGTAGGCATAAAGAGATTTAATTCCTAGCATATTCATACCGCTCATGGCTGGGGAAAACAGCTGTGGGGAACACAAAATAAAGGAAAGATGAATGGACTAACTCTTGGTGAAAATGTAACTGTTTCCTCGAAGAAAGAAGGTCTCCTTTTGAAAAGCCTGCACTCTTGAACGTAACCCCCGAAGATCGGATGGCTGCACAGTAGATGATTCAATTTAGATATATTTTTTAATTCAGCAAGGAGAAGACCTTCATAAGGGGATTGCATATCCTATGTTCAACAAGCACGTGAGTGGTGCGCATGTGCGCGCCACAGCAAGACATCTGTTTTGCATTATCACGCACGCATCTGCGCACGATAATTCAACACAGATGTCGCCCATGCGGGTAACCGGGTAACCGCAAGCAATAGGCAGTGGCTGCCTTTGCCCAATTGCGTGCTGTCTTTCATAGAAAGATGCACGCAAAGCCCAATAGCCTGTGCAAAAAAACAACAACACACGCACGAGCAAGTGGTGAGCTTGGTAAGCTTTCTAAAGCCCCTTACTATAAGTCTCGCAAGCAGCGCATGCGCACTGCTCTAGGCTTGACCTAAAAAGGACTTACGTTTATCGACCAGCCAGCCGTCTTTCCTTCGAATCCGTCATCGTCCTCTTCATCATCCTGTCCCGGCTGGCAGCAGGAAGCACCCGGGCAAACAGGCTCCCCTGAGTCAATCACAGCGCTGCCATGCAGCATTGTGATTGTTCTGAGCGCCGTAGTTCGACAATCAGTCAGGAGAAGGGAGCCAGTGCATGTTCCTCACCAGTCTGTGTAATGCAGCCTGGTGGGAACATGCAAAGTGCGCTTGAACTGTTTGGTCAGCCCAAGTGAGATGGCCAAACAATTCATGAACACTTAGGGAGTGCAAATCACTCTTACCCCGCTCTGGTCATCCTTGCCCCGCCCCACCACTGACTGCAATAGGAAAAATTAAATGATAATAACAGTATGATATTATCATTTTATTTTTCCTTTTGAGCAGTGGGCTGACGCTTGTCCGCCTTAGCGGAGGTGCCTGCCCAGCCTAGCAACCACAAGTCCAAGATGAGCTTAGCTTTCATTGGAAGCAATGTGGCCCAGTGGCTGCAGCTGCCTTCTGTGTAATGTCAAGAACCAGGTTCGGATCACAGCAAAGGCTCAGCATTCTGTGAATCCTGCAGACCCCCCTGTGCTGAAAAAAGGGGTAACTAGTCTGTCTGTTGAGCACACACCGGAGGCGATGTTTGTGCTATGTAAAAATGTAAAAATAAGGTGTATTTCACCTGTCACCCTTGTTTTAAATTCATACTCCAAGAATAAAAGGCAACACATTCACCTTTGATGTCAGAAACAGATACCGATCCAGTGGCTAAATAGCAGCGTGAAATCTGAAAATTTGAGACCCATCCCAGCATCCTTGCTTGACTAAATAGTGCAGTCACGGCTCCTGCGTGGAGTGCTGTGGGGCGGTGGGGTGGGGCGGGGCGGGGAGGGGCAGAGTGGGGGTAGTAAACTCCATCATACTGCCGACCGGAGTTAAGTACATAAACAAAAAAATAAAATGAATTACGTTGCGCGCACTTCAACGCCATATGCCAGAGTTTACTCCCCCCCCCACCCTGCCCCTCCCCATCACGCCCCACCACCCTATTGCACTCCCTCAAGGATCCGCGACTGAAATGGGGTGATCTAAGGCAAATACTCTATTTCACTGAGTCCTTATTTTGGTCTTTATCATATATGAGAGCAACTTGAAATATGAGAATTCCAGATGTGTGCTGTTCAAAAACCTCTTTTGTGTATCATATAACAGACCATAATGTTGCTCCTTCTGTAATCAGAATCTAGGATGTGTATAGGGTGCACCTTACCTCTGATTTGCCTCCTACTTCACTAATGCCATTGCCATCAGGGCAGGGGCAGGACGTTTCTCAGTTCATATTTAAACTCCTTTTTAATAAACACTTCTCAAATAATCTGATGTTCTCAGGGAAAACACCTCCATGTGTTAAAGAAATAAAATTTTTAAATTGTTTAAGACACCTTATCATATTCTAAGATGATCTTTGTTTTATGATTTACATGCAGCAGTCGAAGTGGGGAAAAAAGTAAGGGAACTGTGGCCAGAGAATCAGAGGGAGGGAATATTTCTCCTAACCAGTTACAGCTTATTATGTTATTTAATTCAACCAATGGATACTCATGATTATTTAAGGTTTAATATGAATTATTGACATTTAAATACATTCATTAAGTGGGATATGTTTCCAATCACAGAATGTCCCAAATACACGTAAAAGTGAAATCACGAGCCATGCAGTTTCTGTCATTAGCACTTCTCCCTTTTTCCACGAGAGCAGTTAAAAATAAATAGCAAAATATCCTAGTTTGCAAATGTTTTCTATATAATTATAGTTCAGCCATATTTGCCATATAATACATCATCCACTGCATAATATTACAGTTTTAACTAATACATTGTTTGTAGCTCAAACGGATAAAAAATTACTAAAAAATGCGACTTGTGTTGTTGCAAACTGGACAGCCCTTTGCAAAGGTTGACTGATCACCTTTCTCACTGCTGCATTTTTATGTTACACTGGTACTAATAAGACAAAGTCTTTGCAGAGACTATTATCATGTGTAAAAATGTCAAAATAATAAAGTATCAGAAAATATATTGCATTACGCTGCAGCCTTTTTTTGCTGCATAATTTAGCCAACACTACGACATAATTGTGTCCCCCCAATGCTGCATAATTCCAGTGGCTCCACAGCAGGCAGCACATGTTAAAAGTGCTTGTGCATGAAGCAGAGAGACTGTGAAGTTTGCAAACTTAGGGGTCAATTAGGATGGCGGACAGTTCGCCCCCGCCATGCAGGCGGTGGCGATCCGTCCGCCATCATTGCCCGTCCGCCACCTATTTCCCCCCGCCAGATTACAATGGCGTGGGGGACCGTGGCGGATGGGAAGACCGTTCGCCGCATTTCCGTCGCGATCGCCTTGCAGAAAAGCTCTAATATGGTGGTGATGTCTATCAGACACCCCCAGCCATATTAGGATGCGCTGGGGGATATGCATTTCCGTGGCGGCATTAGGCATACGGTTCTTGCATTGGGGGCCCGTTGGGGGGTGCAAATGGGGGGTATCTGTGGTACCCCCCTGCGTTTCAAAATACAACATGGCAGGCACCGCGCGGTGCCTGTCATGTTGTGCTTTGAAACGCTAAACATGCATTTCAGCACCGCCCGCCGCAATGTTAAAAAAGCGGGATGCACCCGCCACTGTAGCGGGTGCACCCTAATTCCACGGACGGGACCTCCGCACCTGTGGCAGACGGTCCCGTCCTCAAACAGGATGGCGGACGGACTTTGTCCGTCTGCCATCCTAATGGACCTCTTAGTTTGGTGTGCAGGCAAATCCCTCATTGCGGACCCCTGCAGCAACTACTGCTGAAACAAGGCCAATGGAGGTACCAATGGGTGAGGCGGACTGGCCCCCCAAGGGCAGAGCCAGCTTTAGCGCTGGTGGCGCCCTCTGCAACAATGTTTGTTGGTGTGCACCAATGACCCCCTACACCATGGACTCCCTCACTACCACCCTTTACCAGAGCCCCTCAAGTCTCCATAACCACACTCTCTTTCAGATGTATTTAATTTGATCTACATTATTGTGTACGGTGTTAGAGCACTTTACATCACACGCATTACACACCGACAATCAATCAAACATGTGTAAATCACTGTATAGGAAATGTTACATAAGACAAAGAACTACATGGTGTAGGAGTCACATAAAAACCATACTAGTAGGCAATGTAGTTAAATTGTGATTGGTCTAGAGAAACACAAACTACGAATTTAAAATGCAATACCCTGGTTGGGGGTTCTCTTTAATAATCAGAGTGGATTACTATCCAAATTAACACTTTTTGCTAAGCATGGGTGTTGAAAATGGCAATGTATATGTACATAAGCGGCGTTCATTTGTGTTCACTGCACCCCCTTGTTGTAAGCAGAATGGATATCACTAAACACTGACTGTGTTATCCCGCCAGCATAGACCCATGCACACACACGTACACGACAGCCATTTTAGACACCATGGCCTCTCTGCCCATCTGTTCCCGGCACCCCTCCCCGCGCGCACTGCTCATGCATCGGCCACAAGACCCTCTCCCTCTGCGTGACCCTACTCTAGAAATAGCACTCCTGCTTGACCCACACCCCCCATTTCCTCCCAAGAACACCCTTCCCCTCAGCTGACAACCCCCCCCCGGCTGCACTTGGCCTCTCGAACCGGTCCCAAGTCCTAAGACCAAGCCTCGTGAATGTACACCCCCCCCCCTTTTCCTTGCCCAGCATAACAAAACCGTGATACACCAACCAACGTGCCCGATCTTATCGCCTGCCCAACCTTTGATCTGATCATCCCCTCCTGCCCTCGTGTCCGGTAGGAATGTCCGGCTGAGAGATCACAATCTCTTGTTACATTCAGGAGGGGAGGATGACATTTGAGCGACTGGTATGGGAATAGGCCTGAAGCTGGGATTCCAAGCATGCTTTTTCCTACTTCAAAGCGTCTTTATTGCAATAAGGAATGTTTGTGCATCATAAACATGTGTATAAAAGACGAAGCCTCAGAGAAACTTGTTAGAGCACCTCCTGAAGACACTATGCGAGTGTCCGAAATGACAGGCTCTCCTCATGAGAAATAAAACTCTATTCTTGTTTTCCTGCTTCCAGCGCCCGTCTCTTTATTTGGTAATTGTTCAAGATGGGAACTAAGAGGCGTTCTGCACCAGCAGCCTGGGCATCAGGTGCGTTATGGGCTGACTTTTCCACAATTGGCGTCCCAACGCGGGGCCCATCAGCGACATAAGGTCCGGTAAGAGAGGTCCAGACGATGGGGTGAACATCTAAATGATTGGAGTATACCTGCCTTGAGAGGGCCCTCGTCCGGCTGCCGATTGAATGAACTTCACCGATTCCAAACGGACCTCTCTCAAGTGACCTATTGTCCTGACTGGAATCCCACAGGAATGCTGCGGTAAACACATGGAGAAAGAGAACGATTGGGCGCTGGAAAAGGGAAGGCGAAGAATTGCCCACACGGTCCGGTCCGGGTAAGGTTAAGTAGGACCTCTGGGCGCAAAAGTTGAAAAGGGCGATAGTTGACAGATAGATCCCCTTTCATTTGCATAGGTGCTCTCTCTTCTAGGAGGGTAGAAGTGTCATGATTAGAGAAGTGCTCTGCATGAAGTGCTCCGCATTGCTGTAGATCATGCCTTTTCACTCACCCAGTTTACTATGCCTTGGTCTAAGCGAGTGCTCTAGAGTGGCCATTATGCCTGTGGCCCAATGCTAGATTGAAACTGCTTGTATTATAGATTTTCACTTATGTGAAACATCAAGTTTCCTCATCAACTTTAGATCATTCATGCAAGCACTGGCATTTATTATATTAATACAAGGGTAGGAGGACACCATTAAACATACCATACATAAGATATTTGCCATTCTTGATAATGTGGGAAACTCAAAGCATGGTGTAAATTAAGTAAAATGACTAAAAGGATGATCGAAATTATTCTGCACCGATCGATCACAGATTTGTGGTGCTTAAGGTTTACTTTGTAAAGGAAATATCTTTTTGAAACCTGTCAAACAAATAATGCACCTTTCAAACTTGACCAAACATAGAAAAGCAAAAGACTGTATATTATTTTCGAGTATTATAGCTGCATTCACAGTGTTCTGCTTTACTGCACCCATCATGACACAAAAAAGTGTATTCTGGATTTTCTGGAATTCTGTTGTCTTATGTGGTACATTGTTTGAGCTATGGGTTACAACGTTTCTCTTTCTTTTAAAAAGTTATTTCAAATAGCGGTGGAATAAAAATCTTTACCTAAAACTATTTTCTGAACATAAACATGCACGGTAAAGCCGAGTACTTTGGATGTACTTGTTAGCGATATTAATTCAAACGTAATTCTAAGTAGATCCTTCTAAATTTCCATGCGTTTTTTTTTACTCATTTGTACAATATTTGTATTATTTTTACACGGGCTCAAAAGTTAAATTTCCCTTCTAAAGTAAAAACTCTGACGGGCTAGGGAGAGGCAAATTCTTTTTAAGCCAACTATCTGTTTTAAGTCGACACACAAATAATATACATTATAAATGGGGCTAAGAAAAAAAAATGAGAGGTCACTATAACCATTTTTGAAGTAATAGCTTCGGTTGTGCTAAGTTGTGTGATTTGTACCTTTGCTATTTTTTAATATTTCAGTGCACCACAAGGTGTGAAACTTCCAAAGGTTTTTTGTTTAAAAAAAGAATCTATTCAGAGGCCAATGACTGCAACAGAAAACCATTACAGCGGCATTGAAGGGTCACACAGAGCCATGGGTGGGCTGCCACTGCTCTGCGGCATCACCTGTTCCATACTCCAACTCCTGAGCAACATCCTGCATGCCACCAAGAGGCCTTAGTGGGCAAGATCTATTGATAAGCATGTTCCCAAGCTTTATTTATTACACTGAAACAGTGCACTACATTTGTTTGCCGACCTTTAAGGGCGGCACTACCTTTGGAATGCACTCCTTTAATGAAAATGTATAAAAAATAAATTGCACTAGGTATAGGTTGACTGTGTAGTATTAAAAATATAACTTTTGAAACCACTGAAAGCACTTAAACACGTTGGGCCTGAATCACAAATTGCATTTTGTAGCACATTATGAAGTACCACCGGAGTACTAATTACTTACTCCAAAATGTAATTCACAAACCTAAGAGTGGAAATCTCTATCTCTGCGTCGGGTATCTTTTCTATGGGGAAATCTTCATACACACATTTTGCAGCAGCCTATCTTATGCTCCGTTCAGCCTCTCTTGTACTGTGCGTAATGCATGTTTTAGGTCTATCATTCGAGACCTCTTGTATATACTTTAGTATTTACTTTGTGGGCTCTGGAGATCAGTCCTAGGACTTGTCTGCTTCCGCTTAGGGACTCTTTTCTGTTGATCTGCCTCTATTTAACTGTCTTGATAGAAAACAACCAGTAGAGGTCAGTAAAATACCAGAATTGCTTTCTGCTTGTTCCACTGCCTCTATTTAACTGTCTTGATAGAAAACGACCAGTAGAGGTCAGTAAAATACCAGAATTGCTTTCTTCTGAGGGACTTTCTTTTTCTAAAATTTTCTGGCAACTGCCTCTATTTAACTTTCTTGATAGAAAATGACCAGCAGAGGTCAGTAAAATACCAGAATCACTTTAGCATTCTCTAGATTCCAGTCCATAGAAATTGTCTTCCACGAGCACCCATTTACAATAATATTTTTTTCAAATCTTGTATTTTCAGTGATATGACCACCGAAGGCCCTGATTTTATATTAAAACAGAGCTTTGAACTATACCATTTCCCACTGAAAGGCAATATTTCTCTCCATGTGTTCCCATGCCTGGTGTGTCACACACTTTGGTGCTTACTTTCCCTCCATGTTAAAGAACAGTAGATGTTTACGCACCCAGGTTAATGTGCTGCATGGCTAAATACATATAAGGTCCCAAAGGCGAGACCGATTGCATTGCAAATGCTTTTTTTAAATTATGTAAATTCATGGGAGTCTATCTTATAGTGCCTGTAATGCATTTTTTAAACTAATGATGTAGATATTCAAAGTGCTTTTTGTCATAGGCTAGGACCTCATAGCACTATAAATACACATATCACTATTCCCCAGTGCATCAATCAGGTTTCAAATGACAGACCCTCAGGTTACACCCACAGACATCTGCAGTACTTGCATTCACAAACTGAGCTTTCCTACTAGAACAATGCATTTTCCACAGATCTGTTTAATTTGCATTTATTTTTCATTAAGGGTGTGTAAACTATATTTTATATGCAGTTGCCTGTACTTCAAAGGCCAAAATAATTACAGATTATATTGCTCTTTCTAGCAATATCGACGACCCTGACAGTCTCCTGTGTCTTATGTGTAACTTTTTCATTTTAAAATACGTAAGTGGTGAGTTAAAGCCTTTTACTGGCCATGCTTACATTTTGAACGATTGCTAGACTTCCAACTAAGTGCGTGGCATTAAGGAATTATAGATCACAACATATATTTTTGTTTCTCTTGTATTTTCAGGGGAAATGTTTTTTTTTTGAAAACTTTTTAGATCGCCACGGTTTTTGTGGGCATGAGGCATAATGGTGCACTCTTATGTCCTATCTTGTATTTACTGCACTTACATGATTTGGGGGATTTTAAAGACATTTTAAAGCTGTCTTTTTGTTACTTTCTTATTTTCATAGAAATGTCTTCCCGTGGAATTGGGATATATTAGAGGTGGGCGAGACAGCGAAAGCTCCAGCAAGACTCAAGCCAGTTGCCTGGCTCTGTTTCGGCTCCAGATCCATTAAGCAACAGTAGCGGGTACTACCAAAAAGAGTGGTGAGGTGTTGGGGAGGAGTGTAATAAAGAACAAGCATTGGCATAGCCAATAGGTCTCGCCTTTGGGACCTTAAAAGTGTTCTTTGGACGCCGAGCTGAAGTTTGGAGGAGGCTTACAGATCCACCCAACACACTGACATGTATGGAAAGTGGATACTGCATAATCACCTGTTGTCACACGGACTGCTTAATAGGGGTCCATCTCCAGGCAGAAGGAGCCAAACAGGTTTGAAAAGCAATCATGTCTTTGTTCATTCCAAAAAGTACAACTTAGTTGATTTAATAAAGAACATCCTTAGATGCTTGGCTTTAAGTAGTTAACTGATCAGAAACAGCGAAGCAAAGGTAGTTGTGGGAATTTTTGAGCAGACAAAATTCAAATTAAGAAGGCGTAATTCATATACTTTAGGAATTTTGAGCTATGTGAAATGTCCAAACTAATGGTATTAAGCCACTTCATGTAACTATGCAGCATTCGCTGTCAATAAAGCATGGCAACAACAGAACACAAGCAGCTGTTCGCAGTTTGTTCATTTTGTCTCACTTTTTTTAGCACAAAATGCTTTCCTACATCAAAAAATGAACGCAGAAGCAGTTTGCACCAACTTATTGGGCTGAAAGACATATATGCATTTTGCGTCATGTTATTTGGTAGACATTTCACGTAATTACGGGAGAGCCAATTGCGCAGTCCCCCGTGTATGGTCCAACTTGATTTCAAGGAAAATGACAGCTTTTGAGGGGGCCATCAACAGTAGATGTGTCAAAAGCGAACAGGTGCAAATCTGTGCCAGACCATACTGAAGCACTGAGAAGTGAAGTAAAGAGGCTGCGACCGTAGCGAGTATGAGCCCGACTTTCCACTTCGGTTACAGCCACGCAAAGGCACCCGCACGATTCTGCATGAAAAAGCAGAGATGTGCTGTGAAAACATAGGAGGCGTGCAGCAGTGGATCGAGTGTCGTGTTCAGGGTCTCTGAAATTAGTGAACACAAAACGACGAGCGAAGTGTAGTAAACCTGTAGTCGCGCTGCGAAAAGAGAACTAGACTTAAATCGCATCTGAGCCCTATGAGTGTTAAGTGGCCAGTTTCGTAGCCCGCTCCACAAGGCGGGGGATGGGACGAAATGCCCCGGAGCCTTCTTGATGAATAATGTACACAGAGAGGCAGAACTCATCCTCCTGAAACGGAAGAGAAGCATGCCAGCGTAAGGACAAGATGAAGCTGATACCCACCCTACAACGCGAAGCCAAGGTCCCATTTACCATTGGTGAGGCTGTTCTGGTTCGACTCCCACTTTTGATGTCGTGTTCTGGTGCCTAGGGCAGGTTATTGTGAACACGTTATGAAAAGCAAGAAATAACAAACTCGGAAAACAAGCACTCATTAAATATGTTTGTAGGCATAAAGAGATTTAATTCCTAGCATATTCATACCGCTCATGGCTGGGGAAAACAGCTGTGGGGAACACAAAATAAAGGAAAGATGAATGGACTAACTCTTGGTGAAAATGTAACTGTTTCCTCGAAGAAAGAAGGTCTCCTTTTGAAAAGCCTGCACTCTTGAACGTAACCCCCGAAGATCGGATGGCTGCACAGTAGATGATTCAATTTAGATAGATTTTTTAATTCAGCAAGGAGAAGACCTTCATAAGGGGATTGCATATCCTATGTTCAACAAGCACGTGAGTGGTGCGCATGTGCGCGCCACAGCAAGACATCTGTTTTGCATTATCACGCACGCATCTGCGCACGATAATTCAACACAGATGTCGCCCATGCGGGTAACCGGGTAACCGGGTAACCGCAAGCAATAGGCAGTGGCTGCCTTTGCCCAATTGCGTGCTGTCTTTCATAGAAAGATGCACGCAAAGCCCAATAGCCTGTGCAAAAAAACAACAACACACGCACGAGCAAGTGGTGAGCTTGGTAAGCTTTCTAAAGCCCCTTACTATAAGTCTCGCAAGCAGCGCATGCGCACTGCTCTAGGCTTGACCTAAAAAGGACTTACGTTTATCGACCAGCCAGCCGTCTTTCCTTCGAATCCGTCATCGTCCTCTTCATCTTCCTGTCCCGGCTGGCAGCAGGAAGCACCCGGGCAAACAGGCTCCCCTGAGTCAATCACAGCGCTGCCATGCAGCATTGTGATTGTTCTGAGCGCCGTAGTTCGACAATCAGTCAGGAGAAGGGAGCCAGTGCATGTTCCTCACCAGTCTGTGTAATGCAGCCTGGTGGGAACATGCAAAGTGCGCTTGAACTGTTTGGTCAGCCCAAGTGAGATGGCCAAACAATTCATGAACACTTAGGGAGTGCAAATCACTCTTACCCCGCTCTGGTCATCCTTGCCCCGCCCCACCACTGACTGCAATAGGAAAAATTAAATGATAATAACAGTATGATATTATAATTTTATTTTTCCTTTTGAGCAGTGGGCTGACGCTTGTCCGCCTTAGCGGAGGAGCCTGCCCAGCCTAGCAACCACAAGTCCAAGATGAGCTTAGCTTTCATTGGAAGCAATGTGGCCCAGTGGCTGCAGCTGCCTTCTGTGTAATGTCAAGAACCAGGTTCGGATCACAGCAAAGGCTCAGCATTCTGTGAATCCTGCAGACCCCCCTGTGCTGAAAAAAGGGGTAACTAGTCTGTCTGTTGAGCACACACCGGAGGCGATGTTTGTGCTATGTAAAAATGTAAAAATAAGGTGTATTTCACCTGTCACCCTTGTTTTAAATTCATACTCCAAGAATAAAAGGCAACACATTCACCTTTGATGTCAGAAACAGATACCGATCCAGTGGCTAAATAGCAGCGTGAAATTGGAAAATTTGAGACCCATCCCAGCATCCTTGCTTGACTAAATAGTGCAGTCACGGCTCCTGCGTGGAGTGCTGTGGGGCGGTGGGGTGGGGCGGGGCGGGGAGGGGCAGAGTGGGGGTAGTAAACTCCATCATACTGCCGACCGGAGTTAAGTACATAAACAAAAAAATAAAATGAATTACGTTGCGTGCACTTCAACGCCATATGCCAGAGTTTACTCCCCCCCCCACCATGCCCCTCCCCATCACGCCCCACCACCCTATTGCACTCCCTCAAGGATCCGCGACTGAAATGGGGTGATCTAAGGCAAATACTCTATTTCACTGAGTCCTTATTTTGGTCTTTATCATATATGAGAGCAACTTGAAATATGAGAATTCCAGATGTGTGCTGTTCAAAAACCTCTTTTGTGTATCATATAACAGACCATAATGTTGCTCCTTCTGTAATCAGAATCTAGGATGTGTATAGGGTGCACCTTACCTCTGATTTGCCTCCTACTTCACTAATGCCATTGCCATCAGGGCAGGGGCAGGACGTTTCTCAGTTCATATTTAAACTCCTTTTTAATAAACACTTCTCAAATAATCTGATGTTCTCAGGGAAAACACCTCCATGTGTTAAAGAAATAAATTTTTTAAATTGTTTAAGACACCTTATCATATTCTAAGATGATCTTTGTTTTATGATTTACATGCAGCAGTCGAAGTGGGGAAAAAAGTAAGGGAACTGTGGCCAGAGAATCAGAGGGAGGGAATATTTCTCCTAACCAGTTACAGCTTATTATGTTATTTAATTCAACCAATGGATACTCATGATTATTTAAGGTTTAATATGAATTATTGACATTTAAATACATTCATTAAGTGGGATATGTTTCCAATCACAGAATGTCCCAAATACACGTAAAAGTGAAATCACGAGCCATGCAGTTTCTGTCATTAGCACTTCTCCCTTTTTCCACGAGAGCAGTTAAAAATAAATAGCAAAATATCCTAGTTTGCAAATGTTTTCTATATAATTATAGTTCAGCCATATTTGCCATATAATACATCATCCACTGCATAATATTACAGTTTTAACTAATACATTGTTTGTAGCTCAAACGGATAAAAAATTACTAAAAAATGCGACTTGTGTTGTTGCAAACTGGACAGCCCTTTGCAAAGGTTGACTGATCACCTTTCTCACTGCTGCATTTTTATGTTACACTGGTACTAATAAGACAAAGTCTTTGCAGAGACTATTATCATGTGTAAAAATGTCAAAATAATAAAGTATCAGAAAATATATTGCATTACGCTGCAGCCTTTTTTTGCTGCATAATTTAGCCAACACTACGACATAATTGTGTCCCCCCAATGCTGCATAATTCCAGTGGCTCCACAGCAGGCAGCACATGTTAAAAGTGCTTGTGCATGAAGCAGAGAGACTGTGAAGTTTGCAAACTTAGGGGTCAATTAGGATGGCGGACAGTTCGCCCCCGCCATGCAGGCGGTGGCGATCCGTCCGCCATCATTGCCCGTCCGCCACCTATTTCCCCCCGCCAGATTACAATGGCGTGGGGGACCGTGGCGGATGGGAAGACCGTTCGCCGCATTTCCGTCGCGATCGCCTTGCAGAAAAGCTCTAATATGGTGGTGATGTCTATCAGACACCCCCAGCCATATTAGGATGCGCTGGGGGATATGCATTTCCGTGGCGGCATTAGGCATACGGTTCTTGCATTGGGGGCCCGTTGGGGGGTGCAAATGGGGGGTACCTGTGGTACCCCCCTGCGTTTCAAAATACAACATGGCAGGCACCGCGCGGTGCCTGTCATGTTGTGCTTTGAAACGCTAAACATGCATTTCAGCACCGCCCGCCGCAATGTTAAAAAAGCGGGATGCACCCGCCACTGTAGCGGGTGCACCCTAATTCCACGGACGGGACCTCCGCACCTGTGGCAGACGGTCCCGTCCTCAAACAGGATGGCGGACGGACTTTGTCCGTCTGCCATCCTAATGGACCTCTTAGTTTGGTGTGCAGGCAAATCCCTCATTGCGGACCCCTGCAGCAACTACTGCTGAAACAAGGCCAATGGAGGTACCAATGGGTGAGGCGGACTGGCCCCCCAAGGGCAGAGCCAGCTTTAGCGCTGGTGGCGCCCTCTGCAACAATGTTTGTTGGTGTGCACCAATGACCCCCTACACCATGGACTCCCTCACTACCACCCTTTACCAGAGCCCCTCAAGTCTCCATAACCACACTCTCTTTCAGATGTATTTAATTTGATCTACATTATTGTGTACGGTGTTAGAGCACTTTACATCACACGCATTACACACCGACAATCAATCAAACATGTGTAAATCACTGTATAGGAAATGTTACATAAGACAAAGAACTACATGGTGTAGGAGTCACATAAAAACCATACTAGTAGGCAATGTAGTTAAATTGTGATTGGTCTAGAGAAACACAAACTACGAATTTTAAATGCAATACCCTGGTTGGGGGTTCTCTTTAATAATCAGAGTGGATTACTATCCAAATTAACACTTTTTGCTAAGCATGGGTGTTGAAAATGGCAATGTATATGTACATAAGCGGCGTTCATTTGTGTTCACTGCACCCCCTTGTTGTAAGCAGAATGGATATCACTAAACACTGACTGTGTTATCCCGCCAGCATAGACCCATGCACACACACGTACACGACAGTCATTTTAGACACCATGGCCTCTCTGCCCATCTGTTCCCGGCACCCCTCCCCGCGCGCACTGCTCATGCATCGGCCACAAGACCCTCTCCCTCTGCGTGACCCTACTCTAGAAATAGCATTCCTGCTTGACCCACACCCCCCATTTCCTCCCAAGAACACCCTTCCCCTCAGCTGACAACCCCCCCCGGCTGCACTTGGCCTCTCGAACCGGTCCCAAGTCCTAAGACCAAGCCTCGTGAATGTACACCCCCCCCTTTTCCTTGCCCAGCATAACAAAACCGTGATACACCAACCAACGTGCCCGATCTTATCGCCTGCCCAACCTTTGATCTGATCATCCCCTCCTGCCCTCGTGTCCGGTAGGAATGTCCGGCTGAGAGATCACAATCTCTTGTTACATTCAGGAGGGGAGGATGACATTTGAGCGACTGGTATGGGAATAGGCCTGAAGCTGGGATTCCAAGCATGCTTTTTCCTACTTCAAAGCGTCTTTATTGCAATAAGGAATGTTTGTGCATCATAAACATGTGTATAAAAGACGAAGCCTCAGAGAAACTTGTTAGAGCACCTCCTGAAGACACTATGCGAGTGTCCGAAATGACAGGCTCTCCTCATGAGAAATAGAACTCTATTCTTGTTTTCCTGCTTCCAGCGCCCGTCTCTTTATTTGGTAATTGTTCAAGATGGGAACTAAGAGGCGTTCTGCACCAGCAGCCTGGGCATCAGGTGCGTTATGGGCTGACTTTTCCACAATTGGCGTCCCAACGCGGGGCCCATCAGCGACATAAGGTCCGGTAAGAGAGGTCCAGACGATGGGGTGAACATCTAAATGATTGGAGTATACCTGCCTTGAAAGGGCCCTCGTCCGGCTGCCGATTGAATGAACTTCACCGATTCCAAACGGACCTCTCTCAAGTGACCTATTGTCCTGACTGGAATCCCACAGGAATGCTGCGGTAAACACATGGAGAAAGAGAACGATTGGGCGCTGGAAAAGGGAAGGCGAAGAATTGCCCACACGGTCCGGTCCGGGTAAGGTTAAGTAGGACGTCTTTACGTCCGATTGGTAGGATGGCTTTATCCATCTGATTGATTGATTGATTGTACTTGAAGTATTGGTTCTCTTTGAGACATTTTCTGTTTGCAAACAGCGATGAATAGGAACGTTCCTCTCTCTTTGCAAATAGTTAAGGATAGGTAATGCAGACGTTTGTCCCCTATTGTAATCCGTCATGCCTATTTTTCTCCCCACTGATTGTTTGTTATCGATTTTTATCGATTATTGCTCTTTGAGATATTCCCTGTCTACAAACAGGGAAGAATAGAAATATTCTGCCCCCCTTTGCAGATAGTGAAGGATAGGTAATGCAGACTTTTGTCCCCATTGTAATCCGTCATGCCTGTTTTTCTCCCCATTGATTGATTGATTGTCTGGACATTTATTGTTCAAGGAATAGTTTTTTTAAGGTATCCTCTGTTTGCAAATAACGTAGAAAAGAAATATTCTGTCTAATCTTTACAAGTAGTGAAGGGTAGGTAATGCGGACCTTTGTCCCCCGTTGTAATCTCTCGGGCCTATCTACTCCCCACTGATTGGTAAAACTAGTTCCACCCGGACCATTTATTAGAGGTAGGTCATCTGGCTCGACCAGAGGGCACCCCTAATAAAAAGGACATATGCAACAATAACGAAGTAATAACCGTATCCTGTTAACAGAAGCTTTAGCATGAAAACACGCTAGGAAAAAAAAGGGAAGAAAGAAATAAGAAAGCAAAATCAGTAGGCCACTGATGAGTTTTTGATTTCGCTACAAATAAGAAAACGTTAGAGATAGCTCACGACGAAACACATGATTTCGCTAGAAATAAGAAACGTTAAGAAATAAGTCCGTAATAAGAAACGTGAAAATGGTGAGAGAAGCCAAGCTTGACATCACGGCAGCCACAAGGCAACTAGGCTTCGCCACCCCTCACTGCTCCAAACATGTCTGTCCCACCGCCTGCCACGCCCCAATAACGGTAACATGAGACAGATACAAGTCAACAGATACCTACCCCCATTCTGGAAACTCCCGAAGTGCAACAGGTTCGCGGCTACGCCCATCCGGAAGACGAGATCTTCGGCACGTGTAGGGCGGGTCCTGCTGCCAGCCGTCGGCCAGAGGTCATCGAGTAAGGTGGGCCAAAAGAGGAGCCGAGGCCGAAGGGATCCGGGCGTCCCCTCTTCTTTCTTCAATAATGGCTGCGACAACACGGGGGGGATGTCTTGCTCATGCCACCGACCCCCCCCCCTCGCATCTCCTGGTCCAGCCACGGCTTGGTATGAGCTCCCCGTTCGGCCCTGAAGCGGCGCCCTGCAGGCCACCGGGGGGGATGTCTTGCCTATGCCTCCGACCCCCCCCTCCTCTCGTCGCCTGGTCCGGCCATCATAAATATTAGCGCCGAGAAAAACGGCGTGGGGTGCGCTGGGAGGGAGAGGCGGCGCGAACGAGCCTCTCCCACCTCCCCAGGTGGAGGCCCCCAGCGGCACCCCCAATGCTCCACTCACCCGGCGAGGGTTCGCCCACTCGTAAAATGGCGGTCGACCCTGCTGGAGCGGGCCCGGCGTGAAGAGCTGGCCCGGTTGCTTGTTGATTAAGAAATGAGTCCCACAATCAGAAGTGTTCTCCTCGACTTTGAAGATTCTATAAAAGCCACGGGGGCCCCCGACCCCCGCAGACACCCCCGATGGGGAATGACTGCCATGATTACCCGCGGAACGATGAAAATGTAGCCGCGAGACGTCGGCGCTCCCATGCTGGCGCCAGCCTCAGTTTGAATGACTAAAATCCTGCAGACTACAGTTCGGATCAGTTCCGGTGAAAACCCAGTATGACCCGGTAGGAAACAATTGTTGCCTCCCTCCCCCTTTGACTGATGGTTCATACTGCCGATCCTTTTTGTTGCCCTTTAACGGAACTTTTGGACTGCCGAAAGAGGCTCTGGCCAACCACGAGTAGGTGGAGATTTTGACTATGCCTGGATCTGCCTGGCTGCTCCCAAAATGGCGCTGGTACAAATGAAACTTTCAACTCCTTGTTGTACCCCGATTGCTCAGCCTTGATGTCATGAAATATGTATGCAGTTTTTAAACACAATGAATTGATATGGGATGGGTACTGATTATGTGTTCGGACAATGAATTGAAGTGAGATGGGTACTGATTGAACATTCGGACAATGAATTGTTGTTGAGTTGTGGCGCACCATGATTATTGAAAGTTCGAATTTCAACACTTATGATACTCGCTCACACTGAAATTCCGATATGATTTTATTGCACTTGTCGCACTTTTTAATTATGAAATCAACGACCACCGACTCCATTAGGTTTTCCACTAATAAGTATCCCCACGTGTACAGTTCTGGCCGGCCCACTGGGTTGTAGGCCCGTATTTATGCACTGACATTTTTATTAAAGATTTTTGGAAAAAGCAAACGTAGTTGTCACGCGTAAATTGGTAAGTTTCGAATAAATGACCACTGTTTCCGATATAACTAGATTACAGGTGAAATGGCTCAGCTCGACTAGTTAAGGGTTAAAAAGTATAGTACGCAGAAATATTGCAAATATGAATGATCCAGGTTTTTGTTGTATGTGTTCCCTCATTCTTGTACAAGCCTAAAGCAACTGCTAAAGATCCTGGTATTTAGCCTATACTTTATATGCTACCTGTGTCAGGGAAGTTGTTTTAAAAATGCCCCTAAGTCACCCCGAATGAGTGCCACCTGACCCCCCCCCTGGTACGAACGACAAACGACCCCGTACCACTGTAGGTTATCACTTGCCTCAAAGGAGAGCACGAGCTCGCCCCCCCACCCCCACGTTGCACCGACTGCCCTTTGTTCTGACCCCCCCCCTGCGCACGATCCGTAATACCACGCTTGGGCGACCTATGCTATCCACAGGCTTCCGATAATCATCTCTCCCACACTAAACGGTCCACCTGGGCTCAAACGCCAAGTTGGCAGGGACCGCGTCCAGTGGAGATAGCCTGAGTATGTAGTAAGTAAAAGCCTTTTCGAGTTTATGCGCGCTGATGTGTTTTTAAAATGCTGCCCCCGCCCCCCTTCTTTTTCCCTCTTTCTGCAGGCCACATCGGAACGTCGACTAAAGTACGAAAAGGAAAATGGTGATCTAGCGGACAAAGATGGGAAAAAGGGGTTCGATTATGGTGCCTACGCACGACGGGCAAACGATACTATTTCTCCCCCTGAACTTAGCGCTCGGGAGGACAGCCTGAAGCGGAAACTATAAAATATGACTTCGCTTGGCACCCCGAATAATACAACCAGGAATGACGTGCACTAATGAATAAATCCCTACGCTTAACTAAATAGGGAAAGTTTAAGGAATATTCCGAGATGAGGTTTTACCCAAGTACCCTCCGCTTGGAGGACTAGGAATGTTGCCAGTGTTTAAAATCTACTACCTCCTTTTCTCACCCTCATAGACATGAAACTCAAAGCTGCCCTATTGTCCTCCCAACTGACACCTACTGTTGCCTTAGCCCACCGTGAGCATTAGCCCGACCAGGGTAATTCTTGACCAATTGCCAAAAGCGTACATTTGCGCAACAAAAGCCACCGGTGAAGGCAGCCGACGATAAAAGAGAAGAAAAAGGTAAAAAGAGCTTAGGATGCTAAGGATGCGCAGCATACAGGCAGAGATCATTTTGGCCAATAACTGTTCTATGTTTTGTCTTGAATTTTTGTATATAATACCAGTCACTGTTCTATGTTTTGTCTTGAATTTTTGTACATAATACATGTACTGTCTCCCCCGCCTGAGTTTGTGTGTACGTAATGTCTGAATCTACGTCGTCCCTCTGCCTGTATTTCCGTATTACTTGACCCCTGCTGTCCTGTGTTGTGTGCGCACTGAATGACCCATTATTGTACACGTCTCTCTCTCTCTCTCTCTCTCTCTCTCTCTCTCTCGCTCTCTGAGGATCCCACTGTTCCCTCCTCCCTTGTATGATAACGTTGTGCCCCACCGGCACAAACCTAATTGGGTCTCTTCGAACACAAAGGTGTTCGGCAAAATTGACAGAAACTAAAACGATTGTAACTTGCCATATTACTACCTCTCCTTTCTGCAAAATGATAGAACCCGAGTTGGTAATGAAGGAAAGGACAGGTAAGACGACTGATGTCCCCTAACCTGGCCTTTTTATAGGGGGACTATAAACGTCAATGGTCTTCTGTTTTTCAGTTCGTTAGAAATGCAATCCCCAATGCCCAAATTGCCTCACCCCTCTGCACTTAAGTGCGGATGTCCAAAGCATCCTCGCTTCCCTCGATTGACCCCAGCTCCCTGTCCAAAGAGTCCAAAGCGTCCTCGCTTCTCCTGATTGACCCCAGCCCCATATCAGCTATCCCGAAGCGTAATTGATGACCTTGATTAACCGTCGCTCCCCAAGAAAAGCATGTTTTACCTCTGCCCCCCTCTCATGATGATAACCCCCCTGCTTGCAAGAGTTAGCCGACCTCGAAGGGAAATGTAAGATTGTCAGTACTTGGGTTAAAAAGAAAAAGGGCGAGTCTCTACTTAAGGACTCGATTTCGAGTTTGATAGAATACACTGTCAATAGGAGTCCGATTTCTCTCCACATACGCCACGAATGAACGCCAAATAGGCTTATGAATACAGTGGAAATGCCCTCCTACATACTCCATAATATGTATGACTTCTGACTGTGACCGATGAACCTATCCCCCACCTACTTAGGATTGGGGACGGAATTGAGATGTATAAATGTCTTCTCCTGCCAATTGTTCTAAAACTTGTTTTGTACCCATTCAAAGATACAAACACCGGAGAAGAGGAGCTGGATGTGACGCACAGCCTGGCCACAGATCATGAAGCACGTGTGACCGCAACCAAAGGTGGAGTCGCAGAGCAACGAGACGCAGGACGAGGCACCACTCTCAAGCTCGGCAGCTGAAGGAATAAAGGGCTGCCTTGAAGCCCTTGATTTGCTGACCCACTCGTGCCTGAAGTCCCCGTCCCTTTTGAGCCCGACTGATGGGCCTGCCTGCTCGTCATCCTTTGCTCCTTTGGTCCCTTGGTGTGTTCAAAGATCTGATCCCACTCCGCCCTCTCTTCCCTCGATTATTCAACAACATCACCCTTTTCGCATAACTTTTGACTCAAAAAAAAAAAAAGAGCAACATTTAGATAGAATAAGGTTTTGCCACGAAAGAAGACACGCAGGTGCCCAGCATAAGGCACCCCTAAGAAGATCAGTTAGGAAACAGGACTGTGATCTAACAGCAGAGGACTGATCGCACCCTGCAACGCGTAAGGATGAATACGAGCTGGACCCATAGCTCCACCGCCGGTGCTCAACAGCGCCAACAGAAGAAGACGGACTCTGTTAAAAAGACATTGTGACGAAGACCCCCCCCCCTTCCTGAACTTTCTACTCACCCCCTTGACTAATTGCTTGTATCGAACTGAATTCCTCCCTCAACCATTTTGTATTGTTTTCTAAAATGTTTCATCGGTCACTCATGTATTTAGTTGTCCAAAAGTTTCTTATAGCACTGACAAGACCCGAAGGTATCAGAGTACTTTTTACTGTATGTTGATGTCACCGGAGAGAAAGTCTGAACTTGATTCTATAATGTTTCGGAACATTTTTCTTGATTGACCCCGACTAAGTATTATGCCGATCTCTAGACTTGTATGAATAACCCAACAAATGTAAAATAATATGTACCGCATTCCGCCTATCGTATCAACTGTATAGAACTGAACTAGCTTATGTAAAAAAGCGGCGACTGTTGAAAATGGCAATGTATATGTACATAAGCGGCGTTCATTTGTGTTCACTGCACCTCCTTGTTGTAAGCAGAATGGATATCACTAAACACTGACTGTGTTATCCCGCCAGCATAGACCCATGCACACACACGTACACGACAGCCATTTTAGACACCATGGCCTCTCTGCCCATCTGTTCCCGGCACCCCTCCCCGCGCGCACTGCTCATGCATCGGCCACAAGACCCTCTCCCTCTGCGTGACCCTACTCTAGAAATAGCACTCCTGCTTGACCCACACCCCCCATTTCCTCCCAAGAACACCCTTCCCCTCAGCTGACAACCCCCCCCCGGCTGCACTTGGCCTCTCGAACCGGTCCCAAGTCCTAAGACCAAGCCTCGTGAATGTACACCCCCCCCTTTTCCTTGCCCAGCATAACAAAACCGTGATACACCAACCAACGTGCCCGATCTTATCGCCTGCCCAACCTTTGATCTGATCATCCCCTCCTGCCCTCGTGTCCGGTAGGAATGTCCGGCTGAGAGATCACAATCTCTTGTTACATTCAGGAGGGGAGGTTGACATTTGAGCGACTGGTATGGGAATAGGCCTGAAGCTGGGATTCCAAGCATGCTTTTTCCTACTTCAAAGCGTCTTTATTGCAATAAGGAATGTTTGTGCATCATAAACATGTGTATAAAAGACGAAGCCTCAGAGAAACTTGTTAGAGCACCTCCTGAAGACACTATGCGAGTGTCCGAAATGACAGGCTCTCCTCATGAGAAATAAAACTCTATTCTTGTTTTCCTGCTTCCAGCGCCCGTCTCTTTATTTGGTAATTGTTCAAGATGGGAACTAAGAGGCGTCCTGCGCCAGCAGCCTGGGCATCAGGTGCGTTATGGGCTGACTTTTCCACATGGGACAAAAATCTGTTACGCTAGCGAAATTTGCGGATTTTCGGCAATTTCGCGGTCCGCGAATCTCGCAAAATTGCTGGAAATTCGCAAATTCGCGAGCGGGAGGATTGTTTTTTTTTATGGCCAGCTCACTCAAGAGACCCCTGCGCCCTTCGGCGCGATGGCATAGTAACACACACATAGTCACTGGAGAAAACTATTCTGGCACTTTACGCAGCTGTAGTGTAGGAAAAGCACTATACATTTACCCAACGAGGTAGCACTTACTGATTAGCCAGTAGAAAGTACTCCAGTTGAGTAGAGGTATCGCACAAAACAATGGCGTCTTCTTGGATAAATATGAAGGGCAGGGTTCATTCTGGCACAATGCTCCTGTCACAAAAATGAAACCTCAACAGGAAGCACTTACAGATATAAATAAAGCAGGTGCCAGAGTTGATGCTCAAATTCAGTAACGCATTCATCAGCTCAAAAACAATTGTGAGCTTTGTCGAGGCTGGGCAGGTGTGCTTTCTCCCCATGGCTACAGTTTCTGTGCGGGGCCAAATGGGGGGGGGGCTTGTATGTGAGTTCACATGCCTCTTGTGTGTATAAAAGGTCAGAGACCGATCAGAGCAGCAGACGAGGAGAAAGAAGTTCCTGGTCACAGGAGCTGCACAGGGATTGCGCTCGCATAGTAACACACACATGGTCACTGGAGACAACTCTTTTGGCACTTTACGCAGCTGTAGTGTAGGGAAAGCACTATAGATTTACCCAATGAGGTAGCATTTACTGGATTAACCAGTAGAAAGTACTCCAGTAATAGGTTATGCAAATCGCAAAAAAATCAGAGAGTTTGTTGCAACAATAAGATAATCAGACTGGGGGCAAAAACCATAATGCTCTAATTTATACCTTAGAGTTTCCATGCAGCTCTTTGATGACAGTTAATAGATCACAGTTCTATGTTAGGATTTTAACTTATAAACTGCAAGTAACAATTGGATTTGTCTGACAAAAGGAATAACCATCTGACCTAGTTACATGATGTGCACTTTGTGATCTGCATGGTGCATGTTCTTTGCAGCAGGCACATTAACCCTCTGTGCTACCTTTCCAAGAGTCAACCCTTCCACTAGAAATAACTTTGATCTCTCTCTACGAAGAACTTGAATCAAAGGAGTTAGCATGACATTTTTATTGTTGCTGAAAATTGCTGAAGGCCTTGAAGGAGGCAACAAGTGTTTTTAAAACCATAATATACTCGCAAACACTACGTCCCCAAGCAAAATCAGCGCGCAGTGTGGTCACACTGTTTGCATCTCCCTACCCATCTCAAGGGACCTGTTACCTATGTGACAGTGTTACTGTTGCTCTAGGGTGCGCTGCTTCATAGGCCTGCCTGGAAGACTGGAGGTGAACTTCAGTATGGATTGTAGTGGACAGGCCTTCAAGGTTAACCCACACTTGCCATTGCTAAGGTCCACCTGCTAGTGCTAAGACACCCGGGCTTCTAAGCTCTTGCGGGACCTTCTAAGGGCTAGCATGGGAATGTGCTCCCTCAGGAGAGTGGTCTAGGGGACTGGTCACGAAGGCTGAATCTGGTTCCCCATTTCCAAATTCAGCGGCTCTGATCACAGTGCAACATCTTCTCCCCCACTAAACACCAGACTGCCCCACTTAGAGAAACCTGTGTGCCTTCAGCGACAACCCAATTGTCTCCTGCTATAAACACCTTGGTGCGGCTCAATTCAAATTAGGCACAAGAGTAATATGTTGCGTGAAAAAAAGTAACAACATGCTGTAAAAATCAAACACTCATAGGGAATGCAAGATTAAGTAAAGCAAGTGAAATGTAAGCAGAAACAACATAGTTACCTTAACGCATTTACACTCACTATTCAGAAATCAGTGAGTGCTTTTGCCTGAAAGTTTAAGAACATGACTGCAGGGCCTAGAAAGGACCCGTTTCAATGTCCATTGCTTATATCCTTACAAAACGTAAGCAATATGGTTTAAAAAAACTACATCCATAAACACAGAGCCGTGGTACACATTTTGTTTTCCAATCCACCCATTTAATCAGGTATTAATGTACCTCCAGGAATGGTGCACTTCGCCACCCAGGGAAAACAATGCTGTTCAAAGAAAGACGAGAAAACAAAAGTAGAGCTTCACTGGCAAACTCTGTCAAGTGGTGCTAATGTGTTTGGGTGTGAATAAAATCAACCTGGTCACTTTACAACCACTGTCTTGCTTTATTTAGTTATGTATTTATTTTTCATATTTTGAGCTTTTTGTTTCTCTCCGTCCCGAGGCTGCACTTTGTAACAGAAAAATGTCTATAAAAGACTAAATTTCCAGCACAGGTGTTTTTCTTTTTTGGATCTATTTCACAGGGGAGCAAAAACAAAAGAAGGAAAGAGAGGGGAAGAATCGTTTCTTCAAGTCACGGTTTTCAGTTAGTGAGGAGGATCTGGTCAGAAAGAGAAGGAATAAGAGGAAGAAAGGGAGGGGGCAGCTGCCGTGGCAAAGCAGTAGTGGACACTGTCCTTGTCTTCTCTTTGCAGGAAGGAAGGGACAGAGTCCTTTTCCTTCTCTACCCGCCCCACCCATCATCCGAATGGCCACGAACGCCGAGTCTTATCTGTAAGCCTTGGCTATTTCTGCCGTCCTGCGATGCATGTTTTTTAAAAAAAGTAGAGGAACCGAATCTATTGAATTAAAGAAGTAGGGGCACCCCGTGCCCTGCTGATTCCGCTCACTTCAACCACTCTTTACAGGACAATTATTATCAAAGCTTGGCTTGTCGGGCTCTCAGAGCTGGAGCCGATCCTTTGCTGGGCTCTTCCTGTTAATTTGTCGGCTGCCTATCCCTCAGTGGTGGCTTCTACCAGGAACCAGTGGTGCGATGGGGGTGGTTAAGTATAAAAAAAATGCACTTACCTGCTGACCCTCGCTTCCGTCCATTTTCTGTTCTTCTGTCAACGACGCATGGACGCGGAAAATACACAGGCTCCCAGACACGTAGCCAATCACGACGCTGCTGTCACCAGCATTACAGCAGCATCATGATTAGCTTGAGCACCATGGTTCGGTGCTCAGACAGGGAGTGGGTGGCTTTGCATGTTCTGCACTCTGCCTTACTATACAGCCAGGTAGAGAACATGCTAAGTACACATGACTGTTTGGCCAGCCCAAGATGGCCGGACAAACCATCATGCGCACCTAGAAAGTGCCACCACTCCTCCCCCCTGCTGGCTGACAGCCCAGGCCCACCCTGCACCTTAAACAAAACTGGGAAAGTATGGGAAAAATAAAATGATATTAATATTGTGTTATTGTTATTTTTCCTGCGGGGTGACGCTCCTCCGCCTTAGCACTACCTCTGGGTGATATTGCTTTCACGTCCAACAAAAAACATACTGGCGAGGCATACTGTGCATGTTCTGCACTCTCACCTAACTGAGCCAGTAATGGTGTTCCATCCCTGCAATTGTTTACATTGGCCTTCATTATAGTAACCTCTGCAGGCTAGGCACAGATACCAGCCCTGCTCTTAAGTGATGCCTTCATAAAGGGGGCACAGTAGCCCTAAGAGCAAATACTGTCCGTGCAATCTCTGGCTAACAATTAACTATACAGTACAAGATTAGTTTATTATGGTTCTGAGCCAGGCCTGTCTAAAAATAAAGATGCTTTCAGAGGCCCGGTAGTTTGCACTTCTGTAAGTGTAGCTGCCCTTGAGCGACCTTTCCAGCCTACACGTTTAGTTCTGCTATTAGCAAAAGGCTGGCCCTGACACGGACAGAGTGCAGACTGCACTGCAAGCTACTGTACGCTGGCACCAGGTGGCCTTTATTGCACATAGGTATTTCTCTGAGCACATAAGAAGATTGCGACGTCTGGTGTGGGCTTTCTCGCATCCCTGGACGCTGGAATAATTACCTCCCAGAGAGTAGAACAGTCTCGGGAAAGAATATTGTGGCACACAAATACTGTGGACAAAATATCAAAAGGTAAGTGCACAAGGGAAGTAAAGATTTGCTATCCTTAACTAAACATCTATAGACCTTGATGATCTCTCTCTCTCTCTATATATATATATATATATATATATATATATATAAATGCATACATACATATATATATATACATATATATATGCACATATATGCATATATATGTATATATCGGTTTCTCGAGTACCCCCTTCCAGTCGCCGCTCTCTTTTGTGGCGGGTGCAGCGACTCGCTAGGACCGTCTCCCGTATTCACGGTTACCCAACCTTAAGTGCGGAGGGTGACTTAAACCAAGTAGAAACTGGAGAATGGCTCCTACTGTTAAGGCTGTAAAAATAAGCGAAGAGAGTTAAGTAGCAAGTAGTTACACAAGACTCTGATGGGGGATCCAAAAACACAAAAGATGTACACAAAGGAAGCAGGCAGCGTGAGCGAACTAGTTGACAGTGGAAGAACCAACTAACTGCAGGCAGTGCCAGGCATATAGTAGATGGAAGCACCTTCTTACATTCTACCAGATCCCTATCCACGTGGAAGTGAAGGATCATCAACTCACAGTTCAATGATGGCTATCTTGGATTTGGTAATCAGTCATTTAGAAACGGAGGTCCTCTACAAGGCAGTAGACCTTTTGAATCAGGGATAATATGTTTGTATCACTTTTCGTTGCTGTTTTCACTAATTGAGGAAAAGTTTCTGTTAGTGGAGCAAACACGAAATAGCAGGAAGAATGAGTGGACCAGGATGTTCTGTTTCTGGAGTTTCTTCAGTAGGGGACAAGGCATCAGTCCTTCCATGTCACTTTCCAGGCAGTAATGAATGAAAAAAACTGAAGCATTAAAAGAAAAGCATCCAACATGCATAACAGCGAATTTTATACCTGATGGATCACAAAATCCTAAATTCCTCTCTACAATGAATGGTAAAGAAAGAGCTACATGTCCCAGGATTGTGTATGAAGTATAGTTGGGTTTCAGAGAGTCAAAGTCTTCTTTTTGAGTTGGACTTCACACAAATGGGGTGAGTGATACTAGCCCGGACTGGCCGTTGTGGGCACCGGGCAATCCCCCGGTCAGCCGCATGGGTGGGGGCCGGTTTTGGGCCCCAGGGGCCGTTTTTGTTACAGGGCCACAAACGGCCCTGTAACAAAATCGGCCGAAAACCGGCCCTGGCAAAGAGTGCGGTCGCACCCCCAGGGGAGAGGGGGGGGGCGGCTGAGCACTTTGCCAGGGCCGATTTCGGTTCCCAGTCCGGCCCTGCAGCTACAGAAAAATGATAAAATAGTTTTGGTAAAATGTTACGAATCCCAAGAACTGTTGCACTAGTTTGATTATTATAGGAACAGGACATGTTTGTACTGCTTGCACTTTCTCAGGATCACATATAATTAGGCCTGGGCATAAGTATTTATTCCGCCAGTAGAATCGTAGGAATTTTGGTAATTTCACATTACTTTTGTAACAATTATGCAGTGGTTTAACAATTTTAATCACTGCAGAGTATGGAATGGCACCAAGTGATATGCTATGGTTTCTAAACTTTAGAAACCATTGCATATATACCACTCAGCGCCCTTCCATACATAGCAGTGATTAAAAGTTTTAATCATTGCAGAGTATGCAAGGGCACAAGTGGCATTAGGCTGCCTTATTTTCTTTGCTAAAATTAATCTTCTTATCCATTTTTGGACCCAAGGGTGCATTTTTGCACTAAGGAGAGAGCAAATTCCCACTCCGCCCCATTGCAGAATTCTGCGGAATTTTTATGTAATTCCGCTTGATTCCTGGATTCGAGCTCGACATATTCTGCCCACCCTTACTTTTAATACCAGCATTGGAGATGGCATGCTATACGAATGTTATTGATAGTGCTTAAACATTCATTCCTACAACTTAGCATATAAGGACTGGATACTGATTCTTTTGTAATACTTTTTGAATATGCTCCCTATCCTGTATCATTGCATAAATGTAGTTCAGAATATCATCCATATATGCTACTTCAAACATGTCAAGAATGTCTCATAGAACCTCATTGTTTAGATGCTGAAATATTGATGGTGTGTTGGCTAAGAACAGGTCATCACAAGGTATTCATAGTAGTCAAATTTTGTGTTAAAAGCAGTTTTGCATTCATTCCTCTCCTTTTTCTGGTCCAAATTGTAAGTACCTTGAAGATCCAGCTATGTGGCTATGTGAACCATTTTGCTTGGTAAACCAATTAAACAGGAAATAGAGCTAATAGATGTTCCATTGTGTATCGTGATGGCATTCATTTTGCGATAGTGAAGGCAAGGTCTTAATTCTCCATGAAGGTAGGGAAGAAAAAGATAGGTGCCCCAGTGGGGGATGAGGTGTGCTGCCTACACTGCGTTGGATGCCTGTGGAGGGTGGGCATATATTCTGGCCTGCGGCATGGCCTTTCAGTCAAGCCCCAAATTGCATGGCTGAAAGCTGCGCAGTGGCGGTTAGCTGCCTGTGGTGGGTTGGACATTGGACGTGGCGATTTTCCTTTGGAAGAGCGTTTTTTTGTTTAACTTATAAAGTTGGTGCTATTGGAATCATTTTCATTAAACTTTTTTTTTAAAAGGTTAATCTACCTCAATTTTTTCCTGAAACGTTTCGAGGTGATTCATCAAGGTGGGGCAAAGAAAACATGGAGTCCCAAAACAGTATTTTGGAAGGTTAATTCCTACGCCCAAATTTGTTGAAAAAAAATATAAAGGGGGCAGGGTAGTGATATCCTGAGCACCGACCACTTGTAGGACTCCAGCCCTCGCATGGGAAAAAATAGTAAAATTAATTTTAGTGCCATTGGTCCTCCAATGGGAGTTGTAACGCATGCGTCCACTTCATGGGCACCGCTGGACCATGCATGCATCATTAGATGAAGCTTGCATGGTACTGCAGACCCCCAGATGTGAAGCTCGAGCGGTGGTACAACATGACTACTGTGGTGCTGCAAAACATTTTTTTAAAAATATGTAAAATGGGAGGAGGGGGTCAGCGGGGGATCGAGCATCTGTGGGGATTGGGTTCTATGGGGATTGGTCCTGAGCCTGCCCACATGCCATGCCATATGGCCAACCCCTCGCTGTGCACAGTGAAGGTCATATGCAGCGGCGTTGGCTGCCTGAAGCGGGTTGAGAAAAGCTGAGATGCTAGGTCTCCCTGTGTGCCCTCCCTTGCTGCCTCTACCCTGCCACCAGCTTCTACCTCTAGCTTTATGTGGTGTCTTCCTGTCCTCCCCCTGCCTCGTCAAATGTGCTGTCACTACCTCTGTGCTGCCACACCCCTCTCCGGTTTTACCTGCCCCTGAACCTCCCCCTGCTTTTTCCCCACACACCCCTAACTGTTTATGTGGCATGTGCCTGCCCATTTTTTGTGGCCCATTGTGGTAGTACTGCTCATGTGCTCTCACTGCCCTCTATTGATGTCCCTACTACTCTCTCCCTCTTTGTCCATGTGCATGCCCCTGCCCCCCAGTTTGCTCAGCTGCAAATGGTCCTTTGTTGCCATTGCCCACAATTGCTGCCTCTGCTTATGCCCCTCTCCCACCACCTCATTTTTGCATCTACATGCTCTAGCCCACTCCATCCCTGGACAGCTGTGCTGCCACTGCCCTCTGTTTACCCATGCTCCTGTTCCTTTTTCTTCTTGCCCTCCAAGGGGATAATTATTATTATCTTTTTTGGGTTGTAAAATTGATACGGAGAGGGGAGCTACCCCAGAAAACTGGTTGGAATTGGCATTTACCTGATACCGTAGAAATACTGTTGTACCCAAAAGTGTAATAAAAAATATTTCTAGGGAATTAACATACTTAAGAATGAGAACGAACGGATCTAACAAGATCTGTTGTGTTAAACGTGTGTTGTGCACTTTAACAGGAAGGACTAGATACTTTAATTTATGTTGTTAACCCCTTCGACGCTGATGACGAACTGGGCTCGTCATGAGGTAGCCTCCTCGCACGCTCATGACGAGCCCAGCTCGTCACGTAACATGCGTTTTTTTAAAACTCAGCCTACGGGCGGAATTCCGCCCGCACGCATGCGGTTAAGGAAGAGCATATTCCCTTCTGCAATAAAAAGCACTTTATCCTTCTTCAAAATACCAGGCATGTCAAAGTGGATGTTACTTTGGTAGTTTGAACCCATTTCATGGTCTTGGAGAAATGACTAAATTATTTTATTGACATGTTTCCAGGATTTCTTAATCTTTGGACAAAATTGGTTGGAACACTGCCACGTTGGCATGTTGGAATAGATCAGGGCAATGTGGGGGAAAAGATTCATCAACTCTTCCACAAGCTTCTTTCAATTGAATTGATAGAGCTACCCCTGTGATTTGCCAAAATCATTTCCGCTGCAGTGGACAATCATCAGACCATGGCACTCACAATTCAACATGCTCTACACTATAGGGAACATGTAGTGCCATTTCATCTCTCTGTCTGACTAATGTCTACTTTAGAACATCTCAGACCCTTGTCAGTGACACAATGTATTGCGTATTCATAAGCTAAAAAGACAAAGTGGTGAGCCACAATTCAGACATGCACAATGATGTTGGTACCCTAGTGCAATAACAAAGAAGGAGTTTGCAGCAGAATGAGAAGTGTTCTGAAAAAATGTGCAGTTTCAATAGGAAAATAAGTCTATTAGAATTCTTGGTACATGATTGGTAGCTAAGGTAAAACAGTAGGTTAGATAGTGAGCAACTGCCATTAGTTTTGTTAATTCTGATTAGAAAAGAGGGGGTCCAAAAGTATTGTGTCTGCTGCTATTGGTTTAAAGTCAGCAGAACAAGAGAACTGGTAGTTGTAGTATTTGGAGCATGTAATGCTTGCTTAACTTTTGAACTAGGTTTATTTTGTTGCCTATGAAAATGATGTACAGTAGTAGGGATGGTTTCCAATTGGCTCAATATGAAAATTTCTCTTTAGCATAACGTGCTCATCCAGTCATTGTGCACAAGGTATACAACTACTATATCTGAAAAAGTAGAAATAGTGTTTGTGTGTCAGACAAATGTGCCGGATAATCTTACTATCTCATGAAATCATGTGAAGTGACAAGTATACACAATTATGTACTGTGATCCCACCTGCAGTCCTTTAAATTGTTATGGTGTTCATGATGGTTACAGTATGTAAGAGAAAAGAATGTAGTTTCAAAGTGAAATTGCTCACCCCTGTACACAGATATATGAAACTTCATTATCTAACAGACCAGATGAGCACAGAGTTGAAGGAGAGAAAGTGTGTGTGTGTTCACAAAGTTAGCATAGTTTGGTGTTGGGTGCCAGGCAGCTGCTAAACATTGCATCTAGAGACATCTTAGGTTTCCTCTATTACATCCTCAGCATGAAAGTGGACCTGCAAATATGTGGAACCTCTTAGAAACATCCTTTACAAGGAATGTGTATAGTTGTCTGCTGATAGGGCTAGTGAAGTGATGCGATTTGGTTTTTACATACAGTTGCTTTGCACCTTAATCATCCCTCAACATGAGTAAAGTATACAACTATAACATGCGAACAAGTGGAAACAGTAGTTTACATCTAAGAAATCTTTGTGATATACCCCCTTATAAATCTGTGAAACCATGCAAACTAAAGTGTAAAAGTACACCTAAAACCATAGAACTTGCTGATAATATGTAGATAGCTGTAAGGCTTTAAGGTTTCGTAGTTTGTGTAGTAATTGAGGTAGGTAACAGAAGAGAATCTAGACAAAAATATTAAGATGGTCTCCCCAGCTTCCAAACATATGTCCCTGAAGACTGATAATTAAATACACTACATGAGCAGAGGGCTGAAGGTGGGGAGGTGCGTGTTTTACAAAGTTAGGATAGTTTGGACTTGGGTGTCACGGAGCTGTAACATATTACATCTAGAGACATGTTTACTTTCCTCTCTTCTATTCTAAGAAAGAATTAGGATCTGAATCCAGGTTTAACTAATTGGAAATACCCCTTTCAAAGAATGTGAAAAGTGGTCTGCTGGTACTGTACTGAAGTGTTGAGATTCATCTTTATAAAGTGGAGCAAATAGTTGCTTCACCCTTGTTTCACAGTTGTTGCTCTGTACGTTCAACAGTTTAAAGTTGTGGCCTTGTGCACAAGTGTAACTGTTGGACAATCACATAAAAGGCCTGTGAGACACACGCTCTGGAGGTACGGGGGTTAACCCTCTGTTCCTTCCAAGAGGCATGTGTTGGTAACTAGAACTTTCTGCCCTCATGGAGAGGAATGCTCTAATGCTATCATAGCCCTACATAAAAGGCTGTACAAGCTATTAAAGCAGCTCCCTTGTTATAGACACTTGCCTTTGGATCTGGCCGATAATGCTGGGGCAGGCCTTTAACAGCCCATATAGTCTGCTACAGTGGGCTTAAGGACATTCTGTTGTCACAGAACAGAATGCTCTTGTAGCTGTATAGACTACTATAACAATCTATTGAAGTCATTAGAGTTGCACTTTTTCTTATAGGTGTTTAATGGCTAGTGCAGCCTGCTATGATGGACAATATGGATACATTAATATTAATAGACAGACATCACAAACAATATAAACTTTTTTTTTTATTCTTCTAACCAGAAAAGGTGGTTCTAACAAGAACCGTTTTTCTGTTTTTTTCAGTGTTTTTATTTTTTATTTTTGGGACTTTTGATATTTTTGGGGGATTGAAATAGAAAGAAGGAACAAGGGGCATCGACAATTGGACCCAAAAATGTTTTTTAAACTATTTTTACAAGGGGGAGGGGGTTCAGATAGCCAGTTAGGTCGACTGCAGCTTTTGGAGCAGCAGTGCTACCAGGCTGTGCACTGTATAGTGGAGCACTAGATGTCAAGGCTCCTTCTTCCTCCTGGCACTTCCTCTTCAAAGCATTGACATGCCTTGTGTGTCATGCTTTGTGATGATTTATCATACCAGAACTAACAAAATAAAATGCTTTTCCTGTATCTCTGGAAACTTCTCGATCACACAGGCTAGAGGTGACCCCTGGCAAAGGCGTTTTTCTCCAGATGCCATTTTGAAGAGGTCCTAGACAATTGATTGTGATGTGGTGAGTTGTCTCTGCTTACTCATCCTCTTCTGTTGAGTGCTATTCTGGGGTTTGGACTCCAAATGGCATTGTTTTTGGCACAATCCCAAAAGAATTTTGGAAATTGCAAAAAAAACAACACAGGCAAGATGGTCTGTGTGCTCATAAGTGCTACTCTCCAGTAACAGTAAGAGGTTGTGAATACATCAAACTAATGAGATTGTCTAACAAGATGGTATTACTCTTTCAGTCACAGGTACTGTGGTACCATTTGCAGGTACTGAGGCACCTAGAAGCATTGAAATTTCACTGAAAGCTTCAAGACATCTTCCTTATTTTTACCTGTGAGGATACATCTGTGACCAACATTTAAATAAAATCACCCCCTCATTCTAAACACAACTTTTAAAAACCCATTTTCGGCCTTGAGATACTTCTGCGGGACCTGAAACAGGATGTAAAGCCTTGGTAAGCTCTCATTCATTCTATGGGTGCTGTGGAACAACCTGGGTACCTTATTGGAGGCAAAGAACAGAAGCTATTGGATTGGTAAGGAGACAATAAACAAAAAAGCCCACACCCTTTAGAAAAACCCTCAAATAATATTGTTCAACACTATTACTGGATTAGTGTTTAATAGAGATAGTTTGCTGTAAATACAATAAAAAACAATCATGGCCTCAGACAAAAATGGACACCAGCAAACACCAAGTGCATCATCCACAGTTCCTAACAGGGGTGCATTTAATGATTATGACATCACTGTTGTCACATCCACTTCTATAGCACCACAACAAGCAAGGCGAACGAGTTACTCCTGTGGGAGAAAACTGGCCCAAGGGAAAAAGCCACATGGACCAATCAAGAGGCTTTATTTTTTTTATTGGGTTCAGGGGACTCGAGGGAGAGTCCCTCAAACCCAACAGTCCTGAGATAAAAATATTTTTTACCCATAATGTCTCAAAAACTACTGAACAGATTTACAGCACATCACAAAAAGCAAGATCTAGGGCCATATGTATCAACAAACTATTTTGCATTTCCTAAATAGCGAATTTTAAGGAATCGCTATTTTGGAATTGCAAAATGGTATGTATGAAAAAAATCGCTATTTATTAGCGAATCCTTAATATTCCTTATTTGCGAATTTGCATTTTGCAAATTCTCAATTAAGGAATAATTTCCAATGCATTCCTATGGGCCAGGAGGCCCATAGGAATGATTGCGCAATAATTCTCAAATTGCGAATTCGCAATTTGCTAATCGCAATTTGAGAATTATTTCAAGGGTGCAGGGGTGTCTCAAAGACACCCTGCTGCACCCCTGAAATGTACATGTGTGTGTGCATATGGCGCACATACATGCCCTATGGGCATGTGTGTGAATCACATGCCACCTTAAAAAATGCCAAAATATGCATTTTTGAAGGAATTCGCAAGTTACCATCAACTAAAAGTTGGTGGTAATTTGCGAATTCTTAACCATATTTCGCTAGCCAAAAATGCTACATACATAACATTTAAGGAATCGCAAAATTGCGATTCCCTAAATGCTATGGCAAAATAAGAAATCGCACAACTTTGCAATTCCTTATTTTGGGAATGTTTCCAGTGCTTAATTTGTAAAATATGAAGTCCAGGTGCTCAAATTTTTGTCGGAGGCCACACCCACTTTTCACGACTCCACCCACTTCCTCCACTGGCTCCACCCACTCATTTTATAGGCTCCATCCACATACTCAACTAGCACGTCTGAAAGCTAGGTGCAATACCCAATCAGCAATGGATCCTTGCTCAAGTAAGGTTTTGATAAGAGCTTCTTCCCCTGCCCTGAGAATTTTTTTTATAAAGATGAAATCAAAAGTGCATTTAAAGCACAATTTTGGAATAAATTAAATACTAGGACTAATGTATTGAAAAGGGACATTTGAAATATTCCAGTACTCTACGTGCCAATTTGGGGAAAGGGCAATAATTTGTGTCGTCATTTGTAGCAGATTCTAATTGTGTCATGAGTCAAAGATATAACTTTTACATATCTTATGTGACAAAACAGAGCAAAATGTTCTGAAAACACTCTAAACTGATACATTTAATAAAATCCTATAGTACACTTGAATGAGCTATTTGTCACTTCAGGTGGTCAAAGGGGTTTGGTTCATAAATAGTTGATTAATTTAGCAATTGGGCTTGTTACTATTGCTCACTCCCCCGGAGCAATATATGTGCATTTATTAAAATTCAAAATAGTAAAAAACATGGAACTTAACGTTTCTAAATGTAGTTGTGTCACAGCTAAGATAAATATTACAAAATAGGCACATATTTTCTTTAAGCACTGTGTTTCTTAAAATTACTTGGTCATCAAAATATTGGAATAAACATTTTTGAACCTGGATGTTCCCAATATTAGACGTCTGGGGTTTATTTTCTAGATTATCCAGCTCCTCTTGAAATATTTTCTCTAAATTAATGGTGATTCAAACCTGAATCTGAAATCAAGATGCATTTCATAATTCATCACTTCGGCATAAGGGTCCTCTCAACAAAGCGCTAGCAGCACAAATTATCCAACTGCTCTTTTTGGTAATTTCTCAAACATAGAATTTAAACCTGCACATATGCTACCACTCTTGGATGCGTATTCAAAATGTTCCAACATGCCACAGAGCATGCAAATTGTCTTCCCAACTCAACATTTCAGATCATGCCACATTGAAAGCTTACTTAGATAAAGCAAAGGTCTTCACAGCCTTTTCTCTCTGATAATGGAGTGGAGTGGCAGATTCGTGCAGGTTATCAAACAAGATGACATCTTTTTATACTGCATAATACACCAATCCCGTCCTTTGTATGTTTCATAGTAAAATTATAACATGCAAAGGCAATGGTAAACATGCTAAGCACTAAACACTGTCACACACAATTCTATAGCCTCACCCAACTGTAGGCCCGCTAAAATAACTGAGTCAGGTAGGCACGCAAATCAAAATAGGTTTCTCTGGGTATATTCCTCTGCCCTAATAATTTCAGTGTAATTATGAGTGACATTCAATGACTATGAGTGATACTATATTGAAAGCAAAATCAAGCAATGAACACAGGGGAAACATATAAACAGCAGAAATTACTCTAATTTGTGCAATGAGAAACTCTAAACCAATCCTCAAACTGCTGCAAAGCACCAGAAATGGAAGGGCACTAAACTAGTGCCCTTATTTAGGGTGGCTGCCTGGAGGCTGTGTTTTTCTATAGCCAGGCCCAGGTTCAGGGGTTGTGAGAGAAGGCTACATACATGGGAGTGCTGCTTGGAGGCTGTGTGTCGCTGAAGTCACTCAGGCCCCAGATTCGGGTGTTTTGAAGGAACCAGAGGAGTGTGATAAAGCTTAATTACTGCCACGGATTTTGTGCCACTGAATACAAGCCCCATCAGACCCCTGAAGGTCTGAAGGATCCAATGGAATACAGTCATATGGAGAACAGCTTCCAAAAAGTCTTAATTGAGCAGTTCAAATTATCTGGGCATATGCAGTTGTGCCATGCAGCTATGTGTATGGGCAAGCTAAGTTCTGGCAATGAAACGTTTAACATGACGAACATTGTAATTATCAGCAATATGATACATAGAGGTGCTGTGTGTTCTTCAATTAATGCGCGATAGAAGAACAGTTCACAACATAGCAGGGGATTCAGAACTGTAATCTGGTGGTGCCATGTAAAATCCCCAAATAGTACACCAATGCACCACTTGTTGCCTCGGCAAAATAACTGCCAGTACATCAAGTTTTCAGAAAACCAGCAATGAAGCATAAACCAAGCACTAAACAAATAAGAGAACAACAACAAAAACACCGCTCCCCTCCCAGCTCTCTGCGGCGGGCAGCAGAGCGGAGTCTGAACCCATGCCCCCTCACCTCTCTGCTCACTGGTACAGAGTCCCCAAAAGTCAGACGGCAACCAGCAGGGCCTCCAGATATAATGGGAAAAGGTTTCCACATCATTTTCAGCTGCCACCGGAACCCCCTGCAAGGAGCACCTCCAGCAGGTTGACAAGGGAGATCCAACAGGTGGCGAGGGCGACACAGGCAGCGAACAGCCCAGCACAGCGGTACCAGACTCGGAAAAAATGCAAAACGCATGACCTTAACGGGCAAGAAACTGCCCAAAAATGATCATGTGTAAAAGGATTTCTGGATTCTAGGCCACACTCTATATCCCACGTGGGACCCGGTCCTGATGCTCGGCGGGGCGGTTCCCACTCATTCAAAGGTTACACACGTCTGTGCACCGCTGAAGAGTGCGGCTGACGGGGGGAGGGTGGGGGAGGGCTGGGGGCCCGCTCCTCCACCTCCCCCCACCATCATCAGCACCATGGTGAAGCGAGGGCTGTTTATAGACCAAAGGAGGGAGGGGTCTGCCTGCGGAAAGCAGGGGACAGAAGGGGTTTTACAACAATCAAAGAAGAAAACAAGAATAAAGAGAGGAAAACAGAAAAATTGTAATTTCTATGCCCGACAATCCTCTCAGTCCCTCATTAAGAAACGCTGTGGCAGCTGCGGGTGGTGTTGCATAAAAGAGGGCCGCTGGGGTTAATAGGGTAATATTTTAGGGGTTAACGGTTATGGGGAGCATTTTCCCGACGGTCTCTGGATCAAATTTGAAACTGTGGTGGGAGACTTGTTTTAAGGTGAGGGACCGAACTTATATTGGCTTTATTAATTAGCATTTGTATAGCGCTGTATGCATTATTGCCTCTCTAGGCGCGGTTTAAGTCAGAACTGATCGGCCGAAGGTGTGAGTGGTGAGAGCCAACGTGGTGTTGTAGCTGGCCGCAGAAAACCGACTTGGAGCCTGCCTGCAGCCTGCGCCAATACCAGCTTCTACTGTGCACGAGACGCAAAAAGGCCTGCAGACAGCCAAAACAACCCAAAGCAGCACACACTGACCTGCACAGCTACCGGCCCTTTGGAACTCCAGCAACGCCGGCAGGGTAATATCGCAGAGTCTTGCAAGTTTATTAATTAGTCGCGTCCCCGGCCACCGCTTTAGATCGACTTCACTTCCTTCCTGTAAAGGAGGAGAGGTCATGATACCCCCACAGGCGCCGCGCTGGCGGCACAGCTAACGCTTGGGAAGACACTGGCAGATTGTAACATTGTAGCGCTAGGCTCTCACCCAGAGCGCTCTTTAATGAAGTGTCTCCTGCTGGCAAGTCTGCGGGGAGCTGAGCTGAGCAGCAGCCAGCGCACAAAGATGTCAGAGGCGCGTCGACGTGGGCGCTAGCTGTGGGACAGGTAGATTTATTTTCAAATAATTATAAGGTTCACTGCGGAGGGAGAAAAATGTTGTAGCTCCGGCCCTGTCAAATAAGTGCCGGTGCTGAGCCCCGGAAAGCACCGGCACAAATTAAGCACTGAATGTTTCATACATCCCAAAACATGCAAAACGGCCGTTTGCGAGTCGCTAAGGCCGAAATCTTTGCGATTCAAAAATGGCTTGATACATAGCTTCTTGCTAAATTCAGTGTATTTCCGTTAAGCAGTTTTTGCAGTAGCACTTCCTAAAACGGTCTATAGAAACTGCATGGGTAAAATTGGGTTTGGGACCCCCATTTTTTCCCCAAAATGTCCAGTAAGAAGCTGAGGAGGATAAATATTATTTTTGGAATGTTTCATAAAGCTTCGTCAAACAGCACCAAAGTTATTAACAAACCAACACTCTTCCTAAAGAAACTCAAACGTAACTATAACTACTCACTGGCAACCAGTGGGGTGTTTGTGAATGTCAGGATGCAGGGGGTTACTTTGTGCAGAAAGGTAAAATTGCATTGTAAAAAGATCCTGTAGAAGGAGAAAGAGAGTTTTTTTCTGTGTAATGTCATTGTAGCATGCAATTTGTGAGACAGTAAACAGTGTGTTTGCCAATCGTCAGTGAAAAGCCACTTTTTGGATCCTTAATTATTTTATCATCATTCAAAAATCTGCGTGACGCTTTAAAAAAAGTATATTAATGACGGTTCAGTAGGGCAAATTTCATGCAGATCTATCAAGGGGGATTAAGTAAATGACTTTTTCCATTTTTACTTCTAATGAGATTCTTAGCTCTCCTCTAGTGAAAAAAACGGCACAACTGAATTACACCAAATTTGGTACGAAAACAGTTGATTGCAGAACATTTGTTTGCTTGGTTTGGTTTAAATCCATTCAGTAGTTTTCGAAAAATGTGCATTACAAAAAGGTGTCAGGTAGGCTTCATAATGGTTACAAATTTAGAATTACCCAGGCTGTTAGTCCACAGATGGTCACCTAATCTGAATTTGCGGACCCCAATTAAAAAATAAACAAATCTGATTGTCGTCCACCTTGGGTTCACAAACCTGAAGCCAGGCTTCCCGACCGAAAACCTCTAATTTAAATTCTGTGGAAAAATATGTTGTGGATGTCAACACAGAAGGCTGGGCTATGTCGCCACATCTTGAAATAAAACTCAAAGGCACAATTAGGGGGTGCAGTTTGAACATCTACTGACCCACTGGCTCAGGTAGTATGCCCAAAAGGGGCCCAATAAGATTACTTTAAATAATACACATTAGAATTTCCCAGATGTTCATAATAATAAGAATAATAAGAAAAAGAAAAAGAAATAGGAACAATTTAAGGTCATACTCAGTGGAGGTTGACTAACCGCAATGCGTCCAGTGCAGGAAATGCAAGGGAACAACAGTTAAAAGCACAACATCATTGAATAACTCCACATATATAAAATAATAAATTATGCTAACTGATAGTTGTGTTATTGACAGTGCTAATGATACAGTGATTCTTAATCTCAACTGTAACATATTATTTAAGTCATTTGTAATTGTACCTGATATAGTGTAGGCGCGCCTCCCCAGAGTCAGAATGAACTCGGCATGGGTTAATTGATCAAATAAAGATATTTCTGTCGAGGGGCTGCTGTGTTTACGGAACTGTGCATCATATGATTATTTTACAATTTTGATAAAAAGGTATGCCCCGCATACCACCTACCAAGCAAACGATGGCTAGCCCCAATATGCAGAAACTTAGGGTTCAGGCACTGTCAAGAGGCTTATAGGATATTAAAATATGACACCTATCCCCCTATTGTTTTTGCTGTCTCGCGCTTTTTAAATGGTATGTGGCATAGGCGCAGGGGCTTCCTGAAGTGACTCTGCAGAGAGTTTTATGTATGCTATTTTTAACTATTTATTGTAGGTCTAGTTAAAAGGGAAATTTGCACTACTTCCCAGTTTTATTAGTCACCCTATTCTAATAATCACTAGCCTTAAATGAATTATGCAACCGTTTTTATTTGATTTTAGGATAATGGTCCACCTTTATCTTTTACATTGTAATGAATGTAGATATATGATTGTACAGTCTACTGTTATTTATTTTCCTCTCTGTCGATTGATGATTGTAATGATGCACTTTTATGGTCCGAGTTGGCTGAAATAAAGTTATTAACTGAACTGAACTGAACTAAAAGAAAAGTAGTAAGATAAGAGAAACATTTAAAGAAAAAGCTAGCCACTATTTTAAAAAAATGTGTTCTTGAAGGAAAATTAATTAATACTGAAATGCTGCATATTTAGAAGAGATGCGAGCCAGCTGAGCAAAGCTACAGATGGGAGAACGTGTAACTTGAAAGGCGGAAGTTCCACACATGCCCATCCCAAGTACATAGATGTAGCGCTCTAGTGGTCCGAGGGCCTCGGCTGAGCCCCGGAACCACGAGCACACATTGTAGCACCTTCTGGCCAGGCGTGGCCAGGAGGCTATAAACAAAAGGTCGGAAGTCGCTCAGGACTTTCGCTCCGACCAATGCTAATGCTGTGTGGTGTCCAGTTATTCCTGCTCCCATAGTGCCCCTTAACTGTTCCCCCCTTTTTGATTCTTCGCTAATTGACCACCCCGACACTAGCGACAAGGGTGGGATGCCAACAGTGATACCCCCGAGAAAGAAGAACCTCACCGGAGCAGCTCACCACGTGACCGCCGGCACCAGAACGGCCTGCGACGCGGCCGCCAAAGAACCGGAGCCGGCTGAAGTCCCTGGAAGCCCGTGGTCTCGAAGGCCCAAGCCGGTAAGCAGCGTGAGCAAGAGCAGCATGGGGGACCGGCAAGCGCGGAGCCAAGGGACGCAGAAGAAAGCCGGCCCAGCGCCGGAGAGGCCCGATCGGCCGAAGAAGGAGTGCGCGCATGCGCAGTAGACGCGAGGCCAGCCCAGCGCCAGAGACGTGTGTTTAGGCCCCCACCGAGGCAGAATCACCGGCAGGGCTGAGGAAAAGCCCAGAGACACACGTGCGCGAGAGCCGCGAACAGAAAGGGAACGGAAAAGAAAGAAAGAAAAAACAATAAGAATAAATAAGAACAATAAAGCAAACAAGCATTGGCACAGAGGACAAACCCAAACAAACATTGGCACAACCAATCATAGAAACAAACAATCACTGGCACAACCAAGCGCTCACACAGGCATAGAGGCACCTTAACCAACAGAGCCAAGAAGAGGCAATAAACAAACACTAGCACCAAACAAGCAAAGCTAGCAAAGAGATTCAACCACCACCATGTCAAATCCACCAAATGCAGTCGCCGGAGGGCAACAAGCAGGAAACCCACCAGTTGCGGTGGCAGGAGGACAACAACAAGCCTTGGCCCCAGCGGGACCACCCCCGGTGCAGAAAGCAGGACCTCAAGCACAGCTGTCAGCGCACTCGCAGATACAAGCACTACCACCGTTTAGTGAGCTCGTTGATCCAGCAACAGCGGCTCCGAGGTGGGCAGTATGGCTAGGGCAGTTGAATAACTACTTCGTAGCCATCAAAGAAAAAGACAACGAAGTCAAACGATCACTATTGTTACATTTTGGTGGCGAAGAAATCTACAAGCTTTTCGCTCACCACCCGAATAAAGGAGGAGCAGATTATTATGATGCCGCGGTACGAGCACTGAATGCACACTTCGACCCACAGCTCAACCCACATTACGAGCGATTCAAATTCAGGCAATCAAGATAGAGAGAAGGAGAGACAATGGACGCCTTCCACGCACGATTGAGAGAGTTGATAAGCACGTGCCCAGAAGATGATCAAACGAAGGAAGTCACCGCGCAGCTGATACAAGGGTGTCGCAACAAACCTCTGAGGATGCTAATTTTGCGTCAACCTCGCATCACGCTGGACGAAATACTACTTCTGGCGCGGTCGCATGAATTATCGGATGTCAGGTCCTCAGCAATGGAGGCCGCTCTAAACCCCAACTCAGACACAGGAGCAACAGTAAAGACCGAAAGAGTTGATGCCGTCTGCAACCCCGGGCGCAGTGGGCGTGGGCGATGGCCAACAAGAACCCCGCGACGATCACTATGTGGCTATTGCGGACATGAAGAACATGGCCCAGAGGGCTGCCCCGCTCGTGGAAAGACATGCTCAAAGTGTGGAGTGCCGAACCACTTCGCCAGCGTCTGCAGAGGAGGTTTCCGCGGAAGGACCCAGTCCGGGCAAAAGACACTATCAGGAACCGTAAGGCAGCTAGCGTTAGATGATGCCCAGTCAACCCGGTCAGCGAAGTCCCAGCATTGGCGGTACGACCGCCTAGACGACTCCTCGACTGAAGAAGATGATGAGTGCTACTTTCTATCTTTCACAAGTGACCTGAAGAGGCGGAGGAGGCCGCAACCCAAATGCCAAATTCAAATCGACGGGTCATTAGTAATGGGAGTAATAGACACAGGCGCCACCGTGAATGTGATGGGGATACAGCACTACAAAGCACTCAACCCAAAACCACAACTAACTCCATCAAAAGTTCGGATATTGACGTATGGAAGCCAAGAACCGCTCCCCCTGCGTGGAAAGATGGTAGTACAAGTCAAGTCCGAAGAAAGAGAAGTAACGACGACCTTCCACGTCGTGGACAAAGAAGCTGATCTCCTGGTCGGTGGTCACACAGCGGAAGACCTAAACCTCATTGCATTTGCAAATGCAGTAAAGAGCCTACAAACTGAAGACATCTTGCAACTCTTCCCATAGCTCTTTGTAGGCCTAGGAACAATCACGAGGCCACCCGTGAAGCTCCATATTGACAAGGCTATCCAGCCAATCGCGCTAAGACACAGGAGAATTCCATTCCACCTGCTGGCAGCCGTAGAACAAGAACTCACCCAGTTGGAGAAACAGGGGGTCATTGAAAAAGTGACTGGCCCAACACCGTGGGTGTCACCTATGGTGATCGCGGAAAAGCCTCGACAACCCGGGAAGATAAGGATTTTCATTGACATGCGGATGCCCAACAAAGGGATCAAAAGGGAAAGACACATTACACCGACAGTAGATTACATATTAACGGACCTTAACGGAGCCCAGTGGTTTTCAAAACTAGATCTGAATGCTGGCTACCACCAGCTGAGGTTGGCAGAGGAGAGTAGGTACATTACCACATTCTCGACCCACCTAGGCCTCAGACGCTACAAGCGATTAAACTTCGGGATATCGTCAGCCGCTGAAATATTCCAGAACACTGTCAGAGAGATACTATCAGGTCTACAAGGAGTGCTCAACGTCAGTGATGACATATTAATACACTCAAAAACAAGCTAGGAACATCACCGCAGGTCTAGAGCGACCCTCAAAAGGCTGGCAGAACATGGGGTGACCCTGCACAAGGACAAATGCCAGTTTTTCCAGAAGTCCATGGAATTCTTTGGATACGTGTTTGATGCTGAAGGAGTCAGAGTGGACCCCCGGAAGTCCCAAGCCATCAAGCATGCACCTGCCCCGATAACAGCATCGGAAGTGAGAAGCTTCCTGGGCATGGCTCAATATTATCTCCAACCTCGCAACTATCGCAGAACCCCTCTGCAACCTGACCAAAAAGGATAGCCCCTGGAAGTGGGCCCGAGAAGAAGAAGAAGCGTTCAACAAAATCAAAGACGCTCTACTAGATGGAACCACCATGGCCTACATTGATACCTCGAAACGGACGGAAATATTAGTAGATGCCAGTCCGGTCGGTTTGGGTGCACTACTGACCCAGGAGACAGAGCCAGGAGTATGGGCCGCTCTAGCCTTTGTCAGCAAGGCACTCACTGCGACTGCAGCAAGATATTCCCAGATAGAAAGAGAAGCCTTAGCTGTCAAGTGGGCTTGCAACCACTTCCATTTATACATCACTGGATGCCCGTTACAAATGGTCACAGACCACCAACCACTAATTCCTCTGTTCAAAGGCACCGCACCTCATCCACCCCCTCGAATTGAATGATGGGCAATCCAAATACAACAATATCAGATGGACCTCGTCTATAGACCCGGAGCGAAAAATCCAGGAGATTTCCTGTCTCGACACCCGGCTGCTGGAGTAGTGACCGAAGATGAGCAAGATACGTAAATGGAAGAGTCAGTAAACATGATAGCTCACGGGTCATGCCCCCGGGCACTATCAGCATCCATGATTGTGGATCAATATTCCAATTACATTGTGATTCGAAGGGTCGTTGACGCCATTCAAGCAGGATCCTGGGATGGGTTTCTACGAAACACCCAAGACTGGAGCGAGGTAGATCGATCCCGGCTGGGGAAATTCTGGAAGATACACAATGAACTCAGCATGGCAGAGAATGGACTGATATTGAGAGGGCGTCGGATTGTGATACCTCTGACTCTCCAAGAGCAAGCAACGGTGCTGGCCCACTCAGGACATCAAGGCACCCGACGCATGAAAGCCAGAATGCGCGAAAAAGTGTGGTTTCCTGACTTAGAAAGCAATGTCGACAAAGTGGTACAGAATTGTAGGGCATGCCAGCTGACCAGTACTCCCGAAGCGCCAGCACCCATAATCACAGAAGACCCGGCACCAGCTCCATGGTCATGGGTCAGCCTAGACTTTGGCAGTCTCCCCGTTGGGAGAGTAACGGTAGTGCTCATAGATAGCTGCACTAAATACCCCATTGTGGAGGTGGCTGCATCCACTAGCTTTGTGAACATTCAACCGATCCTCGCCAAGGTTTTTGCCATGTTTGAAATCCTGCAGATTCTCAAGACCGATAACAAACCCCCATTTCAAGGGAGTGATTTCAAAGAATTCTTGCGAGGATTAGGAGTGAAGCATCATCGCATCACACCACAGTGGCCCCAGGCCAATGGCGAGGTCTAATGGTTCATGCGAACCATTAACAAGATCCTGAGAATCGCCGCTGTGGAAGGCACCGACCCTGAGAATGCGATCCAACGCTTTCTCGGAAAATATCGAAGTACGCCCCACAGCACCACTCTGAGATCACCATGGTCACTCATGCTTGCAGGATCCCGGAAGGACATACTTCCGATGGCTGAAAATTGGAGGCCGGAACCATACTCCCCTGATGACACCCAAGAAAGAAGAAGGCGGAACAATGACAGAGCAAGCAGGAAGCGGAGAGCTCATGAACGATCGCTCACGCCCGGAGACACCGTGCTGATCCGAGCAAGGCGACCAGGCGGGAAATTCCGCACTCCTTATGAGGCAGAACCATGAACAATCAAAAACACAAAAGGAACTGCTATAACCGTGCAGAGGAACGGAGAGGAGGTGACACGCAATGTCTCATGGTTCAGATGAATTCCATCTGACTCTGGCTGTGAAGAGCGAGTTGATGAACCCGGGGCAGATGAGCCCACTGAAAGAGAAGAAGGGCATGCCCACACAGAATCACTCCCTGACGCGACCATGCCACCGTCGCATTCTCCTCCCCGACCAGTTGTTGCACGAACACCAGCAAGGGGGAGACAGCGATATGATCTCCGGCCTAATCCAAGACCCAGCCAGAGGCTGGCAGACTTTGTGTGATGATGGTCATCAACCTAGCCGTAGTTAAAAGACTAACTTGGGAAGGGATGTAGCGCTCTAGTGGTCCGAGGGTCTCGGCTGAGCCCCGGAACCACAAGCACACATTGTAGCACCTTCTGGCCAGGCGTGGCCAGAAGGCTATAAATAAAAGGTCGGAAGTCGCTTGGAACTTCCGCTCCGACCAATGCTAATGCTGTGTGGTGTCCAGTTATTCCTGCTCCCATAGTGCCCCCTTAACTGTTCCCCACTTTTTGATTCCTCGCTAATTGACCACCCCGACAATAAGTAGGTAGCATATCATAGCACAGTGAGCAGGTAATTGCAGCATTCACACAAGCAGACTGTGTGCGTCTTAACGGGTTTAGGCAGTGTACCTAGGTAGACAGCACAGTAAAGGCCGGGGTACTGTGGACAGACATCCCCAGTCACCTGATCAGGAAATGGGTGCAAGCAGCCGCGGTCAACAGATCAGTGCGCATACTAACTCAGTCTCTTAGGACCCGGCTCTGTGAGCACGTGCAGGAGGCACAGGAGGAGGCAGTCATCATTTTCTCACAGAAGACGTCATATGAGCGCGCGGTGTCCGCATTCAGCAGCAGTCACAGAGGCTGAGAGCAGAAGTCTTATCAGTAGGCAAAGTGTGCAGCAGTATACTGCAAACATTAGTGTATGCAACAAAAATCTGTAGACAATAAATCAAACGTCTCCGAGGCACTTGGCCTGTTTACATGTTTGCGTTTGTCTGAACCAGGTTCTGGTGGACTGGGACCATTTGATGTGTGAGCCCAGATATGAATGGCTCCAGTTACTGTGATTAATGGATATCCAGAGAAAGGGGGTGGGCCACGGATACGATTGAATGGAAGATAAAGAGTGCAGTGGAATCTGAAATAAGGCATGGAATGTGCAGTGGCACCCTGGGGTGTGAGGTAACCTACACGGATGTCAATCAGTGTGCCCCAGGGGTACCCGCTGCTACCCATGGCTTGCCCTTTGTAGTCACTGGTACTGCCTTGCTGCTGCTGTTCTCATGCGCCTGGAAGACAAAAGAGCACACAACGAGCCCTGTTTACTTTCTGCAGTGTCCACACCTTGACCTTCAGATACTCCCCGGCCGCAGACAGCAGCATGCAGACGGGTTAAGGGTGGGGCAAGTAGACCAATCTTTGACATCATCTAGGCTGCATGACGTCACGTCCACTGACCCCTTGAATTTTGACGTCGACTTCCATGTTCTCTGCGTTTTATACATTACTCACATTGGTTTCATGGGAATGTGTGTGTGTGTAAAAGTGTGAGCATCACACATACACTTATGTGCTTCATTTATCCCCTTGGGGCCTTTGGGGACCAGCCTTCAACCATAGTCCCACCATCATTTCCTTTTCCCTTTTTTGGGGTCTGACATCGGCGTCTTCCTTTGGCGTCTCATGTGACACGCAAGAGCTCAGGTCAGAGCCTCTGTTCCCTGGACTGTCATACCATTAGACCCGTCCAGAACAAACAGAAGGCCAGGCCTCAATGCCCACAACAAAACCTGAAACTGAATTGGGTAGCACCTTCAAAGCTAAACTCCTAATTTAATATTTTTGCACATCGCAATCTATCACAATAAAAATAGCACAAAGAAGCAGTCCACTCAAAAATTACAAATATAATTCTCTTCCCTTAAAATGTCATCCTTTTCGCTAGCACACTCATTAGCGCTGGGACGCTCCCGGGCAGCCATGCGCTCTATAGATCCTTTTCTATTCTATTCTATTCTATAATTCTATAATGGCTGTCAATTTTACTAAACGTGTCAATAGCGAGAAAAACCCTGTGAGCAAATGACGATCTTCCATTGAAAATTGAGTGCAGAACAAACTGCTTTCTTAGGTAAATTCCACATTAACTCCTTCTGGGACTGAAGTTACCCATAAGAAGAGGATAAATCGATCTCAATATCTACCCAGACATATATCAACAACATTCACTCAAGCTGATGTCTGCTGTAAGGCCTGAAGTCTAGACAGAAGTCAAACCGGGCTCACATTAAACACCAGTCACAAAACACTTGAGTGCATCTCATTGGATGAAGACGTGGGTCTTCCCATGAGTTTACACCTTTAACTTAGTGGGATTTACCAAATGCTTTTGTAACATTTTTCCTCTCTATGGTCTCGCAGTTCATTGTTGTCCACATCCACAAAACAACTATTGAGTGATCATGATCCCCTGAAACAATGGAAGTTGAGGGCAGACCACACAAAGTTTCTAATGCACCATTAAGGATAATCTGACCTACTTTGTTTAATAACAAAAGAAAAAAAGAAACTGTGAATCACAGAATGGGAAACTAGGGGATCCCCTAGAAACCCAAATATGCATAAAGTGATCTAAGCGGAGAAGATGCACAAATGTATATGTTTTCATGCAAAGCCTCACAATAGAGATCACATGATGACACTGACACAAAGGTGTCACACAGATGCAGGATCTGAAGTCAAGGGAGAGTCTACAAAAGACCTTTAAATAGATACAGAAATGTAAGCTTTCAGGGGTGAGCAAGTTATTAAAAAATGTCTCGTCTACCACGCCACACATGACAGTGAGGCTTTGCAAGTCAGAGGTGGACACAACATGGATCTTTGGTTAACAATGAGCAGAGAGAGGGCTGCTACCGTTACAATTATGCTAAGACAATATTTACATTTTGGAATCCCTCCCTTTTGCACAGAGTTAATATGCAATCCTTAAAGGAGATCCATTGTCATTAATAGATTTTTTATTCTTGAGACACATCTTCTTTGACATATTCACGTGAACCGTAATCAGACTTTTAATCTTTATTGTCCTAATAGAAGAAGGGGGCCAGATGTACAAACTTTCTAGTCACAACTCTACTTTTTGTGACCAGAAATAGCTTGCAAACTGACCTACATACTAGTAGCCGGATGTCAAAATAAAGAATCAGGGTTGGTTGCAGTCCGAACTACCTAATTAAAATTAATTAGGGAGGTTGCAAATTGCAACTTACTCTGATTGGTCACCATCATAGGGATGGTGCCCTGAAATGGACAGTAGACCATCATGCCTGTGGTTACTTTTTAATAAAGAAAACATGGCTTCATTCAATCAATCAGTACATTTGTAGAGCGCTTCTTTTAAAATAATAGGGACTGAGTTTAGATTTAGGGTGGACAACGAGAATTAGATCATAGTCACAGCTCAGCCCTCCACAGGGCTTGGTCGCCCCACTCACTGCTGCCGATCCTGCATGCCTTTGCCGCCTCCTGCCTGCAGATTCCTTCGCTCGCTGCCCGCTGCTCCTGGGAATTTCCCGCTGCTCCTGGGAATTTCCCGCTGCTCCTGGGAATTTCCCGCTGCCCGCTGCTTCTTGGAATTTCCCGCCGCTGCCTCCCTGCGGCCCCGCCCCCCTGTGATTCCATTCGCCGCCCCGCTCCCGCCACCCAGCTGCTGCTCCCTCCCGGCTCCTTACTTATGACGCCCCCAGAACGACCGCGCAGCGGACGCGAGTAGCGGGAGCGCCGATTGAGCGCCGAAGGTGCGCCAAAGTTAAGCCCGTCTGCGCCCGTCCGTGCCTGGCCCGCGCCCAGCGCCAGGACCCCTGGCCCTCCCCGCCGAGGCAAGACGACCCGACTGACCTACGACGCCGCCACTCTCAATGCCGGCCGGACCCACGCCTGCTGCCGAGCCACCCCGAGACGCACCCACGGACCCTTCACCTGCTGCACCTGCAAGTTCACCTGCCTCCGAACCTGCCCCGCACCCGCCAAGACAAACACCAGCAGCAACCACCTCAAGTGCATCCTGATCAACACCCGCTCCGTCCACAGACACGCCGTGGAACTCTGGAACCTCCTCGACGCTACATCACCGGACGTCGCCTTCCTCACGGAAACCTGGATGAACGCCTCCTCTGCACCCGACATCGCCATCGCCATCCCGAACGGGTACAAGATCATCAGGAGGGACCGCATCAACCAGACCGGAGGTGGCATCGCCATCATCCACAGGAACACCATCCGCATCACGACCGACGCCAACGACTCCTTCGCCGCAGCCGAACATCTCCACTTCCAGATTCACACTGACCCTAAGACGACCCTCAGAGGCACCCTCGTCTACAGACCCCCGGGACCACGCACACAATTCAGCGAAGACATCACAGACTTCATCAGCCCGCACGCCCTCCCCTCCACTGACTACATCCTCCTCGGGGACCTCAACTTCCACCTGGAGAACAACAAGGACCGCAACACCACCGCCCTGCTGGAAAACCTCGCCAACCTCGGACTCAAGCAACTGGTCAACACCCCCACCCACTATGCCGGCCACACGCTTGATCCCGTCATCTCTTCCAGCAAGTACATCACCTTCAGCCACGCCACCGGACTCCACTGGACCGACCACAGCTGCGTCCACTTCAGCTTCAAAAGATCCACGACCCACCACCACACGCAACAGGTACCTCACAGGAATTGGAGCAAGATCACCGCAGACCAGCTCACCACCTCCCTCAGCCAGAGCCCACCCGCCAACACAACGGACCCCAACGAAGCAGCCCGCAACTTCACACAGTGGCTGACCGCCTGCGCCGACGACCTCGCGCCACTAAAGAACCCTCCCAGCAGACCCAGAAGCAAGAAGGCATCCTGGTTCACCGACGACCTCAAGGACTCCAAGAAGACCTGCCGCACCCTCGAGAAAGCCTGGCTCCTCGACCGGATCACCGACAACATGACCGCCCTCAAACACGCTACCCGCAAGCACCACCAGCTCATCCGCACCACCAAGAAGAAATCCCCGAAGGAACGACTGGACAACAACGCCCACGACAGCAAAGAGCTCTTCACTATCGTCAAGGAGTTCTCCAACCCCAGCACCGGCACCAACGACATCACTCCGTCACAAGACCTCTGCGACTCCCTCGCCTCGTTCTTCCACCGCAAGATCGCCGACATCCACAACAGCTTCTGCGCCCCACCCACGCACCCAACCGTCGAACCAACGCCCCCCTCCGCCACCCTTCGCACCTGGACCACGGTGACCACCGAAGACACAGTCCGCACGATGAACACCATCCACTCCAGATCACCGACCGACCCCTGCCCACACCATGTCTTCAACAAGGCCGACTCCACCATCGCACCCCAACTCCGGAACATCATCAATGCCTCCTTCAACACCGCCACCTTCCCGGAGAGCTGGAAGCACGCCGAGATCCGCGCCCTGCTGAAGAAACCTACAGTGGTCCCCACCGATCTCAAAAACTTCCGCCCCATCTCGCTCCTCCCTTTTCCTGCTAAAGTCATCGAGAAGATCGTCAACAGACAGCTGACCGCCTTCCTCGAGACAAACGGATCCTTCGACCCCTCGCAGTCCGGCTTCAGAGCCAACCACAGCACCGAGACCGCCCTCATCGCAGCCACCGACGACATCCGGACCCTGCTCGACAAGGGGGAAACAGTGGCCCTCATCCTCCTGGACCTCTCCGCTGCGTTCGACACGGTCTGCCACCGCACCCTAGTCCAGCGCCTCAGCAACATCGGTATCCAAGAGAAGGCACTGTAGTGGATCATCTCATTCCTTGCCGGAAGAACACAAAGAGTCCGCCTCCCCCCGTTTCGCTCCGAGGCCACCGAAGTCATCTGCGGCGTCCCGCAAGGATCTTCACTCAGCCCCACCCTTCTCAACATCTACATGAAACCTCTCGCAGCCATCGCACGCCAGCACAACCTCAACATCATCTCTTACGCCGACGACACCCAGCTGATCCTCTCCCTCACCAGAGACCCCGACACTGCCAGAACCTGCCTACACGAAGGGATGAAAGACGTCGCCGAGTAGATGAAGGACAGCCGCCTGAAACTGAACTCGGACAAGACGGAAGTCCTCATCCTGGGATCTTCGCCCTCCGCCTGGGACGACTCCTGGTGGCCCCCAGCCCTGGGCACCGCACCCAAGCCAACCGACCACGCACGCAACCTGGGCTTCATCCTGGACCCCTCCCTCTCGATGACCAGACAAGTCAACGCCGTCTCCTCATCGTGCTTCAACACCTTGCGTATGCTTCGCAAGATCTTCCGCTGGATCCCGACCGAGACCAGGAAGACTGTCGCCCAGGCACTCGTCACCAGCCGACTGGACTACGGAAATGCCCTCTACGCCGGAACCACAGCCAAGCTACAGAAAAGACTCCAGCGCATCCAGAACTCCTCCGCCTGACTCATCCTGGATGTCCCCCGACGCAGCCACATCTCCAGCCACCTGAGGAACCTGCACTGGCTCGCCGTCGACAAGAGGATCACGTTCCGGCTCCTCACCCACGCACACAAGTCTCTCCACGACCTGGGCCCCAAGTACCTCAACGACCGCCTGACCTTCTACACGCCCACCTGCCAGCTACGGTCCATCAGCCTCGCCCTCGCAGCCGTACCACGCATCCGCAGAGCCACCGCCGGAGGAAGATCCTTCTCTTACCTGGCTGCCAAGACTTGGAACTCCCTCCCCATCCACCTTCGGCTGACCCAGGACCATCTCGCCTTCAGGAAACAACTCAAGACCTGGCTGTTCGAGCAGTAGCATACCCCCCCCCCCCCAAGCGCCTTGAGACCCTCCCGGGTGAGTAGTGCGCTATACAAATGGCATGATTGATTGATTGATTGACTATGACCAATAGAGAAGTTGGTATTTTGGGTTTCGCAAGCCATTCCACAATCTGTGTCAGCAAAGTGGACAGCAGGAACCATAAGGTCTTGGTGAGGGAAATTAAAACCTGCAGTTAACAAGAGCAAAAGGACGTAAACAGTGTCATATTCATTGGAATAGTGCTCAAATAAATACAAGCCAAGAGTAGGTCTGCTTCATTAAAGGGAACAGGCACCCGTCCCCCACCCCAGGGGTGTCAGTGGGCAAGTGTGAAAGGTTAGGATTTTGTCTATATTGCTCTAGAAAGTGCAAAAAGGTGTCTTCATTGTACAAGGAGCATCAATTTCGAGGGTAGGGTGCTGTTGATATTTGAGTACTCACCCCCTGGCTATTCTTGGCAGGGCCACACAGGGAGACATACAATAAGACTTGCAGCAAAGAATATCAGACAGACCCCTTGGGTAATCAACTAGCTAAGACACTTTGGGCCTAATTATGATGTCGGTAGGTCAGACACCAACGCCACATCGGTGTCAGACCCACCAACATCTCACACAGCGATTCACCCCCCACACTATGATGGGATGTATGTCACTACAACGCACACTTTTACAACGCATACCTTTACAACGCATTTTTTACAACGCAACACCCATTACAACGCATTCCATTACAACGCATACCATTACAACAAAAATTAAAAAACTACATTTACAACGCATTCCATTACAACGCATAATACCTTTACAACGCATACCATTAAAACGCATAACATTACATTGCATGTTTAGTTAAATATTGGATAGTGTAGGGGTAAAATTTACTATTCTAACTCCAGGGGGTGCAACAGTAGGGTAAGTGTTGGATAGTGTAGGGGTAAAAACTACTATTCTAACTCCAGGGGGTGCAACAGTAGGGTAAGTGTTGGATAGTGTAGGGGTAAAAATTACTATTCTAACTCCAGGGGGTGCAACAGTAGGGTAAGTGTTGGATTGTAATTGTATGCGTTGTAATGGTATGCGTTGTAATGACTGCGTTGTAAATACATGCGTTGTAGTGGTGTGCGTTGTAGTGTCATGCGTGGTAATGGATGTTGCGTTGTAAAAGTTTCGTTGTAATTGTAGTACGTTGTAAAAGTTGCGTTGTAAAGGTTGTTTCCCTTATGATGTGGCGGGTGGAGGTATCGGGTGGAGGGACCATCTGCAGCGCTTCCGATGGGCTCAAGGAGCCCATCAATGAGTCGGATGCCATCCATAATCCACAATGACGGCAGAGCCAGCCTCGGCTCTTATCCCGGAATTATGATGACAGATTCCGACAGCAGTTCTATGTCGGCCTTTCCTACATGAAACTGCCGTTGAAAATTGTCTTTGGGGGCCCTCAGCAAGGCCCCCATCCCTCTACTGCCTCCTCCCTGGGGCCTGGAGTGCACCAATGGTGCCCCCTCAACATCCCTGCACCTCACTGTGCCTGCCACACGGTGCAGGGATGTTTACAAACGTACATTTTTTAATGGGAGCTTGTGTTGCGGGCATTTTCAGCATCCAAACCTGGTGGAAGTTGACAGCAGGAACTCTTTATTGTGCTGTTTTCAGATGTTGGCTCAGTGGACTAATGCGTCCATTGCAGGGGCCTGTGTTCGACCTCATGGTCACAGGTTCAAATCCCGGCGGGTCCACTCAGCCTTTCATCCATCTGAGGTCGATAAAATGAGTACCATTGAGTTGGGTAACAATGAACACCTGTTATTCAGCGCCAAGAGACCTCCGGATGAACGTGCCCTTTACAAATACACATGTTATGTTATGTTATATGTTATGTTATGTGTAGGATTGACTTGGCTCATAGGCACAGAGGCAACTACTGGGTTTAGTGGTGTTCAGCTAGGCAGTCACTCCATGGACCTTTCCAGCAGTTTTCTTCGTGAGCAAGACTTGGAACTGGTTAGAGGGTTAACTTTTACTGGTGTACTGAGAGTGTTTGCAGTTCATGGCTAGGTATTCAACAAAATATTGAGTTAAAAATATAGAGTTGGGGAGTGGTTCAAATGGCGATGTATCTTCTTGCCTCTCCGTCCCACCGATAGAGCCCACCTGTCCAAGGCTTGGCTAGTGGGCACAGGGAGCCTCCATATCCATAACGCTGTACCCGGCCCACACCACCGGCCGGCGCATCTAGAGGCTAATCAGCATGGCAGATGTCCTAAGAAGACGGCAGGATGGTTGGGCTGGTGAACCGGGCCAAGCTTTACATTGAAAGGCCTGCCTGAGGTATGAGAGCCCCGCATGGCCGTGACTCTGGTGCCGGAGCGGGTGAGGCTTTGACTTACTGTGGCCACCCTCCAGGCCTCCTGAGTGCCCGCAGCTGAACTGTGATGCTTTCCGGGGGTGGCAGCTAAGTGGGGCTGCCTCCGCTGCCTTGTGGCGGGGTGCTTATAGCCATTGCTGACAAGGGGTAAGGAGAGAGGGCTGGCTGGGTTTGGTGGTGAAGGGCCCTATCGGAGTGGGGCCACAGATGGCTGGGTGGTCCCGCCCTGTGCTGTGTCTTTGAGTCGACTGGCAGCCCACCTGTGCTAATCTGGGAGCCCCTCATCGAAGAGTGATCTTGTAGTTCCTGCCGGGTGGTTGGAGGGCCCCCCAATCCTGCCTTTGCTCCCTGCACGCCCTTCTGTGCTGGTGCTACAGCAGCCGCCCCCAGTGGCCACGACCCCTACTTTGTTTTGCTGTATATTTGATGGGGTTTTGTCGGGATGTTTGGTCTCCTCCATGACTGGGTTCCACTGGGGTGGTGCCCTCCACCAACACACCATTGCACCACTTGCCTCATGGGGTTACGGTCTTAATCCCCGCCCAGCGAATTCCCCACCCCAGATGGTGGCATCCATTAGATCCACTTCACTATACACCTGATAGCCCCGGACCTTAAGATTATCACACTAATTGCGAATGGTCTCAATAACCCTGTTAAGAGGCAAGCTATTCTTTTTTACTTTGAACATACCGGGGCCCACATATGCCTTCTCCAGGAGACCCACCTTCCTGCTGGCGATGCTCACCGGCTCCAATCTAGGGCATTCCCCCGCCAGCTCTTCTCCTCCTGTCCTACTAAATCGGCTGGGGTGGCTATCCTTGTCTCCTCTGCCTTCCTTGGGAGGATTGGTCCAAAGCAGGCAGAAATTAGGGGCAGGTTTTTGGCTCACTTATTCTCACTGGATTCGCACACCTTTACACTGGTTTTAGTGTATGTCCCCCAACGAGGATCAGGAGATCTTCCTACACCAGGCAGCGGCAGAGTTGACAGATCGAGTGCTGCTGATGGGCAGTGACCTTAGCATAGCCTTGGACAACACAATGGACTGCTCAGTCCAATGACAGGGGCAGTATGGGGTTCTCTCACGCGAAGGGACACAGAGGCTGGATGAGGTGTGTCTGATAGATATCTGAAGGGCTCTCCAGCCCACCTCCTGGGATTACAGTTTCTACTCCCACTCCCATAAGACATATATGAGTATAGACTATTTTCTGGGCTCCTCATGTGTCAAATCTGACACCCAAGCTGCCAAAATCATGTCACGTTCATTTTTGGACGACGCAGCAGTCATTCTCATGCTTGCTCTCCCTTCCACCTGCCCACCACATAGGACCTGCCATCTCCGGGATGCGCTCTTACACCAACCCGCTGTGGTCTAGCAGTTTACCACAGCACTATGAGACTTCTTTGACATGAACGATAACCCAGGGACCTCAGCTACAACTCTCTCGGAGACTCTGAAAGAGGAGATTAGGGGGAAATGTATCGTGATTGCCTCAGGGGACAACAACATATGGTGCTCCCACAATCTGGTGACAGCTTAAGGCGGCGTAATCTCAGTTGTCCGGCATTGAAGTGGACAGGGCAGAATATGCAGCGCTTCGGTTAAGCCACACCTATGTCTGGGGCGACAGATGTGGGGGTCTGCTGGCAAAATTTTGCCAAAGATCTCTTCCTTTTCCAAGTCCTCCCGTTGGAACCCCCCTTCGGGTCTATCAGCATTTTACAACCGGAGATTGACCACTTCGTATGGGTGGACAAGAGGCCTTGTTTGCATAGAGACCTTTGGTACAAACCCCTGAAGGAGAGAGGTCTGGGGTTACCGAATCTGCGGCGGTATTACTTGGCCGTGCAGCTTAGGACCTTCGTGGAGTGGACACACCCCAAATTCAAAAAGCATTGGGTTTTCATAGATAGAGCAATCTCTGTGGAAGATTCCCTTCCTCCCCAAACCAGCACATCCAAGGTCTGTATTTGTCACCCATCACCCCGCCTCTCTAGCTGCATGGGACAAAGTTCCTGATGGGGGGGGGGCTCACCTCGTTCCCATCATCACTGACGCCCTTAGCGGACAACCACGATTTTACGCTCGGCCTCTCTTTGGGGACCTTCGCTCAGTGGAGACAGGAGGGCCATAGATCCATTGGACATTTTTTCGATGAGGCCGGTCTCCTGTCATTTGAGGACTTCTGCTTACAACAGGGCATCCCTGAATCTGAACTATACCACCAGATCAGACACTCGGTGATGTACCCCATGATCTGTCCCCATGCCCAATGCCATATCACCCCTTTCGAGAGGTGGCTACTTTCCAAAACTACAGATGCTCATCTTATATCTGAACTATACAGCTTTCTTTGCTCCCCATTGCTCATTCCTACATCTCTTGGCCAGAGAAGATGGGAGTCCGAACTGGGACACTCCTTTACACAGCCGGAATGGGAGGATATTTCTCATTATTCATGCCACACCACTCGCAATGTGGCAAGCATAGAGGCGGCAACCAAAATCGCTACTTACTGGTATCTTATGCCCCCCGACTGCATAGGGTAAACCCCACCCTCAGGCCCATGTACTGGTGTGACTGTGGTACCCTAGGTATCCTGACACATCTGTTGTGGGATTGCCCCAAGATCACTGCATACTGGGCGCAAGTGCTGGAGGATATGGATACACCCCTCGACACACAGCTACCTCGCTTCCCTGCCTACACTATCTTGCATTTACCTAACGCTCTTACATTTCCCCTCAAGTCTCGTAGAGGGTGACAGATAGCCTTAGCATTGGGAGCAGCCTTTCAGAATGTCCTATCACACTGGGGGTTGGGACACACCCCCAATCATGTGGGCTGGCTACACTGCCTCTGGTACATTTTAGGTATGGAACGTCTCTCCCTCTCTTTATCACACCAAGGGGCTTCATTCCCAGATATCTAGCACCCATTTCTATCATTGCTTACCACGGATTTCCATGAACTTTCATATCCCAAATATTTGTGTTTACTGCGACTCACTGAGCCACCACCTGCCGCACCTTAGAGGTCACCTTGGTGCCCACACTCTTGACCTGAGATCGGATGGGACCGCTGGATGGGGTGGATCCTGAGGGGGAGAGGGGCAGGAGACGGGTTAGGGGGAGGGGGAGTTTTTGGGGTTTTTGGTTAGGAGATATGTGCTTTAGGATTGTCTCCTTCTTTGTCTTGATTGGTCTCCTTTTGATAAACCAATAAATACATTAAATCTAAAAATATCAAGTTGCAGAAATATCACATTTTTAATATCATGACACAGAAATCTTGTGTGCCAAAATATTGTTGACAAAAATATAAATTTTTTAAGCAGGTTGTAAGGTTTTTAGGGGTACAGGGTGGGAAGGTAATTAAGTTATAATGAATGTATTATATATATATATATATATATAAATATATATATATTGTTTATTTGATTATTAAGTACGAAAACTGTGTAAATAATATTTTTTACGTTTTATTTTAGGTGCCGGGTGTTGGGTTTGTAGGGGTATAGGGGGAAAGTTAATTAAATAATAATTGATTAATTATTGATAATAATTGTTAATTAATTATGTAAATGGTGTAATTATTATAATGTATTTATATTTTAAGTGGGGTTGTTGGGTTTGTAGGGGTATAGGGTTGGAAGTTAAATAATAATTGATACAATAATAATTATTGATAAATGATTTATTAATTGTAAATTCATTATGTGAATTGTGTAGGTATAATATTTTTATTTACAGTTTAGGTGTGGATTGTTACGTTTGTAGGAGGAAAGGGTGAGAAGTTAATTAAATAATAATTTATTAATGATACCTTATTTATTTATTATTAATTATTTGTTAATTCATTATGTAAATTGTGTGCTTATGTTAATATTTTAATTTAGATATATGTTAAATATGATTTGCTAGGTATGTGGGACTATAGTGCAGAAATGTAATGAAATAATTATTAAATACATTTTTTTTCTTAAATTAATTATGAAAGTCTTCATTCATATTTTTATCCACAGGGATCTGTGGTATAGGTTCCAGGCACTTCTAAGCATCTTTTACCCATTCTTGAACTTTTTATAAAGCGTCCTGCTCTATACTGTGGGTTTCACTCATTTCTCTAACTCATGGTATCCTGAGCCTGCCCATACCTATTGGTCTAGGCAACACCATTAAAAATTATCATTAAAGTTATGTCGTCGATTAACAGAATCGAATGTCACATTTCATGCATTTTCAGGCTGCTCTAGTACTGTCTGTCCTGATCGGTGAGTCAAACGTTGGGTCTTTCTTTACAAGGACCACCTACCCCCGAGAATTCTCCAGTTTACCTTAGGCACTTGAGATTTTCAAGTTGAGTCTGGTGCAGCCCCACTCCTTGCTTCTGGTCACGTGCAGGCATGTCCTGGCTGTGAGATAGTGCCCTCTTTCTTGCATGGTATGCCCCCACTTTTTTTCTGAATTGCTGCTATTTTTTAACTGAGCATGCCCTGGGCTCCTGCTAATCAGGTACCCAGGGCCTATGTTCCTTCCCTAAAACTTCATTGAAGCCTAAACACAATTGGCATCTCTGGCCACTGTCAGCCCCTGGTAAATGATACCATAGGTACCCAGGGCACTGTGACCAGAGAAGGTCTCTAAGGGCTGCAGCACTTATTGTGCCATGCTTAGAGGTCCAATACCCTGGCACTCACACACTACTTTTGCAGGCTGCGTGTCTTGCTGCCGAACAAAGTGAAGAGCCAACATGGCACACATCCCTGTGTGCCATGCCCACAAAACAAGTGGAGAGGCGTGGTGCAGCGGCCAGGGCAGCTGACTTCGGAGCACAGGGTTCACGGTTCAATCCCTGGCTCCGGCGGCAGCTCCGCTCATCACCATGTGACTCTGGGCAATAGCTAACTTAATTTCAACGACGGCTTCCAGCGCCTTGAGACCCATAAGGGTGAGTAGTTTGTGCTTTACAAATACGGGTTTTAACCACTGCCCTGGCATACATCAGTCACCCCTCTAGCTGGGTGCCCTGTGCCAGAGGTGAGGGTACAGGCGCATGAGCCCTGTACCCCTACAGTACCCAGATCCATTCCTGGGCACTGTATGTGCAGTGCTGCCATTAAGAGTATATGGTGCTGGGAGTTTGTCATTACGAACTCCACAGCACCATAATGGCTACACTGAATACTGGGAAGTTTGGTATCAAACTTCTCAGCACATTAAACCCACACTGATGCCAGAGTGGGATTTAATGTAAAATACACAACAGAGGGCATCTTAGAGATGCCCCCTAAAATTCGACCAACTTCTAGTGACCTGACTGAGTGGCTGCTTAGGCTCCCACCACCAGACATGTTTCTGGACCCCTGGGTCGAGAGCTTGCTGCTCTCGGGGGCCTTAAACAATGCGCATCCTGGGACGAGGTGCTAAGCCTCCTCCCCCAGGATGGGCAGGGTTCACGAAGGAGAAGCTTCAAAGGCATGCCACCTTTGTGAGCCTCTCCAGACCAGTTGCTGCTTAATGGTTTAGCAGAGGTAAAAGGCTGTGAGAGACCTGTTGTTCTCGGCCAGGAAGGAAGTACGCGACCCAGTCCAGTGCCATCCCCCGGATGCCAACCCGTTTAAGGCCATCCAATAATATGGTATGGGACATCGTGTCAAATGACGCTGACAGGTCAAGGAGTACCAGCATGGCAGCGGACTCTCCATCCACCGCCCAGTGAATTGAGTCGTTAAAGGGAAAAGTATACCCAAAATCACTGGGACCAGGGTGTTGAGCAGTATAGAACGTAGTGGTCCCAGTACTATTACATCAACACAGTTTAAATGAAAACAATACAGTTATATAATAAACAATGAATCAAAATGAGAGTTAAATAGTGCTCAAGTGTTATTTAATCACACTGAACACATGATACAAATTTTTCACTGAAATATTCTGCAGAAAACATTAAAAACCATCATTGGTGTGCCCGACTGGGTGGAAGGGGAGGAAGGACGGGGACTTTAGTAAGGTAGTGAGGTAAGTGAACATCACTACTAGTGGTTATCGCAATCAAATTGTCGGGCATGCTATTCAATGCAACACATTCCTAACATAGTCCATATTGAAGAACCGGGTTTTAGAACCCAGCGGCGCCAGGGGCACGCCCAAAGTCTTCGGGTTCACCTGTCTTAGAATACAGAGACACAGGATACTTCTGAGTGGCGTCAAAGATCAAATTTATTGGCTGCAGCCAGTAACAGAAGTCCTAGAAATCATCACGGTATGAGTTCTCAGGAGACTGCTCAATTTTACAAAGCAAGTCATCCCTTTTTATGCCAAAAATCACATTCCAGACAAATACCTAACATTTACAAACTGTCCAATCACATGTATCCACACCAGAGGTCTCGCATGACAGTAAAACCCACTTTTCAGTTGCCCAGCCCATGATCAATCATCGGTCAAACCCAACATTCTTCTTTAGACAGGTCGAACAAACCCATAATAAAAAAGGGCACAACCGAATCATAAATAGACCATAAAGAAAGGAGCAGAAACAGGAGAGAGTAGGATAAGGCATATTTGTGTGCAGTAAAACTTTATGATGTCCTGTGCTCTGATCCTTAATCTTGATCAGCTAAAGGGCAGGAACTGGTTTAACAAGGTCAGCTTCAGGCAACAGGGTCAGTTCACTCAGGTCAATCAGGAGTCAGCACGAACTCGAGCTAAGGTGTACATGTCCTTAAAAGACTAGTTCAACCACAGTTATCGGCCTATGTGAGGGCAACCACAAAATGGCTGCCAAACACAAAATGGAACCCAAGGGTTCAGAACGAAATCCCTAAATACGTAGTGAATCCATCGGTCTAACATGATGAAAACACTCATACTTGCCGCACTAACTAGTTACGGTTCGCTAATTTCAAATTTGTAACGAAACCATGACCTTTATGGAACGGGTTCAGAATTCACGGAACCTCAGACCCTCCTTTTGCCCTTACATAGGCAATAACCTAAACTCACGTCAATCTGAGTCCAGATCTATATTCATCAGATCATCAAGATGTTGCTGGAGCATAATCCTATTACTTAGTACCTCTCTTGGGGCAGGCCTCCTTGCACGCGTAGTAGCACAGAGGCCACATATAGCAGGAGCGCACTGCACACAAAGACAGAACAGAAAAAGAATCGCTAAAGCCATCCCTATGATCATCAGAATCTTCCATCCCCAAGTGGATAACAATCTCCAAAACCATCCCATCAACGACCAATCTCCTTCGTCCATGTGTACAGACTCAGAGATCTTATGTAGCTTGGAAATGGCCTGGTACACTGTAGGAGTATTGTCTGGAATGAAAATGCAGCAGCTCGATTGAATCAATTTACATACCCCTCCTCTGTCTGCAAGTATGACGTCTAACGCAACTCGATTCTGAAACGTCATAAGGCGATTCGATTGGAGCTCAGCAGTCAAATTACTAAGGGCACCGGCAGTCTCAACTATGGTGGACTCAACCACTCTCGTCAATTGCCGTATGTTCCTACTATTAACCATAGGTCCCCAAAACGGCAGGAAACCCTTAAGAAAATCTCCCAATTCTTGTCCTGAAGTATCTTCCTTACTGAAGACACCTCTAACTACTCTACTTCTGTGGTAATCTGCCGCTGCAGTATACGTAGGGGGCAACAGATACGAAACATCACATGTTCCCAAAAAATCAGGGGGCAACCATGTATATGCTCTATCATAGCACACAAAATATGTACCCTTAGCTGCTAAAAATGGTGGGGAAGTCTGGGACGCAAAAACATACGTCTCAGTACAAATACTCTTCCCTAACTGAGCTCTCGGATTCTTGCCATTAACTTGCAGACAAAAATGACCACGATGGGGCACGATCCAAATCGGGATGATTTTTCCCTTTGCTGCTGTTCACTCAGACTAACACCATATCCAGTCACGTTCCAACCAATATAAGCAAGTGTCTCATCTTTAGGGATAGTCTCATAGGAATCGATTCCTCTAATCATATCTACTATTCCTTTCACTAGAGCACTATTACTTGGATTATCTTTCATAGAACGCAGGGGGTAAACTTCATGAGCATAAATAAACATCGTTCTATATGCCCATACAGATCCATTATAGCTGAATGGCAGAACCAGGTAAGGAATACCCTTATCCGTGGTATGAGGCATAAGACCACACACCCAGCAATTAGTGGTGTTCACTACTAACTGATGCTGATGCAGAAGCTGCACAAAGGAATTATTAACGAATTCCAATCTTCTGATAGATTCATGTTCAGGCAAAGGATGAAAAGAATGCGAAGAAGTAGTAGTAGGAAAAGACATAGGTTGTATGGTGGGTGCAAAAGTCACTTGGAAAGAAAAAACAAGATATCCCATTAAGAACATCGTTATGCTAAGTAACATTAAAAGACATGTTATCAAAAACATTTGCTACTCATTAGTCTACACAGTCTCGTCTTAAAGTTCATTTCTACAACAGCTCTCTCGATCTCAAAAAACTCCATCCTCTAACCGTGCTGTTAGTGCAGGTGGTTCTCTTCGGCTCAGAGGTACGTCTGTAAGTCCAGGGAACGCCCTAGAACAAACCAGAACCATCAACCTTATGTCTACACGGCTGTACACTCCAAGGCTTCATACCGCGACCCTACAGCTGAACCCGGATGGCGGTTTGAAAAAAGAAAAATAGATCAAAACAGCTTTTCAGATGAGAGAGCGTTTTTTTTTTTCAAAAGCAAAAAGGAATTAATTGTTTATTAGTCCATCGGCTCTCGGTCGTAGATTATAGCGGCCTTTACCAGGCACTGTCTGATCTCGGAACAACAACTCAGGCTCAGAAGTGTCCAATCGTGCAGGTGGAGACAGAGCTTCTTGCAAAATATCGTTATCCTCGCGCTCAGAACTTGTCCCAACCAAACGTGCGTCACTGAATGGAACGTAACATGGCACTGTATCAGTCTCTGAATCACCAACACCCTCCTGGACCCACTGGTCGTACAGCAGAGGCAATGATACCCTCTTACAATGTACGCCGTGGATCCAGTTCTTCTTGCCCTGAACTCTCACTGCGGTACGCGTCGATAAAAGGACTTGAAATGGTCCAATCCAGCGGGGCTGATCATTCTTTGTCCGCTGAAAGTTGCGCACCAACACCCAGGAAGCAGAGTCAATGGCATGTCCTGAATCTTCAGATGCTTGAGGAAGTGTATCGTAAACCTGTTGGTGTAAGACACGCAATTCAGCCGTCAAGTAGTCTACCAGCACGGGATGTTCAATCTCGCTAAACTTTGTTGGCCTCAGCACTCCCCATACATTTGCCGGGCGGCCAAACATGATCTCATAGGGACTAAGACCAATTCGGGAATGCACTGTAGTCCTTGTTGACAAAAGTGCCAACGGCAAAGCATCGGGCCATTGGAGACCAGAACTCACCTGAATTTTAGCTAACTTTAGCTTCAAAGTGCCATTGTAACATTCCACTAATCCAGCTGATTGGGGATGATTCGCAGCGTGGAACTTCTGACGGATGCCCAAACCCTCACACACTTTCTTCATGATCTGGCCCACAAACTCACTTCCATTATCACTCCACACCATCCTTGGCAATCCAAACCTAGGGAAATATTCTTTGAGCAAGACTTTAGCTGTGGACAAGGCAGTGTTATCTTTTAGGGGGTATGCCTCTACCCATCTCGAAAAGGCACAAACAACTACAATGACGTATTTTAGATTATTACACCTTTCCATGTGTATGAAATCCAATTGTAGCACCTCGAACGGATATGTCGGAGGTGCAAAGTGACCAGCTGGAGTTGGAGTTCCCTTGCCAGGATTATACATCAGACAAACCATGCAGTTCTTGACCAGATTCTCCGCACACTTAGGAATTCCAGCATTCTGCCATACTGGAGCCAACAACTTACAAATCCCTTTCGCACTAATGTGAGCCATTCCATGCCCCATCGTAACCACTGCAAGCACATACGCATCAGGTAACAACCATCGCTGATGTTCTGACAGCTCAGTCCAACAACCAGTCGAATCCAATTTTCCCTTACTCTCTCTCCACACACTCAATTCTTTCTCCGTAGCTTCAGCCTGAATTGACTTCACACTCTCTATCGTATCTTCACACATTCCTCTATCCAGAACCCATCTTGCTGGGCCCGCAACATACATTCGACTCGTCACATCTTTCGCCGCTTCTTTCGCAACTTCATCCGCAAACGCATTACCATGAGAAACATCATCGGTAACCTTCTTATGTGCACTGCATTTCACAATCGCAACTTGCATCGGCAACGTAAGTGACTCGAGAAGCTCATTCACCAACTGACCATGCTGAATCTTCGTACCATGCGAAGTAAGAAATCCACGTTCTTTCCACAAACGCCCAAAACTATGAGCAACACCAAACGCATACTGGCTATCGGTATACACAGTCACTCTCTTTCCTTTCGACAACACACACGCTCTCGTCAGTGCAATCAACTCTGCTGCTTGGGCTGAATTTTGTGGGATACGTGCAGCTTCAACAATCGTACACAATGTCGTCACGGCATATGCTGCAGTCGTATCACCATTCGGGAGCTTGTAGCATGACCCATCAACCCATAGCGTACCATCAGGATCCGAAAGAGGAGTATCTTTTAAATCGATTCTCCCCTTCGTTTCCTCCTCCTTCCTAAGAAAACAATCATGCTGTTCCTGACCATCTGTGTCCACAGAAATCGGCAGCAATGTTGCTGGATTCAATACATTACACTGCTTGATGTGCACATGACTAGCCAAAAGCGTCAACTCATAACCCGAAAACCTCGCACTAGTAAGGTGCTGAGTCTTGGTTCTATTTAACAGAGTATCCACTGCATGTGGAACCATCACGACCAATGTATTATCCATCACCAATCCAGCAGACTGTCGGATGGAAACAGCCGCTGCCGCTGCAGCTCTCAAACAACTCGGCAACGCTCTAGCTACCGGATCTAAAGTTGACGAGAAATACGCACATGGACGCTGCTTATCACCAAACTGTTGAGTCAAAACTGACAATGCACAACCCTCTCTCTCGTGGACATAGAGTGTAAAAGGCTTACTGTAGTCAGGAGTACCCAACACTGGAGCAGAACACAATGCAGCACGCAATTCAGAAAACCTTTTCTGACAATCGTCGGACCAAGGAAGAGGATTCGGTGTATCCTTACAAGTTAATGCCAATAGAGGTTTTGCCAATAAAGAAAAGTTCGGAATCCACTGTCTACAATACGACGCGATACCCAAGAAAGCACGCACTTCTCTCTGTGTACTTGACACAGTCATTCGAGCAATCGCTTGAATTCGTTCTGGGGTCAACCTTCTTCCCTCCTTTGACAAGAGATGACCTAAGTAGGTCACTTCTTGGCGACAATACTGCAACTTAGAAGGTGACACTTTATGATGCAAGTCCGACAAATGTCGCAACAAAGAAATAGTAGCTTCTTTACAAGTTTCCTCATCATCAGCAGCCACTAATAAATTGTCAACATACTGAATAAGAGCAGTACCAGCAGGCAACGCAAGAGTATCAAGCTGAGTCTTCAAAGCCTGGCTATAAATAGAAGGACTTTCGCAATAGCCTTGGGGAGCTCTCTTAAACCGGAAGCTTCGGCCTCCTAAAGAGAAGCCAAAAATATCTCTACTTTCCTCGGCAATTGGAATGCTGAAGAAAGCATTCTTCAGATCTATAACCGAAAACCAGGCAGCTGAAGCAGGAATCAAAGTCATCAAAACAGTAATATCCGGAACAACTGGAAACTGTGGCACAAAAATCTTGTTAACCTTTCTAAGATCGATCACAAACCTATAAACAGGTGGCTGAGAAGAGTCAGTGCGCTTCAGGACAGGCAAAACGGGACTGTTACACACATTACCTCTCGTTTCTTCAATCACATCTTTCTCAATCAAATCATAGATGATCGCTAAAAGCGCTCTTTCACCATCGCTAGAAATCCGATATTGGGGAATACGCGGCATTTTAACATTCGCTTTAAGCGTTACAACATAAGGTGGAATCTCCAAAAGACCCACATCATTCGGACCAGTAGCCCGAAGAGTATCAGGGAGAGAACGCAATTCCGGTGGAAGCCGATCTTTAGACAAATACATCGGAGAGATCACTTTCTTACCCAATGTAAGCTGTACTCCCGAAGGAGAACAATGCAATGTTGCATGCAACCTTTTCAACAAATCCAAATCCAACAAATTCTCACCACAACCGGTCGTTAAAATGAGAGGTGCTTCCAACTCACAAGGTCCCTATAGAAAGAGACAAGGGACTAGAAACTGGGTTACAAACTGGGGCGCCAGAGAATCCTACTGAAACATTAGTTAAGCCAGACAAAGGTGCGCCAGGGAGTTTAGAGTGCATGATAGAACTCTTCGCTGCACCAGTTTCCAAAAGAAAAGGCTCTACCACACCCGATGTGGCTACTGCAACATAAGGCCCACTCTGATCTACTGGAACCGACACTACTCCCTCTCTTTGTCTATGGCTGTCCTAGCAATCATTATAGTCAGCATTCTCACTCTCAACATGATAGTCATCAGCATAGTACTGAGTCGACTGACCAGATGCAATTTTCTGTTGATCAAAGCAATTCATAGAATTTTGTGGGGTAAAGGAACGTTCGTTCTGAGGAAACGCACCACGTCCTCTACCCCTAGACACTTGCTCAAAACCACCACGGCCTCTCGGGGCCGGCATACCACTCGCGCGTTGTCGTAAAACAGGGCACTAATTTTTATAATGACCTTCCTCCCTACAGTAAGCACACTGATTCAAACCCAAGGGGGGTCTTGGAGGAAAATACCCAGCGTTCTGTTGCGGCCTCTGAAACTGTGGTGGTTGCTGAAACTGTGGGCGTTGCTGTGACTCTTGCTGATTCGAGAAAGGTGGATACGCCTGCTGTAAAAGAACCTTTGTCTTTAAGTCTTTTGTCTTTTTCTCTGCTTTTTCTTTCTCGTCCTTATCCCTATTCGAATAGTACTGTGCAGTTGCCAATATCTCGGCCGACGATGAAACAGCACAAGAACTTTCAGAATCTTTCAACTTATTAGAAAGTTCAGGGAGCAAATTAAAGACAAATTTGTCCACAAATAATCTTTGCCCACCTTCCGTACTCATGTCCTGACCACTATGATCTATAAATGTTTCTTCAAACCTAGCGAAGAAATCAGATACACTTTCATCTTTCTGCTGCTTACATGCTGCTAACTTATCCCAATTCACTCGTAAAGCAGGCATCATCGTCTTCATTAAATTAATAATTCTACCTGGCAATTCCGTAATCAAAGGTTCAGGTTTAGCACCTCCCTGTTGTCTACCATCTGCAGCAATAATATTCGCCCAAGTATCTCCTAATTCTGCCGCATGATTCTCATGACGAATCTTCGCCCACAAAGGTTGCGGAACTACATTACCCATCAACATGTCGATGTCGGCTAAATTCATAATACACGCATCTACTGTCTGAGACAATTCTTTGTAATAACCAGCAGGATTCTTACAAGGATCAGGTAAGGTCTGCTTAAGAGCCAAGACCTCTGCTCTCTTCCAAGGGACATGTACCCATACTCGCTGAAAATGAGCCGATGCAGCAACAATACCCTGATTTACATTAGCCTGAACTGCTTCCTTCCATACAGGAGGAACTTCTCTCATGGGATACTGTCTCGCTTTTCTTCTAACAGAGGAATCAGGTTCGTACAATGTCTGAGGTGGAAGGCTAGATCTAAAAGCCAGTATCGTCTCTACGGCATCTGTAATATCAGATTCCACTATCATCCCTTTAGCAAAATCCGACTGAACATCAAGTAGTTCCTGCGGGATCAAACCCAAATCATTATCTTTCCATTCCTGACGCAGAAACATACACATTACATTAAAAACATACCTTTGCTTAGGCGGTTCCCACTGAAAGAAAACATCCATAACTGCTGGCAAACTATACCTTGAGGCATTCATAATCCATTTACGAGCTAACAAATCCAACACAGCCCGTTCCTCGGAACCAGGAAGCTGACTACGACTCTGCCTATGTTGCGAAACAGGGGTCATATTCAATGACCCAAATAATGGAGACAATAAACTAGTAACAGTCTCTGTCATTCGCTTTCGAACAGAAGGAGAAGAAGCAGACATAAGAACAGGAGAATAAGTATTTTGAGGCAAAGAAGGTGTAGGAATAAGAACAGTAGGAGTCTCAGATGCAGAAGCGGAACGCAAAGGAGTTTGAGGCAAAGCTGGTAGCGAAGCTTGCGACCCTAGAGCGGGTTGCGCAGGAGGAGTTAAAGCCATCTGTGGAGTACCGGGTGGCTGAGCAACAGCAGGAGGTTGAACCACAAAGGGTGGAACAACCGGAGGTAATAGAGGTGCAGTAGCACCCTGCACATAAGGAGGTGCTAATCTTAGTAAATGAGACATCAAAGGATCTTTTTCAAGATCTTCAATCGCTTTCGGAGGAGGAGACGGCAAGGCCGGATAACATTTATCTATGGCCATACAACGCTGCCTATCCGAAACTTCACTCGCTCACTCCTCTCCATCATCCCTGTACTGCCTAGCAGCTTGTAGTACTGACATATTCTTATCTTTCCTATCTCGTTTAGCTTGTTTAATTTCTCTCTGTTTGGGTTCTTTACGCCAAAGGCGAAAGGAGTCAAACATTGCCGGCCGGGCTTTCTTTTTAAACAATTTCGTTTCTAAATTATCTAAAATCTCAGTATCAAAACTACCATATTGGGGCCATCGTAAGACACCATCCTTCCTAGTATAACAGACCCACACTTCATTAAACGTAATGGGGCACACGCCGTGTTTAGAGTAGAGCTCATAAGTCGGAGTTCCAACTGGAGGTATCGGACATGAATCCTCCAATCTGGAATCCCTGTTACAACCACAACAGAATATCCTCCTAATTTTGCTAAGACTAGGCATCTTCGCTCACTAATCTAGATTCAAACTTCAAGGGATTATCTACAACGATAGTCTCGCAAATATACGAGTCCCTCGGCTTTGGAAATTGCAATTTTCAAATCAAAACTAAGGACCAAACAAACTAAGAACCAAAGAATCAAAAACTAAGGACTGGGAGCGACCCACTTATACTTAACTGGGGTATCAGTTACGCCACCAGAAGACCCGTCTATCGTCCCGCCGTACAAAGCATCACAAATGGGTCCAAGACAGGGCGACAGTCAGGGCAGCAGTCCTTTGTAGCCGTCAGGAAAGCGGGAAGCCTCGCAGCAAAGACCTTCAGTCCACGTTCGACATGCCGGGGTCGATGAAGTGGTGGCCGTCCTCCAGAATTTCCTCACGAAGCTCCTCACGATCTTCAGGCTTAGACCGGTACCGCTGAAGTCACCCTACGTTGGTAGCGCCAACTGAAGAACCGGGTTTTAGAACCCAGCGGCGCCAGGGGCACGCCCAAAGTCTTTGGGTTCACCTGTCTTAGAATACAGAGACACAGGATACTTCTGAGTGGCGTTAAAGATCAAATTTATTGGCTGCAGCCAGTAACAGAAGTCCTAGAAATCATCACGGTAGGAGTTCTCAGGAGACTGCTCAATTTTACAAAGCAAGTCATCCCTTTTTATGCCAAAAATCACATTCCAGACAAATACCTAACATTTACAAACTGTGCAATCACATGTATCCACACCAGAGGTATCGCATGACAGTAAAACCCACTTTTCAGTTGCCCAGCCCATGATCAATCATCGGTCAAACCCAACATTCTTCTTTAGACAGGTCGAACGAACCCATAATAAACAAGCATTTACAATGCAATGGTTTTGCCTTTGTTAAAGTTAGAGCTATTGGCATTGCTCTTGACATTATTTTTATTTATGTTTTTTTTAACATAAATAAATGGCATTGTCATTTACAATGCCACTAGCTTTATCTCTCGCAAATGACACACACAAACACACACAGAGCCCCCCCACACACACAGCCACACAAAGCCCCCCACACACACAGCCACACAAAGCTTCCTACACACACAGCCACACAGAGCCCTCCACACACACCCACACAGCACAAGCGGGCAACAGGGGCACACGGAGGCACAAGCAAACCACTTCATAAAGATATACTGAATTCTAGCTACAAACTTTAATAGAGCCACCCGCGACCAACTGCATCAAAGAGATTAAATACAACCCAGCGTCCAAGGCAACCAATTTCTACGTACTGCAGATTTAATCCACAGCATCAAATAAAGCAGGTTCTCTCCCATGTCCAAGTTGAAAACCTTATTACAAGCCAGCAATGAGACAGTACAATTTAAGAGAACACTGAAATTTGCCTGCAACCAAATTTCAGGAAACCATAGCTAAATAGTTTAATTCGGTAGCAGCAGATACAAAATAGCATGGCCAGTCTAGCACTGTACCTCAGGATACATGTAGGTCTCACACTATAAATTTGAGGGATTCTGTCCCCCTTGGACACGGCCGGCATGGTGCTGGTGGGGAACGACGGAGACGGCAGCGGGGCTAGGGCTGTGGAACGGGGCCGGGAAGCAGCGGAGGAAGATGAGGGAGGCAGGGGGGCGGGGTTACAGCAGAACGCGCAGAGCTTCTGAGAACTGTGACAGGAACTACACAAACCAGATTGCACATATGGACGTGGATACGCGCCACCGCTATAACCATGTTAGAGTCAGGCAAATGCTTTCTAGTTTGTCATTTTCTCCGTTAGTATAAGGGCGTGACCAATTAAACTGACAACCCGGCAGTTTTACCGCCTGACCTTGAGATGGCAGCCATCGACGATAGCTTGCACAGGCACCAGAAGAATGTTTATATAGAACAAAGAAACTTGCAAATGCCTTCCATCAGCGAGGCCAACCCAAAGCAACGACCGTGTTCCCGGCCAATCAGACACATTAACAGGAGGATGCATACCTCGCACTAGGCTCGCCAAGCGCTTCGAAACGCGGCCTCGGTTGAAATGCCCCAAACGCCAGCGTCTACACCACCCGGCCCGCTCTCCCTCCCAATGTCCCAAAAAACCTCCGCTCCTCGTCTCCTCCCGCCATCGCAGAACACCCGCAAGCAGAGTGGTGTGTGGGGGTTCAGCTTGGTGTGTGTGCGGCAGATACTGTGTGTGCAGTGTGGATTTTGAGTAGGTATCAGTTCAGTGGGGGCAGTGTGATGTGTATGCCATGGAAGAGTTTTGTGAGTGCAGTGTGGCATGTGTTTTTTAACTCTCCGTGGGTGCGCTCTGGTGTGTGGCATAATTGTGTGTGCAGCGTGTTGTGCGTTTGCCATATTTTTGTTGATAACGTATGTGATGTGTACGGCAGAATTATTTAGTTGCAGTGCAATGCGTGTGTTTTTGGCACATTTAAGCCCTGTGGCATGTGTGAGAAACAAGTCTGTGTGCACACGGCGGTGTGTGAATGCACAGTTCTGTGGGTGCTATGTCGTTTCTGTGGTGCTCAGTTTGTGGGTGCAGTGTGAATGGGGTACAGTCCTGGGGTGTTATTGCATGTTTAAGACATTGTTAGTTATGTGGGCGTGTGGTGGGTTCGGTTCACTATTTGCAGTGCACAATGTGGGAGCACAGATTGGCAGGTGGATTGCGTTGGGGACACTGTTGGTTGTGGTGGTTTGTGCGGTGCCAGAGTCAGTGGAAGTAGTGTGTTGTGTGTGGACAGTGGGTACAGTTCTGTGTGTGCTCTCTGGATGAATTGTGGTTTGTCTGGTGCACAGTTCGGTTGGTGCTGTGTTGATGTAGAGTGGTTTGCGTGTGCTCAGTTCTTTAAGTACTGTGTGTTGTGCAAGATTGTAAGTGCAGTGTGCTGTGCGTGAACACAGCTCCGTGGATGCAGGCTGGGTTTTGGGATGCACAGTTCTGTTGGTATGGTGTGGTGTGCAGGTTTATGAATTGTGTGCATTAGCACAGTTCTGAGGGTGATTTGTGGATGCAATGGGGTTTGTTTGCTGCGCAGTACATTCTGTGCTGTGTTGATGTAGTGTGGTGCGCCGCTCTGATGGTGCTTTGTGGTTTGTGCGGTACACAGTTGAGTGGGTGCGGTGTGTGGCATGCAGTTAGGTAGGTAGGTTTGTGAATGAGGTGTACTGTGCGCGAGCCAGGACCGGCATGTGCAGGTAAGAGCGGTGGGCTGTAGGGTCGAGTGGGGGTTGGTTGGGATTTCGACAGAAGACGAGGGAGTATTAATTATTCATTTAATTTCCCCTTGTGGTCGTCTGTCGATCTTCCCCAACCCGGCCCCGCCGCTCTAACCTGCACGGGCCGCTCCTGGGCAAGCACACTTCTGTGGGTGCTCGGTGGGTGCAGTCTGGTTTCTGTGGGTGCTCGGTGGGTGCAGTCTGGTTTATGTGGGCGCTGTGTGGTTCCGTGGGTGAGTGGCTGCACAGGTCGGTGGCCCCTGTGCTTCTTAAAGGGCTAGAGCAGGGTTCTTGCACCACACCTGCCGTGCCCGGGGTGTGCCCAGTCTCTCTCACCCCCTCCAGCGGCTCAGGGCACCGCCTCGCTCGCCCTGTTTATTTGTCACACATTACCCCGGGGGGCAGCGCACCCAAGGCCGGTGTCATGATTTAAGCTGCTCGGACAGATTCACCAGGACTTTGTGGTGAATTCCTTGGTCGGAGCGCCGGGTCCCTGCTGAATGACGACTCAAACCAGCAGTAACCCAGCAGCACTGCAGGAGAAAGCCATGGGAGATGCTAGCGACCTTGGCTCAACCGGGCCTTTAAAATATACTACAAAAATAAATACTGCTTCTAAGATGGGTCCGCGTGGGGTGTTTCAGATGCTTGTGTATGTTGTTACACACATTTAATTTAATAAACCCTCCCGCCCACCGGTGGTTTGACCAGGGCGCTGTCAGCGGCCCTGTTCAATGTTTTACAGATTCCATATGTACCGTATCGATAGGTGGAAGGTTGTTGCCGATTGTCTCAGATTACCGGCAGCAGCACGCGCCTGTCACCCTGTCAATCAATGTAGCTTCGGAGGGCGACCCTCACCCCACGCCCTCTCCCCCCACTACACACACACACACACACAGTGGGAGGGGTGACCTGTCGCGCTCTCCGCGTGAGATATTGGAACACGGACATTATTTACACACTGGCAGCGCTCCCGAAGAGCACACAGGCGCGAACACACACGTGTACAAAACACACGGACACTTATACACAGGTATAGCGCACGCACACGGACAGCCAGCCACGCACACCTATGCAGGTGGGAGCACACAGTCACGGGAGGGGGCAGAGGTATTTTACACCCCTACAACCACATTTCCTTTCATTTTGCAGCAAGCCCCTCCCAGTTCCAGGCCTTGGCACTGGGGGCCTTCCTTGCTGGGGGTGTGTCCTTTTCTGGGGTTGGGGTTGGTGGGGGGCTCTTGGAGGGCTCGATCGCCCCGCGTGCACCGCTCATGAGCGTTGCCCCCTCGGCCGCCCGAGAGAGGGGTACCCCGGTGCTGTTTTTGGGGGGCTCTGATCCAGAGGGGTGGACGGCCTGTGCCCACTCCTGTGTCTGCTTCCGTGCCCCCATTCATCCCCACCGAGCCCCGCCCGTGAGGGGTAGGGGGCACCTGTGAGAATTGTTATTTTTCACCAATCACTTGCAATTTGTCTAAGTGGCCGGGACAGGACACCGGCAGCCTTGCTGGCTGAGGTCACAGCCGCGGAGACGAGCAAATTGTGTTCGCTCGCAGCCCCGCAGATCCAAGTGAGGGGGGATGTGACATGATGGAAATATGAGGGGCTCTGACAGCTCCTAAACGGCCTGGCGCCAGCACAGGGGTCTGCAGGCTAAGAATAGAGGCCGGTGAGCGCGGATGGGCAGAGATCAGAGCCGCTTCCTCTCCGCGAGACACCGGCCGGCGCGGTGGGCAGCGAGGCGCTGTGCTAGCGGCTAATTGGACGTCACTGGCCCCGGAGAAAGGAATGCACTGTCCGCACTTAGCACTTTCACACCCGGGGCAGAGCAGGGTCACGAGCAATCTCGTCTGTCTGGGCCGCGTGTATATATAGGCGCATGGCAACAGTAAACATTTTCCTTTCATAACTAGGCGCTATAGCACCCCGAAGTATTGCAAGAATTCAATCGGCGCTTTTTAAACTACCTCAAAGTGTGTATCACAAATACATTCACCCACTCCGCCCCTCACTCTCTCTCGCACACGATTCAGCCCCTTACTCACCCTCACTACTCCCCGCCACTAACTCACACTCACTTAATCACAAGAACAGCTGTACTTTCACTTTCTACTAATACTTTGACCTATGACGCTGGACAGAAATAGCAGTGCTTCTGTGGGGAAAAAAATATTTTGTAGTAGCTTAATAACAATGTCTGCCTGTGGTTAGTCCAGCAATAACCCTGATTAAAATGGTAATAATAAAGATAATAATTGTTGTCTCTATTTAGGACAATAATAGAGTTACCTAAATAACAATAACAATCATAACAACAATAATAAAATTAGTTGAAATAATAATAATAATAATAGTAAATATATTAATTCTCATCTATGCTAAAATGATCTGTCCTTACATACAATAATATCTGCACGTATCACAACAGCAGCTGCTATTACAAGCACCTCCGTAGTATAATACTATCTACCATAAAATATGTACTTACATAGGCTAATACCGGATGCTGTATTAATGGATACGAAGACGTGTACCCAGTTAGCATACTTCTAATAGCACTATAGATATAGAGCACATGTGACAAGGCTACTTGCACTTATATCTTATTAACATACCACGCGTACATGTGTGCATATCTTATTAACTGTGCCCGGCACACTGTCACAGACATTCTTCGAGCAATACCGCAATAAGGGCACTTATATACTGTAGCAATAACCATACCAATCGGTACTCTTATGTAGTGTGAAAGAACGTGTGTTGAGAGAATAAAACTCAATGCGAGCTTTACTTTATAGCGCACTACTCCCCCTTTGCGATATCTAAGCACTTTATAAAAAATACTCTTGCAATACATTCTCACTCCTTTTACAAATCCGCGAGAGCACAGATCTCCACAGCTGACAGCGACACACGTGTCATGGTCTCTTACCTCAAAGCTGCCCATGCTCCCTGCAGCGCGTGCTCCGGGTGCTGAGCTGCCCAAACCACGCGTCACACACGCAGAGAGTAAATCACATGCAGAGTCAGGGGTCGCGCTGCGCATGCAGTGAGAGAATAGGTAATCACGTGTAATACACACGTTCAGAGTGTAAGATGACTGAAGGGACAGAGACTGTATTTACTTAAGATATAGAATCCGGAAGTAGATCAAGATTATGTGGGCGAAAAGTAGAAAGTGACCTTTGCAAAACATAGTGGCTCAAATGAACTGAACCTTGGCCGTGGTGCAAAGTGGAGCGAAGCGTGGTAAAGGGGCGCAAAGTCTATGAAGGCCATTTATTATTCAGTGCAAAAGGTGCTCGCTCTGGAAGCCCCCCTTTTCTCAGTGCACGACTGCAGGCACGTCTTTGCTTTGCTTCAAGGGCGCGTGACTGGGACCCCCGAGTGTGTTTGGGGGTGCGTAGCACCCATCCAGTGCCTGGGATCTTCCCGAGTTTGCACAGGAATTTACCCTGAAACGCAATGTTGCCGCTACTACCCCGACGCTAAAGTGCGCACACTGCCCTCTGCACCCTGGTGAGAGGCAGTCCAGCATCAGGAAACAAGCGGGAGGGGGCGGGAAAGGGGGGTGGAGAGACGCAGAAGTGCCGGCAATGCCGGACCAGATTCGGGGGCGTTCCCGGCTTTCGGCTGACGTCGCGTGACGTCGGCAAAAGCCAAAGAATCTCGGGAACGCCCCCGAATCTGGTCCGGCATTGACGGACAGGCCCCTCGTCCAATGGCTAGGCTCCATTTATGGAGCCAGCCAATGAATGACGAGGGCCGACCCAAACCCACACTACAGTTCTCATCAGGTTTTCGCCTGCGCGAAAAAGATGCGCAGAGCGCATCTTTTCGCCAGGCAAAACCTAAAAAGGGCACAACCCAATCATAAATAGACCATAAAGAAAGGAGCAGAAACAGGAGAGAGTAGGATAAGGCATATTTGTGTGCAGTAAAACTTTATGATGTCCTGTGCTCGGGAAACAGCCGTACATCGCAACTTTTACAACGCACTTCTATTACAACGTAACTTTTACAACGCTGGATCCATTACATCGCATACCTTTACAACGCATGACATTACATAGCAGATGCTATTACAACGCATGCCATTACAACGTAAGTATAGGTAAGTATATAATTTTATTTTATATTTTATTTAACATTATTTAATTATTTTATTTAATATTAAAAATAAATAAATATATTAATTTATGTTTTTTTATATAGGATTGGGTTTTGGGGTACAGGGGTATTTTTAGGTTTCAGGGTTGGGTTTGAGTTTTGACTTACAGGGGTATTTTTAGGTTTCAGGGCTGGGTTTGGGTTTTGGGGTACAGGGGTATTTTTAGGTTTCAGGGCTGGGTTTGGGTTTTGGGGAACTGGGGTATTTTTAGGTTTCAGGGTTGGGTTTGGGTTTTGGGGTACAGGGGTATTTTTAGGTTTCAGGGTTGGGTTTGGGTTTTGGGGTACAAGGGTATTTTTAGGTTTCAGGGTTGGGTTTGGGTTTTGGGGTACTGGGGTATTTTTAGGTTTCAGGGTTGGGTTTGGGTTTTGGGGTACAGGGGTATTTTTAGGTTTCAGGGTTGGGTTTGGGTTTTGGGGTACAGGGGTATTTTTAGGTTTCAGGGTTGGGTTTGGGTTTTGGGGTACAGGGGTATTTTTAGGTTTCAGGGCTGGGTTTGGGTTTTGGGGTACAGGGGTATTTTTAGGTTTCAGGGATGGGTTTGGGTTTTGGGGTACAGGGTTATTTTTAGGTTTCAGGGTTGGGTTTGGGTTTTGGGGTACAGGGGTATTTTTAGGGTTCAGGGCTGGGTTTGGGTTTTGGGGCACAGGGGTATTTTCAGGGTTCAGGGCTGGGTTTGGGTTTTGGGGTACAGGTTTTTTTTTAGGGTTTAGTTTTAAAATACAATCTTTTATTGTAATTAAAAAAAATTATTTTAATAATTTTATTATTTATTAAAAATAGTTCTTTATTATTAAAAGTTCTTTAAAAAATAAAATTAAAGTAATATATGTACTAAATAATTATTTAAAAACAATGTAATTTATTTAATTAATTAAATTTAAATTACTTACATTTAAAAAAATAATAATATACTTACCTATACTTACATTGTAATGGCATGCGTTGTAATAGCATCTGCTATGTAATGTCATGCGTTGTAAAGGCATGCGATGTAATGGATCCTGCGTTGTAAAAAATGCGTTGTAACGGAGTGCGTTGTAATATATCGCGTTGTAACGTCATACATCCCCTGTGCTCTGATCCTTAATCTTGATCAGCTAAAGGGCAGGAACTGGCTTAACAAGGTCAGCTTCAGGCAACAGGGTCATTTCACTCAGGTCAATCAGGAGTCAGCACGAACTCGAGCTAAGGTGTACATGTCCTTAAAAGACTAGTTCAACCACAGTCATCGGCCTATGTGAGGGCAACCACAAAATGGCTGCCAAACACAAAATGGAACCCAAGGGTTCAGAACGAAATCCCTAAATACGTAGTGAATCCATCGGTCTAACATGATGAAAACACTCATACTTGCCGCACTAACTAGTTACGGTTCGCTAATATCAAATTCGTAACGAAACCATCAATCAATCAGGTCATTTGTAGAGCGCACTACTCACCCGTAGGGTCTCAAGGCGCTGGGAGGGGGGGGGGTGCCGCTACTGCTCGAACAGCCAGGTCTTGAGCTTCTTCCTGAAGGAGAGGTGGTCTTGGGTCAGGCGCAGGTTGGTCGGAAGTGAGTTCCAGGTCTTGGCGGCCAGGTGGGAGAAGGATCTTCCTCCTGCTGTCGCTCTTCGGATGCGGGGGACGGCGGCGAGGGCGTGGTTGGTTGATCTGAGGAGGCGCTTGGGAGTGTAGAAGTTGATCCGGTTGTTGAGGTAGCTCGGGCCTTGGTCGTGTAGGGCTTTGTGTGCGTGGGTGAGGAGTCGGAAGGTGATTCTCTTGTTGACCGGGAGCCAGTGCAGGTCTCTCAGGTGTCCGGAGATGTGGCTGCGTCGGGGGATGTCGAGGATGAGTCTCGCCGAGGCGTTCTGGATCCGCTGGAGTCTCTTCTGGAGTTTTGCAGTGGTTCCGGCGTAGAGGGCGTTGCCGTAGTCCAGTCGGCTGGTGACGAGGGCTTGGGTGACCGTCTTCCTCGTCTCGGTGGGGATCCACTGGAAGATCTTACGTAGCATGCGCAGGATGTTGAAGCATGACGAGGAGACGGCGTTGACTTGTCTGGTCATGGAGAGGGAGGAGTCCAGGATGAAGCCCAGGTTGCGTGCGTGGTCTGTTGGTTTGGGTGCGCTGCCCAGGGCGGGGGGCCACCAGGAGTCGTCCCAGGCGGAGGGCGTGGAGCCCAGGATGAGGACCTCCGTCTTGTCTGAGTTCAGTTTCAGGCGGCTGGTCGTCATCCATTCGGCCACGTCTCTCATCCCTTCGTGCAGGTTGGCTCTGGCGGTGGCGGGGTCGTTGGTCAGGGAGAGGATCAGCTGGGTGTCGTCGGCGTAGGAGATTATGTTGAGGTTGTGTTGGCGTGCGATGGCCGCGAGGGGGCTCATGTAGACGTTGAAGAGGGTGGGGCTCAGTGAGGATCCTTGAGGGACGCCGCAGATGACTTCGGTGGCCTCTGACTTGTACGGTGGTAGGCGTAAATGACCTTTATGGAACGGGTTCAGAATTCACGGAACCTCAATATCAAATAAATTACAATGAATTACACAGCCATGTACAGCAGAAAGTCACAGTGCAGCATGTGCTGTTGGCGGTACTTGCATCAGTAATGTGTTGATGTTTCGACCCCTGAAATTATGTAGGTGTCATCGAAGCCTTACTGGCGGGGTCTTCCTCAGGACAGATGTGCAAGTGAAAGGGGAGGGGCACCGTATCTGATTAAAGGAGAGTCCTCATAGGCGCAAAGTGTTGTCAAGGACAATAGGGCTCAATTGCTCCAAGATAAAAGAGGGACAGAGTGATGAACACTCAAACAATGGGATGAACTCCATACTACTACTACTCCAAAGCAATGTGAATACTGCTAGGAAAACCGTGGTCAACACACCATCGATCAAACGTGGAAGCAATCTAGATTACTTCAGCTGATTAATTCAATTAATCCTCGTTGCTCGACCTCGCTTCCAAGATATGGAAAGAATGCAAATTGAATCAGCCATCTCAACCAACGCGGATTCAGTGCTGAAGCCAGGGCGGAAGCCGGACTGGGAGTAATACAGTAGCCCATTGGACTCAATAAAAAGCTGCGAGCTGCTGATGGGCTAATTTCTCTAGGATTTTTGCGGGGGCCGGGAGCAGAGAAATGGGCCTGAAGTTACTGATGACTCCAGGGTCAGCGTTAGTGGTTTTTTTCAGTATAGGGAGAAGAAACACGTGTTGCCAGGCCAAAGGGAATACCCCCAGTATGAGTAAGGAATTCCAGATGGCATTAAGGGATGGGTTAAGCCACTCTGCCTGTGATCTATATTGTTTCACTGACCAGGGATCACCAGGTGACCCGGATATGCATTTCAGGAGTTCAACCGTGGATGTCTGCAAGAGGATCATTGCAAATTCATAGGACACAGGCTGGTTTTGATGGAGGCTACTAGATGTGTACACCCCAATAGGGTGGGGAGCTGCTGAGAATGAAGCATATATCTGGGAGATGTTCTCCTCAAAAAAATGTGAAAGCCTGTTGCACATCTCCAATGAAGGGGTAATCAGGTGCATAGATGCTGATGGATTGGTGAAGGATTTCACAATCTTAAAAACTTCCATAGAAGAGTTCATAGCTCAGTGAGCCATGAACTGCCATCAAAGAGCTGCATGCAAATTGTATGGTACATGTTAGAAACATATGTTTTACCCAGGCTTTCATTATCCTAATGTTGCTTTAAAAGGGTTTGTTTATAAATTCTTATTAGTAAAGCCAACCCTAACCACTGTGTTATGTATTGATTCTTGAATTTGTGCTTCTCCAAATCGAGCACTCTTAAAAATGACTAAACTTTCCCTATGTGGTGTGATGTAAAGTTCTCCGATGCCCTACACAGGTATGAGAGGCACTATAAAGCAAATGGAATACGTGTGCAAGGGGGGTTATGGACATATGTGGAGAATTTTTGGAGGTGATAGTAAGAAAATCATTGAAGTGCCCCAACAAAGATTGTCACATCCTGGTGCACTCCAATGTAATTATTTGCTATGCTTGAAAAGCTAATACAATTGAAAGTATGATGAAAAAATGTGTTGTAGTGTTGTGTTTCTATCTAGGACCCTAATTCGATATTCCCGATTTATGCCCTTATGTGGTTATAATAAATAATATCCTTATAAAGGCATAAGAATCATATCCATATTTAGTAATAGTCCAGGCAGTAAAAATACGGCAAGGCTACTCCCATAGACTCCTAGAAAGCACAACGTGTTCTTTAAACAAACCAAGCCTCCAGCAGCCCGGAAATTCCCCCTGCTTTTGTTTTGATTTGCACAAGAACTCCTGGAGTCCAGAAGGAACTGTTAGTTCTTAGTGACGTCTTATGTCCAAGCTTACGTCAAACACGGCACCTTTCAGGTATAAATATACCAACGTTGCCTTACGCAAACACACGGTGGTTTGGAGCAGAGCGGCTATCTACTTGCCCGACGCCCAGCTGATGCGAGAGCCGAAGGAAGCCGACCCTCCCTTGACGCACTGAGAGAGACGCTGACTTTTTCTCCAGCCGAGAAAATCCAGCTCCGGTGTTTCCAGTCACCCTTGCGGGTTGCTGGGAGATCGAGTCCTGAGAGAGAGATACAAGACCTCCTACATTCTAGAACCAAGGTACGGAGCTGACTAAACCCTTAAGAGATTTCTTGATTCAGATTCTTGGCAAAAACCAACTTAACTTAAACTGCAACTTACTTACTCCTTCCCACGTATTAGGCTTAGGTCAGGTACACCAGGGTAGGCGTATCTTAGAAGCACCAGTTGAGTACGTTAGTCAATGTTTTTATGTATGTATATATTTTATCCATTTTAAAGTATCATATGGCTAAGAAACCATATCAATGCTTTTACAGTATTATTTCATAATACTCCTTTTACTGTACGCACTTTACTTCATGATAAGTATTGCAATTGTGGCAATTCATTTCTCTTGCATGAGAAAGAAAACTGCTCCATAAATAACACCTTTTATTGAAAACGCCCGTCTCTCTATTTCTCTGCACTCTGGTGAAACTAAGTATGCACGATTGACTGAGTGAAATAGTTGTCTATTGTTTTCACACGACTCTAGAGATACACTCTTTATTCTGAGGGAGCAAAGTTGTCATGTTTATGCGGTTGTCAGAAGCTAATCCCTTCTTGTCTAAATCAGGAGAGTTAACTCTTTCCTGAACATTCGAGAAAGGTTCTAGTGACCTCTGAGCTAGCTGACAAAACTAATTAAGTCTAATATAGTCAGTAGAGACCTAGTTGACCTCAGTCCTACGTCTACACTGCTGTTTATATTATTCCAATGCGCAGAGCCTATTGGGAATATAGGAACCACACTACATGGCGCCCAACGTTTGGTAAGGCGATAATCTAACGCAAGACATTAGAGTAACTCAGTCGTGCTTTTTCACACAGACCCCTTTTCCCGTAAAAACTCCAATAGACGTCTGGAGTGGGTAAAAGGTTAATATCCGCCGGAACTTAGTAGGAAGAGAATCCTATGTATTATTTTTTGGTTTAGTCAACGTTGAAGGATTAAGTGTTCCAAAATATTGTGCACCTAATCTTTGTTTTCCTTGAAACTTGATCTGCAACAAAAACTTTCTGTCAGTAAAATTGGCGAAAGTGAAGACGAAAGAGAGAGAGCTAGAATAGCAGCTCAACTCCTAGCAGATGACACAAGTCTCCAAGATGAAGACCCGAATGCTATAATCATTCCGGTAAATGTAAGAACTATAACTAAAAAACGTATAGAAAATGGAGTATCATCACGAGGTGGTACAGTCATTTTCGTGTTAGAGGCACATGAATATCGGCAGACAGAGGTATTCTATTCATGGATATATTTTCCAGCAGCACACGCTGTGACACACAAATTCCACTATTACAAAATAGGGGAACCTCCAGAGGAATACACTCCTTTCGAGGACGTTGAAATCCCACTAACTTACCAAGAGCACCTGCTCTGGTGTAATGGTGTCATGATTCTGCATACCTCTTCATGTAATACACATGCCCTCTAGGCACATGTAGTATTCCCCTTATTGAAACCCGCCCCTGTCCCGTGTGCCCCGCACGCTTCATAGTCAGTGTGATTGGGTGTGTTTTATACATTAGTGTTTCTTGCCTTATAACATATTGTATTTTTATCAAACATGCTTTTACTGTGCCTTGCGCTGGTTTTTGTGGTCTGATTTTGTTGTATTTCAGAGGTTTGGGCGTAGCGCCGGGTAAAACTGAGACTTAGCTCTGTGAAGGTCTTGTTGTTCTCTCCCTGCATCCCTCGCACGCACTTTTTGGTGCGCGTCCGGAAAAGATTGAAGACTTCGTCTTCACGCACGTTCTAGTGCGTAACAGGGAGCGGCTGGGTGCGGTCCAGTACTTAAACCGCACCCAGCCTTCTAGAAGACGCTTGGCCTTCTGATTTCCTCCGGTGAAGGTCGCGTCTGGAGGCGGAACTTACCTGATGGCTTATCGGTTCCAGCTGGGCTCCAATTCAGCTCCTCTTCAAAGCGGTACACCGGGACAAGAATCCTGTAAGACAAAGAGTTAGAAAGCTAAGTACTTTCATTATTTAAAGGCGCCCTTCGCAAGAAAGGTCAACAACAATTTTTGGAACTCTAAACTTGTAGAAGAAAATGCAAGGAAGAGACTTTGGACATTTCTGATTTAAGTTAATTATAGCATCTCTGATTTTGAGGAACATTTGTTTACAAGTCACTTGTATGGTATACGCTGTGAAATAATTTAGATTGTGAAGTTAGTTTTTGTGCCTAAAGTAAGGTGATTGAAGAAAGACATATAGGATTCTGTGTTCTTTTTGGTCTATGCTTATCTTTTATCGTACAAGAGGAAAATACAAGAACCCCAAGACAAAGAAGCAAGAAGTTAATTTCAAGTAAGTGAAAGGAATAGTTAGGGAAGTTCTGTGAAGGGACTTTTAAAGAATGTAAAGTAATCCTTCCTTTTATTTTTAGCATACTACAACCTGACAATACAAGCTGACCACCTACAAGCTGACCACCAATCCTAGAGAACGTCTGACGACTTCATCATCACAACCTAGAAAGAAATACTCTACGAATGCCAACGCCATACTGATCGCAGGTAGGGGAACATCAGAACACCCAGACTGATTAGGGTTCCAGAAAGTAGGTTAGAATAGCTAAAAGGTCACTGAATAGTTAGGTGAATTCCTTTTGATTAGAATATTAAAGTCTTTTGTGCTTGTTGCTTCGCAGGTCGACAGCAAGAACAAAATTCAACTCTTCAACGTCCAGTACCGGCCTTCCTCCCTAATTCCTAGTTTAAACCTTGCTGTTAACATTTAGAACCAGTAAGTTTTAGTTAGTAATTTGGGAAGTTGGTCCCTTGCGTCTCTGCGAAATCATCTGCGTCATCCAAGAGGGCTCGACCAAGGCAAGGTAAGGGACAACGTGGATAGCTTGACAGAAGGCAAAGCCCACGTTGATAATTTCGCCCAGACGCAATGGATCAAATCACCCTGCAGGATTTAGCCACAGTTTTAGACGCAATTAGACAGGATAACGCTGCTTTACGTAGAGATTTGTCCTCTCTTCAAGACTCAGTACAACAGAAACCAGCCACTTTTCTGGGTTCTTCCTCCAGTTCTGGTTCTCAAACACAAATCCAAGTTGTAACTCCGGTTCCTACCCCTTTAGCCCCACCAGAGAGATTTTATGGGGATTGTAACAAATTCTCAGTGTTCTTACAACAATGTCACTTGCACTTTATAGCTAAAACTTCAGCCTTTCCAGATGATTCCTCCAGAGTAGCGTTTATGTTATCCTACATGGGTGGAGACGCAGCTCTTTGGTCAGTCCCCTTAGTGGAAAGCGATGATCGGATTTTGTATAACTTTAAAGACTTTGAGAGGGCTTTAAAGAAGATGTTTGCAAAACATCTTTTTGTTCAGTCAGCAGACAATGAGCTTTTAGGATTAAAGCAAGGATCATCTGATTTATTACATTACATATCTACCTTTAACCGTTTGGTTTTAGAAGCAGATTGGCCTTACGATAAAAGGGTCTCTATCTTCTACAGAGGATTAAGGGACGAATTAAAGGATATGATAACTCAAATTTTAGAGCCTCCAGAAGATATTAGTGCTTTCATCGACTTAGTGGTTAAGTTGAATCATCGTATTTCAGAGAGAAAGGGAGAAAGAGGGAAGTCTGAGCATAAGTTAGTTTTCTTTAAGGAAAGATCAGTACCGAACCGAGAAACGATTTCTAAATCTGATACTGTAGAACCTATGCAAATAGGTTCTATCCGTGGTCCTTTATCCAAGGAGGAGAAGGAAAAGAGACGACGATTAAATCAGTGCCTTTATTGTGGAAAGACAGGACACTTTGTAAAGGAATGCCCCACACAACCAAATAAATGTAAGACCAAATCATCTGACTTAGCTATTACACAAGAAAAGTCGGAAAACTAGAAAACTCGGTAAAGGGAGAGGTCAGTTTATCGGGTTTATTCTCTAGTTTGGCCTCAACTCTTCCTCCTATCGGTTGTAGACACTTTTCTATTCTAGTAGAACTTCGAGGTCTGCTTCCAGAATCTCACACTAGAAAAGTAGAAGCCATTATAGATTCTGGAGCTACTGGAAATTTTATTGACTCCCATTTCTTCCTCCAGTTAGGTTTTAAGTCTTTGATTAAGGACCACCCAGAAACCGTCAGAGCTGTTGATGGCAAGGAATTGACTTCGGGTCCGGTAAATAGACAGACAGAATTATTGGAAATGGATTGTTCTCCTATTCATAGAGAAAGGATACAATTTGACCTTATTGATGCTCCTCAATTTAAGATGATACTAGGAGTACCTTGGTTAGTAAAACATAACCCACTCATAGATTGGGTAACCAAGTCAATTACTTTTAAATCTTCTACTTGTACAGATCATTGCTTCCTTATTAATAGACCTAAGGATGTGATTCAAGGTTTTGACTTTGGAATAGAATCGCCCAATATACTGATTTTGGATGGGGTTCCATCGGTATATAATGATTTAACTGACGTATTTGACAAAAAGAAAGCCAACACCCTTCCACCACATAGAGATTTTGACTGTAGGATAGATTTAATGCCTGGAGCAACCTTACCCTGCAGTCGGATTTATGCTCTTACTGAGGCAGAAAATGTCCATCTGAGAGAATACTTAGATGAGTACCTTGCTAACGGATTCATTAGACACTCTAAATCTCCTGTTTCATCAGCTCTTTTTTTCATTCCAAAGAAGGGAGGGGAATTGCGCATGTGTATAGATTATAGAGCTTTAAACAATGTAACCATTAAGAACAGGTACCCCCTACCCTTGATTCCAACACTTTTGGACCAAATTAAGAAGGCTAAGATTTATACTAAACTGGACTTACGAGGAGCTTACCATTTAGTTAGGGTAAGAAAAGGAGACGAATGGAAGACAGCGTTCCGCACAAAGTTTGGTCTCTTCGAATACCAAGTTATGCCATTTGGTCTATGTAACGCGCCTGCCGCCTTCCAGTTTTTTATAAATGAGGTTTTACATGAGTTCATAGATATCTGTTGTGTAGTCTACATAGATGATATTCTCATCTATTCAGATTCTGAGAAAGAACATGTACAACAGGTTCACGCCATTCTTCAAAAACTACTTTCGAACTCACTCTTTGTGAAATTGGAGAAAAGTCTGTTTCATGTCTCTAAAGTGGACTTTCTGGGCTATATTATTAGTCCAGAGGGAATAGAAATGGACCCAAAAAAGGTAGAAGCTGTAACAACTTGGCCAAGCCCCACATCTGTGAAACAAATTCAAAGTTTCCTAGGATTTGCAAATTTCTACCGCAGATTTATTCAGGACTTTTCTCAAATTATAACACCCATTACCAAGTTGTTGAGAAAAGGAGTAAAATTTTTATGGTCCCCAGCTGCTGACGAAGCCTTCCAGAACTTAAAGAAGAGGTTTACTATGGCTCCTATTCTATGCCATCCAGACCCCAGTCAACCCTTTATAGTAGAAGCAGATGCATCTCAATTTGCATTGGGCGGAATTCTTTCACAACGAAATTCTGATACCGGCCAAATGCACCCTATAGCTTACTTTTCAAGAAAGTTGTCTGAAGCAGAACAAAATTATGCGATTGCAGATAAGGAATTATTGGCAATAAAAGCTGTGTTTGAAGAATGGCGTCACTACCTGTTAGGGGCTCATCATCCGGTAACTATTTATACAGACCACAGAAACCTTCAAGCTTTAAGATCAGTAAAAGCTCTATCTGCTAGACAATTACGTTGGTCTATGTTCTTCAATGATTACCATTTTGTAATTACATATCGTCCAGGAAAAGAGAACTTAAAAGCGGATGCTTTGTCTAGAATTGGAGATAAGGGCCCAGATCAACCTGAAATAATTCATCCTGTAATCCCTACTTCTTGTTTTCAGGGAAGTTTATCTGTTAGTGACATCATTGATGACATCAAGAAAGCCTTGAAAGAAAAGGATATTGAGTTATGGAAAAAAGATCATCCTTTTCTATATGAGAAAGATAGTTTGATGATGGTCCATGATTTAATTTTTGTTCCTAATGAGAAAATTCGAAAATCCATTATTCATCTTCACCATGATACTATGTTGTCAGCTCACCCAAGTATTTTGAAAACTATGGAACTTATTAAGAGGAATTTTTGGTGGCCTTTTATGTCCAAAGACATTCAGCAATTTGTAGAAACTTGCAGCATTTGTATTCAACACAAAACTTCTCATCTAGCTCCTAGTGGGTTGTTAATGCCCCTGCCAATTCCACCTCAACCCTGGCATACTATATCATTGGATTTTATAGTTGAACTACCTGAAACCAAAAAGGGATTCAATACTATTTTGACAGTTGTAGATCAGTTCACCCGAATGGCCCATTTTATCCCTTTAAAAAAGCTTCCTACTGCATTGGAACTTGCTCATTTAATCATGACCCATGTGATAAGGCTACACGGAATTCCTTCGATAGTAATTTCAGATAGGGGTTCCCAATTTATTTCTAAGGTTTGGCAAAAGCTGAGTTCTTTGTTACATATGGAAATTCGTTTATCTTCTAGTTATCATCCCCAAACTGATGGTTTAACTGAACGAACTAATCAAACTATTGAACAATTTCTTCGTTGTATGTTGCCTAATGTTTCTGAAGAATGGTCCGATCTTTTAAGTCCTTTAGAATTCGCCTACAATAACTCCGAACATTCTTCCATTAAAATGTCCCCATTCTTTTGTAATTTCGGATTTCATCCAAAAAGTATTCCCGAAAGTTCTAACAACAACAACGATGAATCCGTACCTGCAGTTTCTGACTATGTATCCAAGGTATTCACCATTCAGGAAGAAGCTAAATTCAACTTGGCCAAAGCAAAAGAATCCCAAAAAGAAGCCAAGGATAAACATCGATCTGAGCAACCTCAGTATGAAGCTGGGGATAAAGTATGGTTGAGTACAAAAAATTTGAAATTAAAGGGAAACAGGAAATTTAATCCAAAGTTTATTGGCCCCTTTTCTGTTGAAAAAGTAATTAACCCGGTTTGTGTAAGATTGTTTCTTCCTCGCAAGTATTTGATACACCCTGTTTTCCATGTCTCTCTGATTAAACCTTTCCATCCCCAAACTCGTATTTCTAAATCTCCGCCTTCCATCATAATTGAAGGTCACCCTGAGTTTGAAGTTAAATCAATCTTAGATTCTAAAAGAGTTAGGGGAAGGCTTTTTTACCTCATAGATTGGAAAGGTTATGGCCCTGAGGAAAGATCTTGGGAACCTTTAGAACATCTTAAAAACGCTCCTAGATTGGTCCGAATCTTTCATTTAAGACATCCTGATAAACCAAAACCCATTACCACTGTTCTTGGGGGGATCTTGAGGAGGGAGTACTGTCATGATTCTGCATACCTCTTCATGTAATACACATGCCCTCTAGGCACATGTAGTATTCCCCTTATTGAAACCCGCCCCTGTCCCGTGCGCCCCGCACGCTTCATAGTCAGTGTGATTGGGTGTGTTTTATACATTAGTGTTTCTTGCCTTATAACACATTGTATTTTTATCAAACATGCTTTTACTGTGCCTTGCGCTGGTTTTTGTGGTCTGATTTTGTTGTATTTCAGAGGTTTGGGCGTAGCGCCGGGTAAAACTGAGACTTAGCTCTGTGAAGGTCTTGTTGTTCTCTCCCTGCATCCCTCGCACGCACTTTTTGGTGCGCGTCCGGAAGAGATTGAAGACTTCGTCTTCATGCACGTTCTAGTGCGTAACAGGGAGCGGCTGGGTGCGGTCCAGTACTTAAACCGCACCCAGCCTTCTAGAAGACGCTTTGCCTTCTGATTTCCTCCGGTGAAGGTCGCGTCTGGAGGCGGAACTTACCTGATGGCTTATCGGTTCCAGCTGGGCTCCAATTCAGCTCCTCTTCAAAGCGGTACACCGGAACAAGAATCCTGAAAGACAAAGAGTTAGAAAGCTAAGAACTTTCATTATTTAAAGGCGCCCTTCGCAAGAAAGGTCAACAACAATTTTTGGAACTCTAAACTTGTAGAAGAAAATGCAAGGAAGAGACTTTGGACATTTCTGATTTAAGTTAATGATAGCATCTCTGATTTTGAGGAACATTTGTTTACAAGTCACTTGTATGGTATACGCTGTGAAATAATTTAGATTGTGAAGTTAGTTTTTGTGCCTAAAGTAAGGTGATTGAAGAAAGACATATAGGATTCTGTGTTCTTTTTGGTCTATGCTTATCTTTTATCGTACAAGAGGAAAATACAAGAACCCCAAGACAAAGAAGCAAGAAGTTAATTTCAAGTAAGTGAAAGGAATAGTTAGGGAAGTTCTGTGAAGGGACTTTTAAAGAATGTAAAGTAATCCTTCCTTTTATTTTTAGCATACTACAACCTGACAATACAAGCTGACCACCTACAAGCTGACCACCAATCCTAGAGAACGCCTGACGACTTCATCATCACAACCTAGAAAGAAATACTGGACGAATGCCAACGCCATACTGATCGCAGGTAGGGGAACATCAGAACACCCAGACTGATTAGGGTTCCAGAAAGTAGGTTAGAATAGCTAAAAGGTCACTGAATAGTTAGGTGAATTCCTTTTGATTAGAATATTAAAGTCTTTTGTGCTTGTTGCTTCGCAGGTCGACAGCAAGAACAAAATTCAACTCTTCAACGTCCAGTACCGGCCTTCCTCCGTAATTCCTAGTTTAAACCTTGCTGTTAACATTTAGAACCAGTAAGTTTTAGTTAGTGATTTGGGAAGTTGGTCCCTTGAGTCTCTGCGAAATCATCTGCGTCATCCAAGAGGGCTCAACCAAGGCAAGGTAAGGGACAACGTGGATAGCTTGACAGAAGGCAAAGCCCACGTTGATAATTTCGCCCAGACGCAATGGATAAAATCACCCTGCAGGATTTAGCCACAGTTTTAGACGCAATTAGACAGGATAACGCTGCTTTACGTAGAGATTTGTCCTCTCTTCAAGACTCAGTACAACAGAAACCAGCCACTTTTCTGGGTTCTTCCTCCAGTTCTGGTTCTCAAACACAAATCCAAGTTGTAACTCCGGTTCCTACCCCTTTAGCCCCACCAGAGAGATTTTATGGGGATTGTAACAAATTCTCAGTGTTCTTACAAGAATGTCACTTGCACTTTATAGCTAAAACTTCAGCCTTTCCAGATGATTCCTCCAGAGTAGCGTTTATGTTACCCTACATGGGTGGAGACGCAGCTCTTTGGTCAGTCCCCTTAGTGGAAAGCGATGATCGGATTTTGTATAACTTTAAAGACTTTGAGAGGGCTTTAAAGAAGATATTTGCAAAACATCTTTTTGTTTAGTCAGCAGACAATGAGCTTTTAGGATTAAAGCAAGGATCATCTGATTTATTACATTACATATCTACCTTTAACCGTTTGGTTTTAGAAGCAGATTGGCCTTACGATAAAAGGGTCTCTATCTTCTACAGAGGATTAAGGGACGAATTAAAGGATATGATAACTCAAATTTTAGAGCCTCCAGAAGATATTAGTGCTTTCATCGACTTAGTGGTTAAGTTGAATCATCGTATTTCAGAGAGAAAGGGAGAAAGAAGGAAGTCTGAGCATAAGTTAGTTTTCTTTAAGGAAAGATCAGTACCGAACCGAGAAACGAGTTCTAAATCTGATACTGTAGAACCTATGCAAATAGGTTCTATCCGTGGTCCTTTATCTAAGGAGGAGAAGGAAAAGAGACGACGATTAAATCAGTGCCTTTATTGTGGAAAGACAGGACACTTTGTAAAGGAATGCCCCACACGACCAAATAAATGTAAGACCAAATCATCTGACTTAGCTATTACACAAGAAAAGTCGGAAAACTAGAAAACTCGGTAAAGGGAGAGGTCAGTTTATCGGGTTTATTCTCTAGTTTGGCCTCAACTCTTCCTCCCATCGGTTGTAGACACTTTTCTATTCTAGTAGAACTTCGAGGTCTGCTTCCAGAATCTCACACTAGAAAAGTAGAAGCCATTATAGATTCTGGAGCTACTGGAAATTTTATTGACTCCCATTTCTTCCTCCAGTTAGGTTTTAAGTCTTTGATTAAGGACCACCCAGAAACCGTCAGAGCTGTTGATGGCAAGGAATTGACTTCGGGTCCGGTAAATAGACAGACAGAATTATTGGAAATGGATTGTTCTCCTATTCATAGAGAAAGGATACAATTTGACCTTATTGATGCTCCTCAATTTAAGATGATACTAGGAGTACCTTGGTTAGTAAAACATAACCCACTCATAGATTGGGTAACCAAGTCAATTACTTTTAAATCTTCTACTTGTACAGATCATTGCTTCCTTATTAATAGACCTAAGGATGTGATTCAAGGTTTTGACTTTGGAATAGAATCGCCCAATATACTGATTTTGGATGGGGTTCCATCGGTATATAATGATTTAACTGACGTATTTGACAAAAAGAAAGCCAACACCCTTCCACCACATAGAGATTTTGACTGTAGGATAGATTTAATGCCTGGAGCAACCTTACCCTGCAGTCGGATTTATGCTCTTACTGAGGCAGAAAATGTCCATCTGAGAGAATACTTAGATGAGTACCTTGCTAACGGATTCATTAGACACTCTAAATCTCCTGTTTCATCAGCTCTTTTTTTCATTCCAAAGAAGGGAGGGGAATTGCGCATGTGTATAGATTATAGAGCTTTAAACAATGTAACCATTAAGAACAGGTACCCCCTACCCTTGATTCCAACACTTTTGGACCAAATTAAGAAGGCTAAGATTTATACTAAACTGGACTTACGAGGAGCTTACCATTTAGTTAGGGTAAGAAAAGGAGACGAATGGAAGACAGCGTTCCGCACAAAGTTTGGTCTCTTCGAATACCAAGTTATGCCATTTGGTCTATGTAACGCGCCTGCCGCCTTCCAGTTTTTTATAAATGAGGTTTTACATGAGTTCATAGATATCTGTTGTGTAGTCTACATAGATGATATTCTCATCTATTCAGATTCTGAGGAAGAACATGTACAACAGGTTCGCGCCATTCTTCAAAAACTACTTTCGAACTCACTCTTTGTGAAATTGGAGAAAAGTCTGTTTCATGTCTCTAAAGTGGACTTTCTGGGCTATATTATTAGTCCAGAGGGAATAGAAATGGACCCAAAAAAGGTAGAAGCTGTAACAACTTGGCCAAGCCCCACATCTGTGAAACAAATTCAAAGTTTCCTAGGATTTGCAAATTTCTACCGCAGATTTATTCAGGACTTTTCTCAAATTATAACACCCATTACCAAGTTGTTGAGAAAAGGAGTAACATTTTTATGGTCCCCAGCTGCTGACGAAGCCTTCCAGAACTTAAAGAAGAGGTTTACTATGGCTGCTATTCTATGCCATCCAGACCCCAGTCAACCCTTTATAGTAGAAGCAGATGCATCTCAATTTGCATTGGGCGGAATTCTTTCACAACGAAATTCTGATACCGGCCAAATGCACCCTATAGCTTACTTTTCAAGAAAGTTGTCTGAAGCAGAACAAAATTATGCGATTGCAGATAAGGAATTATTGGCAATTAAAGCTGTGTTTGAAGAATGGCGTCACTACCTGTTAGGGGCTCGTCATCCGGTAACTATTTATACAGACCACAGAAACCTTCAAGCTTTAAGATCAGTAAAAGCTCTATTTGCTAGACAATTACGTTGGTCTATGTTCTTCAATGATTACCATTTTGTAATTACATATCGTCCAGGAAAAGAGAACTTAAAAGCGGATGCTTTGTCTAGAATTGGAGATAAGGGCCCAGATCAACCTGAAATAATTCATCCTGTAATCCCTACTTCTTGTTTTCAGGGAAGTTTATCTGTTAGTGACATCATTGATGACATCAAGGAAGCCTTGAAAGAAAAGGATATTGAGTTATGGAAAAAAGATCATCCTTTTCTATATGAGAAAGATAGTTTGATGATGGTCCATGATTTAATTTTTGTTCCTAATGAGAAGATTCGAAAATCCATTATTCATCTTCACCATGATACTATGTTGTCAGCTCACCCAAGTATTTTGAAAACTATGGAACTTATTAAGAGGAATTTTTGGTGGCCTTTTATGTCCAAAGACATTCAGCAATTTGTAGAAACTTGCAGCATTTGTATTCAACACAAAACTTCTCATCTAGCTCCTAGTGGGTTGTTAATGCCCCTGCCAATTCCACCTCAACCCTGGCATACTATATCATTGGATTTTATAGTTGAACTACCTGAAACCAAGAAGGGATTCAATACTATTTTGACAGTTGTAGATCAGTTCACCCGAATGGCCCATTTTATCCCTTTAAAAAAGCTTCCTACTGCATTGGAACTTGCTCATTTAATCATGACCCATGTGATAAGGCTACACGGAATTCCTTCGGTAGTAATTTCAGATAGGGGTTCCCAATTTATTTCTAAGGTTTGGCAAAAGCTGAGTTCTTTGTTACATATGGAAATTCGTTTATCTTCTAGTTATCATCCCCAAACTGATGGTTTAACTGAACGAACTAATCAAACTATTGAACAATTTCTTCGTTGTATGTTGCCTAATGGTTCCGAAGAATGGTCCGATCTTTTAAGTCCTTTAGAATTCGCCTACAATAACTCCGAACATTCTTCCATTAAAATGTCCCCATTCTTTTGTAATTTCGGATTTCATCCAAAAAGTATTCCCGAAAGTTCTAACAACAACAACGATGAATCCGTACCTGCAGTTTCTGACTATGTATCCAAGGTATTCACCATTCAGGAAGAAGCTAAATTCAACTTGGCCAAAGCAAAAGAATCCCAAAAAGAAGCCAAGGATAAACATCGATCTGAGCAACCTCAGTATGAAGCTGGGGATAAAGTATGGTTGAGTACAAAAAATTTGAAATTAAAGGGAAACAGGAAATTTTATCCAAAGTTTATTGGCCCCTTTTCTATTGAAAAAGTAATTAACCCGGTTTGTGTAAGATTGTTTCTTCCTCGCAAGTATTTGATACACCCTGTTTTCCATGTCTCTCTGATTAAAAATTTCCATCCCCAAACTCGTATTTCTAAATCTCCGCCTTCCATCATAATTGAAGGTCACCCTGAGTTTGAAGTTAAATCAATCTTAGATTCTAAAAGAGTTAGGGGAAGGCTTTTTTACCTCATAGATTGGAAAGGTTATGGCCCTGAGGAAAGATGTTGGGAACCTTTAGAACATCTTAAAAACGCTCCTAGATTGGTCCGAATCTTTCATTTAAGACATCCTGATAAACCAAAACCCATTACCACTGTTCTTGGGGGGATCTTGAGGAGGGAGTACTGTCATGATTCTGCATACCTCTTCATGTAATACACATGCCCTCTAGGCACATGTAGTATTCCCCTTATTGAAACCCGCCCCTGTCCCGTGCGCCCCGCACGCTTCATAGTCAGTGTGATTGGGTGTGTTTTATACATTCGTGTTTCTTGCCTTATAACATATTGTATTTTTATCAAACATGCTTTTACTGTGCCTTGCGCTGGTTTTTGTGGTCTGATTTTGTTGTATTTCAGAGGTTTGGGCGTAGCGCCGGGTAAAACTGAGACTTAGCTCTGTGAAGGTCTTGTTGTTCTCTCCCTGCATCCCTCGCACGCACTTTTTGGTGCGCGTCCGGAAGAGATTGAAGACTTCGTCTTCACGCACGTTCTAGTGCGTAACAGGGAGCGGCTGGGTGCGGTCCAGTACTTAAACCGCACCCAGCCTTCTAGAAGACGCTTTGCCTTCTGATTTCCTCCGGTGAAGGTCGCGTCTGGAGGCGGAACTTACCTGATGGCTTATCGGTTCCAGCTGGGCTCCAATTCAGCTCCTCTTTAAAGCGGTACACCAGAACAAGAATCCTGAAAGACAAAGAGTTAGAAAGCTAAGTACTTTCATTATTTAAAGGCGCCCTTCGCAAGAAAGGTCAACAACAATTTTTGGAACTCTAAACTTGTAGAAGAAAATGCAAGGAAGAGACTTTGGACATTTCTGATTTAAGTTAATTATAGCATCTCTGATTTTGAGGAACATTTGTTTACAAGTCACTTGTATGGTATACGCTGTGAAATAATTTAGATTGTGAAGTTAGTTTTTGTGCCTAAAGTAAGGTGATTGAAGAAAGACATATAGGATTCTGTGTTCTTTTTGGTCTATGCTTATCTTTTATCGTACAAGAGGAAAATACAAGAACCCCAAGACAAAGAAGCAAGAAGTTAATTTCAAGTAAGTGAAAGGAATAGTTAGGGAAGTTCTGTGAAGGGACTTTTAAAGAATGTAAAGTAATCCTTCCTTTTATTTTTAGCATACTACAACCTGACAATACAAGCTGACCACCTACAAGCTGACCACCAATCCTAGAGAACGTCTGACGACTTCATCATCACAACCTAGAAAGAAATACTGGACGAATGCCAACGCCATACTGATCGCATGTAGGGGAACATCAGAACACCCAGACTGATTAGGGTTCCAGAAAGTAGGTTAGAATAGCTAAAAGGTCACTGAATAGTTAGGTGAATTCCTTTTGATTAGAATATTAAAGTCTTTTGTGCTTGTTGCTTCGCAGGTCGACAGCAAGAACAAAATTCAACTCTTCAACGTCCAGTACCGGCCTTCCTCCCTAATTCCTAGTTTAAACCTTGCTGTTAACATTTAGAACCAGTAAGTTTTAGTTAGTGAATTGGGAAGTTGGTCCCTTGCGTCTCTGCGAAATCATCTGCGTCATCCAAGAGGGCTCAACCAAGGCAAGGTAAGGGACGACGTGGATAGCTTGACAATTGGCGCCCTAAAACATCAAAATCACATCACCAGGCTCGGTCCACTAGGTAGACCAGGAGCAACGTGGCCTGTTCTAGCCAGCTACACACCACATCCTGACATTAAAAAGATGTCAAGTGAAGAACTTTTAGTTAAACTAAAAGAATTAACAAAGGCATACAGAGAATTAGTCCAATTGGCAATGGACGATATAACATACCTCCAGAAATTGAAGGAAACAGATATAGCAGAACAACCTTTTGAACTTGCCAGAATCATAGAAAAATCCTATGAAGAACTAGGGAGAGATAGTTTGGGTGGGGAACCAGTAAAAACCCAACTAATTCAAAATCCTGAAAAAACATTTATTAAAAATAATCTAAACACTCCAAAAAAGAGTTGGGATGGAAATAAACAATCCACTCCCAAAGTAAAACGATTCCAGTCCAGAGGAAGATCTCCTCAACGGAGTGATAGATCTCCAGAATGAGGAGGCAAGTCTCCCCAGAGGGAGCCCTCTGAGAATAGATACAACCTTAGAGATAGGGAAAAATTAAGAAAACCTGATAGATATCAAGATATTGATACACGTCCCTCTCGATCTTTTAAAACTTCCTCACAGAAATCGGAAAGAAGAGGACGGTCAGAACACAAAGAAGAGCACGTCAAGTCCAAAGACCAGGAACCTGCTCATCAAAGTAAAAAATTACAATACCTAAGAAAGAAGGTAGCCAGTATTAAAATAAAACATGCCGAGGATTCTGAGGACACAACTGAAAAATGGATTGTGGGCCCAGACAATGCTAGCCAGCGCAGCAGAAGTAACCATAGCTCGCAAGATCTTGATGAATCTTCTGGAGACAGTGGACACGAATGAGTACATTCAAGTGGAAACTGCAGACACCAGAGTTAGCAAACCCCATAAATTATACGAAATAACATTACGTATAGAGGGGGACAAGACTAGGAAAGTAAGGGGTCTCTTTTGGGATAACCTTTCGAAAGGCTATGACACCCTGTTAGCTGAGAAAGACTGGCCACCAGAGTTTGTCAGGGAGTACCCTCATGGCGAAGAAATGATTATGCCTGCCTTCTCAAATCATATTCCAATTCATAAAAAATACACATTTGCAAGAAAATGGGCAGTGGCCTAAGCTCCTGCATTATATAAAAATCATGTAGGATGGGATGAGGATTCTCCTCCTCACAAAATCCAGTTAAAAAATCAACCCACTGCACAAAGGCAGTACCCAGTTAAGCAAGAAGCTAAAAAGCAAGTCAGGGAGATCTTAGATCAACTTGAATATCAAGGGGTGATTGAAACATGCACCTCACAAATGAACAATCCTTTGTTTCCTGTCTCCAAGCCAGACAATTCATATCGTCTAGTTTTGGACTACAGACACCTAAACTCCTGCTGCAAAACATTTGCAGTACAAAACTCACACAGTGCAGCACTAATGAATAACATTGTGCGTAAAAAGTATAAAACGACATTAGATATCTCTAATGGATTCTTTTGTCAAAACATTAGACCTGAAAGCAGGTATTTGACCGCTTTTTCAATAATGGGGTCGAAAAAACAATTCTGTCGACTCCCACAGGGGTTCAAGAATAGACCAGGATTATTCTCAGCAAGGGTAACAGAGTTACTACAAATATATGATGATGAGGCATTATCTTATGTCGATGACTTATATATCACAGATGATGACCTGGAGACTCACTTGAAAAGAGTGAACACCATAATACTTGGGTTCGCAGCTGAGGATTACAAATTCAACTTTAAAAAGTCAAGAATTGCCCATCTAACTGTCCTGTTTTTAGGATATGAATTATCAAGTGAATGCAAAAGCCTAGCAGATAACTTCTTAGAGAAGTGTGCTGTACTCCAAGCTCCAAAAACGCTGAAGAACTTACAATTGATACGAGGCTTCTTGAATTTCGGAAGAACATACATTCTAAATTATGCAGAGAGGGTTAAACCTCTCTAAGAATTAATAAAACCTGATTTCAAACCAATCAATTGGACTCAGAAACACACAGAAATGTTAAGATCATTGTTAAGTTATGTTATGTTATGTTATGTTATTAAAATATTTCTTAAGCGCGCTATCACTGATTAGTTTCTTGGCGCTGAGATCAACAGTAACATAGATGAGAGGTGGGGAGTTATTAAAAAGCTTGTATATAAAGCCAGGTCTTCAGGGCTTTCTGGAAGGAGAGAAGATCTTTACAAGCAGACATGTTAACTAAAACAAAACTGCAAACACGCGAAAACATACGCAACCTTGTAATCCGAGTCATCCCAGGAAGATGCAGATTCACGTACCTAACCTCTAATGAGGGAGAAACGGTACCAATAGCTTACAAATCACATTTGTACACACAAGCTGAAATGAAATTCAGTTCCACTGAATTTTTTTTTATTGCGGTTCAAACTGCTGTAGCAAAGGAAAGAACCCTAGTCCAAGGCCGAAACATATCTGTTTTAACAGCAGAATCAGCCCTTGAGGCATTAACAAGCCCACGCAATCTGAATGTTGTGGCACTAGATCCAAAATGGATACAATGGGAAAATTCTCTTGCTGCAGAAGACGTGAAGCACGATTTTGACCCGAAAATGAAAAAACTAGAAAATCTAGAATATGAAGAAGAATATCCTCTGCCAATCGAAATTCTGCCTCTAGAACAATACACCTGTGTAATCTACATGGATAGATTTGCACAACATTACGATGTATAGGAAAAATCCTACAATGCAGCGTGCGCGATTGTTAAAGGTCGCTGGCGCTTTGGTAAATTCAGACCATTAATTACCAAAACTGAATCACTCAGAAACTGTACAGCTCAGCGAGCTGAAATAAGATCTTTAAAGATGGCGCTTGAAAATGCCGATCACGAATTCCCCACACTAATAGTGTGCGATTTGCATTAACTGCGTCAAGTCTTACAATAATGACATGCAGACCTGGATTCAAAACGGTTACAAAGATGACACAGGTGCCACAATAAAGCATAAAAAGCTCTGGGAACAAGTAGTTCTTTTACAGAAAGAACTACAAAAGACTCACGTGATAAATACACTGAGTCATCAACATGATGGCGTTCACGTTGCAGGGAATTCATTGGCTAATAGAGCCACAGCGGAAGCGGTTCAACCGGCTTCCGTAGCCACAAAAAAGCGTTCTAAAAAACACATAGACGGAGAAACCATGCTGGCAGTAAAAGCCTCATTAAAAGGCGACTATGCAGCATTACCTCTCGGCTATCCACTCAATAATACATACATAATTAATGCAAACTCCGTTCCGTTTGCTCAAATCCCTGGAGTGGGGGACAGAGTAATTCCAAACACGAACCGGAGAGTCTTCTTGATTGAAGACGTACACATGGGATTGGGTCTAAGGCACCAAGAGATCGTGAAATCTCTAAAAGAATTACAATCAGAATACTGGTGGCCGGGGATGAGCCTGCAAAATTACAAATTTGCAAAGGTTTGTCCAAACTGCAACCGAGATCGCAGTCGTGAACCAGACCAGACTACTGCCAGGACACCTCTATTAGAAAGCATAAGGCTATCTATACGCAAAAATCCAGCAGGAGAAATGCGATCCCATAAATATTAAGACTAGATTCACTTAAAATGCAGACACCAGCGATCGTCTGACGCCAGAACTGTTATAAAAGATTTGCGAGTCTTTATCGGCACATACGCAATTGGCATGCTACATTCTGACCAGGGTCCCGCGTTAAGCTCTCGAGCTTACAAAGAGGCCATGGCCAGCATGGGCATTGCATCGCGGTACTATTCTCCCTTCCATCCTGAGGGAAATGCGGTAGTGGAAAGAAAAAACCGTGACATAAAGCAATCTATAACGGCGAGGGTATTAGGTTCAGGTGATGGGTGGGTCAAACATTTAACAAGTGTCCAACGTAGTCTTAACAATCTGCCAAGAAATTCTCTAAAAGGTTTCACTCCTTACGAACTATTGTTCGGCACTAGAATGCACATCCAGGATCTGGATTGTCACACTTCAGTGGTAAAAGAAAAAGCCTTTGATATCAAAGACCGTTTGGCTGTTTTACAGGACTTAAAAGAAACAAGAAGAAGTCTGAGTAATATAAAGTTAAAGCTAACAGCCACTGAAGAGAAACCACCTGTCCCAGCAAGACCTGTCTGGATTCCAAAGATTGGGGATCTAGTCAGAGAGAAGATCGCGGTGAAGAAGAAATTTGGGCCTTCTTACAGAAAAGCAGTACCTGTCTTAGCTGTCAGCGGAACAAGATCAGTTGTACTACCACCCCTTGCTGGTAAAAAGGAGAACCGAGTTGTATCCATCGACCTGGTAAAACCACAATCATGTGGCCAATAATAAGTAGTCGGACCAGTGGACTCCCAAGAAATAGCAGAAGACCAAATCTTGCTACAATCCAAGAGGTTCAAACTGAGAGACTAATCACATTTGATAAACCTGCAGTGAATGAAAAAGGACTATGCAACAAAGCCATGGAACTTGTGCCTCTTGAAACCCAAATTGCAACAGTTCGTCAAGAAATACCTGTCTACAATGATGTAGCCTCAGAATATGCTAATGAAACAAAGAAAAATGCAAAGACTAATGAGAATCCGGAAGCAATTCCAACAATTGATAGAACAGCATTTGGCTACTTCATCAATTTCGATGACTTTTCTGAAGATCCAAGCGAGCCTGCAGAAACGCCAGCAACGAAAACTTTCAAAGACAAAGTAACTGAACTTTTTCAACAACTAAAAGAAACATATCTGATTTCACCATGGATTGAATTTTGGATTGTGTTAGGTGTACTTTTCCTCCTGCTTTGGCTCATCATGGTTTTATGTTTGGGTAGATTCATTGATGGAACATATAGTACAATGGACACAGCAAGTCAGAACATCAACTTGGGCCTAAAGCCTCACACATCCTCTCACATCGAGAATAGAGAACTGTCATCAGTGAACATCACAGCCAATCCAATACCCGGTGGGGTAGCATGGGACAAAACGGATTATGAAATCTATGGCCCGATTGAGCTCTTGAAATATCCACACCAACTTATGGTTTCCTTATGTGACTTTGTGACACCGAGTACTTTCTCTGATGATTGGGAGGGACTTTGAAAATATTAATAATATGATGTCAGATTTAGTAATGTCAGCAAAATTTACAGAACATGATTATTTGCAGGGTTCATCAAATTATGAAGAGTTATATTGTTATAATCATTTTGGCGATTACTATTTGCATAAATCTGCTCAACCTAAAATTGTTTTAAATTATCATCAATGGGAACATTGTCCAACACCGCCAAAAGGCAGTTCAAAAACATTTTATGAGAAATTCCAATACTTCTCAGGGCTTAACAACAGTGATCCAGAAACGTTTTATTTTAAAATGTCAAATTCAAATTCAAATTCAAAAATCTTTATTTCGGTCATGAAAGACCATAAAAGATATACAAATAATTATTATCAGTTAAAACATTTGTACATATGATATAAAAAGTCATAGTTAAAATCTGATTACAAAAAAAAAAACATAATTCGAAGAAGGGAGGGAGTGGAGTTGTTTCATGTAGCTTTAGTGTCTCTAATAATTAAGGCGCGTATTCGCTACATAGCTGTCAGGAATTTTGCCATTGCAAACACAGTTGGAGCCGCTAAATCTGTTTTGAGGACTCTATAAGCCGGAGCAAAAGTTCTGAAACCCAAGTTCCTTAAGTGAGGGACCAACCAATAACTCCTAATTCTGCTGTAATCTCTGCAGAACAGGACCACATGAAGATCGCTTTACAGTTTGTAATTACATGCGGGGCATGCCCCTGAGTCCAGATTGCCTTCCCACGATTTAGTAAGGGACCTCAGGGGAAGAGAACCATACCTCCATTGCATGTAGATCTTCCGCACAGACACAGGTGTCATAGTGTCCAGTACATATTCAGGGCTGTAGGAGTCTTTTATCTTGATAAATGAGTCAGTTAAAGATCCTTCCCGGAGAGAGGACATGGCTTTCTGATGCATAGCTCCGTAGAATAAGTTTGAAAGTTCTTTTCTAGCGATCCTTACGGATGCTACTTCCGGGTTGGACCATAATTCTGGGACTCCAAGGTAAATGCACATGTCCCTAATGTACTTTATCCATGGGATTTTAGTGGCGTAGGTTGATCTAAGAAGCTCCTGTAGTTCATTTCTATAATGTACCAGGTCCTCACCGCTCCACAGACGCCTCCAGTAGATCAGAGGTTTTAGACCCAATACCTCCGTAATTGGTCGTAGCGCCAAATCCATTCTTAGGGGGAGTAGTGGGGTGCTCGGGGGGAGAGCTGCCAGTTGTCTTATAAAGTTGTTTTCAGCGACCTGTACCGTGTGTAAAGGTATATGTCCCCATATCTCACCCCCGTAAATAATACCCCCCCTAGCTTGGGTTTTATAAATATGGATAGCGGGTGTCAGTGGACGCAAAGGTGATTTTTTGGCCATTCTTGTAATGGCACCTGCCCTCTGTACCAGCTTTGTTGTTGCTTTTGTTTTATGTGGGAGCCAAGTCAGATTCTGATTGAGGGTTATGCCGAGGTATTCTATTACTTGAACTCTCTCCAGGGTTGTGGATCCCAGGCGAGGGTTTTGGCAACTTTTGGTTTTGGGGCTTAGAATCATAAATTTGGTCTTAGTTGGATTTATTTCTAGACCTCTTTCATTACAAAACCCCAAAAACCCATTCAGAACCCTTTGAAGCCCCATTGGAGTTTTGGACAGCAGCAGGGTGTCATCAGCAAACATGATTGCTGGCACCCTGCCGCCATTCAATTTTGGTACATCGGTGTTAATGATCCTGTTTAAGTACTCTATCACCCCATTCACAAATAAGCAAAACAGGGTCGGGGCCAGTACACAGCCCTGCCTCACCCCTCTAAGGACTGGGAATCTATCCGTTAACCTACCGCCCTTTCCATATCTGACTCGGGCATAGTTGTTTGAATGCAGCCTAATTAAGATATGGAGTATGTCTCTCGGGACACCCAGATCAGCCAGCACCGCCCACAATTTAGCCCGAGGAACTAAATCAAAGGCGGCGCGGAGGTCCACAAATACCGCATACAGTGTCCCACCCTCCATGAGCACTGTCTTCCAATATAAAATACTCAGTCTAAGTATTTCATCGACTGTTGAAACTCCTTTCCTAAATCCCGCCTGAAGGGGGCTTAAAATGTCAGTCTCCTCCATCCAACTCGACAGCCTATCAAGAATTAATCTGCCAAACAACTTTTGGGACACATCAATGAGGCTGATTGGGCGGTAGTTGGCTGGGAGCAGGGGCGGCCCCTTTTTATATATCGGGACCACCTCCGCTCCCAGCCAAGTATCAGGTATTTTCATTCCCCCCAGCACTGCATTGAACAAAGTCATGAGGTAAGGTGCCCAAATTCCCGGTTCATGCTTGAAGAGGTCGCCCGGCAACCCATCCAAGCCCGGTGCCTTCCCGGTGGACAACCCGGCTATCGCCGACCTAATGTCTTTTATAGTGAAGGGTTCGGCAGTCTGTCCCTCGAAAGTAACGGACAGAGCTAATTCTGTCCCCTCATTATCTAGGGAATATAGCTGCTCAAAGTGCCTTTGCCAGACACTTGCAGCAATGTTAGGTTCAATGGCCGTGGGAAGTTCCCCGCTACCATGGTTTATTATTCGCCAGAATCTACGGGAGTCCCTTGTTGCTAGGGACTCCGATAGATTCTCCCAGTGCTGTATGTCCCATTCTATCTTTGCATTAGCTAGAAGTGTTTTGTAGACCCTCCTCCTAGAGGAGATCTCTTCCCTCGTACCGCCTGCTTTTATGATAGATAGGAGGTCATGTTTTGCAGCTCGGCAAGCACTATTAAACCAAGTAACGTTTTTCTGTTTCTGGGTTCTGGGTGGTCTAGTGCTGAAAAAATGTGCTTCAAGCTTCCTGATTAAATGGTCATGTACCTGCGCGAGGTCCGTACTAATTTCCCTAGTGGAGTCTAAGTTCCATAGATGGAAGGCCTCTTCTAGGATTGGAATAATTCCAGCGTATAGGGAGGCTAACTTATCTTCGCTGGATACAAGATTTTCCCATTTTATCCTCCTTTTGTTGTTTTCCAAAAGATGTCCTGTTCTTGGCTCCTGCCCGCATGACGCACTTTCCTCCAAACAGGGAATTGCGAAGTCTAATATTAGTGCATTATGGTCACTGTCCTGTCTTGGCATTACTCTGAAATCCATCACCCTTTTCCAGGTATGCAACTGTACCAGGAAGTAATCTAATCTAGATTCCCCCCGGCTTTATTAAACGTGATTTTGCTCGGGATATCAGACCTGGTGCGGCCGTTACAAGCTCTCAAACCATAGGTGAGATTTAATGTATTTATTTGAACGGCCAGCGGTGTCCATGCTCTTGGAGGTGGAGCCTCAGTGGAGGGAACCTGCCAGCTTGAATCCTCCTCTAGGGAGGGTCCATCAAGTAGTCCAGGTAACGGTTCGAAATGTGAGTTAAAATCTCCTCCTATTAGGTATGGTATATCCTCTGGGATGGTTTCTAGAAAACTGGACAGTTCCTCAATGGTTTTGGAGGAGGCAGCTATTGGGACTGGCCTGGAGTAAATGTTTATTACAAGTAATTTGTACAATCCTGGCCATTCGAGTAGAACTGCCAGTATGTCCTCCGATTGCACAGTATATCGAGAAGCTGAGCAACCTAGGTCAGAAGTAACCCAGGTTGCCAGCCCTCCTGATGGTCGGCCTCTTCCTCCCCAGCTAGCTTGTATTGAAAATGTTTGGAAACCCCTATGCGTGTTCTCCTGCCTGGCCCAGGTCTCTTGGAAGAGACAGATATTTTGTGAATTTATTAATTCCACCCATGAATCTGAGTCTATTTTGTTGGCCAAGCCTGCCAGGTTCCATGAAAGCATTTTAATTGTTTGAGGGACGTGATGCCCAGTCAGCATCGTAGTTTGATTGAGCATTTCCCTATCACTAGCTACACATGCGGTTGGTGTGGATAATTTCCCCCGTTCGTGAATAACACTTACTTCTCCACACCCTTCCTCCACGTTCACAATGCCCTTGCCAATGATCATGTCATCTAGTTTTATCTCAACATTTGGATCAGGTTCATTGCAATCCCCATGGTGGTTCATGTTGTTTACTCCCCCACCAGTGTTCATATGAACAGGGGTTTGTCACCATCCCCAACCTGGGTCTTGCCATCCAGCCGTGAAGTTATTAGTCGGGCCAAAAGGATAGTTTTGGCACTGTGACGGTGGAGCAGGTGGGGAAATCCTTGACCATGGTTGATTAGGAGGACAGTTTTGCTTATTAAGTAGCCCCGTCATAATGCTAATGGGACGTGGATAAAAGAAGGTAAGATCAACTATGTTGATCCCTCCATTGTTTGTGTCCCAGCCCAGTCTTGTTATCCATCCTGCCACCCTTAAGTCTTGAAAGTTGACCACAATACAGTCCCCCCTCAGGGTTTTAGGAGTGCAACCTATCCATTCTAAACTCCTTACCCCCAATATTAGTCCGTCCACTTCCCCTGGCAGAGGCCGGTTCACCCTTAACCAGTGCCTAACCTTATTTTTGAGCGTCTGGAAGGTTTCTCTCTGTCCCATTGAAAGTGGTGGGACATTTGTTAAAACGGCTACATAGGGAAAAGAGTCAGGGGTAAGGTTCATTGGGGGTTTCTTTTGAGGTGGCTTTATCAGTGATTGTAAGGACGGTTTGGAAGCTATAGGAGCTGGGCGGGGTAGAGGACAGGATACAGGACGGGATACAGGTTTATTTACCATTAGCTGGTTGCTCGTTTGGGGAACGGTGGATGTGACAGTGCCTGTACCCGAAGACGCGTTAACCCCTGGTCCCTCGACAAGCGGGGGGTTAAGACTAAGCGGCATAGCTTGCGCCTCAATCTGAGATGTTATTACAATATTAGGACAGTTGTTGCTAGCCCCAGATGGAACTAAATCAAGAGGCTTGGGAGGTCTCTTCCCAACCGCACTCCCCGACTTAGGTAACACTGGGGAGTTAAATTGTGTCCCTCGTCCCTTCTCCTGCATTGTGCATTGGGTGTTGTTCTGGGGCTTGTTATTTTCCACTGGTCTTGCTTGGGTTTTTATAAGTGCCTTCGTTGAGAAAAAGTTATCTAGTGTTGCCTGCTCAAAACGGTCTAGACGGTCAGATAGTTTACTAATTCGCTCCTCTATTGGAAGCAAAATTGACCGTAAGAGCTTTTCTAAATCAGGAAGCAGGTTGCTAGAAAGTGGCGGTATAGCGGCCAGTGGCGGATCTGTTTCCGGGGGATTAATAATGCTAGTATCTAAGCTATCAAGTAAGACAACATCTCCCTCTTGTGTTCTTTTCCCACTACTGCTAGCTACAATCTCGGCCTTGCTAGGGCACGTGCTCTTGCCTACTTTCCTGAATTTATGTGGGGGTTTTACTAGATAACATTTTTTGGGTGCAGTACTCCTTTTTCTTTTTGAACCTGGTTTGTGTTGGGACAGAGAAACTGGGGCACTTGTTTGTGATGTACATGTAGTAAGATCAGTATGACTCACACTAAGAGATGTCGATTCTGCCGCAGTCCCCTGGTTCTCTTCATTGGTAAAGACATTAGAACGTGTTTCGGCAATGTTAGGTAGATTTAAAGATGATAAGGGCGTTACCAGTGCAGGGTAGGTTTGTACTGGGCGCTTGTCTGCAGGGTGTTTAAGAAGTTCAATAGACAATCTGCGCTCAGCACGCCTCTCTGCAAGCGTTATCTCTTTGTCAATTTCTACAGTGGGCCGGTTAAAGTATTTGTCTAAGGGTCCAATGACTGCTGGCCCGGGCTCGACCAGTAGGGTCGTCGGAATAGTGCAGGTGGGAGATGTAGACATCCTTGTGGGCTCCAACCCTATTCGAAGCTTGTGATTTAACACTTATCTGTCGCAGCCCTTTTCTTTTTTACAAATATTATCCTTCAGGGTCGATGACAGAGGGCTGGCCCAGCCCGGCCTCCCTCGGCCCATGACGGCCACAGACGGTCCCGCCCTTGTCCCGGGCTTCTCCCGGGACGCTCCCGCGCGCTCCCGCGCAGCGGAAGTAACAGTCCCTATTATAGGAGGGAGGTGTTCAGGGGGCGGGTCAAGCAGGGAGAGCGTCCAGGTGCAGATGATCACAGCGCAGGGACTCCTGGGAAATGGAGTCCCTGTCTCTCACCTGGCGCTCGCAGCCCTGCAGATCCCGCTGGTCACTGGTCAGTAGATGTCAAATCCAGCAAACAGAATCAGGCACCCAGGCAGACGGGCGAAGCGGGACCCGCGAAGCGGGTACCGCGAGGTCCAACAGCAAACAGGAGCAGAAACGAAGATACGAGCTCTCCCTCCTCCAAGCAGATAGGTGTCTCCCAACGAGGTAAGAACAAACAGGCACCTTTTCACTCGGTGCTCAGGGGGCGGGTCAAGCAGGGAGAGCGTCCAAGTGCAGATGATCACAGCGCAGGGACTCCTGGGAAATGGAGTCCCTGTCTCTCACCTGGCGCTCGCAGCCCTCGCTGGTCACTGGTCAGTAGATGTCAAATCCAGCAAACAGAATCAGGCACCCAGGCAGACGGGCGAAGCGGGACCCGCGAAGCGGGTACCGCGAGGTCCAAGAGCAAACAGGAGCAGAAACGAAGATACGAGCTCTCCCTCCTCCAAGCAGATAGGTGTCTCCCAACGAGGTAAGAACAAACAGGCACCTTTTCACTCGGTGCTCAGGGGGCGGGTCAAGCAGGGAGAGTGTCCAGGTGCAGATGATCACAGCGCAGGGACTCCTGGGAAATGGAGTCCCTGTCTCTCACCTGGCGCTCGCAGCCCTGCAGATCCCGCTGGTCACTGGTCAGTAGATGTCAAATCCAGCAAACAGAATCAGGCACCCAGGCAGACGGGCGAAGCGGGACCCGCGAAGCGGGTACCGCGAGGTCCAACAGCAAACAGGAGCAGAAACGAAGATACGAGCTCTCCCTCCTCCAAGCAGATAGGTGTCTCCCAACGAGGTAAGAACAAACAGGCACCTTTTCACTCGGTGCTCAGGGGGCGGGTCAAGCAGGGAGAGCGTCCAGGTGCAGATGATCACAGCGCAGGGACTCCTGGGAAATGGAGTCCCTGTCTCTCACCTGGCGCTCGCAGCCCTCGCTGGTCACTGGTCAGTAGATGTCAAATCCAGCAAACAGAATCAGGCACCCAGGCAGACGGGCGAAGCGGGACCCGCGAAGCGGGTACCGCGAGGTCCAACAGCAAACAGGAGCAGAAACGAAGATACGAGCTCTCCCTCCTCCAAGCAGATAGGTGTCTCCCAACGAGGTAAGAACAAACAGGCACCTTTTCACTCGGTGCTCAGGGGGCGGGTCAAGCAGGGAGAGCGTCCAGGTGCAGATGATCACAGCGCAGGGACTCCTGGGAAATGGAGTCCCTGTCTCTCACCTGGCGCTCGCAGCCCTGCAGATCCCGCTGGTCACTGGTCAGTAGATGTCAAATCCAGCAAACAGAATCAGGCACCCAGGCAGATGGGCGAAGCGGGATCCGCGAAGCGGGTACCGCGAGGTCCAACAGCAAACAGGAGCAGAAACGAAGATACGAGCTCTCCCTCCTCCAAGCAGATAGGTGTCTTAAAATGTTAAATAAGACAGGAATGAAAACAATGTTGACAAATACTAAATTGATTTATTCTGAAACATTTTATGAGAAAATGTCTACATTTGGTTTTGAATTTTGGAAAAACAACATTGAAACAAAAAACATCTGGGGTTCAAAAGACTGGCAGGTACAAGGTCTAGAAGCATTATTTAGAACCTGCATGATCCCAGAACAAATAATATTCTTGAATGACACCATTCAACAGACAACCTGTCTTGGCCTAGCCAAGATAAAAGATTTAAACAAACCGTCTATTCTGAATCCCATGCCTGATAGTAATAGCACTAAAGATGTGGAGATAGACGTATCCCATATTTTACACCAAAACAGAACACATCCTGATTGGAAAAAATGGTTGAACTGGCCCACAGACACAAATAACTGTCAAGATAGATTCCTGAACAAAACACAGGGGTTTAAACAGACCAGGCTAGACCCTAGATACTCCCAGAGACAACATCCAGGGATAGTTACAACATACAGTGTAGGGAAACTCTGCCTCGTTTGGGACCACGCAAACAGCGTCAAAAATGTTTCATATACGCCGGTATATACGCTGCTTACAATGAGGCTTGGAAAGTAACACAAATTGAAACAGCTGAAAAAATACGAGAAATTGATCGTATAAATTTGGAAAAATCACTTTCTGTAGTGGACAATGGGTTAACAACTCTGTCCTCCAGAATATATTCACTGCACAGCATTGTATCATCTGCTATTGATATAATAGAGCAGGACTTGCTAATGCTACAACATGGTCAGTCCCCATTACGTTCTATTGTACAGCTTGGCTGGACGTTGCAAAATCTGCGTTCAGGCTACGTGCCATGGCGTTTAATCAACGTAACGTCATTATTCTCTATCTTTAACCTTACTGATAAACAAATCAGTTTGGCACAAAAAGGAGCAGACTATACGATTCTGAGCATTGAAAAACTTGAGAGATTACCATTGACAATGTCAGAGAGACCTGTCATTGAATGGATAATACATGGAACGATTACAATCCCAATAACAACTTTCCAGTTTAAGTATTGCCAAAAATATATACCAGCAGGCCTGTATGAAAGGTTGGGTAAAGGATACATCAAATCAACCTGGGATTTACCATACACGCACAAATGTTATAGTGAAGGGAAAAAAGAGGTATTTCTTAGTGGTAACAATTGTAAAAAATCACTAAGCGGTACACTCCTGTGTCAAGGTATTAACTTGCATGGAGCCTGCGAAGGGTCTTCAAATAACCTTTCATGTCACCTGCATGGCACTCCTGCAAAACAGATAGAGCCATTTTTCAGACAGCTTTCCAACAGCAGTTATGTTCTAAGTGACCACAGCTGTTGTGGCATGTTGCCAGGAAAAGCCTATCTCGTAACCGTCACTTCCAGGGTCATTTTCTGTATGCAAGTATTGTATCCAAACAGCAATCCAGACATGGAGGCTGCGTTATGGCCTTCTTTGAATATCTCTTCTATTCGAATTGATACTTTAAGCAGAATGAAATCCATTCTTTTACAGACAACTGTGCCTTTAACCTCGTCCAAAGAGACGTATGATCTGCAAGTTGCAAGGACAGCAGCAGAGATACATTCCCTATTATCAACAAATTGCCCCGTACATTTCGTAGAAATGTTAAGCCAAATTTTAAACATGTCTGATACCAGTGGCATCGCACATGTATTTAAGACAATTTTTTCGGGACTGTTAGCACCCTTTGAAACAGTTCTGGGCATTTTCCAGAATTTTGTCCATTCTGTATTAGGCGGCCTGCCTCTTCTTTTGGGACTCGTAGCAGGAATTTTATTTTTGATCCTTCTGCTCCGATATGGCAAGCCAAGCCACAGACAGAACTCCAGCTACAATGGAAGAAACGATCTTGGCAATACGCTACCAAGACCGCATCACTAAAGTGGTCGGACTAGCCCGGCTAAGAGATATAAGTGCAACATGGTTTCTTTCATTCAGACCTATCTGGCAACATTGCATCTTACCTGTGCTTCGATGTCTGCTATGCGGAGAAGATGCATGTTGGACGTCTGTCTTACACTACCATCAGCAGTACCAATGGATATCGATACTTTGCTAGGTCCGGTAACGACTCATGCAACGTGTTGTCCCCAGCGGCTACCTATTCTGATGACGGCATTCGTTGAGACTTCACCATTACGAGTAGGTGGCGGTGAAGTACGAGAGGAAAGCAGCACCAAACAGGTACAACCTTCTCTGAGCATTGCTGATCCTGACATCGACGATAGCAATCATTCTCACATATGCACAATTTCAGCATTTTCGAACTTGGTCGAACTTCCACCTGATGTTGTAGACCAATTTTTTGCAAGCCTGTCTGATATGATGTTCTCCCCTGAAAAAAAGAATAACTTTTTGAACAGCGAGTACACAGCATTCCCTGAACTCTGAATTCGGCCTTCAGTTTTGATAAACACAGCTACTGAAAAACATTTGGAACTATTTTTTCCCTGAAATCAAAATTATTTTTTTTCCACTTCCAAAATATTTATCTTTTTTTGGCACATGGTACTCTGCTTAAAGTAGAACTATTCTTAAAGTACAGAGCTTCTATTTTTAGAGATACTAGAGACAATATTTTACCTCAGCCTCTAGCACATGTACAGTATTGTATTAATATGTGATGGAATGGTCTCGACCTTCTTTTCTGTATTTAGAGCCATTTCATGTGTAATTTTCGCAATTCATTCAGCTGAGATATATATGCATTTAACTGAATGATACCACTGCTTAAAAAACGTACAGTACCAATACTCATTTTCGTGTATATACCATACACCATTTCGAATGCAATTTATGTATTTTGGGGTGGGTTGGAAAACACATGCATTATTATATGTTTACTATTGCTTAGTATTTTTAGTAATGATTGACATAATACGTGGAGTGGGTGTTGTGTTTCTATTTAGGACCCTAATTCGATATTCCCGATTTATGCACTTATGTGGTTATAATAAATAATATCCTTATAAAGGCATAGGAATCATATCCATATTTAGTAATATTCCAGGCAGTCCAAATACGGCAAGGCTACTCCCATAGACTCCTAGAAAGCACAACGTGTTCTTTAAACAAACCAAGCCTCCAGCATCCCGGAAATTCCCCCTGCTTTTGTTTTGATTTGCACAAGAACTCCTGGAGTCCAGAAAGAACTGTTAGTTCTTAGTGACGTCTTATGTCCAACCTTACGTCAAACACGGCACCTTTCAGGTATAAATATACCAACGTTGCCTTAAGCACACACACAGTGGTTCGGAGCAGAGCGGCTATCTACTTGCTCGACGCCCAGCTAATGCGAGAACCGAAGGAAGCCGACCCTCGCTTGACGCACTGAGAGAGACACTGTCTTTTTCTCCAGCCGAGAAAATCCAGCTCCGGTGTTTCCAGTCACCCTTGCGGGTTGCTGGGAGATCGAGTCCTGAGAGAGAGATACAAGACCTCCTACATTCTAGAACCAAGGTACGGAGCTGACTAAACCCTTAAGAGATTTCTTGATTCAGATTCTTGGCAAAAACCAACTTAACTTAAACTGCAACTAACTTACTCCTTCCCACGTATTAGGCTTAGGTCAGGTACACCGGGGTAGGCGTATCTTAGAAGCACCAGTTGAGTATGTTAGTCAATGTTTTTATGTATGTATATATTTTATCCATTTTAAAGTATCACATGGCTAAGAAACCATATCAATGCTTTTACAGTATTATTTCATAATACTCCTTTTACTGTACGCACTTTACTTCATGATAAGTATTGCAATTGTGGCAATTCATTTCTCTTGCATGAGAAAGAAGACTGCTCAATAAATAACACCTTTTATTGAAAACGCCCGTCTCTCTATTTCTCTGCACTCTGGTGAAACTAAGTATGCACGATTGACTGAGTGAAATAGTTGTCTATTGTTTTCACACGACTCTAGAGATACACTCTTTATTCTGAGGGAGAAAAGTTGTCATGTTTATGCGGTTGTCAAAAGCTAATCCCTTCTTGTCTAAATCAGGAGAGTTAACTCTTTCCTGAACATTCGAGAAAGTTTCTAGTGACCTCTGAGGTAGCTGGCAAAACTAATTAAGTCTAATATAGTCAGTAGAGACCTAGTTGACCTCAGTCCTACATCTACACTGCTGTTTATATTATTTCAATGTGCAGAGCCTATTGGGAATATAGGAACTACACTACAGTAGAATGCACAATTTTTGTCATTTGCCTTGATATTTTCTTGGGCGTAGAACCAACACACCCCCTTATAGTGGGCAGGCTTGCTGACTCCGCTCCCTGGCTACGCAACATATGGGAGCTGGTCTGACAAAATTTGCCAGGGCTGCTGATGGATAAGTGCTCCACTCTAATGGTTGGTTCTCCTGTGCTTAATCGTGTACCGTGGTGGGCTTGGTGTAGTGGGGGTCCTGCACCTATTACCATGAAGCCCTGCTGTCATAGCTCAATACTGTTCCAGAAGTGCAAAAGCCACATTCTCTTTTTGGCTCAGGAGGCATGTAAAGATGGAGACTAGAGGTAGTTTAAAATAGAGGTGGGTGAACAACATAAAGTTTAAGCCAGGCTTGAGCCAGATGATGGGCTATAGTTCAGCTCGAGGTCCTCTCAGAACCTTGAGCCCAGAATAGGCCAAGCTTTTATGTGGCTTCTGCCTGCCACCCTCATGCACAAAGTTCAAGCAAAGCAGGAAAGCAGGATAGTGTGAGCTCCTGCAATCCGTTTGGTGCTCCGGTCAGCCTGCTGCTATTTTTAAAAAAGGAAAACCTGTTTTAACACTGTGATATTTTTTAACTTTTCTCTGTTTCTGTCTGACGACTGCTAAATTACTTGTGTGCTTACCTGCACACCCCATTCTGCCGTGGCTTTCTGGTGCCGTTTGTGCAGATGGTAGTGCATTTTCCCCACACTTCCGGTTCCCGGTCCTGGGCTCGAGTTGGCGCTCTAGCTGGGGGAGGTTACTGTTTATTTAAGGCGCATGCATACTAGGACGCGCAGCGAACACGCACTGCGGGCGCGCCGCTGGCGCCCGTCTGCGCCCGTCCGCGCCCAGGATGCGACCAACGCCAACCACTATGCCCGTACTTCTAAAAAATTGCTGGGGGCTCGCAAGTGCTATAATGGAGATGTTTTATGGGGTTTAAATAAGCTAAAGGACAAGTGCGTCTGCCATTGGGACGTCCTCGATAATCTGACCAGGAAGTGTAGCAAGTGTATATTTATTTTCAACACTACCATAGATGCCTCGGCTCCCGGGATTACCCCTTTTGCAACAGTTGGGGAGGGGGGTCTGTATTTGGGGGACGCTTATTAATTCCCGCTCTCTTGTCAAGCATGCCGCAGACCTTTTTGAACTTCTTTCCGAGGACCAGTATGATCTCCTGTTTGTGACGGAGACTTGGTTTAATGAATCGTCCGCCCCTATGGTAGAGTCGGCACTCCCCAGAGGGTTTAAAATTATGAGGGTGGATAGGAAAGTAGGCAGGGGTGGAGGCCTAGCAGTGGTGCTTAGAGACTCCTGGACTTTGGTCCATGAAGTTTCCCCAGGAATTGAGAGGGGTGAATTATTAGATTTTTCTATCTCTATGACCCCCCACTTTACTCTGGGCGGTACGCTTGTATATAGACCCCCTGGCTCCTCTGGAGCTTTTCTAAAAGCTCTCGATGAGATTATTGTCCCTAGGGCTGTACGCTTCTCTAGCTTTCTATTACTGGGGGATTTTAACATACACTTTGACTGCCCATTAGGGGCAGATACGATGGAATTTATGGATTTTTTGAAAATGGCACAACTTACCCAATGGATTAATTCCCCCACGCACATTGAGGGGCATATCCTGGACCTGGTGTGCTCTAACCTTCCTTTATCTATCAACCATACTCTTCAAGTACCCTGGTCAGATCATTTCTTGATTCAGTTCTCCTGGTCCATTGCCAAACCTTTGTACTCTAAAAAGCCTTCTCAAAGCAGACCCTCTCAGAGGATAGATGCTTCCGTTTTTGGCAGGGTCCTGTCTAATTCTCGGCCTACTGCCAATGGTACCCTGGATGGAGCCTTAGTGAATTTCACCAACTGGATCTCCCAGACGGTAGAGTCTGTTACCCCTCCCCTCCCTAGTAGGCGCGCTAGAAATGCGCCGAACCAAACCTTGGTATTCCAAGCATCTTAGAGAACTAAAACACTCTTGTAAAAAACTTGAACGCTGTTGGAGGTCAAATTACTGCCCATTGGCGAAAGTAGCACTAAGAAAGGCCCAGAGGGGGTACTACAAAGCTATTAAGGAGGCAAAAAACCTTTTCTTTGCAGAGCGCATTGCTGGCTCTAGAAATAATTCAAAGGAAATATTTGCCATTGTACAGAGTTTCCTCAATCCCAGTGCAGAGCGGACGGACTTGCCTGTCTCGGCAGAGTGGTGTGAGAAATTGTCAGACTTTTTTTATTGATAAAATCCAGGCAATACAGGATTCTTTAGGATCTGATTGCACAGGGCAGGCCGAATTCCACGTCTTGAGTCTGCCTGTTCCCTCTCTGCTCGCTCCCCCACTGATGGTTTTTCTGCCGATTACCCTGCAGGATTCTTTATCCATTCTGTTATCCCTCAAATCTGGGTCTCCTTCTGCTCCGTGTCCTGCTAGGCTGCTTGCTGAGGTCGCAGAGGTAGTTAATCCGGAGGTGAATGATATTATAGACCTATCACGTCAGACCGGCATTGTACCCCAGGTATGGAAGGAGGCTAAACTTATATCACTCCTGAAGAAGCCTTCTCTAGATCCAGACACGCTTACCAGCTATCGCCCTATTTCTCTTCTTCCGGCGGTGGCCAAGATATGTGAGAAAGCAGTCTTTAGGCAGCTATCCACTTTTGTTGAGTCTTCGGGTGCTCTCCATCCGGCTCAATCCGGATTTAGGGCATCATATAGCACTGAGACCGCTCTTGTGGAAATATCAGAAGCTATTAGGGAGTGTTTGGACGGGGTCGGCAGAGCAGCCCTGATTCTATTAGACCTCTCTGCCGCCTTCGCCACGGTCCCCCATCAACAACTTCTCTCTAGGCTCTCTCACATTGGCGTGTCTGGCTGGGTTTGGAAGTGGCTTGAATCCTTCCTAGAAGATCGTACACAGCAGGTGTGGATGCCACCTTTTTCCTCTACCCCCCGGAAAGTGGCTACTGGTGTTCTGCAGGGGTTGACTTTGAGCCCCCTGCTCTTTAATATTTATATTACACTTCAGATCTTTCTTGCAGAGGAGCTGGGTGAAAAAGTCATAGCCTATGCGGATGACACCCAGCTCCTCTTCACTTGGAAGGAAAGTGAGGTGTCCCCTACAGCGGCCCAGCGTTGCCTTGCGGCTGTCTTCGGATGGCTGGCCCGGGCACAGCTGAAGTGTAATGAGGGTAAGTCGGAGATTCTTCTCGTTGGTTCCTTCCCTCCGTTCTTTAGGGAGACTTTGTGGCCTCCAGAGTACCCCCAGCCTCTGTCATCTGGCAACCCTGCAAAGAATTTGGGGATGTGGTTTGGGGAAGATCTCAGATTTACTGCTCAGATAAAGCGACTGGCGGGGACGTGCTTCGGTATCCTAAAATCTGTTAGGAAGTTCTTCCCACTGCTACCTAGATCTGCTAGGGAAATGGTGACTCAGGCACTTATCCTGTCCTGTATCGAGTATGCCAATGGTCTATATATTGGACTCCCAGGTTATCAGTCAAAGAAAGTACAAGTAATACAGAATGCGGCTGCCAGGGTTCTGTTGCAAATCCCTGGGCACACAAGTATGAAACAGCACTTACGAGACTTGCATTGGTTGCCTGTGGTCAACCGAATCCAGTTTAAGGCCCTTACGCTGGCTCATAGAACCCTGCATGGTCTAGGCCCGGTCTATCTCCAGAAGCGATTTTCCTTCTATGCTCCTCGCAGAAATCTCCGCTCTGCCACTCTGCGTTTGACTGTCGTTCCCCGTTTTCGCAGGGTTCGGCTAGGGGGTAGTTCTCTTTCGGTTCAGGCTGCGGAGGCCTGGAATTCTCTTCCTCTGGAGCTGCGTAACATTCAGGACACCATGCTATTTAAGAAGCAGTTGAAGACCTTCCTTTTTAACCAACTCATTAAATTTTGCTGCTCTGCTGTTATGGTTCACCAACCGCGCCGGGACACTCTTGAGTATCCGTGCGCGATATAAATGTTTAATAACATAACATAACATTAACATTTGAGGTAAATAGGAAAGGCAATGACTGAGCGCCACACTTCACCAGGTTGTGGCATTAGGACCCGAGGGCCCAGAGGACCAGACCCGCTCCTTTGGCCGTCCCAATTGTCTGGCTGGAAGGGAGGGGGGGTGTGACTTCTTCCCAGTCACGGGTGCCGAGTGGTTTGCACTTCACTTCCGCTACCACTGTCGCAGACAAGGAGCATGGGCCCCTTCCTTTTCACCATGGGGAAAGCAGGTCAGCAGCAAGAGTCTTCTTTGTCTCTCTTCTTTTGTTTTACAGGATTAGGAAACACAGTGACCTTGACAGATTCGGCCTACGCTTCACATTGCACTCCAAGCAGAAGCTTGCAGTTTAAGCCCCCAGGGCTTAAACCTGACCCAAGGCAGCACTTGGTGGTGACTCTGGTGGTGCCTGTTTACTGATGCAGTGGGCAGTATCGGTTTTGGGGCCAACCTTGGGCAACAATGTTGCATTGGGGGACTGGCCAGCTAGGTAGTAGGAGGGCAGGTTGACTAGGAATGTAGCTTTTTTGGAACTGTTCCCCATTGTTGTTGCAGTCACCATCTGGTCGGATATTTTCCAGAACAGGATAGTGTTCAGACAAAATGTCTGTTGTCAAGGCTATTAACAGGAAGGGTGCTTCTTGTAGACAGGTGTTGAGGCTCCTGAAGAATCTTGTTTTTCTTTGCTTGAAGCTGAACATTGTATTTAAGGCTAAGCATGTCCCTGAAGTTCATAATCAGGCAGCTGATGCTTTGTCTCACTCCAAGTTGCAGGAATTCCGGGAGTTTCACCCACGGAGTTCCCAACATCTCTTCAGAAGATTGGAGTCCCGCCTTATCGCATTTAGTGGTAGCTTCTTTAAGCAAGCGCTCTCAAAGGGAACACCAGAATTATTTTAAGACCTACAGGGCCTCCTTGCAGAGACAAGGTGTATCAGATCTTTTTTCAACCTTGTCCACTTACCTCTTCCTGGAATCGTTGAGGTCGCAGGGCAGACCAATTTCTTACGCAAGAGCCCATTTTGCAGACATAGGCCTGTTTGCCAAATTGAGGGGCATGTGTGATGTTAGCAGCTTCCTGGTGAGGGAGCATTAGTGGGATGGGCCAGGCTTGATGGCACAGTTAAGGATGGAAGGAGAACCCTGGATGCACAGATTTTGGGAGCTATGCTGGCCAATCTCCATCTAGTCTGCAGTTCCCCTTATGAGGTAGCCTTGTTTTTGGCAGCATTCTCTGTTGCTTTTTATGGGGCGTTTAGAGTGGCTGAGTTCGTTAAGAAGTCAAAATATGATTTATTGGGCTGGCTGCAATTGTTGGACACCCAATTACATCTAGAGAGCAAACTTTGCACAACGAAGGTAGGACTCGGCCTGACTCCTCCTGGAAGCCAACTTTGCACAATGACTGAGAAACTGATCAAAACACGTATTCAATGAGTAATGGATCAAAACACTTATTCAATGAAGGCACCTATTTAATGAAAGTCACACATGTCTAATCTGCCTGATTTGACACTCATGCCAAAACACTTATTCAATGAGTAATCGATCAAAACACGTATTCAATTAAATCACTTATTCAATGAAAGACACGCGTGCCTGCTCTCTGGAATAATGAAGATACAACACAAGAGAGGTACAACTCCACATCACCCCGATAAACAAAGGAATTGATAGGTTCAACCACTCTGTAGTCTTATAATAGAGAGAAGCTGACAACACGGAAACCACACTGGCAAAACAACCGCAGGGATAGAGCTCTAAGGGCAGGCCACCGGGGCTAGAGGATCACTCCTTAGTGTAAATCCCTGCTCCCCCCCTTCGCTTTGCTCCTCCTCGTGGCGGCAACAGACCCTGCAACAAGGTAGGAAAGGAACTCTCCCACCACTGAGTCCAGAAATATCATGCTGCTGATCCTCCCAGCCAGAGGGGGGGGCTCACATACAACTGTAACTAAGCCACCAAGAGTTAAACAAGTCCCTCACACCCCCCATCTCTACCCCTCTAATACCTACAGTCGGGGAGGCCTCTGAGGGGCAATACACCTATCTAACTGACCTCTCCTAAGGGTCAGAGAGGTAGCTCCCATACCACTGGATCCAGTTAACTCACGCCATGTACTCGAATGCTGAACACGCACTCTTAGAAAGAGAAAGAACACATCTCTAACTGTCACTAAGCCACTGAGAGGCATACCAACACCTAACACCTCCCAGTCATACCTTTCTAAGACCAATAAACTGGGTAGAGCTCTGGGTAGCTATCTACCTTTACAACTAAGACAAAATTACACCTGCCACTTTAACTGCCCTCCGCGCCTCTGCACCAAACTGCCTGAACCCTCATGGCCCTAACTCCTTCTCTATCATTCCCCCCAAATCTCTCATTAAATGCGAAAAGAAACTTCAAACACAGAATGATCAGACAACACCCGGAAACACTATTCGCTGACATATGTCACTGCTCATTCAAAGGCCAGTTGAAAATGGATCTCATTTTCCAAACTGAAAGAGCTGCGAAATGGAACACCATTCTTTGAATGCACCTACACATATCCAAAACAGCTACCACTCGCTTCAGCTGCAAACTGACGATCTCAATCTCAAACCGCCCCCGCATAGTGGCAACACCTCTGCAACCATCTACACCAATGGTACAGTCCTGATACAAGCCAACAATGACAACCTAGATGCATTTGACTCCCTCTTCACCTTGCTACATAATGCCCTCTCTCACTCACGCTATTCCCACCTGAGCCACTCGCTACCCGCCGAACGACTGACCCCCCCTGGAGAATTCACAAAATAATCCCAAGACTTATTCCATCTACTCCAACCTATTCCCCCTGGACACCACTCTCTCCTCCTCCTACTCCTTCACTGACGTGCACAATTCATACCTCTCTTCCAGAACAAATCGGAGATACATCTCAGATGGGACTCTCCAACACCCTAATGACTGCCACTTCCCCCCCTCCCCAAAACCCTATTACCAACAAACAACTAGCGAAACTGCACATCAATCAATGACTCCTAACTCCCTCCTTTCACCGGCACGCAAGAAGCGGCCACGTGAATCACAACGTGACTCTCCACATCACATGTCCATGACGACCCACAGAGACAACATTGGCAAAATTAACACTGTAAGCCAAACTCCCAATGACAAGCTCTCTCCTTCCCTGGACTACCTCGCTCAGGGCATCCTGAACCCAGACTCCCCCAGCCCCTCCTCTATGGAGACGACTCAGAGACTTGCTCTGCTGGAAAGCCAGCTAGAAATTGTAATACTAGGCCTCAACAAAATACTACTGAACCTCACCATACCCCTGGAGTCTTTCCAACGCCCATACCCTACACCCACAGTTACCAACACCAAACACTCAAGGCCCCCCAAGGCTCAACGGCACAGCTGGACCACAACCCCCCTCTTGAACCAGCCACAAAGACACAAAAGAACAAGAGCTGCAATGTCCATGAGAGAGGCAATTGATCTAGCCAACTCTTATGACACATCTTCTACTGTCACACCCAGCTCCAAGATCCAGGTTATCACTGGATTTGGAAGAGACCACTCCCCACCTAGAACGTCAAGACCCCCAGCCATCTTCACTAATTTCCCCATGGCCCCCCTAAAGAAAAAACTCAACAACAAGGAGACGACCAACTGCATGCTCATAAACTGCAGATCGGCAACCAAACATGCAACGGAACTGGCAGAAACCATCCTTACCCTTGACATAGCCATCATGATCGTCACTGAAACATAGCTAAATTTGTTTTCTTCCCAAATCACTGAAATGCTTGTGCCCCGGGCTTCTTAATCATCAATAAAAACAGAAAAAAACAGCAAGGTGGGGGTATTGCAAGCATCTACAACAGCAACATCTCCATAACAGAAACAGACTCCTTCAAATACAACACATTTGAATATCTAACCACCACCATTAAGACGAGTGACAACAAAACACTATACTGCCATCTCCTCTTCCACCCGCCAGGCAACACCACCTCATTCGGAGAACACCTTTCCGACTTGATAACACACTGCTCACTCCGGGACTCCAATAACATAATAAAAGGTGACTTCAACCAACATTGGAATGAAGAAAACAACTCGCTGATCCAATCCTTGAACGAACTTCTACACAACAACAACCTTATCCAACACTGCACTGAGCAAACCCATGACAGAGGCTCAATCCTGGATGCCATTATAGCTCAAGTAGATACACTCACTATTGACCACATCCTTCCTGTTGACTGGTCAGACCATCATATTATTCTATTCCACATCAACCAAACAATCCAATGCCTACCTCGTACACAGGAACCCCCCTACCGGGTGAAAAATCTATGACAGATTCCCCTTGCTGACCTGAAGAAAGAGTAAGCTCACTCCTTCCCAGCCCCATAGGCGACCTCTCCTCAACTGAACTCACTTCACACTACAATACAACAATGACTAAATGGCACCCTTGAAACAAAAACGAGTCAGGAACATTCCATCTAGATCCTGGTTCAACACAGACCTAAATTCCGAAAGAAGACAACTAAGAGCTGCAGAAAGACTCTGGCGGAACAACCCGTCCACAATCCTCCTTGATCTGAACGCAGGAACTATAAAAAGAAAACATCAAGAATGAAAAAAGTTCCTTCTTCTACCATGCTCTAGACAATGCAAAAAATAGGCCCAAAGAACTCTTCAATCTCATTAGGCAACAAAGTTCCAAGCCCCCATCATCCTCAGTTCAGGACTCCAAAGACCTTTGCGATAACTTTGACAATTTCTATAAGGATAAAATCACCACGATTTAGCTCTCCCTGGAGGTTCACCGCAGACCCCTTAACAGAAGCGTGATCCCAGGGATAGCAGGTATCACACCCAAGCCCCCCCCAAGCAACTGGAAATCCTTCAACCCCATCTCCGAAGCTGAGATCATCAAAATGATTACCAGTTCCAAACCGTCATCACACATTTTGGATCTCATTTCTGCCCAACTGACCAAAAAGCTCAAACTCACCCAAGCCCCGCTCTAGAACAAGATTATTAATAGCTCCCTGAGAACCAGAGGCATGCCTGATTGTCTCAAAATCGGCCAAGTCATGCCATTACTAAAAAAGCCAGGCTCTGACCCAAACGATCTCAATAACTTCAGACCCGTCTCTAATCTCCCACTCCTAGATAAAATTTTGGAAAGAGGTGTTCTCTTTCAACTTACTCAACACATGGACAGTAACAACCTTCCAGACCCTCACCAATTGGGCTTCAGAAAAGGTTGTAGCACAGAGACAGCAATCCTGAATGTCTTAGATGTGGTTCACAAATCACTTGATAAAGACCGATGCTGTCTAGACCATGTCCGTACACATACAACTTCATGCTTTTACACCATTTCGCGCCGCAGGACACCCTCGGGTGTGACAGCCGCGGCTTGGACACCCCGCCTGGACATCGAGGTGCAGAACAACTCTTTCCGCTGAAATAGACACACATGGAGGTTACACGCCCCAAATGCACTCAGTCGCTGAACACCCTCTACGCTCCCTCACACGGCGCCATACCCGTTTGAGTATCGACCCACACGGAAGCACTCGCAGTTGCAACATATTGGAAGTGACGGGTACGGCCGTCACCGCAGCCACTGAAGAGGGTAGATTCAGCGCAACCACCTCGAGCCACTGAATGCATGCCGAAAAACCCATAGACCACACAATTACTAGACACTAAATGTATACATATCATGATGTAATGTGAAATGTTGATATATGCTGCCGGACCCCAGGGTTGCCGGACTTGAAGCTGTGTTCACTCACTTAATATACCCCATAGTTTATTAACTACAGCTGGCCCGGCTGGGTTGTAAGCTATGGTGCTGTGTACACTGCATGTTGGACAATAAAGGTCTTTAAAAAAAAAAAAAAAAGACCGATGCTGTCTACTCATACCCCCGGACTTATTGGCAGCCTTCGATGCAGTTGAACACAAACTACTCATTAAGGTACTTCAAGAAAGGGTCGGAGCGTAAGAGGTGGTCTCGGCATGGTTCACCTCCTTTCTGCAGAACCGCACCCAAAGAATAAAAATCTAAAACTTCACATCTGACCTATTCCCCATAAGCAGGGGTGTCACTCAAGGATCAGTTCTCTCCCCACAACTATTCAACATCTACATGGAACCCCTCACCACCATACTCAAAAAAGCCAACATCCCCTTCCATCTCTATGCGGACAATACCCAGCTCTATCTAGAAACCTCCTCCATTGATGACATTCAGGACTAAACGAGACTCTAAGGGAAGTTCAACAATGGCCTCAACCACCTGAAACTCAACCAAGACAAGACGGAAATCCTCTTCATCTCCAACAAGGAACAGACCCCCCAAATTACAGAATGGCTAAAATCTATTGATGCTCTCAACTCCAATCTCACCCTAGCCAACTCCGTAAAATCACTGGGGATCACACTGGACCCAAACTGAGACATGGGCAACCACATCAAGAACGCCGCAAATAACGCTTTCTTCAACCTAAAACTACTCAATAAAATAAAACCCTTCATACCTCCCAACGACCTCAAACAACCTACTCAATCCCTGGTGCTGTCCAGACTGGATTACGGGAATGCAACACTCACAGGAACAGCAAAATCTCACTTAGCTCCCATCAGATCAACTCTAAATGCAGCAGCCAGAATGGTCACCGGAGTAAAGAAATACGAACACATCTCGCCCGCTCTCAGAGAGCTGAAATGGCTCCCAATCGAAATGCGTGCCAACTTCAGAACTGTCTGTCTCGTGCACAAAGCTCTGCATCGTGGGAAACTGGCCTACCTAGCCTCCAAACTCAAGAAGGCCGGTCAGACAAGGAACCTCAGGAGTACTAACACTCTACTTCTCATTCCACCGAAATCTCGCAAACAAAAAACCTTATCTCGATCCTTTTCAGGAAATGCGCCAAAAATCTGGAACTCCATCCCAGTCCATATCAGGGCTACCCCCTCCTTTTTTCAAATTCAAAAGCCAGCTCAAAGACCGCTTCTCAACCGATCTCTTCCGAATGAATAGCTGCCACCCAATGCAGAATTTTGCCCATTGCAACACACAGCCACTTTGACAAAAAAGACTTCTACTGCACCCTCCTCCGATTCAATCCTGTGTCTCCCTCTCCCTGAACTTGATTCGTCACGATTCAATGTGTATATTATTGTTATACTGTATGTCCGATTTCTTCACTGCAAATGCCGTAAAGCGCTCCAATACCTTCGGGTCTGGCCAGCGCTATATAAAACTCTTAAATAAAATTAACTAGACAGACTGACGCTTAAGCTAAGGAGGTCCAAGACTGATCCTACAGGGAAGTGAGCTATGGTTGAGCTTGGGCCATCCCAGGGATTCGCTATGTTTCCAGTTACACTTATGAGAGCCTACATTTCTGTCCGACCGTATGTGTAATCTCCCACGTTGTTTGTTCGTGCTAATTGAGAGTACCTGTCGAGGTATCAATTTTCAGCTGTGTGACACAACACTCTTGGCAGTCTTGGGATTTACCTGACAGGTTATTCATCTCACTCATTCAGAATTAGGGCAGCAACGTTTGCTGTGGGCAGAATTATCTTCGGACAAAGTTCAGTGGATTGGCTGGTGGTTATCATCATGTTTTAAGTGCTATGTACACCCTTCGTCGCTCTGATTATCTGTGTTTTGCACCTTATTTGCAGTATGATGCTACTTTTCTCACACTGGTTTCTTTCTTTTAGTAGTATGCCTTCCAAAGAGGTATGGTTGCTGGGCCACTCCTTTGTGCAACGGGCTGCTTACTGTTTGCAGCAGCATCATAAGCCGAAACCTGTGAGTTTGGATTATGTCTTCTTCTGATGGAGTGGGGGGGGGTTATGAATTGCTCAGCTTCGCCAGTTGTTGGAGGAGACAAGGGTTCAAGCGGGACTGTAGTTCCCAGATTTGATTATTTTACACGTTGGCGGTAATGACATGGTTAAGTTGGGGCATAGGGCAGTCAGGGAGGCTCTGTTAGGGGAGTTTGCCTGGTTGGGAGAGACTTTTCCCAGGGCGCTGATAGTTTGGTCACACATGATTCTGTGGTGCAAGTGGGGTCCTGACATGAGATCAAGGGCTCTGAATGTATCAGTCAGGTGCCTTAACACTGAAATGGCCAAGCTGTGCCCGGGATGAGTCGGCTTTGGAACATACCTCACAAGTTGCTCAGGGAGAACCAAGTGTTTCACAGAGATGGGGTTCACTTGTCTGATTTGGGCACTGACTTGTTTAGTCTTGGAATCTGGGCTTTTACGTGGGAATTATTCTTTGGTGGGGAGGGCAAAAGGACCGGTTGGCCCTGGTCACACTTGTGGCAGAAGAGTGAACACCAAGGTCGCTGTACAACAGCGAGGGGAGTCCTCCAACGCACTTCCTAGGGTAGCACTGAGGAAGGAAACAGCAAGCTGGATCCCGAAAGAGAATGTTCACACCGGCTTAGGGCAAGAGCACACAGTTAGTCAGTGTAGGACATGGGGCTTCAGCCCCTGGTCACACTCTACGAGTCCACAGACAACATGGTGTTAGAGAGGCAGGCCCCTAGGGTTGCAGACAATGATCAGAGGACTGGGTGCAGCCTCTAAAGGACGCAGGAGGAGTATACCTGTGTGGTTCTCCTTGGGATGAAGTTGACTAGACCTTAGTGCTGGATGGGTAAAGAATGGAAGGATCCACTATGATTGTATGACTTAATTGAATTTAGCTGCTAGATTGTAAAGGTTTGCTACCCTACGTACGTACAACTATAAAAAAAAATTAAATGTGTTTTTCTTCAGTTTTATTGGATGTGTACTACTATATGTTTTTATGATAATGATGTAAATGTTAAAAATTTAATGTTTGTGTTTCTTTATGTAATAAAATTAGTCCCCTTTCCAAAGCAGCTGTTGTCTGTCATTGACTCGTGGGGCTTTGGGAGCGGGTCTGGCACGGCTTGGGGGTCTCCGGGTCCTAATAGATATCCACTTAGTGGCTGATTTGAACAAAATGAAACCATAAACTCTGGGATTTATCCCAGCTTCCGCACTTCGGCAATCTCTGTGATCTAAGGCAAATATTTTGTTTCACCAATCCCTCCTTTTCTTCATTAGCTCTCAATGAACCTAAAGTGTGACTTCAAGCTGCAGCGTGTTAAAAAAAATTGCTTTTTTAGTTTTTAAATTACTGTATCATATTTTACATGATGTCTGTAGCCTTATTTACATGGCAAACATTTCCAGGGTTTGGCTTGTGTATGAGCTATTTGAGCCGAGCCAGCCCCTTGGTTCTTGCTCGGTTCTCCTTATTAATCTGTTGGCTTGCCCACCTCTAACTTAAAAGAATAATTTTAGATCTAGAAATGGCTGGTGTACCCATGATTCTGTACTGAGTCCAAATGACCATGTCACTCAGTCAGCCACTGTCTTTTGCTGACGTTTTCTCCCACCATTTGTGTTTTGTTTTTTAAACTTCACAAACATTTTGAAAGACTCTGGGCGTGATTCACAAAGGAAAACTTACACTTTGGAATTGCTTTGTTCGCCCTAAGTTGGCAGGGTATGCCCAGACGTGGGTCCTTGGCTCACTTTGCCACTGGATTCAAGATAGCCTGGCTGATGAGGGTTATGAACCCGAAACTGCTCCCAAAATGCTTGTTTCTGGTCCAGGGAAGACATGGCTTGGCAGTTTGGGCTGGACTGTTCCCATGAGGCATAGGGTCAGATTGATTTGCATATGACCATGTCTGAACTGGGGTCGTGGAGTGAGCTAAAGAATGGTGATGGATTAAACCTAGATCAGTTGACTGGGGGTGAGTGTTTGATTTGCTCAAATGCTACGTCCATCATCCCCTTTGGTATAGGATTGTTAGCTAGTCACAAAGGGATTTACGAATATTATCTTTACGAGTGTGGAGCCACAGCACATAAAAAGACCTATCTCTTTATGTGCGGAGACTTTAAAGATACTACTAGTAAATCCCTTTTGTGAATAGCAAACAACCCTAAACTTACAAAATGTGTGCGTTTGCCTTTGTGAATTAGGCCATCGTGCTTGCAAAGTTTTCTTTTTTTTTTTTTAAATGGTTCCCAAAGTGGCAGAGAAAAAACATTTCTAATGTTGCTTACATTCCTACTGTTATCCTGCCTTACCCAACAACGTTGAATCTGTTTCTGTGTGATTAGCTTATTAGTTAGAAATTTCACCCAGCATCCTAGGAAAAACACTGGGGGGCAGATTTACAAGCCCCTTGCGCCACTTTTGCCTCACTTGGGAAAAGTGACGCAAAAGTTGTGCAAGGGGCTTGTAAATCCGCCCCTGGATTGTTACAATGGAATAAGGATCTAATCCATAATACAACAAGTACGGTTTTAACAGCCTTTCAGCCATGTGATTATGGACTAGATGGCAGTATCATTTATCATTTTAAGGATGTTGGGGACCCTGGGCAACTAATATTTTGGTTGCCCTTGTTTGGAACACCTTTTAATTTATTACCCATGTTTTGCTAATCAAAGCCTTGTTGCCTAACAATATTGAGTTATATATTAAAGTTTAAGACACAAAAATACACAGAAATGACTTCGAGAGAAAGTCCGATTTTCTGGGGGTGGGGGGGCCTTGGAAGGTGGGGGCCGAGGACAATGCTCACTTTGCCCAAGTCTTAAAACGTCTTGGTTCCTCTGCAGTAGACCTGGGAACTCTGGTGATACATTGTAATGTTGCTCTCTGAACTAAATAGATGGCACAGCTAATTCGCCGTTCATCTTTGAAGCGCAAGGTCCTGACACAGAGTGAAGCTTACAAGGAGGGAGGTTATTTAGGGACAGCCAACTGCGACCCTCGTGTTGGGACAGCGCCCTCTGCACTCCTTATATCAGCACTGCGCCTTTCTCCCTCCACGCAACCCTCAGCAGCACAAACAGAAGCCACGCGAGAACAGGACGCCAGCTCCCGCACCCACCGAACCGAGATGGTGCAATTCGTGTCTGGCCCGCTCTTCAATATCAACAGCATCAGAATCACGGGAGGGGCAGGCACGCGTCGTCATAGCAGCCAGACTCTGCTTCTGTCAGACCGCAATCTATATGACATGCATGAACCAATGAAAACACTGCAGAGGGCGGGCTTTCTGTACGGACTCAGGGTAGTGCTGTAGAAGGCAAGAGGTATGTTAGAGGCACGGGGTGGTCACTATTGCTTAGGGGAGGTACTCTTGGTGGATGGGTGCTGGGAGATAAGGTGTGGAGTCAGTAGCAAACAGTGAGGTGGGCTCTGAGGCTGAATGGTGGGGCAGTGGATGGTACGTCAGTTATGGCTCTAAGTCATTTTAGAGTGGAGGTTGGTGGAGCATGCAACGGGTTGTGCTGTAAGGTGCAGTGTAAATATTGGGATTGGTGGTAGCCCTGAGGAGTGGAAGCTGTAGTTTGGGGCAGGGACATTTTAAGGATTTATCACTTTGGAGGCCCTGGGGCAAACGTATTTTGAGGGCCTCTATTAGGAACAGCTTTGAATTATTGATCCAATATCCTCTCTTTCATGCTTTCTTTGGACACGTCATCGACAGTGCACAGTCACACTGGTCCAAATTCTACATGTGTTTACATCTAATATTCAGGGACAATGATGTGTATTTTCAATGTTTTAACATAGCAGCAGCTCACTAATATTACTGCAAGTAATCTCTGTGACACCCTCCCATTTCTCATATCTGAGGTCCTGTTTTGATCTTTAAGAAACTTTATAGTGAATGTTGCATGAAACCCCAAACCACTTTCTCTGCAAAATGTCTGAATTAGACTCTCACACATACATCACCCGCATTAAAAATAAATGAAAGGAAAACGATATTTAAAACAATATATTTAAGAGTTATTAAAGGTCATCAGTGCAAGACTCTGCAGACTGGACCTGGCTCTGTCAGGGGGCCCCCTGAAAGGGTGGGGCCCTGGGCCAAAGCCTGCTTTGGCTTTAAAACCTCTCTGGTACGGGGTTGTCGTAAAGGGCGTAGCTATCAGCGGTAGCACCGGGTCCCAATACAACCCAAGTGTTTGGTGTTTTTACTACACAATACATTTGTAAAAGTGGTCCATTTTACATGCTTGCACTAGAGTCCGTGAAACACGTGCTACGTCTCTGGAAATCCGAAGTGGCGTGTTTACAATGTGCACGGCCATGGCTCCAGATGTGACGCCTCCACGCGCCCTGGCTAATATCCCCATTCACTGCAGAGAGACTGCACACTGAAAGCGCATTGAGCCACATTGTCATTAGAGCTCCATTAGGGCCTCATTAGCGCCAGCATGTGCCCGCCCACCACACACAGGCTTTCAGTGATGAAACGAGGGGCGAATTGCAGCCCATCTGCACCACAAAGGGGACCATTGGAATGAAAATGCTCAATTAGGCAAACCCAAGGAATCAAAGAGAGCGCCAGACCTGGGATTAAATACACCCATAGCTATAGAGAGCCTAAGCCGGCTGCAGACACATGCAAAGTGAGCCTCCGCGTGACGTAGTTGTTATGCTGACTTCTGGGCACGCCAGTCTCCGACTCTGTGGGGCCATCGCTCGTTCAGTAAGGTCTACCGTGGCACGTGGGCAACGCTATGGTGATGCATTTAACTCATCTACATAAACAAAGGGGCAGATTTACAAGGCCCTTGCGCCACTTTTGCGTAATTTTTAACATGGGAAAGTGACGCAAAAGTCGCGCAAGTGGCTTGTAAATAAGCCCCAAAGAGCCCCCGAGTTTCCCAGCCCCACGTCAACCTGCACAGATGTTTTCATTCCATTGTGGAACACGTAGACCTGTTGATTCAATTTTAAAATAAGGACTTCAAATCCCAAAATGCAACGATATACTTGGACTGCATGACCTACTCCGCATCAATATGGGAACATTCAAGAGAGCTCTGATATTTCCTCTCCTATAACTGTCGGGGGTTTCGAATGCTGACTGAACTCTTAACAGTTCAGAGTTCGCTCAGGTCCCCGTTTCCTTTCCTGGCTCGCAGATTTGTCTTTAATTTGGTGACAGTGTTATGGCTCTCTGCCTTCCTGGGCAGATTACTGATCTCAGAAGTGGGCCTCAGAGACACCAGGAAGGGCGATAAATATCCTGATAATGGCGCTTTACATAAATGGCGCTCTGTTCGGCTAATGGGCGATAAATCGCGGTATTTGGATTTTCTCGCGGGGTTACGTCGGTGCATTAATAGATTAGATAGACCCCCTTTGTCGTCCTGCCCCTCGGCCACCTGCAGTTTCTAACTGTTAACATTGAAAATATGACTGGATGTCGAGGCGCCACACACGCAGGTTAAAGTAAACCTCATGTTAAAGAACTCAAAAGTGCACTTAGACGTATGTCTGCGCTCACTGTGATTTCAGCATTGTGGAGAAACTGCACAGCAATACCTGGCAGAGCAGAAGGATTAACAGTGCAGTTAAAAACATACTGAACTGGCGTCTACCTATTTCCCAGACACTTCTACAGAAAATAACTACAAAACTCTATATCATATTTAATTTATGGTAACAGTAAACGTAGTTTAAGCTATTAGCATTGAAAATGACAATGCCTTTTATTTATGTTTTAAAAACGAAAACATAAATAAAAGTAATTGTCATTTGCAATGCCAATAGCTCAAACTCACAAAATGCGAGACCTATTGCATTGCAAATGCTTGTTACACATACTTCCAGTCAGTATATAAGGGATAAAAGATGTTAGTATGGCCAATTACAAGGTGGCTTACTGCCGCTCATGTTTTTAACACTTAAAGCAAAGCATGATACTTCTCTTGGCCAGATACTGGCGCCCCTGCTGAGATCCCTTAAGGGGCTCCCGCTCCACAGTTTGAAGCTCTAGAGTGTTCTTGGGGTCAGCAAGCCCTCCTGTTACCTCCTGTGAGTCCCACACAACGGAATTGCTGAGAGGTGTTCAGAGGCCATGCCTCCTTTCTCCGCCATTTTGCAAATTTGCCTCCTGGTGCACTGCTGGATAGGGGATGAAGTCCTCTTGGATGCTGAGGGTTCTTGTGGGCCCAGAGGCCCTCCTGTTACCTCCGGTACGTCCGACATAGCAGGATTTCTGAGAGCTGCTCAGAGGCTCCACCTCTTTTCTCCACCACTCTGCAAACGCGACTACCAGTTAAAAAAACCATAGAAATTCACTTAAACAAACCTAAGGTTACAGGGACGGAATAGTTAGGAAATAGATTAAAAAAAAACTTGGAAATTCACTTAAAAAACAAACGTTACTATGTCATTGTAGTTAGTAAATAGAATTTTAAAAACCTTAGAAATTCCCTTGAAAAAAACAAAGGGTACATAGGCGTTATAGTTAGGTTCACATTTCACTCGTACAAAACCAGTGAAATTCAGCAGTTATAGTTACCTGAGCTAACTATGACTTACGTCCCTGCAATGCACTGCCTATGACCTCACATATTACATACTCATGACATGGTCAGTTACATCACTGATGACATCTCAAATGCCGCAGGACTAAAAAAGCATTTTATTAAATTTCTCTGCAGGATCCGCAGATTTGGAAGCTTTTTTTTTTAAAATGAAGTGTGGGCTTCCCTCATTATCGGCCAGGGCCAGGAGGCTTATTATGCCCCGAGATGAGCGCACACAACTCCCTGGGCTTATTATGCCCGAGGACCACCACCTCCCTTGGGCTTCTTTAAATATTAATGTGGGGGAGGCCTGTATGACCCACCTCACTGCCGGGGACCACCGCCTCCCCAGGGCTTATTTCTTTTTAAATGGGGGGCCTCTCAGAGTCCCCCAGCCCAGAGGACAGCCACCTCCCTGGGGCTTTATTGTAAATTAATGCGGGGGAGCCACATGAACCCTGGGGATTTAATATAAAAAGATGGGGGCGCAAGGACGCCTCAGCCCAGGGGACAGACACCTTCCCGGATTCTCTGCCTCCCTATATGAACAACTGGAAGTTTAGTTAGATAACTCAACAACCACTAAATGAATTTACACCATTTAACAAAAAGATTGTTTTCTGGACAAACAGCTAACTTTCTACCAAATTTTTTTATAATTCCGTTCAGCAGTTCGGGCTGTAGTCGTGTCTAAAATTCCTATGGAAATTAACATGGGATGGGGAAAATGTGTTGTGGGCCCGCCCCTTTTTCTCGGCCCCCTCTTAACAGATCACCCCAAAAGTTTCAAGACAGCAGCTGAAGTGAGTGGCAAACTAGTTTTAAAATTTCTGGCGGTCGCCAGTAGGTAGTTATAGTTAGGGCCTGTTATCCAAAGGAAAACCGCAACATTCTATTGGCAATAACTTTGGCATCGATTGATGAATCTTCTTGAAATTTTCCAAACTTTTGGCCAGCTCAGTTCCGCTCCAGGGCACAAGTCGTAAAAAAAGAAGTGGGGGATGCTGTCACCGGAAGTGACGTCACGACAGGAAGTGACGTCACTAAAGGTGCCGAGCTCCTCGTCCCAGAGAGGCCAAAGAGTGAAGTCCAGCTGTTTGGCTGGGGGGATGGCGTCCCCCTGGTTAAATAAGTGGGGGATGCCGTCCACCCGCGTGGTACCCCAACTCGAGCCCTGTTCCGCTCCTTCCCTGAAAGTTTGGGGGTGATTGGTCAAGCGGGGGCTGAGAAAAAAGGGGGTCCCAAAATTCCATGCAATTTCCCATAGTGCCTTTAGCCACGGCTACAGCCCGAACGGCTGAACGGAATTACACCAAATTTGGCAGAGAGTTAGTCCTCAGTTCCGACTTGTACCTTTTGCTGATATGGTGTCAATCTGTTAAGTAGTTCTTGAGATAATTATGGTTAAATTCATTTATATATCTTTGGGCGCGGGGGATCTTTGGATTTTGCGTGGATTGGCACCGTAGCATAAGCGCATCGTCATGATCACGCGCTCAATGCTAATTGGCTGTCAAGCGGTTGTAAACATTCGAAACCAGGAACTGTTGGCAGCCAGTTTATTCCTCGGTATAAGCGAGGCTGAAGAAGTCTGTGAAATATGTGTGCAAAACGTGAAAAGGGGGCAGGGTAGACACACCCTGACCCCCTAGGCCTGCTCAGGGTGTCCCATAAGGACCTGTAGGGCAAAAAAATAAGGACATATATATATTTTTTTAAATCGCGGGATCCACGTAGGATCCGCGCATTTCACCGCTGGCAAAAACAAAGCATGTATTTTTGAGATATACATCAAGCTTATGTGTTTAGATCTGGGGTGGCTCTAAAAAGAGCCCTTATTTTTTTGAGAGATTTTAGTAACTACAAGTAAGTACTGATGCAGAGTCTAAAGTTCATGAGGAAGACTCAGTTCCCTTCATCTGTAAAAAGTACACCATCTCTCCTATAGATGCCATGCATATTGAAACGCAAATTGTTGTGGTATATGGACCCCATTCTATAGTCTCGGAGAAAAGCAGAAACAGATTTATTCATATGTTTTCTAGCTTTCTCAATCTGTGGACAAAATTGATTGGACCAGTTCCATGTCTGCCTTTGGCATATGTTAGAATAGACAAAGGTAGTTTGGGGGAAAAGTGACATAAATTCTCCAAAGGTGTCCATCATAAGCATTTCCAGACCTACCCCAGTCAAAGTGCCTAGGTCATTGCCACCACAGTGCACAATTATGAGGTCAGGGTGTTGGAGATGTAAAAAGGATCTCATCAATGGCATCAATTGGTGCCACTTTAACCCTCTATGTACAATCCATTTAATGTCTACAGTTGGTAAACCTAGGTCTTTGTGAATTCCTTTGTGTTCTGCATACCTTTGGCTCAAGAAAATACAGTTGTGTCCCACAATCCACACTCTAAGCATCTTGAAAAGAGGTCTGGATGCACTCAGATGGTCTCTGTAAATGTGTGGTAAATAAATAAATAATACCCTATTTTCGACTAGACATATATCATAACAGATAGCTCAATAAATAAGAGTCAAGATTCGAGGTAGTGGGAGTTTTTGCAGGTTTAATACAGCATAAGGACAGGAACAGGACAACCTGCATAGGAATAGGATGACAGGGCCCAGCAGCTGCTGGGGCTGGGTCTGGGATGAGCGCGCTGACTTTTAATAACAATACATGAGCATATATACATAACGCAAACACATAGCATTACATTGCAGTAGGCGTAGCAGTGGGTGGAGCAGAAGGCGTGACGCGTAGCAGTCGCGAAAGATAAGGGTGAGAAGGAGGTGTAACAGGGCGTATACATAGACATGTGATGCAAACGTAACAGAATATGTCATAAATGGGCGGAAACATAGGAGGGGGCTACCTAAGGAGCCGGGACCTCTAACCTGGTGGTGCGCGCAAACTGGCAATGACGTGTTACGAGGAAAAGCTGGGGGCTATGAACTCTGTGCTAGGAGCAGAGACTAAAGTCTGGAGGGTCGGAGCGACATGTACCTAAACCCTATCTAGTATCTGATGTTTAGGGAACATGTTGATATAAACTAGAAGTCATGAGGGGAAAAGCTAACTGACTCTAAGACTGGAGCATGCATTTATTCTACATATAGTGCGTGATGAAGAATATTAAATGACCATTAAATACAGTATTTCTCTTAACATGGAGCCGCATAGGCTAGACAATGACGGAAACTATTGATGTAGTTCAGTAGCTTAGGAATGCAGAGAAGGAGGACTAAACTGATAACTGGAATCATAACATAGTCTTGGCAGACTCAGAGGCAGAGCCAAGCTGCACCGGGCACTGCGAGGCAGGAAGTAAGTGGAAGGTCGAGGATACAGGTGGGGGCTGGATCGCTCCTCAGCAAGGCTTCAGGAGACAGGAGCTGAATCTGGTGTCCAGGCCCTTTTGAGGCCTAGAAACGGGGACTTTATAATGAAATAACGTGCACACTGAGAAACGTGGCAACGTAGCTTTACATAGGCCTGATATTCGTAGTATTCACGAGGACTGGAAACTGGCATACTAGAGGAGGACACAACTGTAATTGCGTCTTGAATCGGACATGGGGAATAACATACGCATATTGGTCATGCACGCATAACATATGATGGATGACACGTAGAGACACAGAACATGGCAAAATTTACTTTTCCACATTCCCTCCTTGTCACTACGTTTCCATCAGGAAACATCAATATTCATGATACCATCTATCATTTCATACAGTACCATTTGTTCATCTCGAATTGTCTTGGAACGGGATTTAGAACGGGGCTTGGGACTAGGAATACAAGAGGTAGCACACATGCCGCAAATCGCAGGGCCACATTGTATACAGAGGCAGCAGCTGAATATGATCGCTACTGCGATACCTAGAAAGGACAGGACTTTCCATCCCCAGACGGAAATTATATTCCAGAACCAACCGGACCATGTCCAGGTGCCTGGATCCTGGTGTAATAGATGGGCAATTTTATGAAGTCTGGTTATAGCTGAATAAACAGACGGCGCGTTATTTGGAATGAAAATGCAACAACTGGATCCGATGACTCTACAGGCCCCGCCCCTATCGGCCAGTATGACGTCAAGGACGAGACGATTCTGGAGCACAACAATTCTCATAAAGGATTGCTCTTCGGTTAAGTTACCTAGAGCGGAGGCAGTCTCATCTACTACAGCTTAAAGGGTTCTTGTTAACCTACGGATTAGCTTACTGTTTACAACTGTACCTAAATAAGGGAACACACCTTTATCAATATCAATGAATTGCTCTGCAGCAGTTTCAGTATAATCGACAATCGGGAGGTTTCTCTTGTGTCTAGTATGTACTAGGAAGGAATTCCTATGGTAGTCAGGTGGGGCTAGGAAAACAGGTGGCAGTAGGAAGGCAATGTAACAGGTTCCCTCCCAATCGAGGGGCAGACGAACATATGCAGTTTGACCACAAACAAAATAAGAATGACGTGAAGCTTTAAAAATAGATTTCCCACTGTCACTATACTGGATAATAGTAGTACAATCACTATGTCCTACGTGTACAGAACCATAATTACGGACACATAATTCGCCTTTGACTGGTAATACTGAAATAGCAGGTGAGTCTGGAGTAGTATCAGACTGAACATTCAGGACCATGAAATTCGAAGAATAGTTACCTAAATTATACACTTCATTTTCTAGATCTAAACCTGTTCTGTGGGGGAAACCTTGCTTGTCTGGGAAACATGTGCTGTTAAGAAAAGACATATCTGTTAAGGATGACGTTAACGTGGACCATGCTCCACACGAACCATTATGTGAAAAAGGATAAGGAAAAAGTGGCAGAACTCCCTTTGACGTCTGGAAAGGGGGCAGTCGACCACACACCCAACAATTAGTGGCATTGCTGGTTTGATGTGAATAATGTAACATGCGGATAAATGTATTGTTACGCATAGCGAGGCGGTATGAATATTCGTGAGGAGGCAGATCACTAAACGTGTGCTCTACTGTAACATTAGAAGGCTTATTTACATGAGGAACTGGAAAACACAGGAAAAATGCGTAACTAGTGCAGGAAATCAAAAGGCTGAGAAATAATATGAAACTTAGAAAAACGATACATCGGATTGAGTTTTGACTGACTCTCTCACTATGGGGGTCTATTTTATACATGTCAGAAACAGTCTAACCGTTTCACCTAGGGGAGGACTTAGACAATCAAACTGGCTGACTTATTTTACTAGACCTTAATTTCTGTTTATACTCCTGTTGCGGAGTTTTCTCTAACAGGGGAGGGGTTGTGTCAATGTCATTTACGGGACAGTCCTTAGAAACAATGTTTTGACAAGTCTTGATATCCTGGGAAATGTTCTTGGAGACCGGTTTCAATCCGTAGAATTTCTTGACGTGCGAAAGGTGCACCCAGCCGCGGCGTCCTTCCAATTTCACAGCTGTACGGGTGGTGAGGAGGACCTGACGGGGCTCCTTCCAACGTGGCTCCAGCGGACTTGATCTGTCGAAGTTACGTACGAGCACCATCGAACCTGGAACGATTTCATGCGGTGCCACCTCGGTATTGTCTGGAAATGTGGCGGCAACCTGTGAACGACATGAGTTGAGGGCAGACATCAAGGAAGCTAGGTAATCTGTCAGCATATTACATGAAACATCAGTAATACTTCGGGGTCTAGGAGTACCCCACATGTTAGGGGGGCGGCCGAATACGACCTCATACGGGGACAGACCTGATCTGGAATGTGCGACCATGCGCATATAAAACAAAGCGACTGGCAGAGCTACTAGCCAGTCCACACCCTTATCTTTACATATTTTGGCAATTCGAATTTTCAGAGTCTGATTATGTCTCTCGACTAGACCGGCTGCTTCAGGATGGCGTACACAATGAAACTTCCACTGGTACCCTAACAACAGGGAAACGTGCTTCATCAACTCAGATGAGAATGGCTGACCGTTATCAGAATATACGACTCTAGGGAGTCCATATCGAGGGAAAAACTCACGAACCAACTGCTTGGCAGTGGTCGCGGCTGTGTAATCTGGGACTGGATATGCTTCTGTCCATCTGGACAAAGCGCATACAACTACAAGAACATACTTGAAACCTCGACATCGCTCCATCTGAATATAATCCATCTGGAGGACCTCAAAAGGGTGGTCAGGAGGCTGGAAACCACCTTGTTCCACCGGGACACTTTTACCTGGATTAAACTGACAACATATCATACAGGTACGGACTTTCTGCTTGGCTGCAGCTCGTAAATGCTTGTTGAACCAAATGTTCTGGATACTGTCTAACATAGCTTTTTCTCCTAAATGTGCTGGACTATGTGCGGTATTAATGATGACTTGAACCATAGAGTCGGGGAGAAACCATGTGGTCCTACCCTTCGTCACCCATCCTTGATCTGTCTGGACCCCTCCTTGTTCAGACCACTTCTTGGTTTCATCGGGAGTAGCATGTAACTGGATATCTATGACATCTTGAGTAGGGTCCTTAACTGTCATACATGTAGTCAGATCTGGAGTGTGTGTCATGTTAACTGGACTGTCTAGAGTCTGTGCTGTAAACTTGGCTGTGCGATCTGCTAGATCATTACCTTGAGAAATAATGTCAGTGACTTTCGTATGTGCTTTGCATTTCATGATAGCGATAGATGTCGGTAAATGTATTGCATCTAACAGAGCTTGGATAAGGAGACCATGCTGAATCTTGGTTCCATGAGAGGTCATGAAACCTCTCTCCTGCCAGAGCACTCCAAAGTCGTGTACAACTCCAAATGCGTAACGTGAATCTGTGTAAACATTAACTTTCAGGTTCTTGGCGTGTATACAGGCTTGTGTCAGAGCAACTAGCTCTGCTGCTTGAGCGGACAGGGTATCAATACGGTGTGTTTCAATAACTTCGGTGTCAGTAGTCACTGCATACGCGGCGACTAGTTCTCCTGTACTAGTTCTCATACATGAACCATCCACATAAAGTGTCAGGTCAGGATCTGGTAACGGAATGTCTGTCAGGTCTTGTCTTGGCTTTGTCGTAATGTCGACTACTTCCACACAGTCGTGTGCGGCAGGATTTGAACTAACTGATGGTAACAGTGTAGCAGGATTCAGGATGTTGCAGCGTCTAATATCTATGTGTGGCTGGAACAGTGTCAATTCATAACCTGTTAAACGTGCAATTGTCAAGTGCTGTGTTTGTGTTCGGTTTAAAAGAACTTCCACGGAGTGTGGGACTTGTACTGTCAAGGAGTGTCCTAAGACTATGGAATCACTTTGTCTGATAGCTAGTGCTGTGGCTGCAACTGACTTGAGGCACGCAGGCAGAGCCTGGGCGACTGGATCTAGTGTGCTCGAAAAATAAGCACAGGGCTTGTATTGTCCTGCTTGATCTTGTGTAAGAACAGATAATGCTGTACCTTCACGTTCAGTAACGAAAAGTGTAAAAGGCTTACTGTAGTTCGGTGTAGCTAGAACTGGAGCTTGGCATAGGGCTTTCTTTAACTCGTTGAAACTAAGTGTATGTTCAGATGTCCAAGGGAGGACAGTCGATACGGCTGCCTCCTGTGTCGTTAACTGTATCAGTTGCTTGGCTAGAAATGCATACTGGGGAATCCATTGTCTACAATAAGAAGTAAGGCCGATAAAGGCACGTACCTCCTTCTGGGTCCTGGGCTGAGGAAGACTCACTATTAACTGGATACGGTCTGGTGTCAACTGCCTACCCCTCTTGGACAGTAAGTGTCCTAAGTAGACCACTTGCTGGACACAGAATTGAAGCTTCGAAGGGGACACCTTGTGCCCCATCTCGGCTAGGAAATACAGAACCGTCAGTGACGCTCGCTCGCAGTCACGTTCAGAACGGGCTGTGATCAGTAGATCATCGACATACTGGAGCAGGGCAGTGTCAGTTGGCATGTGAATATTATCTAGTTGTCTCTTAAGTGCTTGACTGTAAATACTAGGGCTTTCTGTGAAACCTTGAGGAGCTCGTGTAAACATATAGCTCCTTCCATTTAAACAAAATCCGAAAAGAAACTGGCTGTCTGGATGGATGGGAACACTAAAAAATGCGTTCTTGAGGTCTATGACAGTGAAGAACGTGGCTTCGGAATCAATAGCAGTTAACAGGGAAGAGATATCTGGGACAACTGGGTACTGCGGAATAATACATTTATTAAGTTCCCGTAAATCAATCACTAATCGATATACTGGGGGTGCATTTGGATCAGTACGTTTCATGACTGGAATGATCGGAGAGTTACATACATTGGAGTCAGTTTCTACAACTACTCCTTGAGCCATGAGCTCGTCTATAATTTTGGATAAGGCTGCTACAGCCTCAGGTGGCAATCTATACTGCCTGATTCGTGGTAACACTACACCTGGTTTGAGAGTCACACGATGGGGTGTGATTTGCATGTAACCTACATCAGTTGGACCTTGCGCCCATAAATGCTGCGGAACTTTAGACAGCCTAGAATCAAAATCTCGTAATACATAGTGACCCTTAAAGTCACGTAGGAACAATCGTATTCCCTCTGGGGAACAACATATAACTGCACCTAACTCTTTCAGTGTTTTAATGCCTAATAGATTTTCTGGACATGACTTAGTAAGTAACAGATCAGTAGTGCGGGACAATGGACTTCTAGAGTGACTGGCTTTGAAATCTCATTAACGATAGGCTTTCCTGAAAATCCAAGGGAAACATTTCTTGAGCCTGAGAGCGGAGCCCCTGGAACTTCGGCATGACTAATTGTGGTCCTACTTGCCCCTGTATCAATCAAAAACTTTCTGTCTTTCCCTAATACTTGACTGTGAACATAGGGACCTTCTTGATCTACAGGTATCTCGATGAGAGGCAAGCCTACCTCCCTCTCTAGGCTGTTTCATGAATATGGCTGGTACTCTGGATACTCAGACTGTGCATACTGGTACATCTGCGATGTAACATGCTGTGTTGCAGCAATAGGCTGCGGTACTGTAACTGTCTGTTGTGCATTCTGTGGCTGAGGAATCTGTGAAACTTGTTCCTGTCTAGGCGGACGTGGTCTTTCTTTAGTCTTACCAGTAGCTATGTTGTGTTTCAGAACTGCACACTCATTTATAAAATGACCTGGCTGTTTACAATAATTGCAGTTCCCTTTAACGGGAGCTGCAGGATGACTGACTTGATTCGGACCCCTCTTCTGACTGTCTTGAGGAACAGATTGTGCAACTAGTACTTTCATTTTCGTGTCTTTCATACGTTTTCTCTCGTGTTCTTGCTCTTCCCTGATTCTATTCTGGTGGTACTGGAGCATCTGGAGCATCTGGGACGGAGTATTTGCTTGCCAGGTACTTTCGACTTTCAGAACTCGGTTTTTAATTGGTGGACTTGAATTCTCGACTAATTTGGTAACGAAAAGGTGAGGGTATGACTCACTACTTGTCTTGAGACCACTGTTGATACTAAAGCACTTTTCAAACCTAGAATAAAAATCACTAATATCTTCATCTTGTTTCTGTTTACAGGCTGAGATTGCATCCCAGTCTTCTTTTCTCGTTGTTAATAATCTGGGTAAAACTTGAATTAATAATTCTGGTAATTCTTTACATTTCTCTCCAAGACCAGTACCTGGTACACGTATCTTATCTTCTGCTTCTAGGACTGCCCAATCTATCTTTTTCTCTCCCACCTCCCATTCTTTTTCCTTTAGCTTTTCATACACCCCTGCGGGCAGCAGAACCTTTAACATTTTAATGATATCTGGGTAAGTGTATTCTCCCATACGGAGCATGTCTTTTAATTCTCTATGGAACCCTGCTGGATCTTTGTCATGACAGGGAATTAATTTCTTCATTTCGAGGAGTTCCATCTTTGTGATTGGAGTGTATACAAACACTCGCTGCATTTCGCCACCCGCTCCTCTGACTGGGTGGACTTCTCATAACGGATTCTGTCTGTCTATGTAGAATGATTTACTTTCTGGGGGTGAGACATGAACAAAATGCGGGTTTAAGAATGTTCTATATTTGTGGCGCTGTTCTAGAATGACACTAATTAAATCGGTACCTAGGCCTCTCCATTTGTACTGGAGTAACTCGTTCAAGATATCATGTAACAGGCCTGGATCAGAATGTTGACCCTCATACAGAGTAATGAGGTGCTGAATCATATACATACCCACCAGTCGCTGCTCGGCTGGGGGCATTTTCAGAAACATTTGTGCCACTATTTCGTCTGGAAAAGTGGTAGAATCAGTAATCCATCTGACTGCTGATCGGACTAGTTCCTGTTCATGCATAGTACTTAACTCACTATAACCGATTCGTGATTTCAGAATGTGATCGGTAGCTTGAAATACTTGTTCTAGGGAACCTTGTTCTGGTGCTGAATGATGGAAAGTAGACTTGTGTTCTAGACGTAAATGGCGATCTGGAAATCTAGATTTTCCTACATACGCTATTCTGGCGGTATTCTCGTCGTCTTCCTCTTCAGGATCAGAGGTACTTTCTTTCTCGCTTACTTGTGCTGCTTTACGCTGTTCGTGTATCTTTATTATCTCTCTACGGATTTTCTTGTACATACTTTCCATGGCACCAATGGTATTGTGCTTTCCTTCGGCTATATTATCACTCCACTTTGTCAGAGTTTTCATTTCTTCCGGGTCTTTAGACGGGTAATCCTGTTCTCTTATTAGACAGTTAATTAAGAACTTTAATATCATGCGCTGATTCTCAGCTTTCCTTTGAGACATGGCATCACTAATACTTTGTGGGTCATCCCCTGTACGGATGAAACGATATATCCTGTCTAGATCTTCTTTCATATTCGGCAGGGTGACTAGATACTCGGTCACTCTCCTTACGCGTACGGAATATAAAACCATATTAAACTCGCCTGGAACTGGGTCATAGACACATTCGCCAAGGGTTTGCCTGATCTCTGCAACAGACTTATTACTTTTAGGAGTACGCTGTGATGCTTGAGCATGTAATTCGAGTGCTGATAAACGCTTGTATGGCGGCGGGGTTTGAGGAAGACCTCCTCCTGCGGCCCCTAAACTAGAATCATCAACTGATGCTTTTCGTCCTGGCAGGGTCGGTAATTGTAACGTGGGCTGGACTTGTATGGCGGGCTGACCCGGGGGGGCTGTTAAGGGCACCCCGGTGTCTGGAGGAGCAGGAATTACCTGATTTACAGGGACTGGCGGAGCGCGAACAGGATTTGCATATTCGGGGACTGTGTCGTCCAGATAGGACGAAATAAAAATATCAGCTGCGGTCGGTTTGTGACGTAGCTTGGTCGGAACTAATGGTGGCGGGAAATTACTGGATGCCTCTGGGGTCGCTTTTGGCAAGCCCTCAGCAAGAAGAGGATACATACCCTTAATGAGGGCATTCCTCTGTCTGTCTGATTGCTCAGTTCTAACTCGTTCACCTATCTCGATTAATTCTCTTTCTTGGGCTCGTTCTTGGGATTCTCTACTTAGTTCTGTCTTTCTGATTTCTTTTTCGGTTCTTTTATGAGCTTCTTTGCGCCATAACTCGATGGCATCTTTCTGTGACTGCCTGGCTTTCTTTTTCCATAATGCTTCTTCTACTCGCATGATGCATTCGGCATCCCATGTACCCGATACGGGCCATCTATACTTTTCTTCTAACTGTTTGGTATACTCTACCCATAAATCTAGATACAATATGGCGCTTATGCCATGCTTCTGATACATAAAGTGACCTGGACTGTCCCTGGGCGGGACGGGAACTGCTGCTTCCAGCAGACCCTTTCTAGTTTTTAACTGACGTAATTTTGAGAAGAGCGGCATGACTGGACTATAATCTGGACATAATACAATACACAATGAAAACACGAAATCACGTCGCACTCATACCACAACATTAAAATACATGAAGAACATTATGAATAACAGTTCGAACAGAATACCACCTGAAAATACTTGAAATTTCTCGAGAACAGAACTGACTAGAACAGAAACTAGATGCACTGCTGAAACAGTACGAAACTTACCGGTCTCTTAAAGAGACACGTCAGGACCCGCATCCACCGAAGTGGACACTTCGTTTGTGGGACTGTGTACCACCAACCCACAGACCAGAGTCAATTAAATTGACCCTGTCTAGATACCACCCCAGTAACGGTACTCACCGGGCAGCAAGAACGGAAGGCCTCGGACTGGACTGGACTGCTACGACGACGAACTTCGGACTTCGGACTTCAGTTACGGGTGGACCTCCGGATACCTCGGACCTTGGACTCTTGGCTTGGGCTCTGGTCGGGACTCGCCGCGTTCCTCCACCGTCTCGTCTGGATGCTGGACCGCCTCCTCCGTCTCCTCCGTGGGCTTGAGGGATACTTGAGCAGAAATATCTGCCACTGCGCAGAAGAGTTCCGTCACGACTGCAGAGGGTCAGGGGGTCGGCGTGGCTTCACCGACGCGTGGGGAAAGGGCAAGTCCCTATTCGGGCGCCATTATGTGGTAAATAAATAAATAATACCCTATTTTCGACTAGACATATATCATAACAGATAGCTCAATAAATAAGAGTCAAGATTCGAGGTAGTGGGAGTTTTTGCAGGTTTAATACAGCATAAGGACAGGAACAGGACAACCTGCATAGGAATAGGATGACAGGGCCCAGCAGCTGCTGGGGCTGGGTCTGGGATGAGCGCGCTGACTTTTAATAACAATACATGAGCATATATACATAACGCAAACACATAGCATTACATTGCAGTAGGCGTAGCAGTGGGTGGAGCAGAAGGCGTGACGCGTAGCAGTCGCGAAAGATAAGGGTGAGAAGGAGGTGTAACAGGGCGTATACATAGACATGTGATGCAAACGTAACAGAATATGTCATAAATGGGCGGAAACATAGGAGGGGGCTACCTAAGGAGCCGGGACCTCTAACCTGGTGGTGCGCGCAAACTGGCAATGACGTGTTACGAGGAAAAGCTGGGGGCTATGAACTCTGTGCTAGGAGCAGAGACTAAAGTCTGGAGGGTCGGAGCGACATGTACCTAAACCCTATCTAGTATCTGATGTTTAGGGAACATGTTGATATAAACTAGAAGTCATGAGGGGAAAAGCTAACTGACTCTAAGACTGGAGCATGCATTTATTCTACATATAGTGCGTGATGAAGAATATTAAATGACCATTAAATACAGTATTTCTCTTAACATGGAGCCGCATAGGCTAGACAATGACGGAAACTATTGATGTAGTTCAGTAGCTTAGGAATGCAGAGAAGGAGGACTAAACTGATAACTGGAATCATAACATAGTCTTGGCAGACTCAGAGGCAGAGCCAAGCTGCACCGGGCACTGCGAGGCAGGAAGTAAGTGGAAGGTCGAGGATACAGGTGGGGGCTGGATCGCTCCTCAGCAAGGCTTCAGGAGACAGGAGCTGAATCTGGTGTCCAGGCCCTTTTGAGGCCTAGAAACGGGGACTTTATAATGAAATAACGTGCACACTGAGAAACGTGGCAACGTAGCTTTACATAGGCCTGATATTCGTAGTATTCACGAGGACTGGAAACTGGCATACTAGAGGAGGACACAACTGTAATTGCGTCTTGAATCGGACATGGGGAATAACATACGCATATTGGTCATGCACGCATAACATATGATGGATGACACGTAGAGACACAGAACATGGCAAAATTTACTTTTCCACAAATGAAGTGGCAGTTTGAAAACTAAGATTTTTCTAAAATGGTGGATAAGATGCAGTGTGGAAAAAAGAAAAGAAATGATTGCTTGTTTGACAACATTCTACACTGAAAACTAGGGTGCATGTTTCTGTTTTTTGAAAAGCATGATTGTTATTGGTTATCAGACAGTGATTGAAAAGAACATTACGTAGGATAAGCTGGTATATTGAGAAGTCAAGCACACTTGCTGTTTTCATTAGCAACATTGTGTGATGAACTTTTGCGTTCTTCGGGAGCCAGTATTGCTTTTTCGCATGGGGAGATGCTAACTTGTATGTGGAAATGCAATCTGCTTTGGATTTTGAAAGTGAGAACCAATTTCACTGCTCTGTCTTTCAAAATGCAAACTAAGATTGATATGGGAGGATTCCCGCTCTGTCAAAGCAAACCGCAGTGTCCTGGGGGTAGGCACCCCGGGACACTGCAGGAGCCGGCCGTTGGGTGTGGCGGTCCCAGGGCCCTCAAGGGCACCAGGCGGAGGGCTACGCAGTCTGTCTCCCATAATACACAAATTCAAGGGGGTGGTGGTTCCCGGGGATTGAGGGGGGTCGTTGAGGCCCACACACTTCTAATTTTGTACGGGGGCTTGGACGCTTAAGTGGTGCAAGGGGTTGTAAATCTGGTACACATTGTTTTGTTTTACTTTGCTTTCCTTTTTAGGTCTCGGCCTGCGTAGGCTGCGCTTGCGCAGTCTCGCTGGCGAGAAATTATGTCTTCTAGTAGGTAGGTAAACGAGCCAGCTCTTCTCCATTGGCTGGCTTCCTAAACGGCGGCCAGCCATTGGAGAAGAGCTCTGTCTGTCCCTTTAAGCCCCATCCGTTTCGGATTGATGGGCGTGTTTTTTTATGTTCTTTCTATCCGTGACGTCATCGGACCAAAACACGCCCCCAGTCTTAAAAGGACGGGGCTTAAATGCAAATGGCCTTCTCTTTCCCTCTGTGTCTCTCCCTGCCCCTTCTGTGCTCCTCCCCACCCCTCGGTGCCCTCCCTCTTCCCTACCCTGGCTGCCCCAGCCCATGCTGATCAGAGCTGGAGCCCCTCATCTGCCCTCCCCGAGGGGCGGAGATGTGCTGACTCACGGTGCCTCCCCCTCCCTCAGTGGGTTTCTGGGTCCATGCCTGGCAGGGCATTGTTCAGGACGGCTGTAGGGTCTTCTCTGTGGCACACTCTACTCTCGGGTGGGTGCCTGGATGGAGGGGCTCGCTTCCTCGGCGGAGCTGCCCCGGCGCTATCGACCAGCCATGGACACTTGTGTGTTTTCGCAGCAGAGTCCCTTTGTCTGGCTACGGCAGGGCTGCCGGAAGTGCTCCCCTGCTGTGCCCCGGCTCCTCTGCCACCAGCAGTGCTTTGGTAGAGGGTGTCTCCGGGGAGCACGCTGTTTTCTTCCCCCCTGCAGTCACACACACCTATTGATCCTGCGTTAGCGCCAGCCAGAGAGGCCTAGCTGGAGCCTAGCAACCACGTGTTCGCGCTGCCGGCCTCCCACACAGGCCTCTTGTACCGCCGGCCCGGTCTGCTCACAAAGGCCGCTCTCCCACCCCTGCAACACCAGGCCAGCTCTGTCCACAACAGGATGTACCATTGTGCAGCTCATGACTGGACCCCTGCGAGGCTCCCAAGCATCAGAGCTATCAGAGGACTTAAGCTGCAAGGGGCTCGTGGCAAGCCCCTAGGAGGCAACCTGTCCATTGCTCGCGCATGCGCGCGTCTGCACCTACGAGGCTTTAAGCTACATCAGTGTCAGAGGGAACAGGTGTCGTTCTTTCCTATTTACAGTTTCAGAGAGTTGACGTCGACCACATTAGCGATCGCTGCTGCACTTGGCTCGCACTTTGCTACGCCTGGCACTGCCATTGCTGCTACTCCGGGTCTTGGCTCATAAAGGCATTGGCAGGAACAAAAAGATAAATAAAATAGGAGGTTCCTGAATGGTTAGGGGTCAAACCGCTGGTGTCTGCAGTGGGCCAAAAGGGGGCCAAGTGCAACTTCTGACACCCTGTGACGTTTTGGTGGTTCGACGTCCTTGCTTTCACCTGGCCTCGCTCCAGATTGAAAGAAGATTCAGCCCCCACAAGAAGACATGTCTCACGCGTGCATGTGTAGTGCGCGCGCGCCCTGGTTTACGAAGGAACAGCCTGGCCCCTCCGCCCTCCTAGCCCCTCAGCCCTCCTGCCCTCTTTGCCCTCATTTGGCGCATAGTACACAGCACTCTCTGAGACAACTGAGATGAGTTCAGGACTCTTATGCAATGAGCGAGATTTACTACTCGAGGCAATCAGGCAGTGGGTGTGCAGGGACAGCCCGTGCTCCGGAGAGGCATCAGCCTGTTTGTGCCAGCTGAAGTCATGCGCTCCTTTTTACCAGAGCCCATGGCAAGCTCACTGAGCGGCAGACAGGGGGCGCCCTGCCCACTGGTGCCAGTCAGTCCCCCTGGCTTCTAGCTACACTTAGCGCGAGCTTCTCAAGCAGAAAATGCAGGCGCAGCTCTTCTCTGTTAATGGCCTGTGCGCAGCCATGGGCGAGGCACCTGCTTCTCGGCTCTTTTTATCAGTCTAAGGCGCTAGTCTGAGCACGCTGTCGCAGACTATGTCATATGAATGCCCTTACACGATGCTTGGACCGAGTCATAATTATTTAGGAATAAAAGAGGTACTCCTTATATTCGTTCTGTCCTTTAAGACATCCAGTCAACGTTGATTGGTCAGGTCTTGACAATTTGACAGGTTCTGAGTGGCATGTCATCCGCGCAGCGCTTCGTAAGAAAAAGAAAGCGCTATATGAATGCAATTTCAATACAATGCGCCTTGAGATGTGCCAGTTACTGTTTTTCGTTACCAAACAGGGTCTCGTTTGCAACAGATGTGGGACATATATTCGGAGAAATGTTTTTTTGCCTTGAAATTTAATTCATTTGAAGAATAAAAAGCAGACAGTTGAGAAGGAGGGCATATGGTTTCTTCTGGATCTGAGATTGCTGAATAGACTTTAGCTTCTAGGACAGAGGGCGGTGCAGGGGCTCAGGCGTCTATGATGGGGAGAACAGAAGGAACCCACTAAAGGTGGATAACAAGAGCAGCATCAGGGAATAGATTAGGTTAAAACATGAGTGAAGGAGAGTGAACTGGTGGGGTTTCCCCCCCCCAAAAAAACACAAAGGAATGTCCGAAAGTAAAAGTGGGCATATGCAGAGAGTAGGGATACTGGGAGGCAAACATCAGTGAAACGAGGGAAGGGATTGGGGGCCACCCCTGAACAGCAGTTTAAAGTGAACTATCAGCTAGTAATAGGATGTGTGAAGGGAAGGGCGTTGAAGGAAAGTGATCAACGCATCCCGTGTAAAAAACACAGAAGGGACAAACCATTTTAAAGATTAAAGGCATTGACACTTTAATAAGGATGCAAAAGGCATTTCCGACAAAAAGGACCTGCTATTTATTGTTTTTCTAACCAATGGCCAATACTACTCATCGTGTAAATTTCCGTTCAGCTGTTTAGTTGAAATAGTTTCTCAGAACTGGTATTCTTTGAATTTTCATTCACATGGAATCACATCATGCAAGCTATTTCTTCAGCTCTGAAGAAGTTTCCTGTAACTTAGTCCTTCATAGACTTCTGTGGAGGGGCTTTCTGAAATGTCGACCTTTCCTTTCACCCCTCGCGGTACTTCCTGAAGCCTGGTCGGTCAGAGATGCGTCCTAAGATAAAGTCCCCTGTAGTCTTCTCTGAAAGAGCTGGCCAAACGCAGGCCTGTGGATGAGAGAGCCTTCCTGGAGTTTACACTTTGTAATCTCCTCTGGAGTTGCTGCCTGAAATATCATCCTTTTTAGGTCTCAGCCTTCGTAGGCTGCACTTGCGCAGTCTCGCTGGTGAGAAATTATGTCTTCTAGTAGAGAGGTAAACAAGCCAGCTCTTCTCCATTAGCTGGCTTCCTAAACGGCGGCCAGCCATTGGAGAAGAGCTCTGTCTGTCTCTTTAAGCCCCGTCCGTTTCGGATTGAGGGGCGTGTTTTTTCATGTTCTTTCTATCCGTGACGTCATCGGACCAAAACACGTCCCCCAGTCTGAAAAGGACGGGGCTTAAATGCAAATGGCCTTCTCTTTACCTCTGTCTCTCTCCCTGCTTCTTCTGTGCTCCTCCCCACCCCTCGGTGCCCTCCCTCTTCCCTACCCTGGCTGCCCCAGCCCGTGCCGATCAGAGCTGGAGCCCCTCGTCGGCCCTCCCCGAGGGGCGGAGATGTGCTGACTCACGGTGCCTCCCCCTCCCTCCCCCTCCCTCAGTGGGGGCTGCTCGGCCGACGCGCCTCAGCCAGGGGTCTATTTTTAGCCCCTCTCCATGCCCCGACGCGGGCGTCCGTGCCAGTCTGGGACGGCGGGCCCCTGGAGGCCGTCAGACCCTGCCGCAGTCCGGGATCTCCCTGATCGGTGCCCTGCGGGCGCTCCGCGGACCCGGCGATGTCTTGGCACAGGTGGGGGGGGGGGGGCGCTTCGCCTCGGTGCTGCTGCTGCTGGCGGGCGGGCGCCGGGGATTCTTGGGCCAGGGCCGTACGACATCCCCTGCGCGCCCTCCTGCTCCCTCCTCCACTGCCAGGCCTCGGAGCCAGCAGCCCGGGCTTCACATGGAAGCTCATGGCCGCGCTGATCAGCGGGAACAGAAAGCCCTGCAGCTGCCTCCTGCCTCGGGAAGTAAAAGTGTAAAGAGTACAGCGGGGAGCGCCTCTTGGCGCCCAGCCCACTCACACAGGGAAGGCGAAATTCACAGGGATGCAAGAGTGCGCTTTAATTGCAGACTTTCCGGTGGTCAAACTAATCAAGTACACTCATATATCCGCAACTCCCGGCAGCGTTCGTATTAGGGTAATATGATTCTGTCCTCTGCAGCTAACTACGCATCATCAGGCGACAACATGCAGGAAACTCGGTGTCCGTAACCTGTTCAGACTATGTTCAGACTACTTGGGCATTACTGCCCCTCAGCTGCGGACTGAGCATGCTGCCCCCGGGACCTAGAAGATGAAGCCATGCCCGGGACCCCCGGTTCTCTCAGGCAACAGGAGAGTCCAGGGGCTCACACGATGCTCACTCGTGGGGTGCTAAAATCACAGGAGTGCGCCAGAAACTGCGATCCACTCTCACGGCCTTTCCCTGTGTCATGGTTGCAGTCCATGCAGAGGGCAGCATGGCCGTCTGCCAGCGCGCATTGCCTGCAGGGCCGCCCAGGCTTGGATGTGGCAACCTGTGTAAATGCTGTCTGGATACTAGTTACCGGCCCAAGTGACCAAGTGTCAGCAGTCGTGGAGGCTGATGAGTTTACTTTGAGTCTGGCACTGGCAGTTTTGATTTATAATCCTCTAAAAACCCTGAACTGCAAGTACCAGAATGCAGTGTAAGACTCACGTTCTTACTCCTGAATAATATATTGTTCAAGGTTTAAAACGGTGGTCCTGTGGTAATGCTGGTGGCGTGGATAGTGGTGTTTTAATTTTTCTCAGAGTGCATGGAATCGAGTTGTTAATTCATGTGTACCATGTGGATATGGATGAGAATTACCACTTGGGAGCCTGCCGCTCACTGGTGTCACCGTAGTAGGAGACGGGGAGAATGTCCCATGCTCACTTTGCAGTTTTGGGTTATTCAGACTCTTAACCTTCCAGTTTTATCCTTTAATGCCTTACGATTTGTCTGACGGGCGTATGTGTGCGCGGAGTACTCATCCTCCAGTGTTTATCTTCCATTTAGTATAATCGGGACCATGGGAATAATGCGGCAGGAGAGTATCAAATTCCCCGGCAAGGTTGACTACTTAATGCGGAATGAATAGGCAAAGTATGCTGTAAAATGCAGCACATTTTTAAAAAGTATTATTTCATTATGTGTGTGGCGCTGTGTGTGTGTGTGTGTGTGGCTCTGTGTGTGGCTCTGTGTGTGTGTGTGTGGCTCTGTGTGTGTGTGTCACTCTGTGTGTGTGTGTGTGTGTGTGTGTGGCTCTGTGTGTGTGTGGCGCTCTGTGTGTGTGTGTGGCGCTCTGTGTGTGTGTGTGGCGCTCTGTGTGTGTGTGTGGTGCTCTGTGTGTGGCGCTCTGTGTGTGTGTGGCGCACTGTGTGTGTGGCGCTCTGTGTGTGTGGCGCTCTGTGTGTGTGTGGTGCTCTGTGGCGCTCTGTGTGTGTGTGTGGCTCTGTGTGTGTGTGGCTCTGTGTGTGTGGCTCTGTGTGTGTGTGTGGCTCTGTGTGTGTGTGTGGCTCTGTGTGTGTGTGTGGCTCTGTGTGTGTGTGTGGCTCTGTGTGTATGTGTGGCTCTGTCTGTGTGTTGGGCTCTGTGTGTGTGTTGGGCTCTGTGTATGTGGCTCTGTGTGGGTAGCTTTTTTGTAGTTGGGTCTGTGTGAGGGTGGCTCTGTGTGTGTGTAGGTGGGTCTGTGTAAGGGTGGCTATGTGTGTGTATAGGTGGCTCTGTGTGGGTGGCTCTGTGTGTGTGTGGGTGGCTCTGTGTGTGTGTGGGTAGCTCTGTGTGTGTGTGGGTGGCTCTGTGTGTGTGGCTGTGTGTGTGTGGGGCTCTGTGTGTGTGGGGCTCTGTGTGTGTGGGGCTCTGTGTGTGTGGGGCTGTGTGTGTGTGTGGCTCTGTCTGTGTGTGTGGTTCTGTCTGTGTGTGTGGTTCTGTCTGTGTGTGTGGCTCTGTGTGTGTGTGGCTCTGTGTGTGTGTTGGGCTATGTGTGTGTTTTGGGCTCTGTGTGTGTGTTGGGCTCTGTTTGTGGCTCTGTGTGGGTAGCTTTTTTTGTAGGTGGGTCTGTGTGAGGGTGGCTCTGTGTGTGTGTAGGTGGGTCTGTGTGAGAGTGGCTCTATGTGTGTATAGGTGGCTCTGTGTGTGTGTGGGTGGCTCTGTGGGGGTGGCTCCGTATGTGTGTGTGTGGGTGGCTTTGTGTGGGTGGCTCTGTGTGTGGGTGCACATGCAATAGGTCTCGCATTTGCGAGAGATTAAGCTATTGGCATTGTTAATGACAATGCCATTTATTTATATGTTTTAAAAACAAAAACATAAATAAAAATAATGTCATGAGCAATGCCAATAGCTCTAACTTTAACAATGCCGAGACTATTGCATTGTAAATGCTTGTTGGTCTTGTAGAGGATCCAGGTTAATATAACGGTTTTTGTACAGCCAGTACCTTTCAACCCTACTCCCAAATGGCTTTCTGCCTGTTACCATAGTAACAGTTCATGAAGCACTTAAATAAGCACAGATGTTAGAAGTCCACCACACTATGTTGCTAATGGCAAATGTTACTGTGTTGTAGTTTTAAAACTTTTCCATAGGAACTGCCAGTCATAGCTATAGACTCTGGTAAAGATCTGGTAAAGAGTTAGCCTCAGAATTATACTTCAAATTATAAATATCATTTCTATTGGGGCATGCTACCCCCCAAAAAAACACATATATACTTTTCTTCATACACTTTTATTAAAACAAGAAATAACTGGAAACGTAACTTAAAGATAACAATACAATAAATAACTAGAAACATAACTTTAACAAAACAATATAATAAACAACATGTGATATGGACTCCAATAGAAGTACGGTAGGTAATCTGCAAAACAAAATAGAAAATTGGTGTTTAAAATTAGATCGATGTGACTAAATGAGGTCAAACATTACAAGTCAATGTAACACTTGACGATATTTCCTTCTTTTAACGTGTGCAGTGTGCCTGATACATTTCATTTGTCTTATAGGCCCGCGTCCAAGCGGTGTCTGTATGGAAGTGCCTACTGCATCAGATTTACATTACAGATCAACAGGTCTTTAAAATGATTCAGAGATGAGACAGAATTAGGTGAGAGATCAAATCATTATGCAGGACAATATTCTTTAGGGCTTATTTACAAAACTCTTGCACCACTTTTGTGTTACTTTTTTCATGTTAAAAGTGATGCAAAAGTGGTGCAAGGGGCTTGTAAATAAGCTCTTTTATTTCTAATGCATTTAATCAGAGGCATTGTTTATCTAGGCCGCTCTGCTTACTTTGTGTAAACACTGTGACCAGCAGATTTCTCAACTTGAACTCAGCTTTGGTTCTACACGGCAAAGTGGACAGCAGTATCCATAACTTTAAAAGAGAAAGAGAAACGATGTGAGAGAGAGTGAGAGAGAGAAAGAGAGAGAAAACAACATTAAAACTGTGTGAGAGAGAAAGTTATAGATGGAGCAGATTTAAAAAACTAGCCTCCATCACCCATGGACCTTCCTCCTTGTTGTTCCCACCTCCTTTGCTATGCCTTATCAATAAAATCTCTTCACTTGACCGTGGGTGTACCTGCTCTCAAAACGCTTCCACTGCCATTGTACAGGCAGACTTTGGTCCACCCTTTTAATCAATTTTTGCACTTTGAGATATAACGTCCTACCTCTGTTCTTCATCTCCTACTTTCTCCTTTCAAATTCTCTAGGAAAGACCTTATCAAGCCTTCAAGAGAAAAAGTAAGAAGGCTGGGAAACCACTTTATAGGTGAGCTCTGTATGCCATCCTAATACCCAATCATCTAACTACATGCTTGCTACCTTTCTGTAATGTACTTCAGTTGCAGTGTCCATTCTTTTCTAGCTGTGTGCGTCACGACAATTAAAGGGACCATTTTTCTGCGTATTTTTAATAAAGCATTTGACACAATGCATAGTGACACCATATTTATTGTAAATATTTATTGAATGCTTTGAAATTATTTTCCACAAGTCTTAAAAAAGGTGAATGCAAGAAAAGTTACTTGCCGGATATGCAAGACTGCTTTCAAGAGGAGACTCCAATAAAAAGTACTCGTGTGGAACTGCAAGTATGTGGAAGCACTTGCAGACCAAGCATCCGGTCAACTTTGCAAGGGAAGAGTTAAGGAGATTGAGAGAGGCTCCTCCTGCTTTATTAGAAGGCCCAAGTACCAGTGGAGCAACACAGTCAACCTCTACTGCGCAGCCTAATATTCGTCCCCAATTTGGAACCCTTTAAGAGAAAAAGTAAGAAGGTTGGGAGCTCCGTATGCCATCCTAATACCTAATCATCCATTAGTTATACAGAGCTCCACCCTGTATCAGACCCATCCGTACAAGTGTGATTTGGAGAATATCTGCCATGAAAAACCCCTCAAGTACTTATATCCGTTACTTTTTAACTTCGTCGTTTAGTCATATTGAGAGTATTTACCTTAACGTTATCCGTTAAAATTTGTGAATTTTTTGGCTGCATACAGTAGAGAAACACTCTAAATGTAAAAAAGAAATACATTAGTGCATCATAACAGCAATGGTAAAAATTGTAGTACCTAATTTGCAATATTTTCTACATGTTTCCAGGGGTTTACCGATCGAGTACACAGGACAGTCACAACTGTTCAAAACAATTTGTAATGGCAGGATAAGAAACATAATTTTAAATTCACAAACATAATGGAAATATCTTACTATACTCAAAATTTAAGCTGTGCCTTTTTATAAAAAAAATTCAAAGGCAAAACAAAGTACCAAGTAATCCGAAGTTTATGACACTACTAGGGTATTAAACCTGATGACTCAATTAGGTCCATTGCAATTTTTATTGAGCTTGTCAGGACTAGTACGTCCCATGTTTGAGACACCGGTATAATGAGCTAGAACAGAGGGATATACTTTCTTCAATCTCGCCAATTGGCTGCTGACTTATGTAACATTCTGCAAAGTGAAAAAAGAGTAAAAAATGTATATGTTGCACAAATATCCAAGCTTAATTTTAATGTACATATAAACAATTGTTCTCAATAGGATTGGGATTAAAAAGCAATCATCAGAAGTTTCAAACCAAGCGTGTTAGGACCATATTAGTGGTTAGACAAAATCATATGCGAATACCAATATGCTTCCGATGGCCACTACGGACGCGCTCGTAGGCGTTCACAAGTGTCAGCCCTAAAAGCCCTCTTTCCTATTTACAACTATTCTAACGAAAATAGTTATTAACATAAAATAACATAAAGTAATGTATCTTCAACAAATTAATGTTTAAAAAAACCATAATGGACGTATCATTACCAGCATGCAAAAAACACCACAATTTGTAGTGGTCCTGTTATTTTTGGTTAGATTCTATCACTAACTGCCATTGGTCATATTCGGGACGCTTCAATATCTGTAGGAAAACTTTTATAGACATATGAATGGTTATGTTAAATATTTCGCTTTGATTCAACATGTCGAGATTATAAATTGTATGTAAAGGCATATTGGTAGCATTATTGACAAATTTTACAAGCTTTTCTTACATATCGGCAATACCGTACCGTCCAGTAAACCTATGCTCCAAAATGCCTCCTTTTCTTGTTGTTCGCTTGCAATTTGTCAGAAGTACTAACTCTCCTTCTCTGAAGGTGTGCAGCTTATATATTAGTATGCTCATATAAACCTTTTGTGTGTGGGTGATAGGTTGCACTTACAGAACGTTCTATTTGTAAAAGCTTAGATAACTCTCAATTAACCTAAAAAAATAGGTATAATTATATTTGGCAAGCAAAATAGGAAATAGCATTGCATTATACAAATGTTAGGCCGAGATTGGTCACTCACTTCATTCACAAACTCCTGGCCTTGATCTGATAGAATCCTTTTTGGACTTCCATGATCTAGAAATTGAGAAATAAACATCAAGGAAAATTGAAAGACATGTCTTCAAATAAAAAAATTCAAAACAACATTTTCACGTTGTATCTCAAGTGCAGGCGGAAAACATGTAACGAGCATTTAAATGAGAAACATATAGGTTTCAGAAACAAACGTCTATAAGACTATCACAATGGAGATTTACATTTTATAAAAATATTTATAGAAGCAAGAAAAATTATAACTCACACATTGTTCAATTTCAAATGACATATTTGGCCAATAAAATCGGGAGGACATGCTTTTTTTTCGTTTTGTTGATACCAGAATGCCCACTAATAAGAGACAAATGGAATTCAGAAAAAAGTTTTTGGGCTGCTTCAGCACCAATGACCACTTTAGTGTTTTTTTCTTTACCAGTGTAGAACAAGCTACCATCTATTGAAAAAAGAGAAAAGAAAAATGTTACAGTAACTATGCATGTCAAAAAGAATTACATGAAATGAGACAATGCCTTTTCTCAACCAGCCTTAAAACATTACAATGAAAAAACATGAATAAAAAATGATAGTACTGTCAATGGTGAATTTTTTAGACAGTGTGCAATCCATGCTTCTGGACTTTAGTGAAATCTTCAGCATACACATTATGTGTCACATAATGAAAAAGCTCTTGGTACTTAGTGGCATCCATTTCTATTTAAAATGAGGATAAACATAAAAACAAGGTTAAGAGAATATCAGCACATGCTCACAGTACATTACAATACCATAAATAACTAAATATGTGAGTGAATACACCAATATTATAACAACTGCCCCCCACCCCTGACCTCTCACTCTGCTCACAAACTTTAAAGAAGGGACGGCCACGTGGTGCATTACTTCATAATCATGTTGCTTCACATTCAGGGGCGGGGAGAATAAGTGGTTGCTGTAAATACCCAGAAATAGAGGCCACAAGGAAGCCCCAAAGGAAAGGCCACTTTGATGAAGATGCCAAGTTGTAACTTAGTGAAAAGAAGCCGCTTCAGCAACGAGGCCTGTGCATGGGATGGCCACGTGGTGCAGTGCTTAACAATCAGCGTGGGAGAGATTAAGTGCCACAGAGAGATTAAGTGAGTTGCAAACACACAGGTTGGACTCTGTTTGTAAAATGGTCAGCCCTACGCACTGTGGTTATCTCAAGTTGGTGGTACCAGAACGTGCTGACTAACTTGTAAATTGTATATCAATGATTACCACTAGTACTCTAAGCCTTGAATAAAACCTGTCCTACAAATGGGGACCACAAAACCATGTCACTCTGGCGCAGCACTTACCAATAAGCCACAGGGAACAGGAGCAGCGCCTCTCATCCCTCTCGTCGAAGTTTCAGAACATTCGACTACTTACCAAGCTTTAATTCCTATGAAAGATGTTTGTACATAAATACTACACCACCTTTCCAACTTCAAAATATGAAATATCTTTCAAGCTACCTTCCTTCCCAAATGCAGCACAGAACATAACCCCTTCAAATACTCAATGAAGTTCCATATATTTAAGATGAAGGCAGCACCGGTTATCTTGAGATTCTAAACCAAGACAAGTTAAAGAAGCAGGAAACCGTGCTAAAATACACTGCTTCGAGAACGGCCACGTGGCGCTTGGCAAATTTCAGAAACGCAGCAGGATTAAGTGATTTGCACAGAAGAAAGGATTGCAAATCAAGTTTAATGTTATTAAAAAAACATGGAGAGCGTGCTAAAATACAACATTGGCCAATCGATTACATGGGCAGTGCATGGGGAGGAAGCAACACGTGGCGCACTACTTAAATAATGAAAGGCGGCAGGATTAACTGATTTGCCCATAAACAGCGGCTACCAAGGCAAGTTATTCGACATACAAGAGCTGGAAACGGTGCTAAAATACACTATTGCCGAAAACATTACTTTTGCAATGCATGGGGCATGTGACGCTCTACTTACACGAGAAAAACTACATTGCATTAACTTCAACAGCACCAGGGCACAAGTCGCCCAAAAGAAGTGGGGGGACGCTGTCACCGGAAGTGACATCCCAACAGGAAGTGACGTCACTAAAGGTGCCGAGCTCCTCGTCCAAGAGAGGCCAAGTCGTAAAAAAGAAGTGGGGGGACGCTGTCACCGGAAGTGACGTCACGACAGGAAGTGACATCACTAAAGGTGCTGAGCTCCTCATCCAAGAGAGGCCAAAGAGTGAAGTCCAGCTGTTTGGCAGGGGGGACGGCGTCCCCCTGGTAAAATAAGTGGGGGGACGCCGTCCTCCCGCATGGTACCCAGACTCGAGCCCTGAACAGCACGTAGCATACTGCTGCGGGAACGGCCACATGGCAAATTAAAGAAACGCAGCAGGATTAAGTGATTTTGCACAGAAACAAAGGTTACGAAGTCAACTAAAACGATATAAAAAAAGGAAAGCGTGCTTAAAAACAGCATTGGCAAATCGAACAAAAATTAGCATTTACGCGGTACTTAAAGATCGTTCAGATTAATTAACTTAATTACCATTAAAAAAAGTCCTCACCTACGAAGAAGTGGATACGAACACTATCAATGGCTGTATCTGCAGAATAGGAAAAGTTCTAGTTCAGCGACGCGATGCAAGGAGTCAACACTATCGGCAGGGCTGTGACCGTGGAAAAGGAAAAGTTTGAGAAGGTTGGAAGGTTATAAATGCTTTGCAGAACGATGATTGGTTGAGCATGATGTCACTGGGTGTGAGAGCTGTGATTGGACATGTTGTGATTGAGCATGCGCAAATAAAATGAAATACGTTAGGGGTACACGGCCAGATGGTGGGATGTATTGTGCGCATGCACAACATTAACACGCATGCGCTACCACAAACATGCATGCGCAAAGTGAAGACAACTCCTAGGGGGTACACACACGGATGGGGTTCGGATATCGATAGAACACTGGCTCCCGCAGGAGGCGGGGAGGCGGCGGGACCATGGGGGGATTGGAGACCCCCCACGGTCCCATTTTAAAAAAGGCTGGCCCCAGGGGATGGGGTCCCCGGAATTGGAAACGGGAGGGGGGCCACACGGCCCCCTTCCCATAAAAAAAATGAATACGGATACTGCGCGCATTGTCATCGTACCATAAGCGCACCTTTCCGATCACGCGCTCAATTAAAATTGGCTGTCAAGTGGTTGTCAACATTCGAAACTAGAAACAGTTGGCAGCAATTTTATGCCTCGATAGAAGGGAGGTTGAAGAAGACTGTGAAATGTGTGTTTAAAACGTGAATAGGGGGAGTGTAGACACACCCTGACCCTCTAGGTCTGCTCAGGGGGTCCCACAGGGACCTCCAGGGCCCAAAATTCTTTTTTTTGGGGGGAGGGGGAATTGCGGGCTGTGCGTATGATCCGCGCATTTCAGCAATATTAAAAAAAAGAAACATGGGCTTCCGCGAGTCTTTGGTAATTTGCATTCTTTCAACTGTTTAGAGGAGATGCAGCAGTGCTGGATCCAGGATCCACCACTGAGTAAGAAATGGTAACGATAACACTACTTACCTGCTAAGTGGATTTCCTTCCGTAGGCTAACATTGACTGGTAAAACACAAACAATTGAAGAAGGGTCTGAGGGAAATTTAAAGACCTGCCCAGTTCGTATCCCCCTAACTGTAATCCTAACAACAAAAGAACCGGGGGTCTATAACGGAGCTTCAAGTACTCCGAGCTGCTGCAAAACTCCTACATAAGTGAGTTAGGCGCTAATAGAGCTACATAAGTCTCTATATCAGAATGACTGGTTTCACTTTGAAATTCTTCTAAGTGTGGAGTTTTGGACCTTTAAAATATTCACCTAAAATCATCCGAACAACAAATTCCAATGTACTCACCCGTTATCAGGAGAGAACCCAGTGCTGCATCTTTTAGCCCAGCACTAACCCTGAAAAGTAATTCTAAGCATACTTACAAGTAACTTGTTTTTCCTTCCATAGGAATCCACTTCCTAAGAAAAAAACCAGAATACATTTTTATTGCGAGTCAGGGCCTGGAGGATAGGGTCCCCAGGGCCCCAAAAAAGTAAATGGCAGGGGAGCCACACAATGTAATGTAATTTAAAAAATAAAATATCTAAAAATAAATAGTTTAAAAAAATTTAGTAACTCAGTATCAAAAAAATAAATAGAAGAATAAATACATTTAAAAATTGTCATTTACAAAACCTTTGAAATTCACTTAAAAAAACATAGGTTTCAGACATGTTATAGTTAGGAATTAGCATTTAAAAAACCTTTGAAATTCCCTGAAAAAAACCATAGGTTTCAGACATGTTATAGTTAGGAATTAGCATTTAAAAAACCTTAGAAATTCACTGAAAAAAACATAGGTTTTAGGGGTTGTATAGTTAGTTGGATATTTCACTCATACAAAACCATTGAAATTCCCTCGCTATAGTTAGTTGTACTAACTATAACTGAAGATCCGGGATTTTTAGTACCCAGCGGCGCCAGGGGCACGCCCTAAGTCTTCGGGTTCACCTGTCTTAGAATACAGAGACACAAGATACTTCTTGGTGGCGTCAAAGATCGAATTTATTGGCTGCAGCCAGAAACAGATGTCCACGAAGTACAATACCGCGTATATTCGTAGGAGACTGCTCAAATTTGTAAAAACGAGTCATCCTTTTTATGCCCAAAAAATCACATTCCGGACAAACACCCATTATTTACAATTTGTCCAATCATAGGCATTATTACAAAAGGTATCGCATAATGGCAAACCCACTTTTCGGTTATCCGGCCACCACTAATTATACAGAAAAGCCCAACATTCCTTCTTACATAAGTCAGACAATACCCATAATAAAGGACCACAACCCATGTCATAAAGAGGCCATAAAGGAAGAAACAGAAACAGATACAGAGCAGGATAAGGGATGTGTGTGTATATTAAACTTTACAATGTCCTGTGCTCTGATCCTTAATCTTGATCAGCTATCGGGCAGGGAACTGGTTTAGCAAGGTCAGCTTCAGGCAACGAGGTGAGTTCACTTGGTTCATCCAAAAGTCAGCACGAACTCGAGCTAACGTGTTCGTGTACCAAGGACTCGTTCGGCCGCAGTCGACGGCCTATGTGAGGGCAACCAAAGAATGGCTGCCATGCACAAAATGGAACCCATGGTTCGGGACGAAATCTCCAAATACATAGTAAATCTGTCGGTCTAACATGACGAGATCACTTGTGCTTGCCGAACTCACTAGTTACGGTTTGCTACTATCAAATTCGTAACAAAATCATGACATTTATAAAACGGGTTCAGAATTCACAGAACCACATAACTCGCGCGCCCTCAATCCACTGCTGATGATGTCACATATTACATCATTCATGACATGGTCAGTGACATCACTGATGACATCACTGTTGACACCATCCATGTGACAATCTGATACATCTTATCATATACTAGTATGACCTTTCAACGCTCATTATAAAATATGGAGTACCATATTTGAAACCATTGAAACACCAATACAAGTTTCTAAAAACCCACTAAGTGATTCCTACATCTACACACAGATCTAAACACTTACCTATAGATTCACTCTTACATGCTAACAAAGATCAATAAAACACTATTACATATACCTATACACCTACATCAATATTACACACCAGTACACATCCTATCCACGTATGCAGTCATCCTACTCACTTATGCAAACAATTGATCATACTTATATTTACTAAGCTACAAACTTACAAACACCACTTTATTTATTCATGTAGATAGTAACTCATACTTAGTGTGTTATAAAATCACTATTACAAGAATAGAGTTATCCATACGTCACTCATACAATCATTTAGTCTTGTGTATACTTATTTATATACAACTGTCACATACACTGCCTTTTCTATTTCTAGTTTATTGGACATGCATCATTGAGAAATATATTTACTCATCACCACACCCATAAAGAGATTCACTTACCCAAAGAATTGTTTCCACATACAGTCTTAACCTCATATACCTACTAAATCAACTATGTACACATCTTTGGACAGTTACACACGTCCCACCCAACCACACACACATTCATTCACTATCCCATACAAATACTCACTTAACTAATTCATAACTAATATACACTTTCACATAGCTAGTAACCAACTTATGTAGTAGTTTACACAATAAGAGATAGACTGATACAGATATTCACACAGTTTATTTACTATCCCATATATTTAATTAGACACTTTAAATTTGTCACTTAGACAGTCAATCACATTGCCAGATCATAGGCAACACGTAGATGGGACATTTCAGCTATTGAATACGTTTCAGATTCCTCTATGGTGAATATCTGACTGCATGCCTTTCCAGTTTTAGGTGGTAATTTTGCGAAGAATTTCTTTAATTTCAATTTTCTTATGTATTTGTATACATCTATTTTTGTTTCTGGTAGGTCTTGATATTTTTCTGGACAGAAGGATAATCCTTTGCTCAGGAGACTATGTTCTGCTTCTGTCAGGTTGTATCAGGATAGATTTATGACTAGATTGGGGCTTTTTACTTCCTTTGATCTCATTTTCTCATTACAGTGCAGTTTCTCAAATTGTATCTTCCGTTTATTCCTTGAACCTCTTCTTGTCTTCCTTCTTGTTCTCTTGATGGAAAGAATCCCCTTCCTTTTGCTCTCGTTCTTCCAAAGCCTCTTCCTCGAGTTTTGGTCCTTGGTGTTTGCTGCTCGTGATAGAGCAGCTTCATTTCCTCTAAACAAGAGAATTTACGTGTTCCCAATGATCTTTGTTCTCCCTCACTGAAGTCTGATTCAGACTTGCTGGTGGTTTGATTGTTTGCTCCATCAGCACTCGTTTTCTTGTTGTCCCATTGTTGTTTAAACACCTCGAATCTCTTGGCAAAGGTAAAGATGGTTCTGTATTCGTAGTCATCTTCGTTCCTACGAAATTTCCGATGTTTCCGTTCTTGTACCTCACTCTCATGTTTGTCGAGGTTGAACTTCATGTCTGCTCTTAATTTCTTGATGGTTTCATTTTCCTCATTAGGTGACTTGATTTGAGTCTCGAATTCTGCAATTTTTTCATGCAATTCCTCCACATCTTTTCTTGCATATTTTATAATAATAAGCATCATGTTTCTTGAGCACGCCATGTTGTTTTTGCCCCATTCCTCGAGCATCTCCCGTTCGGTGTCCGGGTGATTTGGTAAAGTAAATATGCGGGTTGAAATTCACCCACAGTCTGAACCCAAAAGAAATTGAATTTCTGGATACTAAGATCTGCATCAACGACAATCAAATGCATACAACTGTGCATAGAAAAAATACTTCAACAAACAGCCTGCTGCATGGCCTAAGTTTTCATCTGCAATCGCTTAAGAAAAGTATACCCTACGGGGAGTTTTTAAGGATGAGGAGGAATTTCTCAGAACAGCGAGAGTTGACAAGGAAATTTCGAAGAGACTAAAGCTCGCTTTCTAGAGAGAGGATACAGTAAGGCAGATATCAATCGTGGAGAAGAGAAAGCAAAGAACAAAACCAGAGCGGAAATATTGGTACACAAAGAGAAGAAATCTGAGAAAGCGGAAAATAAAAATAAAAAGACCAACAAAAGAGAAATAAATGAAGACCAACCACGTCTGATACTGACATATAGCAAAGAAAGCTACAGCATCCAAAGAATATTATCAAAGTATTGGAGTGTCTTGAAAAGTATCCAGACATAGGCAATCAAATTGGAGACCGACCAATGGAGTCGTACAGAAAAGCACTGAGCCTATCTGACCCGTTGGTAAGAAGCCATTTTGAAGATAAAAAAACGGAAACGTGGCTTCAGCAAAGATCCAAAGGGTTTACCAAATGCACAACGTGCAAGGCCTGCAGAATTGGCAGGAATTTGAAGACTCTAAAAGATCCAAGAGGAAGAATCTTCCAACTAAAAGAAACAATCATTTGTGAATCAACTTACGTAGTATATGTCCTAGAATGTTGTTGTGGTAAGGGATATATAGGGAGCACCACCTGCTCTCTAAAAAAACGAATACTGGAACACACAAGAGCCATACAAAACAGAGACCACACATATGCCATGGCAAAACATCTCAGTACTCATGAAGGCAAGACATGGCAGGACATAAAGTACTCTGGGCTAGCGATGATTCCCCTGCATGAGCGGGGAGGGAATAGAACTCAGCAACTCAGGCGCCTGGAATCGAGGCTGCTCATAAGATTCAAAACTAAACATCCCCTAGGTTTGAACGGGGACGAAGAGATGTATGTACATTTATGGATTAACGTATTAAGTGATTGCAAGAAACAAAAACAAAAATGACAAAAGAACTAAAATCCTAATACACAGAATAATGTGGACAATAATGTATATTTAAGATGCACATCTCTTACCCACTGCACTCTCCTCCCCTTCTCCCCCCCATCTCCCCACCACCTCCCCTTCCTACCTTGGTAGCTACCAGCATGCAAAAATCCGCATGCATATGTGAATATAACATATTGTGATTACAATCATATTGTCCTGCCAGTGAACAAAACATTGCACTAATCATCTAAGGCACTCAGCCATGACTAAACTGGACACTTAGTCCACAAAGTAGCATGCAGGTCGACCGAATTAGTCAAACTCGGCACTCAACCACAATTGTGTCACAAGTACACATGATAGTGCGCGTAAATGTACTTTCAGATACCGCACACTTATAGTGCTCATGATTATAGAAAGTGATCACTGTGATGACGTGATCATTTGGCAGGACAAAAGTGATCAATAAAGTTATTTGAAAAGACAAAGAACTTGTCTTAGAGAATGAAAGAAAAAAAACAAGCATTTGCAATGCAATAGGTCTCGCATCAGGAAAGTGTGAGCTATTGGTATTGTAAATGACAATTTTTTTTATTATGTGTTGGCTTTGAAAATATATAAATTAATAGCATTGTTATTCACAAAGCCAATAGCTTACACTTTCCTAATGCGAGTCCTATTGGCTATGGCAATGCTTATTGGTAGCAAGCAAGGACAGTGCTGTTGTGGTGCTGAGTGATGATGTGGTTGGGCTGAGGGATGTGGTGGTGTATTAGAGTGATGTGGTGGTGTATTAGAGTGATGTGGTGGTGTCCCAGAGTGATGTGGTGGTGTCCCTGAGTGATGTGGTGGTGTCCCTGAGTGATGTGGTGGTGTCCCTGAGTGGCGTGGTGGTGTCCCTGAGTGATGTGGTGGTGTTCCTGAGTGATGTAGTGGTGTCCCTGAGTGATGTGGTGATGCCCGTGAGTGGTGCCCCTGAGTGATGTGGTGGTGCCCCTGAGTGATGTGGTGGTGCCCCCGAGTGACGTGGTGGTGCCCCTGAGTGATGTGGTGGTGTCTGTGAGTGATGTGGTGGTGTCCCTGAGTGATGCGGTGTTGCCCCTGAGTGATGTGGCGTTGCCCCTGAGTGATGTGGTGATGTCCCTGAGTCATGTGGTGGTATCCCTGAGTCATGTGGTGGTGCCCGTGAGTGTTGCCCCTGAGTGATGTGGAGGTGCCCCTGAGTGATGTGGTGGTGTCCCTGAGTCATGTGGTGGTGCCCCTGAGTGATGTGGTGGTGTCCCTGAGTGATGTGGTGCAGCAGCACAGAGACTGAAGCTAAGAACACGCAGGGTTGAGTGCTACAAAGCGCGTTCAGTTTATCAAAGCACAGAATGATGGAGCCGGGAAAAAGCAAGGAGAAACCGGAAAACACATGGAGAGTGTATAATGATAGAGGCAGCAATGGCTGGGGCTTGGAAAGCAATCAAGTACAAGGCCGAGAAGGCACTGAATGGGAGAACACAGAAAACACCCAGGGCCAAGGAAGGAAGATGCAAGCACACAAGCAAAACAAGCTCTCGGCATTGCTGTGGCGGGGGGCGGGGGGGCGGGGGAGCGGGAGCGCATTCCTTTGAAGTCTGATGAGGGCGGGTGAGTGGCAGTCTTTGAAGTCTGATTGGGGGGAGCAGCAGCCTTTAAAGTCTGATGCGAGGCACAGACAAATGGTGGTGTGTGACGTGGCTGGCGTTGTGCGCGTGCATAGATCACATGAACTGTGTCTAATGCGCTGTTTTGGTAGACTGTTCTTTTCCCCTTACTATAATCTCGCCGGAGCAATGCGCAAGCGCATTGGCTCAGGCGAAACCTAAAACTACCCCACCCAGAATGCACCTTGTTGAATGTTAATGCACATAGGTATAAAAACGAAAATCTAACAAAGGACTTCTTGTTAATACTACCGTGATCAAGAACAGAGTTTGAAATGCGTAGGAGACTTGCATTTGAATAAACAACTTCAAAAAGCCAAAAGGAGTGCTGCCTTAATCATCTTTGCGGGATAATTACTAGCGAGGCACTGTCCTGGTCTCGCCGCAGGCACCAACTGAGAAAGCGCTCCTCTCGCACAGGACGTTGTGCGTTTGAATGTATATATATATATAATGTATATATATACTTAGACTCCAAGTTTCCACCTCCAATCCCACAGGACAGGCGAAGCAGGAGACAGACCACGAACTTGTCAGGTAACTGATTTTTATTTGCAGTATATATATATATATATATATATATATATATATATATATATATATATATATATATATATATATATATATATATATATATATATATATATGACGATATCTCCGAATCCCCTCTGCAATGCCCAGCCGGAACACAGCCAAAGGAACGAAATACAGACTCCAATTTTCGTGGATTAGCAGGTCTTTATTTTACAAATGTTGCCAGACGCGTTTCGAATACCTCCGTATTCTTTCTCAATTATATATGTATATATGTATATACAAATATATATATAAATATATATGTATATATATAAATTCACTGAAAAAAACAAAGGATTCAGTCCTGATATAGTTAGGAATTAGCATTTAAAAAACGTTAGAAATTCACTGAAAAAAACATACGTTTTAGGGGTGTTATAGTTAGCTGGACATTTCACTCGTACAAAACCATTGAAATTCTTTCGATATAGTTAGTTGTACTCCCTATATCTTGCGCGCCCGCAAATCCACTGCTGATGATGTCACATATTACGTCATTCATGACATGGTCAGTGACATCACTGATGACATCATCCAGTGAATGTGGTTTGGTACATTATTTAAATATGTATTATATATATATAGCAATTTGCATTAAAGAATGAGTGGATATATAAATATAAATATCTGGATGAAGGATTTAGTAGCAGTGTGATTGTATGAGTGACTGTATGGATAACTGCATACTTGTAATAGTGATTTTATAACACACTCAGGGGCCAATTCCGATTTCGGTCGGAAGGACTCCGAACGATGGTCGGAGCCCTTCCGACCTAACCGGAATGTGTGGGCCGGATTACTATCCGGCCGAGCCATTCTGATGGGCTCGGTCAGAAAGGAATCCGACTCGGATTTCCGGATTGCGGAAGACAGGCTCGGAGAGCCTGTCCACAGTCCGGAAATCCCTCAGTACTCCCCCTTTCGCCTCTTTACAACCGAGGGAGTACGATGGCAGCTTTTCACAGCCTTTTCATGCCGGTGTGTCCGGCACGAAAAGGCAGTCGGAAGCTGTCTCTGGGGGCCCCCAGCAGGGCCCCCAAGGGTGTGAGGCTGCTGGATGGTGCCCCTCCATTGATCCCTGCACCCAGTTGCAGGCACCTTGGGGTGCCGGCCACAGGGTGCAGGGATGAACTGCACCTATGCTTTCAACAATGCAGGCATGCATTCCGCTCGGAATGCATGCCTGTATTGTTAAGTATACGAATGCGGTTGCACGTTTTAAGTTGGGGGATTAAGTCCCTTTGAATCCTGAGGGTCCCTGGGATCCAACTAGCCCACCAGGTACCTCCAGTAAGTGCCACAAGGCTACGTTGCAGAGAGGTGTAAAAAGGGGCGTGGCCTGTAGCACCTCTCTGCAACCTCTCTGCAGCGCAGCCCTGTGGCGCTTACTGGAGGTCCCTGGTGGGCTAGTTGGCACTCAGGGACCCTCAGTATTGAAGGGGAATTAATTCCCCAATTTAAAACACGCCACAGGGCGCGTTTGCAGAGTGTGTTCGTGAGGGGGCGGGCCTAGGGATGTGTCTTTTTTTTTAAAGGGGGGCTGTGTGTCTCTCTTCCTTTTAGCCCCCCTTCCTTTTACAATTTTGGGGCCCTGGGGATCCCATCCCCCAGGGCCTCACCCCCAAATTAAAATGTAAAACATTTTTTATGGGAAGGGGGTCGCGTGGCCACCCTCCCGTGGCCAATTCCATGCCCTGGGGACTCCATCCCCCGGGGCACGGCCAAATTTAAAAATATTTTTATGGAGGGGGGCTTCGTAGCCCCCCTCCTCAGGCCACTTATGGCCCCTATCCCCCAGGGTCGGTCATTGATTTTTTTTTTGTTTCTTAATGGGGGAGGGGGCCGCGTTGCACCCCTCCCGGGCCACTTATGGCCCCTGGGACCCCATCTCCCACGGCCTGGCCTCTCATTGGGGACCGTGGGGGGGTCCCCAATCCCCCACGGTCCTGCAGGAGCCGGCATTGCTTTTCCACATAGGGAGCAGCTAACATGCTGCTCCCCATATGGGAAATCAATCTGCTTTGCTTCATTGAAGCGAGAGCAGGTTTCCCTGCTCTCGCTTCAATGAAGCAAAGCAGTTTGCAATGGCAGGGTAGGAGCCACGAGGTTCCCGCCCTGCCATTGCAAACAGCAGTGTCCCGGGGGTGTGCACCCTGGGACACTGCAGGAACCGGCCCTGGGGGGGGCGGTCCCCAGGGCCTGTACAAGGCTCCAGGAGGGGGGCCTCAAAGACCCCCTCCCACATTTGTTAGAAGCCCCGGGGGTGGCGGCCCCCGGGGCTGGAGGGCCTCAGAGCCCTCCACACCCAATTTGTTTGTAGCCTCAGGGGGTGGCGGTCCCTGGGGCTGGGGGGGCCTGAGAGCCCCGTTCATAGTTTAATAAAGTCCCGTGGGTGGCAGTCCCTGGGGCTGAGGGCCCCTCTGGGCCCCCCTTTATCTATAATCCATTGCCCCCGGGATTTTGCCCCCCCGGGGGCTAAATACCAATTAAGCAAGGGAGGCCCGCTCAATTTATGTTTTTTTATCGGCAGGATGCACGGAGCTGACCGTAAGGTTTGAAAATTTCGCAAAAATTTGTCAATTGGCACCAGAGTTATTCCAAATACAATGTTGCGGATTTACTATGGAAAATAGGTCCTAACTATATCTACCTACTGGCGACTGCCAGTAGGAGATATATATATCTATAAATATATATATTATTTTTAGTTTATTTTTTTACGCAAAAAATGAAGCGCCGCACTCAGGAATCGTGGATAACTTGTTTATTCAGCAAACTCCCACAATCAGTCTGTCACACTGACGCGTTTCGGGCACACGCCCTTTCTCACGGTGGGTGGCACTACTTTTGCCTCTGTTTTTAAAGGGCTATGCAATTCAAAAACTGTCCCATGGAATTCTGGGATCAGTAGTTCCTATACATGTTTATCACAAAGTGACACCTTACGTGACATGAATCAACATGATTTTTTACACAATTAAGACACATTCTTATGATACACCTGCGCTGTAGTTATCTCATCATTAAGGTATAGTACCCATTTCTAACAGTTATATTTGATAGATCATTGGTGCAGTAGTATCTGAGCCGATTTGCAGTGTCATTTTCTTTACAATTACAGAAATCATTTCTAGGTATAGTACCTATCATTTTTAACATATTTATTTCTTACACACTGATGTCATCGACCTTGTGTCAACCCATTAGCTCAACAATAGTTAATACATATGTAGGTGGTTCATTTTGTTTACTCAGCTAGAATCCAAGTACATAATTCGCATGAAAACTAAGACCCCGAAAGGGATGAATCTTGAAGAGGAACTCTTTGTACATTTGTAACCAAGAACTTGAAATAATGAGCATTCAAAATCACTGTTTACCCCCTGTGAGTGAACAAAATGAACCACCTACATATGTATTAACAGCGCAGGTGTATCATAAGAATGTGTCTTAATTGTGTAAAAAATCATGTTGATTCATGTCACGTAAGGTGTCACTTTGTGATAAACATGCCTGTGAGTTTCTTAAACCTATAGGGCATGTACACTATTTATTGATGAAATGTCAGCGGCGTGTCATGTGATCAAGACCGCGTTCCAGGGATCGAAATGCGTCATGGAAGGCATTAGCCTGACTAACACTGGGGTTTATGGGATGAATTAAAGCACTTTGAATGAGCAGCTTTGAGTCTTCTGCGTGTTGAGGTCCGTACCTGGATGGTTCCATCATGAAAGGAGGTGAGTCGGGATTGAGATATAATATATATATATAATGGGTTTGAGAGTTATATTAGTTAGGACAATAGGCCACTGAGAATAAATGTGTCTTATCTTTTTTTCTTGTTTGCTGAATGTAGTGACCAGTCTGATAGAATTTGTGTTGTTCTCATCAAGATCTACCTGGGATGTCTGATCTAAATTTCTACCGGTTTTGGGTAAAAAGCATGCCTCTCTGGTGTGCAAATTTGCTTTAGCAAGAGCTTTGTATAAATCAGAACGTTTGTACCCTCGAACCAGGAATCGATCAAATGCTTCCTGTTGACACCGTACCAGGTCCTCATCTGAGCTACCTATACGGCGAATTCGTATAAATTCACCATATGGTATGCTGTATATCAACTGACGAGGGTGAGAGCTGCTCGCGTAGAGGATCGAATTCCCTTCGGTGTTCTTGCGATGTAATTTAGTCCGGATCTCACCCTCACTGATATACACCTGTACATCTAGAAACTCCACACATTTATCACTGATTTCTGCCGTAAATCTTAAATTAAGCTTGTTGTCATTAATCAAAGTTACAAAGGCTTGGGTTGGATCTTTGGTACCCTCTCATAATATATAAGCATTGTCAATGTACCGCCAGAAATGTCTCACATGGGAATCCCAAACATACTCCTCCCACCAGCCCACAGGAAGACATGCGTAGCTGGGGGAGAAGTATGCCCCCATCACCACCCCTCTTAACTGCTGGTACACCTCCCTGTTGATTAGGCAAAAATTATAGTTGAGGCACAATTCGATCATTTTTAAAATCATACAATTATGTTCATAGAAATGAATGGATCTATTATCAAGATAATATTTCACTGCTACCAGTCCGTCAGTATGATGGATACTTGTATAAAGTGATGTAATGTTCATTACAATTAACAAATAATCATGATTCCATTCAATTTTACTGAGTTTTTTTCAAAAAGTCAACAGTGTCCTTGATAAAAGAGGGTAGCCTGGTTGTCTGATGTTGTAAAAATTAGTCCACATATTTAGATTTAGATTCCAAAATGCTCTTTCTCACCGAGATGATAAGTCTGCCGGGAATGGGTAAAACATTTTTGTGTACTTTAGGTATAAAGTAAAGGACAGGAGTGATAGGATGTTCAATTTTTAAAAAGTTAAATTCATTTTTAGTTTACAACCCTTGCCTTTTCCATTGTGGAAGCTGTTGAAACACTTTGTCCTTTACTGTCCGCAGATATTGTATTGAGGTTTTCCTATAGCATGTCAAGTCAGGCACGTGTCCGTTAGCCTCCTCTAGGTACTGTTTTTTTGGCCACAAAACAATGTTCCCACCCTTGTCTGCTTTATTGACAACCATTTCATGGTCCTCTCCTAATTTCTTCATAAGAGCAAAATATCAGGCTTGTGTATAGTTTCTCCGATGCTTATTCCGAATAATGGTGCTATTTCGTTGTTTAAGTTCTTCCACCACCTTGTCACTGAAGACATCAATAGCATCTTTAGGCATTAATGGAAAGAAAGTAGATGGGGGTGGAAAGGACTGTTAGCAGCTTTGCAGATATTGATGCCCACCTCAGTCAGGTCTTATTGTGTTGAATTTGTGGAATTACTTTCATCATTGGCCATAGAGTGTAATAGCCTAAGATTGGTGATATCTTTAGCCTGTAGATTGCTATCACCCTCTCCTGGTGTGATGTTTTCACCGGAATTTGTAATAGTCTTGTTGAGTTGGTAGAACTTAATTAGCTTTAACTTTCGGATGAATTTAAAAACATCTATTCTGGATTGATTATACGTATAGTTACTCTCCGGACAGTATGTCAGGCCTACATATAAAAGTAGCAATTCCGCCGTTGTAAGTACAGTCTCTGTCAGAATAATTACAGTGTTATCGTCTGGTTTATTTAGCACCTCCACTTCTTGGCTAGTGCTCCTCTGTTTATATTGCTTCTTGTGTTTCCTCCTCCCCTCGCTCCTGCATTTATTCCTCCTTCGCCTTGTTTTGTTTGTTGATTTCGGGGGTACACGGTCTGCCTCCGGTCCTGACTCAACAAATTCAGTTCTTCAGCAGGTGTTAACTTCATTGACCTCCAATTCTTGTAGGCCTGATGTTGTTGGTCTACTGTCATCAGAATCACTGTTAGTGGTGAGTGAGCTAGCGTCAGAATCTTCATTAGCTGTAACATTATCCTGTAATGATGATGGTTGGACTTCGGGTATTTTGATGGTCAATGCCTGTCTCTTAAAGGTGTCAAATTTTCGAGAGAATGTAAATACCCTTCCTGTTGCATAATCATTTTTGTCTCGGGCGAACTTAAAGATTTTGCGTGCTTTGATTACATCCTCATTTTCTTCATTCTTGCATCAATGTGAGCTGGGCCACTTGATACCACTTCTTTTTGTTCTATCCCATCCAGTAGGCTATTGGCCATATCAATATCCTTGAGTATGCTGTCCCAGACAATTTCCACATACTTAATTAGAATTGTGACCATGTTCATGTATGCTTGTAAATTGTTCTCTGCCCACTCTTTAAGCATGGCAAGGTTTGGATTCTCAAATGTCAAGCAAAAGCTAACAGCTATGTCCAGGGGGTGGGCAACCCGGGACATAGCAGGAGCTGGCCCTGTGGGTGTGGTGGTCCGCAGGGCTATATATGGCCCAGGTGGGGGAGGGCGCATGATCTGCGTTCTTAATCTTTAATAAGTATTTGGTCCGGGGGAGGTGGTGGTCCCCAGGGCCTGGGGGTCTGCATGGACTAACTCTTTAATGTTTACTTATTGCTCAGGAGTTAGTGGTCCCTGGGATCCAGGGGGTATGCGCAGCCCCCGCAATAATATTACCGTTAACTGTGATTCATCAAGCGGGGGCTGGGACAAAAGGGGTCCCAAAATGTGTTTTCCAAATGTAATTTCCCATAGGGATTTTAGACACGACAACAGCCCGAAACGCTGGATAGAATTATTTATTTATTTATTTATTTGTATAGCGCTAGAATCGACCCCCGAAGGGGTATCTCTGTGCTTAAATGGAACATGAGGGTAATGTGTGGCTCCAGCAAGTTAGCAAGTGCGGAAAAGAGTGGCCTTGAGCAGCTTCCGGAATTGTAGATGGTCTAAAAACTGCCTCAGAGGTAGAGGCAGCTCATTCCAGTAGCGGGGGCTGAGATGGGATAAAGCCCTTCCTCCTAGTCTTGCTCTTCTTACTCGCAGCACCACCAACAGATGTTTGGTACTCGAGCGGAGCGATCTCAAGGGGACATAAGGCATGAATCTCTCGGAGAGGTATGAAGTGCCCGAGTTAAGCAATGCCTTATGGATGGTGCAGCAGATTTTAAATTTGACTCTTTGACGGATGGGGAGCCAGTGCAGTTTTATCAGAAGAGGGCGGGAAGGGGTCCTTGAGGGAGCATTAAGGACCATCCGTGCCGCCGAGTTCTGAACCACCTGTAATCGAGCAAGTGAGGCATCATTGACGGAGACCAACAGGCCGTTGCAATAGTCCAGGCGGCTTAGCAAAAGCACCTGGATAAGGATTTTCTGGGAGGAGTCAGGAAGCAAAGGGAAAAATCGGCGGAGTAGGCCCATTACATGGAAACAAGACCCAGCCATTTGAGCAGCATGCTTCTTCAGAGTAAGTGTCTAATCCTGCCGGATCCCCAAATTTTTGACTGACATCTTGGGGGCAGGATGGGGACCTAGATCTATCGACTACCAGTCGGGTGTTCACAGAAGGGTCGCATCTCCAAAGAGCATGATTTCAGTTTTTCCCACATTGCACTAGAGGAAATTGTTCCACATCCAGTGAGATATTGCCCTCATCCCAAGGCCACCCCTACTGCTGAGGTGAACTTGTTGAATGGGAAAAGTTATTGGGTGTCATCGGCATATGATATGGGGATGAACCTATGGGACCTCAGAAGATTGGCCAAGGGAGGAATATAGAGGTTGAATAATGTAGGGCTCAAGCATGAGCCCTGAGGAACTCCCATGGACAATTTTGTGGGGGCCGATCGGTACGGGCCTCGATTGACAATCTGAGAGCGGTCAGATAGAAAGCTCCTCATCCATTGCAAGCTGTTTTCCTTAGCCAAACCTCTTCCAATCTTTTAGTCAAGATGTTATGGGAGACTCTGTCGAACGCTGCGGATATGTCCAACAGCACCAGAATCATAGAATGGCCATTATCTAGGGTCATCCTGATGTTATCCATGACCGCTAGTAATGCTGATTCAGTGCTGTATTTGGGCCTAAAACCGGACTGGGAAAGATCTAGACATCCAGTTTGTTCGACAAAATTGGAGAGGTGGGTATTTACATGTTTTTCCATTAGTTTGCTTGTAAATGGGAGGAGTGAAATAGGGCGGAGGTTGGAAAGATCCGTCCATGGGAGTTTGGCATTCTTACGGATTGGCCTGACCTCGGCAACTTTCCACTCCAACGGTACATGTCCTTCTTTTAGGGAGAGATTGATGAGAGATTGCATAGGATAAGACCGGTTTTTAACCAGGGAAGGAAGGATTTTTGCAGGAATGTGATCAGCAGGGGAGCCAGACTTCATTTTATTAATCAATAATTCAACTTCCATTAACGAAATTGCAGGGAAGTTCTCTAACATCTGAGGCTCCATAGGGTTGAGCTGATCCGTGACCATCTGGGTCTGTGACATACCTCCTGCTCCAGTGATTTTTTCTTAAATCAGCTCTATCTTTTGAGCGCCGTAAAGAGCAGTGTAATTGCATAGTGATTGTGAAGGGGCCTCTAAGCTTTCACAGGCTTTGGGATTGACCTAGGATTGAAGGATTTGGTACTAAGTTTTGGAGGAGTTGCCAGCCTCAACTAGCTGTGTTGTTATATACGTTTTCCGTGATATTTTTATGTTTTTATGCTAACTAGATAGAGCAGACTGAAACTGCTCTTTGTATCACTGTGGGAAAGATGCCAGATTCTCTCCAGCTTCCTGCAGAGTTGTTTTTGAGCTCGCAGTTGGTTAGAAAACCAATCTGCCTGTGGTCGATTGGAATGGCTCGGGACAGCTTTCAGTAGTGCAATATTGTCAATGGCTGTTAGGACTGCTGAATTATATTTGGACAGGGCTTCCTCAATGTTATCTGATATCCGAATTTGAAAGTTCCCCTCCGTAACTTTCTTCCACTGTCTGTGAAAGGAGCATATGGTAGGTTTGGGTTTTTCCAAGTTTATGAGGTCCTCAATAGCAAATTCAACAACAGAATGATCAGACCAGGTGAGTTGTTGTGGGAGATCACACTGAATCAACGATGAGTTAGAGAAAATAATATCTAGGGTGTGTCCAGCTATATGAGTTGGACCTTCGTTAAGTTTGGACAAGACTAGCAGAGATAGGAGGGTCAGAAGCGTCTGCGCATCAGAGTTGGCGAAACATTCACTGTGATCATTAAAGTCTCCCAAGAGTAGGACATTTTTACATGTGTTCACATATGAGCTAATAGTTCGACCAGTTGCAGGAAAAAGTCAGCAAGAGGTCCCGGGGGACGATAGACTAGCGCCCCTTTCCAACTAGTTTGCAAGGAGGATTCAATTCTGAAGACCAACATCTCCATGTTAGCATCCTCACGTTGATCCAAAATGGATATCCTGATTCCTTCTTTGTGCACAATCGCAATTCCTCCCCCTGTTTTCGTGGTTCTATCTAGTCTAACCATCTTATATCCTTCCGGGAGTCCTAGTGTTATAGCGGGTACACAGTGAGGTTTAAGCCAGGTCTCGGTTAGAAATCCCAGTACAGGTTGGACCGAGGACAGTAGGTCCCATACCTCATTAGCATGTTTGGGCAAAGAACGGATATTGCATAGAAGATTTTTCCATCCCTTCCGCGTGGGTTTAGCAGAAGTGTCTGTAACCTGGTCAGATGAGGGAAGGTTTGCCTGGAATTGACAGGCCCGGCAGGCAAACGGGCCTTCTAGGTGAGGCCAGGTTTCCCGCCGACACATGGGGAGGGAGTTAGTCTGTAAATGTATAAGTTGTTGTCTTGTGTAGTGTATGTGTTTAGGAGGGCCGCAGTGAGCGAGCAATTGGCCAGGGTGCCTGGCTCCTGGCGACGTCCTGGCGCGGACGGGCTTGCCTTTGGCGCGCACACTGCGTGCTCTGCTCTGCATCAGTATTTATCTAAAAGTCAGAGTGAGGACTAGACCGCCAACCCTTGTCGGCCCGGAAATGACCTCCTTTCACACAAACGGGATTGGGACACGCGATGGACCGGGTAGACAGAACCGGAAATGAGCCTGTCTGAGAATGCGCTCCACACTCTACAGGTATTTCCCTCATATTTCCCAAACAAATGCTGTTATTAAACAAAGCGTGCACAAATTATATTAAAATTATTAAAACATCAAGAGCTTCAAGCGTCAAGCAGCTAGCGCTGGGCAAATGTCACTACCTCATGCGAGTATGCCAAATTTGGCAGAAAGCTTAATCTTGGTCCAGAAAGATCTCTTTTTGTAATTTGGTGTGAATCTGCTCATTAGTTTTCGAGTCATTGCAGACAAAAGATGTATATATATTTACAGATGCAAATCCTGCACAGATCAGACAGATCTAATAGTGAGTTCTGCTTGGTTGCCAACACTTCAGTCAGGATGTGTTGGAAGCCATCTTTTTTTTTAAAAGAGAAGGGGGCAGGGTAGGAATACACTGGCACACTGAGCCTGGTAGTGGGTTGCCATAGGGACCCAGATGGGCCATAAAAGGCTTTTTTTTCAAGTTTGCCAAGAAATCGAGGAGGATCTATGAATATGCATTAAAATTGGGGGGAAAAATGCAAGCTTTGTCTCCCATGCTTGCTTTTCTTTGAGCCACTTGTGGGCCAGGTCCCTGGGGGAAATACTTTTTATACTAAAGGGAGAGGGGAGTGCCTGCAGCCCACCTCCCCAGCGAGAGCAGACACCAATTCCTCTGGGCCCGGCAACATTAGACTAAGGGGGAGGGGCTGTGTTCCGTACCTCATGTCTTAGGGCCCGGCCATGAACTCGAAAGAGAAGGGGGGCATGGCCTTCCTTTCAGAACCATTAATGGCCCTGTGGACTTTGTCTCCCAGGGCTGGGATCCTGCTATGTACCATGGTGGCCAAACCAGGCACATACCATGTTTGCGCTTGCTTGAGTGAACCAATTTTAAAGCTCCCGTCAAGTGAGAGCAAACACCAAGTCCACTCCCAGCAGGCGGGAGCATTACAACCCCGCCCGCCTGCTACAAACAGACTTTTCATCTGTTTCCCTGTCCGCTGTGAAACCGGCAGTGAAACAGATGAAAACATCTCTCCCACTCGCAGAGAGCAGCATTTTTTGCTGCTACCTGCATGTGGGAGCAATGCCAGCTCCCGCTGGAGATGGGCAGCTGGCCGGGCAGTGAGGGATTTAGGGCTTCCCCCACAACGAATTTCGTAGCGCACCATGCATCGCAAAATGCGATGCAGCGCGCGCTACTAAATTTGTTTTATTTTTTAAATTGTTTACTTACCTGCAATTGTCCATATTCCGGTGTTTACCACTGTCCACCTTGCCCCTCCCCCGCACCGCCTCCCTGCCCCACCGAACTCCCTTCACGGGCCGCGGCTGCCAACAAACACCCTCCTCTCCCTTCTACCATAATAACACTAATGCACAACACACACACTGCATACCACCACACTTTGTAACTCTTGCAACACATATACTTTCAATGTAATTATGGCTCTACATATTTATCACTTTGTTCTAATTTAGCATTTCCAATGCGCCACCCTATTTTGCCTCCCAGAAGCGTCCCCCTCCTACCTCCTCATGTGTAGTTTTAACTCCCACCCACCTCCCTTTAGCTCAGTGGATTGGAGGGGCGTGTTGCGGTAGAAAGAACTTGGAACAGTAAAATTGACCGACGGAATGGACGGGAGTCCGCCTTGCGTATTCCCTAGGCCAGCACTGAGGTGGGAGACGGTAAGCTCTCCGCTGTAAAATATGGCCCCGGCTGGGGAGGCTAGGGCGACAGGTTACGAGCCTCCTGGGTTCCTGGTCAGCCTGGTGGTCGGAGGGTGGGCCCCTGGAGAAGGCGGACAAGGATCAGAGGTTGGGGGCCCACTCCTCATGGGCGCAGGTGGGTTCCAACGCGTCGTGGATGCACGGTGAGGTACTGGGTTTTTAAGAACCGGCACAGAACCGGTAACCCAGCGGTGTCAGGGAATCAACACCCAGAGACCTCGGGTTCTCCTGAGTCAGACCTACAGAAACTCAGAGTCTTCGAGGTGAAGTCAAAGATTAGTTTATTGGCTGCAACCAAGGTAACAGGGTCCTAGAAGTACAATACGGGTATATTCTCAGGAGACTGCGCACTTTCACAAATTCAGGCTTCTCTCTTTATACATGATATTCGGCCTTGGGCAAACATTCTTTGAATTTGTGGTATTTCATTTATAGTTACTGGTTACAAAAGAAAAGCAGAGTCATGATGACATGTACATATTTCACGTCGTGCTGCCCATAACAAATCATCCGGCAAGGCCCAACATTTCATCAGATATCGCTGGACCCCCAATAAAAACGGTCACCTCCCCATCATAAAGCAAGTAAAGAAAAGGAGTGGAGAAAAGATGTGAGCGAGATATGGCAGGTGTGCGCGCTGAAATGGTTTTATGGCTGGTTGAGCCTAGATGCTATCTTGCTCGGCCACTGGGAGGGAACTGACCTAACGAGTCCGGCCTGGGGCAATGGTTCTAACTTGTACTGAGGTCAGGGAGAAGTCGATTAAGGAGTATGTGTCCTTGTGGAATCAAATTCAACTGGATTAAGGCCTATGTAAAGGGCAACATGTAAATGGGAGCTAAGGGTTCAGAATGTAAATGACGATTTCGAGGTGAAATCGTCACTCGAATACGCCGAAAATACATGTACATGATGTACTCGTCATTCTCGGTCTTTTGATACCAAATTCGTCCTATTTCGACGAAGTTTTTATTCTCGAGTCCAGTACTATTATATGAATCCAGATTTTCAGAACCACAGACCCTCCTTTTGCCCTTACATAGGCAATTAATCTATCCTCATGTTAGTCTGAGTCCAGATCTATATTCCTAAAGTCATTGAGATGTTGCTGTAACATCATTCTAGTGCTTAGTTCATTTCTTGACACAGTCTTCCTTACACATGATGTAGCACAGAGGCCACATATTGCAGGAGCACACTGTATGCATAGACAGAACAGAAAAAGAATGGCTAAGACCATCCCAATGACCATCAGAATTTTCCATCCCCAGGCAGATATCAGTTCCCAGAACCATCCCATTAACGACCAATCTCCTTTATCCACATGAATATATTCGGAAATCTTATGTAGTTTGGAGATGGCCCTGTACACTGTTGGAGCATTATCTGGGATGAAAATGCAACAACTAGACTGGATCAATTTGCATACTCCACCTCGGTCCGCAAGTATTACATCCAAAGCGACCCGGTTCTGAAGGGTCATAAGTCGATCCGACTGGAGCTCAGCAGTCAGGTTACTAAGGGCACCAGCAGTTTCAGTCACGGTGGATTCAACTACCCTTGTCAATTGCCTTATGTTCCTGCTGTTAGCCATGGCTCCCCAGAACGGCAGAAAACCCATTGCAAAGTCACCAAATTCTTGACCTGCAGTGTCTTCTTTACTCAAAACACCTCTAACTACCCTTGTCCGATGGTAATCCGCCGCTGCTGTGTAGGTGGGAGGTAACAGGAATGAAACAAAACATGAGCCCGAGAAGTCAGGGGGCAACCATGTATAGGCTCTATCATGGCAGATGAAATAAGTACCCTTAGCGGCTAAAAACGCAGGGGAAGTCTGAGATCCAAAAACATACGTTTCTGTACAGACACTCTTCCCTAGCTGAGCTCTGGGATTCTTGCCAATACCTTGCAGACACAGGTGACCTTGATGGGGTACGATCCAGATAGGGGACGATCTCTTGGCTTGCTGTTTCTCACTTAATGTAGTGCCATATCCGGTCACGTTCCAACCTACATATGCAAGTATCTCATCATCCGGGGTATCTTCGTAAGAGGTTACTTCCTTGATCATGTCAACTATACCTTTGACTAGGGCGCTAGTCTTGAGGTTGTCTTTTACAGAACGTAGGGGTTGGATTTCTCGTGCATATATGAACATTGTCCTATATGCCCATACTGAACCATTGTGACTAAATGGCAGGACCAAATAGGGGATACCTTTGTCCGTTGTGTGAGGCATGAGACCACACACCCAACAGTTAGTTGTGTTCATTACAAGTTGGTGTTGGTGTAATAACTGAACGAAGGAGTTATTAATGAACTCTAATCTCCTATTTGATTCGTGGTCAGGCAGAGGGTGGAAAGAATGAGAGGAAACAGTAGGAGGAGGTATGGGTGATGTAGTGGGCGCAAATGTCACATGAAAAGAGAATAAAACATAGCTTATCAAAAAGACCATTACGCTGGATAGCATAAAAATACACACTATTATAAAACTTTTCTTCGTCATCGTGTAAAAAAGTCTCTGCTTAAAGTTCATTTGTTTGGCAGGCCTCTCCACATCAGGAAACTCCATCCTCTCTAAGGTGCTGCCCGCGGTGGTAGGTTGCCTCTGCTAAAGGATGCGTCCGTCAGTCTAGGGCAACTCCCTTGGACTGACCAGAACCAACGACCTAACGTCGTCAGCTGCACCCAAAAGTCTTTAATCAACCGCGACCCTAGCAGCGGAACCCGGATGGCGGTTCGAAAAAAACAAAAATAAGCAAGTTACCTAGATGGGAGATCTGCACTTTTTAAAAAAAAAGGATTTGGGGAAAAGACACATTTTATTAGTTCATGGGGTTTTCTCTCGAATCACAAAAGGAATCACTTTTAATTAGTCTGTTTTTCTTGGTCGCAAATTGTAGCGTCTTTTCCCGGGTACTGTCTGGTCCAGAAATAGTAGTTCAGGTTCCACAGAGTTCAATTGTTCTGGTGGTGGCACAGTTTCTCGAAAAATGTTCTCGCTTTCACAGTCAGGGTTAGTTTCTTTTACACGTTCATCAGTTGTGCGCTCTGAGTCAGTGCCTCCTTTCTGGACCCATTGGTCATGTGGCAGAGGGAAGGGTATCTTCTTACAATGGATCCCGTGGACTCAATTGGCCTTCCCCTCCACCCTAACAGCCGACCTTGTAGACAGGAGGACGAGGTGAGGCCCGGTCCATCTGGGCTGGTCGTTTCTTGTTCTTTGAAAGTTGCGGACTAGGACCCATGAACCGGGTTCAATGGAGTGACCCGGAGTCTCAGTGACCGGAGGCAAGGTGTTGTGGACCTGTTGATATAAAGCACGCAATTTAGCCGTCAATTCATACAAGTAATCAAGCAAAATAGGGTGTTGCAGCTCGCTGAATTTCGTGGGCCTAGGCACTCCCCATATGTTGGCTGGCCGACCAAAGATGATTTCATAGGGGCTGAGTTTCCCTCGCGAATGCACAGTCATTCTGGTGGATAGGAGTGCTAAGGGTAGAGCGTCCGGCCATTTAAGACCTGAGCTCGCTTGGATTTTGGCCAATTTAAGTTTAAGCGTTCCATTGTAACATTTCACTAATCCAGCTGATTGGGGGTGGTTTGCAGCGTGGAACTTCTGCCTAATGCCTAGCCCTTCACACACTCCTTTCATCACACGACCCACAAATTCACTTCCGTTGTCAGACCAGACCATTCTAGGCATTCCAAACCTGGGGAAGAACTCTTTCACAAGGGCTTTTGCTGTGGACAAGATAGTATTGTCTTTTAGGGGGTAGGCTTCTACCCATTTTGAGAAGGCACAAACAACCACGAGCACGTATTTTAAGTTGTTGCACCTCTCCATGTGTATGAAATCTAGCTGCAAAACCTCGAACGGATACGTAGGAGGTGCAAAATGACCAGCTGGAGTTGGGGTTCCCCTACCAGGATTGTGTTTCAGACATACCATGCAATTCTTGACAACGTTCTCTGCACACTTGGGAATCCCTGAATTCTTCCACACTGGGGCTAACAACTCGCAAATCCCTTTCGCGCTGATATGGGCCATTCCATGAGCCATTGTAACCACTGCAGGCACATATGCATCGGGTAACAACCATCTCTGTTGCTCTGTCAATTCAATCCAACAACCATTTGCATCCATTCTCCCTGTACTTTCTCTCCACATGCTTAACTCTTTCTCCGTGGCCTCAGCTTGGATGGACTTCACACTCTCTATCGTGTCTTCACATATTCCAACATCACCAGTCCATCTTTCTGGGCTCGCAACATACATTCGGCTCATCACATTCTTTGCAGTTTCCTTAGCGGTTTCATCAGCAAATGCATTTCCACGACCAACATCATCAGTCACTTTCTTGTGAGCACTACATTTCACGATCGCTATTTGCAGGGGCAACGTCAGTGATTCAAGAAGCTCATTCACCAACTGACCATGCTGAATCTTAGCTCCATGCGAAGTCAGGAACCCACGTTCTCTCCACAATCGTCCAAAACTGTGAGCCACTCCAAAAGCATACTGGCTGTCGGTATAGATAGTCACTTTCATTCCTTTAGACAACACACATGCTCTCGTCAGTGCAACGAGTTCTGCGGCTTGAGCTGAACCATGTGGTATTCGCGCAGTTTCAATGACTGTGTGCAAAGTTGTGACAGCATATGCTGTAGTCACGTTCCCATTTGGGAGCTTAAAGCATGAACCATCCACCCATAATGTACCATCACATTCAGCAAGAGGAGTGTCGAACAAATCAACTCTCCCTTTCGTCTCTTCCTCTGTTCTAAGAAAACAATCGTGCTGTTCTAAAGCATCTGATTCCTCTGCAATTGGTAACAACGTGGCTAGATTCAAGGTACCGCACCTTTTTATATGCACATGGCTCGCTAGCAGCGTCAATTCGTAACTGGACAGTCGAGCACTAGTTAAGTGCTGTGTCTTGGTCCTATTTAACAATGTGTCTACTGCATGCAGGACCATCACGATTAGTGTATTATTCATTACTAGACCAGCAGACTGTCGAATGGAAACAGCTGCTGCTGTGGCCCTTAAACAACTTGGCAATGCTCGTGCTACCGGATCCAAAGTTGACGAAAAATAGGCGCATGGCCGCTGTCTATCTCCGAATAACTGAGTCAGCACAGACAATGCACAGCCCTCCTTCTCGTGGACATACAATGTGAAAGGCTTACTGTAGTTGGGGGTACCTAACACAGGGGCCGAACATAATGCTGTGCGTAATTCGAGAAAACTTTTCTGACATTCTTCCGACCAAGGAATGGGATTGGGTGTATTTTTACACGTTAATGCCACCAAGGGTTTGGCCAATAACGAAAAATTTGGAATCCACTGTCTACAGTACGATGTAATGCCCAAGAAAGCACGTACTTCTCTCTGTGTTCTTGGCACACTCAATTTTGCTATTGCCTGAATTCTTTCTGGGGTCAGTTTCCTTCCCTCCTTCGATAAGAGGTGACCTAAGTAGGTCACTTCTTGTCGGCAATATTGGAGCTTGGAAAGTGACACCTTGTGATGCAGATCACACAGATGACGCAATAATGTCAATGTGGCCTTTCTACAAATTTTCTCAGTGTCTGCAGCAACGAGCAAATCGTCCACATACTGTACAAGAGTAGAACCTTTTGGTAAAACAATCGTGTCAAGTTGTGTTTTCAGAGCTTGAATGTATATTGAGGGGCTTTCACAGTAGCCTTGAGGAGCGCGTTTAAAGCGGAAGCTTCGACCTCCTAAACTAAAGGAAAAAATATCCCTGCTCTCCTCGGCAATTGGGATGCTGAAGAAAGCATTCTTTAGGTCAATCACTGAAAACCATGAAGCAGAAGCTGGAATCATAGTTAATAATGTGGTAATGTCGGGGACAACTGGGAATTGTGGCACAACAATTTTATTCACCTCTCTAAGGTCAATCACGAATCTGTACACAGGTGGCTGAGAAGGGTCAGTTCGTTTTAAAACAGGCAGAACAGGACTATTGCAGACATTGCCTCGTGTTTCCTCAATTACATCCTTTTCAATCAATTCGTAAACGATCGCTAGCAAAGCTTTTTCACCCTCATTAGATATTCTGTATTGGGGAATTCGTGGCATTCTGACATTCGACTTCAATGTTACAACATATGGTGGAATTTCTAAAAGACCTACATCGTTAGGACCAGTAGCCCAAAGAATATCTGGGAGAAGTGCCAATTCTGCTGGAAGTGCATCTCTCGACAAATACATAGGAGAAACCACTTTCTTGCCTAAAGTGAGTTGTACTCCTGAAGGAGAACAATACAAAGTCGCATACAATCTCTTTAACAAATCCAATCCTAGCAGATTCTCACCACAACCTGTTGTCAGAATAAGGGGTGCTTCGAATTCATAAGGACCAACAGAAAGAGATAAAGGGTCAAAAATCGGATTTCTAACTGGGGCGCCAGAAAAACCTACAGAAACGTTCATTTTGCCAGACAAAGGTGCGCCAGGGAGTTTGGAGTGCATAATAGAACTCTTTGTAGCACCAGTATCCAACAGAAAAGGTTCTGACACACCTGATGTAATCACCTCAACGTAAGGTCCACTCTGATCTACTGGAACTGAAACAACTCCCTCTCTTTATCTATGGCTGTCCTAGCAATCATTATTCTCCCACTGCTCATTTTCTGTGTAATACTCATCAACGTAGTATTGAGCTGTCCTGTCAGATATGTTATTTTGCTGATCAAACCTGTTCATAGAGTTTTGTGGCGGAAGGGGACGTGTATCCTGTTGGGCGTTTCCACGCCCTCTACCTCTAGGCGCTTGCGGACTGCCACGACCTCTAACGCCAGGAACTCCATTCGTACGTTGTGGCAGGGCAGGACAATTATATTTGTAGTGACCCTCTTGTTTGCAATATAAACACTGGTTAGGACCTACACGGGGTTGAGCATACTCGAACCTTTGCGAGTTTCTCTGGTACTGTTGAGGCTGCTGAAAAGTATTTTGGTAGTGATTCTGACCATTATTATTTTGATTACCACCACCACGTGGCGGATAGGCTTGCTGTAGCAAAACCTTCGTTTTGAGTTCTCTAGTTTTCTTTTCTACTTTATCTTTCTCATCTTTGTCTCTATTCTCGTAGTATTGTGCAGTAGCTAATATCTGCGCTGAAGATGAGACTGCCCAAGAACTTTCTGAATCTTTTCATTTTCTACACAATTCTGGAAGCAGATTGTGCACAAATTTATCGACAAACAATCTCTGACCACCTTCCGTGGTCATATCTTGACCGCTATGGTCAATGAATGTTTCTTCAAATCTGGTGAAGAAATCTGAAACAGTTTCTTCTTTCTTTTGCTTGCATGCAGATAACTTATCCCAATGTACGCGTATTGCAGGCATTATCGTTTTCATGTAATCTACTATTCTACCAGGTAGTTCTGCTATCAAAGGTTCAGGCTTGGCACCACCAACTTGGCGGGCATCTGTAGCAGTGATATTAGCCCATGTGTCACCTAATTCCTGGTCATGATCTACATGACGAATTTTACCCCATAAAGGCTGTGGAACAACGTTCCCAAATAGCATATCGATATCGGCTAAATTCATTATACATGACCCAGCAGTTTGTGACAATTCTTTATAGTACCCTGCAGGATTTTTACGCGGATCTGGTAATGTTTGTTTGAGTGCTAAAACTTCAGCTCGCTTCCATGGGACATGTACCCATACACGCTGAAAGTGTGGCAGGACAGGTGGGACAGCAGTCGCGTCACCCTCTCTCCACTGTGGGGGAACTTCTCTCATAGGGTATTGTCGTGCCTTTTTCCTACTGGATGTATTACATTCAGATGGTGACCCAGAACTGTTTCCCTTACTCCGATATGATAACAACATTTCAACTGCCTTTTCCACATCTGGACCTACAATCATACCCTCTCCAAACTTAAACCGTACACGACACATTTCTTGTGGGATGCATTCTTGATCATTGTCTTCCAAATCCTCGCCAAGAAAGACACACATCTGTTCGAAAACATATCTCTGTGTCGCTGCTTCCCATCGATGGAAGACTTCCATGACAGACTGTACATCATATTTTGCAGTGTCCATGACCCATTTCCGAGCTAAACTATTCAGGGAATCTCTCTCTTGATAATCAGGCAGTTGACTTCGCAACTGTCTTCTTCCTATGTTAGGGGTCGTAGCAGGCGACCCGAAAAGAGGTAAAAGAAGATTAGTAACAGTGCTGGCCATTTTCTGCCGAATGGAAGGTGAAACTGAAGGACAAACAGATGGAAAAACGGGGTGAGATAAGGCGGGGGTAGAGATGGCAGAAGAGGTATCAGGGAAAGTAGATGTGGTACTAGGCAGAATTGTAGAGGGAGCATTAGGAGATGTAAAAAGTACAGTAGGCAAAATCGTAGAAAACACAGGTGAAACAGAAGTGGTCGGTGGGCCTGGAGGAGGCTGCACCGAAGAAGTAGGAGCCAGCTGAAGAACAGCTGGTGGGTGCTGTGGAAGAGCAGGAGGCGCAGCTTGTGCAACTAAAGGTTGCGGGGGTGCTGTGGCATTCTGCGCATAGGGGGGTGGTGAAGTTAATAATTGCGACATTAATGGGTCTTTTTCACGCTCTTTTGCTGCCTCTTGCTGAAGAGACGGCAAAACTGGATAACACTTATCTATTGCCATTTTACGTTGCCTGTGCAACTGCTCATTTATCTGCTCTTCTTCATTATCTTTAAACTGCACGGCTGCTTGCATTACCGAAAGTCCCCCTTCTCTCTTATTTTTCTTAGCTAATTTAATTTCTTTTTGTTTGGCTTCTTTGCGCCATAAGCGGAAAGAGTCAAACATCGCCGGCCGGGCTTTCTTTTTAAAGAGTTTCACTTCAAGGTTGTCTAACATTTCAGAATCAAAGCTACCATATTGGGGCCATTTTAAAACACCATCTTTCCTAGTGTATTTAATCCATACTTCGTTGTAAACGATGGGGCCTACCCCATGTTTAACATATAGCTCGTAAGTCGGAGTTCCAACTAGAGGAACCGGACATGAGTCCTCCAATCGGGAGTCCCTATTATTACTACCAAGACAAAACAAATTCCCAAGTCTAAGACTAGGCATCCTCGCTCTCTAGTCTAGTTCAAAAACTTCAAAGGATTTATCGATTACGATATTTCTCGTGAATACACGAGTCCTTCGGTTATGGTGCTTGCAAGTACCAATACAAAACCTTTTGTATCCCAAAGATACCACAAAGTAAGTCCAACTAAGGACTGGGAGACTCTCCACTTATACTTAACTGAAAATATCGATGGCGTCACCAGAAGACTCGTCTCAGTGTTTCGCTCTACCGAAAATTTCAAGGGTCCAACATCAGGGCGATAGCCAGGGCAGCAGTCCTTGTAGCCGTCGGGAAGCGGGGAACCTCGCAGCAAAGACCTTCGGACCACGTCGACATGCAGGGGTCGATGAGGTGGTGACCCTCCTCCGGAATTTCCACACGAAGTTCCTCACGATCTTCAGGCTGACTGGTACCACTGGAATCGCCCCAAACGCTGGGCGCCACCTGAGGTACTGGGTTTTTAAGAACCGGCACAGAACCGGTAACCCAGCGGTGTCAGGGAATCAACACCCAGAGACCTCGGGTTCTCCTGAGTCAGACCTACAGAAACTCAGAGTCTTCGAGGTGAAGTCAAAGATTAGTTTATTGGCTGCAACCAAGGTAACAGGGTCCTAGAAGTACAATACGGGTATATTCTCAGGAGACTGCGCACTTTCATGAAGTCAGGCTTCTCTCTTTATACATGATATTCGGCCTTGGGCAAACATTCTTTGAATTCGTGGTATTTCATTTATAGTTACTGGTTACAAAAGAAAAGCAGAGTCATGATGACATGTACATATTTCACGTCGTGCTGCCCATAACAAATCATCCGGCAAGGCCCAACATTTCATCAGATATCGCTGGACCCCCAATAAAAACGGTCACCTCCCCATCATAAAGCAAGTAAAGAAAAGGAGTGGAGAAAAGATGTGAGCGATATATGGCAGGTGTGCGCGCTGAAATGGTTTTATGGCTGGTTGAGCCTAGATGCTATCTTGCTCGGCCACTGGGAGGGAACTGACCTAACGAGTCCGGCCTGGGGCAATGGTTCTAACTTGTACTGAGGTGAGGGAGAAGTTGATTAAGGAGTATGTGTCCTTGTGGAATCAAATTCAACTGTATTAAGGCCTATGTAAAGGGCAACATGTAAATGGGAGCTAAGGGTTCAGAATGTAAATGACGATTTTGAGGTGAAATCGTCACTTGAATACGCCGAAAATACATGTACATGATGTACTCGTCATTCTCGGTCTTTTGATACCAAATTCGTCCTATTTCGACGAAGTTTTTATTCTCGAGTCCAGTACTATTATATGAATCCAGATTTTCAGAACCACAACGGCATGGAAGTTGGGAGCTGGAAGCCCCCTTAGTGCTGGAGGATTAGAATCTTAATCTTGCTGAAGAAGATCTGGAAGTCAAGAATAAAATTGTGTTGATAACTGTATATAATGAATTTTGAAATGCCTTGTCATGTTTATGAAATGTCAAATATTAAACATGGCTGTTTTTACACCCACACAAATCTCTGTCGATGATTCTCAAGTGGGTTGTCAGGTTACAAGGAGGGAGCGGGGAGCATGCTGGGGGATCCGGGTCCTAATGGATCTACATATTTATCACTTTGTTCTAATTTAGCATTTCCAATGCACCACCCTATTTCTCAGCCTATACTTCTCTCAATATATCTTCTAGCCCAACCTTCTGACTCATCTCAAACTTCTTCTACTACTCCTTCCAATGCACTACCCTATCTCTCATCCTATACATCTATCAATATATCCTCTACATCCACTCTCTCATTTATCCCAAACCTCATACCACTACTATGATTGCCAAAATAACCCTTTCTAGACTCTCTCCTACTCTACCCCTCCTTGTTTCATCTGACACCTCTTTTACTATACTGATCCCCTAAAACAAACCTTTCTAAACTCTTTCCTCTGAGTCCTCTCCTCCAAAACTCCTTTTTACTCATCCAAAAGCCTCATCCTATTGCTAAGACCTAAAAAAAAAACGTTCACTCTTTTATCCCTCCACTATCCTTTTCAATCGAAATTAACAGACTAACATGTTCACTTCTCAAATTCTATATTAAACTATACTAATATACTATCCAAATAACTGAATAACATATCCACTAATCAAATGACTTCATTTTTTTTTTTACTATACTAATTTTCAACAGTAATCCTTTATGGGTTCCGGAGTGGCGTGCTACTCACCAGAAAAGCGATTCATTACCCATCAGGGGTAACAAGTGATATATGAATGCAAATCTTTCTTCCCCTTTTTTCCCTTCGCTATCCTTCTCACTCGAAGTAACTGACTAATATCCACCACTGAAATTACTTCATATTTCACCATATTAATTCACCACTAATCCTCTGTAGGCTTCCTGAATAGCGTGAGGTAACGGGTTTTTAGGAACCCGTTTGGTGCCAGGGGATAACACCCGAAGACCTCTGAGTTCTCCCTTGTTCCGGACCACAGAAACACTGAGTCTTCTAGTCGCAGTCAGAGATCAAGTTTTATTGGCAGCTACCAAGTAACAGGTGTCCTAGAAGCACGACAAACACGGGTCATGTGTTCTCAGGAGACTGTTCGTTTTTACAGAACCAGCCTTCTCCTTATATACAAAAATAATAGCTGCAAGCAAGAATTCTTGAGTTTATGATATGGCTATACACATATTTCTACAATAATACAAAAGAGCGAAGTCATGTAGGCAAGCCCGTATTTTAGATGTCCAATTCGTGATAGATTACCCAGCCAAGCCCGGAACTCCCATCAGATATCGGTGAAGCCCCAATAAAAGAAGGCACCTCCTAGTCATAAAACTGGCCATAAACAGGGAACGCGGACAGGCGTGTGTGTAGAAAACATGATCTGGATGTAGTGAATGGTTTGGGGCATGTTATGCATTGATGCTATCGTATTAGGCCACTGGGCGAGGAGCTGCCCAAACAGGTTTGGCTGGAGGCAAGGGAGTCAGTTGGGACAGGTCAGGGGGGAGTCAGGGAAGGTGGACGTGTCCTTTTAGATCAAGCTCGACCTTTAATTGACTTATCATGAGGGCAAGACACAAGATGGATACCGTTTACAAAATGGAGTCTGAGGGTTCGGGACGGAAACTACGATTCAGGGGTGTTAGCATGCCTCGATCATGACGCAAATGCATAGGAATGATGTCCTAATCATTATCGGTTCGTCGACACCAAATTCGTCATGGTACGTTGATGTTTCGGGACACGGGTATCGGACCTCGATACCGGGACAACAGTAGGGTCCAGAATTTCAGAACCACAGACCCTCCTTTTGCCCTCATATAAGGCAATAATTCATGTTAATCCGAGTCTAAGTCTGTATGAAGAAATTCGTGGAGATGCTGCTGTAGCATCATTCTGTTGCTCAGTTCGTCCCTTGACACAGGCTTCCGTACACATGAGGTAGCACAAAGGCCACATAGTGCAGGAGCGCACTGTACACATAGGCAGAACATAAACAGAAGTGCTAAGATCATCCCAATGAAGATCAGTGTTTTCCATCCCCAGGTAGCGATCAGTTCCCAGAACCACCCTAGTAAGGACCAGTCCCCTTTTTCTACGTGAAGGGAACCAGATATCTCGTGTAGCTTAGAGATGGCCTGGTACACTGTCGGTGCGTTATCAGGGACGAAAATGCAACAACAGGATTGGATCACTCTACACACACCACCACGATCGGCGAGTATGATATCTAGGGCAACTCGGTTCTGAAGGGTCATAAGTCGATCCGACTGAAGTTCGGTCGTCAAATTGCCAAGGGCTCCGGCCGTTGTAATCACGGCGGATTCAACTATCCTCGATAACTGGCGAATATTCCTGCTGTTCACCATAGGCCCCCAAAATGGCAGAAAACCCTTTGCGAAGTCAGCGAATTCCTGACCCGCGGTGTCGTCTTTACTCACGACACCTCTAGCTGTCCTTGTCCGATGGTAATCTGCTCTGGCCGTGTAGGTGGGAGGCAGCAGAAATGAGATAAAACATTTACCTGAGAAGTCAGGGGGCAACCAGGTGTAGGCTTGGTCATGGCAGACGAAATACGTGCCTTTGGCTGCTAATAGTATAGGGGAAGTTCGGGAAGCGAACACATATGTTTCCGTGCATATACTCTTTCCTAATTGTGCTTTGGGATCCCTACCGATACCTTGTAAACATAAGTGACCTCGGTTGGGTACTATCCAAACTGGGCGGGATTTCTTTGCTGTCTGGCTCTTACTCAGGTAAACCCCATATTTAGTTACGTTCCAACGAGTGTACGGAGTGAGTTCATCTTTGGGAATCGTAAGATAGGTGTCGAACTCTCTACTCATTTTTCTTATCCCTGCTACTAGTGCCTTGTTACTGGAATCACTCTCAGTAGAACGGGTCGGGTACGGTTCTAGGGCGAATAGGAACATTGTCTGGAAAGCCCACAGAGAACCATAATAACTGAAAGGCAGGATGAAGTATGGGATACCCTTATCAGTCGTGTGCGGCATGAGTCCGCATACCCAACAGTTCGATGTGTTCATTATGGACTGGTGTTGGTGTAGAAGTTGAATGAATGAGTTATTTACAAATTCGAGTCTTCTGGCAGACTCGTGTTCAGGTAGAGGGTGAAAGGAGTGTGTGGAGAGAGTGAGAGGAGGAGTTGGCCGAGTGTCATTTGAGAACAAGGAAACTTGAAAGACGAATAGGGTATAACCAGTCAAGGACATTGCTATGCTACACAACATAAAAATGCATATTATCAAAAAACTTATTTTGGCCAGTATCGGGCATAATTGTCTTTCAAAGTCCGTGAGTCTGGCAGGTCTCTTTACCCTAGGAAACTCCATCCTCTACTTGCTGCCCGCGGTGGTAGGTTGGTTCTGCCAGGGAGTGCGCTCTGTTCAGTCCGGGGTAACTCCCTTGGACCAACCAGAACCGTTGACCTAAACGTCCCCAGTTGCACTCCCCAGACTTCAACCGCGACCCTAGCAGCAGAACCGGATGGCGGTTCGAAAATCAAAAATGAGCAAGTTCCCTGGGCGAGAGAGCTGAAAAATCAAAAATAGTTCTTAGAGGAAAAGAAAATCACATTTGTTTGCTTTTATTAGTCTCTTTGTTTAGACCTTAAATTGTACCGTCGTTTTCCTGGTACGGTGTGGTCTTCAAACAATGTCTCAGGTTCGGTAGTGTCCAACTGCATAGACGGTGGCACAAGTCCTTGTAAAATATGATCACTCTCCTTTTCGGTACTAGTTTCTTTTAAACGTGCATCGCTGAAAAAGATGAAGCGAGGTATGGATTCTGTCTCGGAGTCGGCAATTCCTTCGTTGACCCACCGGTCGTATGGAAGGGGCAGAGGGACCCGTTTACAATGGGTCCCGTGCACCCAGTTCTTTTTGCCTTCCACCCGAACAGCTGATCTCGTGGAAAGAAGTACCAGATACGGTCCGGTCCACCTCGGCTGTCCGTTGTTTGTGCGCTGGAAATTCCGCACCAAGACCCACGTGCCGGGTTCGATGGAGTGACCTGGATCGTCAGAGGCTGGCGGAGAGGAGCTGTGAACCTGTTGATGTAAAACACGCAATTTAGTTGTTAATTCGCACAAATAGTCAAGCAGTACGGGGTGCTCTATTTCGCTGAGTTTCTTTGGCCTTGGCACGCCCCAGACGTTGGCTGGGCGGCCAAACACTATCTCATGAGGACTAAGTCCTAACCTGGAATGGACTGTCATTCTGGTTGACAAGAGTGCTAGGGGCAAGGCGTCAGGCCATTTAAGACCTGTACAGGCTTGGATCTTGGCTAATTTGAGCTTTAAAGTGCCATTGTAGCACTCTACTAATCCAGCTGATTGGGGGTGATTCGCAGAGTGAAACTTTTGTTGTATGCCTAAACACTCACACACTCTCTTCATCACGCGTCCTACGAATTCACTTCCATTATCACTCCAGACGATTCTAGGCATACCGAATCTCGGGAAGAACTCTTTGACAAGGGCTTTGGCAGTTGACAAGGCAGTATTGTCCTTAAGGGGGTACGCTTCCACCCACCTGGAGAAAGCGCAAACAACAACGAGCACATACTTCAGATTGTTGCATCTCTCCATGTGAATGAAATCGAGCTGCAAAACCTCGAACGGATACGTTGGAGGCGCAAAATGACCAGCTGGAGTTGGGGTTCCCCTACCGGGATTGTACTTCAAACACACCATACAGTTTCTGACCACATTCTCTGCATATTTTGGGATATTACCATTTTGCCATACTGGGGCCAATACTTTACAGATTCCTCTCGAACTAATGTGCGCAACTCCATGAGCCATGGTTACTACCGCAAGTACATATGCGTTAGGTAATAGCCATCGCTGGTGTTCTGACAGTTCGACCCAACAACCATTCGCGTCTAATCTACCTTTACTTTCTCTCCATTCATTCACCTCTTTCTCAGTTGCTTCGGCTTGTATAGATTTTACGCTTTCAATGGTGTCCTCACACATTCCTACATCCGTAATCCATCTAGCGGGACCTACAACATACATCCGACTCATCGTGTTCCTTGCAGTCTCTTTTGCAACCTCGTCTGCAAATGCATTCCCGCGGCCAACATCATCTTGAATCTTTTTGTGTGCACTGCATTTCACAATCGCAACTTGTAGTGGCAAGGTCAGTGACTCGAGGAGCTCATTAACTAGCTGACCATGTTGTATCTTTGCACCATGTGACGTCAGGAATCCACGTTCACGCCACAATCTCCCAAAACTGTGAGCCACACCAAAGGCGTATTGGCTGTCAGTGTACACATTCACTCGCTTTCCTTTCACTAACACACATGCTCTGGTAAGCGCAATTAGCTCTGCAGCTTGTGCAGAATTATGCGAAATGCGCGCGGTCTCTATAATGGTGTGTAATGTCGTTACGGCATATGCTGCAGTCGTATCACCATTCGGCAGCTTGAAAGATGAACCATCAACCCATAAAGTATTGTTGCATTCAGGAAGGGGAGTGTCCTGTAAGTCTACTCTCTCTTTTGTCTCTTCTTCTGTCCTAAAACAGCAGTCATGGTTATCAATCTTGTCTGTTTCTGTCGGAATGGGTAATAACGTTGCGGGGTTCAGTGTATCACACCTCTTTATGTGGATGTGACTTGCTAGCAGTGTAAGTTCGTAACTGGATAGTCGAGCGCTAGTAAGATGTTGTGTCTTCGTCCTGTTTAGTAAAATGTCTACTGCATGCGGGACCATAACGATCAGAGTATTATTCATGACTAATCCAGCGGATTGTCGAATGCAGACAGCTGCTGCGGCGGTAGCCCTCAGACAACTTGGTAGGGCTTTAGCCACAGGGTCTAGAGTTGCCGAAAAATACGCGCATGGGCGCTGTTTGTCCCCAAAGTGTTGTGTTAAAACTGATAATGCATAACCTTCCTTCTCATGGACATATAATGTAAAAGGCTTACTGTAGTTGGGGTTTCCCAACACAGGAGCCGAACATAATGCATCACGCAACTCGTGGAAACTCGTCTGACAATCTTCAGACCAGGGCATAGGATTTGGCGTGTCTTTACAGAGTAGTGCCAGCAAGGGTTTGGCTAGTAGTGAGAAATTCGGTATCCATTGTCTACAGTACGATGTAATGCCCAAGAAGGCTCAAACCTCTCTCTGTGTCCTTGGGGCACTCAGTTCTGCAATTGCCTGTATTCTTTCTGGTGTCAGTCTCCTTCCCTCCTTCGACAAGATGTGACCTAGGTAGGTAACTTCTTGTCGACAAAATTGTAGTTTGGAGAGAGAGACTTTGTGCTTCATGTTACATAAGTGATGCAATAATGACAGCGTAGCTCGTTTGCAAATTTCTTCAGTGTCTGCAGCGATCAGCAGATCGTCTACGTACTGAATCAGAGTTGAACCATTCGGTAGAATAATCGTGTCTAGTTGTGTTTTCAGGGCCTGACTGAATATTGATGGGCTTTCGCAGTAGCCTTGAGGAGCGCACTTGAAGCGGAAGCTTCGTCCTCCTAAATTGAATCCAAAAATATCTCTACTCTCCTCAGCAATCGGGATGCTGAAGAAAGCGTTCTTCAGGTCAATCACCGAGAACCAAGCTGCTGAAGCTGGAACCATTGTCAATAAAGCAGTAATGTCGGGGACAACTGGAAACTGTGGGATAACTATCTTGTTCACTTCTCTGAGGTCGATGACGAACCTATACACAGGCGGTTGTAAAGGATCAGTACGCTTTAAGACGGGCAGAACTGGACTGTTACAAACATTTCCTGTTGTTTCTTCGATGACGTCTTTATCAATCAGGTCATAAACAATCGTCAATAACGCCTTTTCACATTCGCTAGATATTTTGTATTGGGGAATACGTGGCAACCTAACGTTGGCTTTCAATGTTATGACATACGGTGCTATCTCCAAACGACCTACATCATTGGAGCCATTAGCCCAAAGTATATCAGGAAGTGATGACAATTCAGTCGGGATATTGTCCTTTGACAAATACATTGGAGAAATGACTTTCTTACCTAAAGTAAGTTGTACTCCCAAGGGGGAACAGTACAAAGTCGCATATAACCTTTTTAGCAAATCCAAACCTAACAAATTTTCACCGCAACCTGTTGTAAGAATGAGGGGTGCTTCTAATTCGCATGGGCCAATAGAAAGAGATATAGGACTAGAGATCGGGTTTCTAACAGGGGCGCCAGAGAAACCTACTGAAACATTCATTTCGCCAGACAAAGGTGCGCCAGGAAGTTTCAAGTGCATGATAGAACTTTTTGTAGCACCAGTATCCAGCAGAAATGGCTCTGACACTCCTGAGGCAATTACCTTGACATAAGGTCCATTCTGATCTACTGGAACTGAAACAACTCCCTCTCTTTGTCCATGGCTGTCCTAGTAATCGTTACCCTCATTTTCGTGTTCGGTGTAATAGTCGTCAGCATAGTACTGAGCTGACCTAGACGATGCATTATTCTGTTGGTCAAAGCTGTTCATCGAATTCTGAGGCGGAAAAGAAGTTGTATTCTGGGTGAAATTTCCACGGCCCCTACCTCTAGGGGCATGTTGAACACCTCTTCCCCTTACACCTGAAGCACCGCTCAAACGTCGCGCAAGAGCCGGACAATTACCTTTAAAGTGACCCTCTTCCTTGCAATACGCACATTGATTCGGGCCATAAGCAATACGCTGATGGGAAAACTCGTTTCCTTGCGCGTTTCTCGAATACTGCTGTTGTTGTTGATAATTGGGCTGACTAGCCGTACGGGGCGGATAGACTTGCTGGAGAAGAACTTTAGTTTTTAAATCTTTTGTCTTTTTGTCGACTTTATCTAGCTCGTCTTTGCGCCTATTTTCATAGTACTGGGCTGTTGCTAAAATTTGCGCTGACGTAGAGACAGCCCAAGCACTCTCTGAATCTTTCAGTTTATTACACAGTTCAGGGATTAAATTATGTACGAATTTGTCTACAAACAATCTTTGACCACCCTCGGTAGCCATATCCTGACCACTATGATCGGTGAAAGTCTCCTCAAATCTTGTGAAAAAGTCAGACACATTCTCATCTTTCTTCTCCTTGCACGCAGATAGCTTGTCCCAGTTTACGCGTACTTCAGGCATTATGGTTTTCATGTACGCGATAATTCTACCGGGAAGTTCAGCTATTAACGGCTCAGGTTTAGAACCACCTATTTGTCTAACATCTATAGCGGCAATGTTCGCCCATGAGTCACCTAGTTCTTGGTCATGGTTCGTATGACGTATTTTGCTCCATAAAGGATGTGGAACAACGTTCCCAAACAACATGTCTATATCCGCTAAATTCATTATACATGAGCTTGCAGTTTGCGATAACTCCTTATAATACCCAGTCGGGTTTTTACGAGGATCAGGCAGTGTCTGCTTGAGTGCTAAGACTTCGGATCTTTTCCAGGGGACATGTACCCATACACGCTGGAAATGAGGCAGAATTGGTGGATACGCATTCGCATCACCTTCCCTCCAAACCGGAGGAACCTCTCTCATGGGGTACTGTCTCGCTCTTTTTCCACCTGGTGCATCGTCTTCGTGACATGATCTAGAGACGTTTCCCTTACTCCTATAAGAGAACAATAACTCTATCGCTTTCTCAACATCTGCGCCTATAATCATACCTTCATAGAACTTAAAGCGTGTACGCCATAGTTCGTTCATTGTGTATTTGGGATCATTCGTCTCCAAATCTTCGCCCAGATATACACACATCTCTTCGAATACGTATCTCTGAGTGGGTGCATTCCATTGACGGAAAACTTCCATAACAGACTGAACATCATATCTAACAGTATCCGTAATCCATTGGCGTGCTAGTTCATTCAGCACTTTTCTTTCCTCGTAATCAGGCAGTTGACTACGGGACTGTCTATGTTCTGTTTTAGGCGTTGTTTTAGGCGACCCAAAGAAAGGTGAAAATAGACTAGTGACGGTACCTGTCACTCTTTGTCTAATAGAAGGAGAACCTTGCGGAGGAGTAAGTGCCTCGGAAAAAACAGGCTGAGGCAAAGAAGAAGTAGAGGCAATAGCAGAGGAAGTCGAAGTAGTAGCAGACGTAGTATCATAGACAATAGCTGGAGCTGTAGGCAAAGTCGTAGAAGTAGATGGAGTATGTAGCAAAGATGGCGGCCCTTGAGAAGGCTGCGCCGGAGAAGTAGAAACCAGCTGAAGAGGATCTGGCGTTCGTGCAAGAGCTGGGTTACGTGCGCCGGGGCGCGGTATAGTAAAATGCTTTGGCGTTGTAGTAGCGTCTAACGCATACGGTGGAGGTGAGCTTAATAAGTGGGACATTAATGGATCTATCTCGGATCTCTCCTCTTGACCTTGTCCCTTATTTGGTAACATCGGGTAGCATTTATCTACTGCTAGTTTCTTGCTCCTAAGTATTTGTTCGTTTTCCTGCTCTTCCTCGTTATCCCTGTATGCAACGGCAGCTTGCACCATTGACATACCTCTTTTATTCTTTTTTGCTAACTTTATTTCTTTCTGTTTGGCTTCTTTGCGCCATAAGCGGAAAGAGTCAAACATCGCCGGCCGGGCTTTTCTCTTGAATAATTTGACCTCTAGGTTATCTAATATTTGTGAGTCGAAACTACCATATTGGGGCCATTTTAAAACACCATCCTTGCGGGTGTATTTTATCCACACTTCATTATATGTGATAGGACCTACGCCGTGTTTTACATAGAGCTCATATGTTGGAGTTCCAATCGGAGGAACCGGAACAGGAATCCTCTAATCGGGAGTCCTTACTATAACCAAGACAAAACAAGTTTCCAAGTCTGCTAAAACCAGGCATCTTTGCTCACTAGTCTAGCTTCAAACTTCAAAGGATTATCTGTTACGATATTTCTCGTGAATACACAAGTCCTTCGGCTTTGGGGCTTGCAAGTACCAAATCAAAGCGTATCTCAAGGATACCAAAAACTAAGGACAAACTAAGAACTGGGAGACGCTCCACTTATACTTAACTGAAGTATTTGAAGATCGGTGACGTCGCTAGAAGACTCGTCTATCGTTTCGCTCTACCAAGGATCACTGGGTCCAAAACAAGGCGATAGTCAGGGCAGCAGTCCTTCGTAGCCGTCGGGACGCGGGGAACCTCGCAGCAAAGACCTTCGGAACCACGTCGACATACAGGGGTCGCTGAAGTGGCTGGCCGTCCTCTGGAATTTTCTCACGAAGCTCCTCACGAACATCTGGCTTGGACCGTCGCCGCTTGATACCGCCCCGAGTTGGGCGCCAACTGAGGTAACGGGTTTTTAGGAACCCGTTTGGTGCCAGGGGATAACACCCGAAGACCTCTGAGTTCTCCCTTGTTCCGGACCACAGAAACACTGAGTCTTCTAGTCGCAGTCAGAGATCAAGTTTTATTGGCAGCTACCAAGTAACAGGTGTCCTAGAAGCACGACAAACACGGGTCATGTGTTCTCAGGAGACTGTTCGTTTTTACAGAACCAGCCTTCTCCTTATATACAAAAATAATAGCTGCAAGCAAGAATTCTTGAGTTTATGATATGGCTATACACATATTTCTACAATAATACAAAAGAGCGAAGTCATGTAGGCAAGCCCGTATTTTAGATGTCCAATTCGTGATAGATTACCCAGCCAAGCCCGGAACTCCCATCAGATATCGGTGAAGCCCCAATAAAAGAAGGCACCTCCTAGTCATAAAACTGGCCATAAACAGGGAACGCGGACAGGCGTGTGTGTAGAAAACATGATCTGGATGTAGTGAATGGTTTGGGGCATGTTATGCATTGATGCTATCGTATTAGGCCACTGGGCGAGGAGCTGCCCAAACAGGTTTGGCTGGAGGCAAGGGAGTCAGTTGGGACAGGTCAGGGGGGAGTCAGGGAAGGTGGATGTGTCCTTTTAGATCAAGCTCGACCTTTAATTGACTTATCATGAGGGCAAGACACAAGATGGATACCGTTTACAAAATGGAGTCTGAGGGGTCGGGACAGAAACTACGATTCAGGGGTGTTAGCATGCCTCGATCATGACGCAAATGCATAGGAATGATGTCCTAATCATTATCGGTTCGTCGACACCAAATTCGTCATGGTACGTTGATGTTTCGGGACACGGGTATCGGACCTCGATACCGGGACAACAGTAGGGTCCAGAATTTCAGAACCACAAGCGCGCGTCAACAAGCGCTATATAAATACAAACCTTTGTCCTACTCTATCCTTCTGCTATCATTCCAAATCCAAATAACTGACTAACCTATCCACCACTTAAAATGTACTTGCATATTTCACTATACTAATTCAACACCAATCCTCTATGGGTCCCAGAGTAGCGTGCTACTCGCCGAAAAAGCGCTTTGACTCCTTGTCAGGGGTAGTAAGTGCTATATAAATGCAATTACAATACAATTTCAAAAAAAAAATATATATATATATATATATATATATATATATATATATATTGTAGTACTTTAGCAACCATGCAGGACTGCTAATAAAGTAAGAGGCACACTCGGAGTCAGATTTTAAAGCTAAGATGCTTTAATCGGTGCTTTACACAAAAAAATAAAAAATAATAATAATATATATATATATATATATATATATATATATATATATATATATATATATATATATATATATATATAAATATATATGTGTGTGTGTGTGTGTGTGTGTGTGTGTGTGTACACACATATATATACATATATATATATACACACACACACATATTACCTACTGGCGGTCGCCAGTAGGTATATATAGTTAGGATTTTTTCTCTATGGGTTTTTTGAAAATTCTATGTCTAATAACTTTGGCGTTTGTGGACGGAATTGGCTGAAATTTTCAGGAAATGGCACATTTTGTTTCTGAGCAGCCCTTGAAAATTTGGGGGGGGTTCGTCAAGAGGGGGCTGAGAAAAAAGGGGGGTCCCAAAACGTGTTTTTAACATTGAGTTTTCCATAGGGCGTTGGCCTCACTTTTAGCCCGAACGGCTGAATGGATTTGCACGAAACTTGGCAAAATTGTAGGGACTGGTAGCCCGATGTGCCTTTTGTAGGTCTCAATATATGTGCTACAGTGGATTTTGAGAAATTAACGTTTAAAAAAAAGATATATATCTGTAACAGCGGACCGGGCAGCGCTCCAGGACGCGTACTTTTCGCGCAACGGAGCTTTGTGAAGCGAAGCTGATTGGTTCTCCGGCGTCTGTCAACATTCCAAACAGTCCGTAGCGGCAGCCATCTTGTCTCTCGGTAGGATCGAGAGACAAGAGGAGGCCAAAGCGAAGGGGCAAATGACCATAAGGGGGAATAGTAGATCCTCGCTGACCCCCTACGTTTGATGTGGAGGTTTTAAAAGGGCCCCGCGGGGCAAAAAAAAAAAAAATAATAATAATCGAACGGCTGAATGGATTTGCACGAAACTTGGCAAAATATTAGGGACTGGTAGCCCGATGTGCCTTTGCTAGGTCTCAATATATGTGCTCCAGTGGATTTTGAGAAATTAACGTTCAAAAAAAGATATATATCTGTAACAGCGCTCCGCTTCGCGTACTTTTCGCGTTACGGAGCTTTGCGAAGCTGATTGGTTCTCCGGCGTCTGTCAACATTCCAAACAGTCCGTAGCGGCCGCCATCTTGTCTCTCGGTAGGATTGAGAGACAAGAGGAGGCCAAAGCGAAGGGGGAAATGACCATAAGGGGGCATAGTAGATCCTTCCTGACCTCTTAGGTTTGATGTACCATTTTGCCAAGTTTGGTGTAATTCCGTTCAGCCATTCAGGCTGTAGTCGTATGTAAATGTCCTATGGAAAATTGCATGGGGAAAACACATTTGAAAGTGTTGAAATTTAGAACCAATTAAAATGTTAGTTTGGTTTTGTATTTGTGTGTGATGAAAGTTAATTGGTTATGTATATATTTCAAATGAGAGGAAACCACAGCCATTTTGTGATACTACTGTCTGAGGTACATTTGTGAGGAATTTTTGGTGGTGAATTTCTGGTGTTTGATTTACACAGTACTAACACTTCTCCTACTTTTAAAAAGGTGAGTTGTTAATTTGTAAGGGGAACTATGTTGTACACTTGAAGATAATTTGAAAAATGTTTTCTGTTATTTATTTGCAGTCCTTCTGTTATACTAAATACTTGATAAAGTTAGTTTTATATTATGTATTACTAAAAACGATAAATGAAAGTGATTATTTTTTTCTGCAATTTACAGCAAGCAATTTCAAAATAAAATGGCTCACAATGAAGAGACCGTGGCAATTTCTTTTGAATTGTCCACTACATTGATTGAAATTGAGAGCACCAATAATGAAATATTGTCACAAGGAGGAGATGACTTGTATGATTCCATTAGATTGATTGAAATGGACAGCACCAATAATGAAATATTGGCACAAGGAGATGACTTGAATGATTCCACTACATTGATTGAAATTGAGAGCACCAATAATGAAATATTGTCACAAGGAGGAGATGACTTGTATGATTCCATTAGATTGATTGAAATGGACAGCACCAATAATGAAATATTGTCACAAGGAGGAGATGACTTGAATGATTCCACTACATTGATTGAAATTGAGAGCACCAATAATGAAATATTGTCACGAGGAGATGACTTGAATGATTCCACTACATTGATTGAAATTGACAGCACCAATAATGAAATATTGTCACAAGGAGGAGATGACTTGAATGATTTTTTTGATCAATCTCTTGATGGCGAATTTATCGAATGTTTGGAGACCATAGAGTTACAAGAATCATCATTGCAGACTTTTCATGAGGACATTGCTGATGAGGACATGTTACTAGTTCTTTCAAATTTAGAAAATTCTGAAGAATAAATTTATATTTAGAAATCAAAAATTGTTTGAGACATTATTCATTTTTATTTTTAATTTATGAGGTTGTAGCGAAGTGATTGTAGTATAAAATGAGACTTATAGTATAGAGTGCAACATTTTTATGTTACATGGTAAGTTTACTCATATTTACTTCCCTTCTGCCACTATATTATCTCCAATGTGTATTTGACATCTCTTCTTCATCTCCGGCCTCCTTTCTCTCACTGTGTCTCCGATGCATCTTATCGCTGCTATTTTGTGTAATTACAGAAGAGAGTAAAATAAAATAGTTCGGAACGTGAAAAGGGGGCAAAGTAGAGTACTCCTCACCCCCTAGGCCTTTTTAGGCGGTCCCAAAAGGATCAGTTTCTGCTTTCCTGAGAGATTATGGTATGAGTTCCATATACCACAATAACTTGCATTACAACATGCAAGATATCTATCTCCTTTTGGAGATATTCGCGCTAAGCCCTGAGCAGTTCTTAGCCATGTTATCCAATGGGAGGTGGATAACATGGCTAAGAGCATTAGCTCGGTAATGCATGAATATCGCTGAGTTTTTAGCGATATTGATGCATTGCGGCCGTTTATTATCGCATTTGCGATAAACCTTGATAATAGCAAGGTTTATCTTCGATAATTTCTGACGATGCTTAGCGGTAAAAAATTTGTTGGTAAGCATCGTTAGCGATAAATATCGCTTAACTTTGGTAATATGCCCCAACGTCTGTTAACGTTCGATTCGAAGGAAATGAGGAAGTGTTGAAAAACATTGTTTGCGCCATCTTGCCTTTTTTGAAATGCCACACTTTTGTGGTGCACGGCAGCCATTTTAGATGTCTTGACCAGACCCACTCTCTGCACGCTGTCGATTCGTAGCATGGCTCCTCACCCTCGCAAGCATCTTCCCCAGGCACTGGTCACCCCCGCTCTCTGTCTTATGCATGGGCAATCAACCTCCCCCCATCTGCGCTGCTCTTCCCTGAAAATCACACTCTGTGCCCGGCCGACACCTCCCTTTCGCCCTATTCACTACCGCACCCTCTGACACTCCTCTTCCTCTGTGTCCGATTGTCCAGGCTATCAGCTAGCCCTGCAGATGTAGTTTATGGCCCCAGCTGTAAAGAATCACCCCTCTTCAAAGGAGTTATAGTAGATCAAGGCCCACACCCGATGAGATCCGTCACACCACACGCGTTCCTACTATCTGAAAACCATCCTGTATTGTGATTGGGGAGGGGACCGAGCCTGAAGCGGAAGATTCCAGGAATGACTCTTGGTACATCAAAGTTTTTACAATTATGTGTCACATTAAAAATATGTAGCACTCCAACAAAGTAGTAGGAATATAAAACTTTAATAACATATAAATATATACAACAAAACAAAAACAGTAAAAACATTTAAACAACGAAGAGACCGTGGCAATTTCTTTTGAATTATCCAATAGATTTATTGAAATTGACAGCACCAATAATGAAATATTCTTGTCAGTAGCGGTCTGTTGTGCGAATAGTTACAAGGCAGCAGAACGCGCTGAAATCTAGATGGCACGAAAGTGATGTCTAGTAAGTTGCCGCCCAGCAAATAACGGCGTGGGGTGCCGCGGGGGTGAGTGAGTCCAGTAGGCACCACAGCTATTCTTACCGGCATCGCAGAATTACTGCTGGGGACAATGCCTGTGCTGTAGCAGGGTCACAGCAGAAACAAAAAGGATTTTGTTGAAGATGTTGTTGGTTTTAAATTTGAAAACAGTTCTGGTGTCAACTGCTATGCTAATGTAGTGGTTAATGTTTTGTTTTCTCTAGAAAATGTAAAAGAGGGGGAGGCAGTCCAAAGTTCCGTTAAAAGGGCAAAGGAAAGGATCGGTGGTTTGAACTATCAGTGAAAAAGGGGAGGGGGTGCAACAATTTTTCCTACCGGGTCACACTGTGCTTTCACCGGAACTGAGGTCTGCAGGATTCTAGTAATTCAAAGTGAGGCTGGCGCCAGCATGGGAGCGCCGACGTCCCGCGGATACAGTTTCGTCACTCCACGGGCGATCATGGCAGTCATTCCCCAATCGGGGGTCGGAGACTCCCGCGGCTCCTCTAGAATCTTCAAGGTCGTGGAGGACTACGGTGGTGGAGTCAAGCAGTGACCGGGCCATTTCTTTATGCTGGGCCCGCTCTTGCCAGGTCGACCGCCATTTTGAGAGTTCGGTAGCTACTGGCGATCGCGGGGTCAAATGAGCGGACGGGCTCCACCCTGCCGGGCGAGACGTTGCAGCATGGCCACAGTGGAAGAACCCTTTTCCGGGCGCCTGGAGCGCTGAGGGTGCAGCTGGGAAGCCTCCACCTGGGGAGGCGGGAGAGGCCTGTTCGCACCATCTCTCCCTCCCAGTGCACCCCACGGCGTCTCGCTTGAGATTTGTTATGGCCGGACCAGGCGATGAGGACGAGGGGGGGGGGGGTCGGAGGCATGTGGAAGAAATCCCCCCCCAGTGTTGTCGCAGCCATTATTCAAGAAAGAAGAAGTGTCCCGTCCGTCTTCGGGCCGGGCTTCCGGTAGATGTCGGCCGGACGCCCCTGGCTCTGGCCCCATGAACGGGTTTCTTGGTTTATCGGCTGCAGCCGGATCCCGTCGTCCTCGGCCCCCCGACCGTTGGTGGCCGGACCGGAAGAGCATGTGGCGGGAGTACCTGCAACTCTCAAGGGCCACCGCGGCCGGACTGAGAGAGAGACGGGAGGGTCGAGGAGACATTCCCCCCCCCCTGCAACTGTTCAGCGTTGTAAAGGCAATCCCCTGGCCGGGTCCCGCTGGCCTCGGCCTCTCCTCCGGCTACACCCTACGTTAGGATCTCCTGGCCGAGGCGTGGCAGCAGGACCTGCCTTATATGGGCTGCTCCCGGCTGGGCGTAGCCGCAACCCTGCCCCACCTTGGAAGTTTCCAGAGTGGGGGCGGATGTTCTACTGACTTGCATTTTCCCTAGTCTATCGATTTTTTTGGCGTGGCAGGCGGTGGGACAGCGAGGGGTGATTTGGTTTCTCTTACTGTTTTTCTGGTCTCTCACTACTGGCATATTTTAACGTTTTCTTGTTTCTAGGACATTAATAGGTTTTATCATTACGTTATGTTATCGTTTCTTTGTTCGTTGTTTAATAAAAGTTCATGTTCATCAGTGGCCTACTGATTTTCGTTTTCCTATTCTTTTCTTTCCAGGTTGTTTCATGCTAAAGTTTCTGTTAACAGGATACAGTGATCACTTCGTTATTATTGCATATGTCCTTTTCACTAGGGGTGCTCTCTGGTCGGGTCAGATAACGTATCTCTAGTAAATGGTCCGGGTGAAACAGGTGCATCAATCAGTGGGGAGTAGATAGGCATGACAGATTACAACGGGGGAGAAAGGTCCGCATTACGTACCCTTTCACTACTTGCAAAGATTTTCCTACGTTTATTTGCAAACAGGGAATACCTCCAAAAAGAACTAATTCCCAAACAGTCAATGTTCGGACAATCAATCAATCAATGAGGAATGAAATAGGTACGACGTGTTAAAGGCTTGCGTTACCTACCCTTCACTATCTGCAAAGGGAGAGAGAATATTCCTATTCTTCCTCGTTTGCAGGCAGAGAAGATCCTTAAGAGAACCAACTTCGAACAATTCAATGCTCGATTGAAACAATCAACAAGGGGTACTGTGAACACAAATGAACGCCGCTTATGTACATACGCATTGCTATTTTCAACAGGTTGTTCCTAATGTTTCTATTTTAGCGAGGTCAAAAAGAGATCCCATTAGTGGCCTACTGATTTTGTTCGATTCCTTTTGTTTTTTTACACGATTTTTCGCTATCTGCAAAGACTAAACAGAGTATTGCGACTCTGTGCTTGTTTGTAAATAGAGAATGAACCAAAGAGAACAATCAATCAAATGGAGAGAGAAGCAGGCACGACGGATTACAAAGGGGGCAAAGGGCTGCGTTAACTACCCTTCACTATCTGCAAAGAGAGAGTACTCCTAATAGAAATGAGGGGTGGGGGGCAGCATTCAAAGCAGATCAGTGTGCATAAACACGAAAATGTTTTTACTTACCACGTTGTGGAAAAGTAAATTTTGCCATGTTCTGTGTCCCTACGTGTCATCCATCATATGTTATGTGTGCATGATTAAATATGCATATGCATTCCCTATGTTCGATTAATGACGCAATTACAGTTGTGTCCACCTCTAGTATGCCAGTTTCCAGTTCTCGTGAATACTACGAATATCAGGCCTATGTAAAACTACGTTGCCACGCTTCTCAGTGTGCACGTTATTCTATTGAAAAGTCCCCGTTTCTAGGCCTCAAAAGGGCCCGGACACCAGATTCAGCTCCTGTCTCCTGAAGCCTCGCTGAGGAGCGATACAGCCCCCACCTGTATCCTCGACCCTTCACTTACTTCCTGCCTCGCAGTGCCCGGCTCACCCTGGCTCTGCCTCTGAGTCTGCCAAGAATATGTTATGATTCCAGTTATCAGTTCAGTCCTCCTTCTCTGCATTCCTAAAGCTACTGAATCGCATCGATAGTTTCCGTCATTGTCTAGCCTTCACGTCTCCACGTTAGAGAAATACTGCATTTAATGGTCATTTAATATTCTTCATCACGCACTACATGTAGAATAATGCATGGTCCAGTCTTAGAATCAAGTTAGCCTTTCCCCTCCTGACTTCTAGTTTATATCAACATGTTCTCTAAACATCAGATACTAGATGCTGTTTAGGTACATGTCGCCCTGACTCTCCAGACTTCAGTCTCTGCTCCTAGCACAGAGTTCATAGCCCCCAGTTTCTCCTAGTAACACGTCATTGCTAGTTTGCGCGCACCATCAGGTTAGAGGTCCCGGCTCCTTAGGTAGCCCCCTCCATGGTTTCCGCCCCATTCATGACATATTCTGTTACGTTTGCATCACATGTCTATGTATACGCCCTGTTACACCTCTTTTCACCCTTATCTTTCGCGACTGCTACGCGTCACGCCTTTTGCTCCACCCACTGCTACGCCTATTGCAATGTAATGCTATGTGTTTGCGTTATGTATATATGCTCATGCACTGTTATTAAAAAGTTATTCCCCTTGTCCCGATCCTGACCCCGGCAGCGCTGCTGGGCCTTGCCATCCTATTCCTGTATTTGCTGTATTAAACCTGCAAAACTCCTACTACCTCGAATCTTGACTCTTATTTATTGAGCTATCTGTTATTCATTTATTCATTCAAAAATAGGGTATTATTTATTTATTTACCACATAATGGCGCCCGAACAGGGACTTGCCCTTTCCCCACGCGTCGGTGAAGCCACGCCGACCCCCTGACCCTCTGCAGTCGTGACGGAACTCTTCTGCGCACCGGCAGATATTTCTGCTTCAAGTATCCCTCAGGCCCACGGAGGAGACGGAGGAGGCGGTCCAGCATCCAGACGAGACGGTGGAGGAACGCGGCGAGTCCCGACCAGAGCCCAAGCCGAGAGTCCAAGGTCCGAGGTATCCGGAGGCCCACCTGTAACAGAAGTCCGAAGTTCGTCCGTCCGGCGTCCAAGCAGTCCCGTCCAGTCTGAGGCCTTCCGTTCTTGCTGCCCGGTGAGTACCGTTACTGGGGTAGTATCTAGACAGGGTCAATTTAATTGACTCTGGTCCGTGGGTTGGTGGTACACAGACCCACAAACGAAGTGTCCACTTCGGTGGATGCGGGTCCTGACGTGTCTCTTTATGAGACCGGTAAGTTTCGTACTGTTTCAGCAGTGCACCTAGTTTCTGTTCCAGTCAGTTCTGTTCTCGAGGAAATTCATGTATTCTGTGTTCCGTATTCCAGGTAGTATTCTGTTCGAACTGTTATTTTTAAATGTTCTTCATGTATTTTAATGTCGTGGTATGAATGGGGAATAAGTATCGTGTTCATTGTGTATTGTATTGTGTTTAGATTACAGTCCAGTCATGCCCTTGTTTTCTAAGTTACGTCAGTTAAAAACTAGAAAGGGTCTGCTGGAAGCAGCAGTTCCAGTTCCGCCTAGGGACAGTCCAGGTCATTTTATGTATCAGAAGCATGGCATAAGCGCCATTTTGTATCTAGACTTATGGGTGGATTATACCAAACAGTTAGAAGAAAAGTATAGATGGCCTGTATCGGGTACATGGGATGCCGAGTGCATCATGCGAGTAGAAGAGGCATTATGGAAAAAGAAAGCCAGACAGTCACAGAAAGATGCCATCGAGTTATGGTGCAAAGAAGCTCATAAAAGAACTGAAAAAGAAATCAGAAAGTCAGAATTAAGTAGAGAATCCTTAGAACGAGCACAAGAAAAAGAACTAATCGAGATAGGTGAACAAGTCAAAGCCGAACAGTCAGACAGACAGAGGCATGCCCTTATTAGGGGTATGTATCCTCTCCTTGCCGAGGGCTTGCCAAAAGCGACCCCAGAGGCATCCAGTAATTTCCCGCCACCATTAGTTCCGACCAAGCTACGTCACAAACAGACCGCAGCTGATATTTTTATTTCGTCCTATTTGGACGACACAGTCCCAGAATATGCAAATCCTGTTCGCGCTCCGCCAGTCCCTGTAAATCAGGCACTTCCCGCTCCTCCAGACACCGGAGTACCTGTTACGGTACCCCCGGTCCAGCCCGCCATACAAGTCCAGCCTACATTTCCATTTCCCACTCTGCCAGGACGAAGAGCCTCAGTAGACGACTCTAGTTTAGGGGCCGGAGGGGGAGGTACTCCTCAAACCCCGCCGCCACACAAGCGTTTAACGACAGCCGAATTACATATGCAAGCATCACAGCATACGCCCAGACATCAGACTGTAGCAGAAATAAGAAAATCCCTTGCCGAATGCGGCTATGATCCAGTCCCAGGCGAGGATAATATGGTTTTATATTCATTCCGCGTAAGAAAGGTGACCGAGTATCTAGTCACCTTACCGAATATGAAAGAAGATCTAGACAGAATATATCGTTTCATCCGTACAGGGGATGATCCAGAAAGCATTGGCGAGGCCATGTCTCAAAGGAAAGCTGAGACCCAGCTCATGATATTAAAGTTTCTGATCAATTGTCTAATAAGAGAACAAGATTACCCGTCTAAAGATCCGGCTGAAATGAAAACCCTGACAAGGTGGAGTGATAATATAGCCGAGGGTAAGCACAAGACCGTCGGTGCTATGGAGAGTATGTACAAGAAAATCCGTAAAGAAATAATAAAGTTGCACGAACAGCGTAAAGCAGCACAAGTAAGCGAGAAAGAAAGTAACTCTGATCCTGAAGAGTTAGACGACGAGAATCCCGACAGAATAGCGTATGTAGGAAAATCTAGATTTCCAGATCGCCATTTACGCCTAGAACACAAGTCTATTTTTCATCATCCAGCACCAGAACAAGGTTCTCTAGAACAAGTGTTTCAAGCTACCGATCACATTCTGAAATCACGAATCGGTTACAGTGAGTTGAGTACCATGCATGAACAAGAACTAGCCCGATCAGCAGTCCGATGGATTACTGATTCTACCACTTTTCCAGACGAAATAGTGGCACAAATGTTTCTGAAAATGCCCCCAGCCGAACAACGACTGGCGGGTATGTATATGATTCAGCACCTCATTACATTGTATGAGGGTCAGCACTCTGATCCAGGCCCGTTACATGATATCCTGAACGAGTTACTCCAGTATAGATGGAAAGGTTTAGGTACCGACTTAATTAGTGTCATTCTAGAACAGCGTCACAAATATAGAACGTTTCTGAACCCGCATTTTGTTCATGTCTCACCCCCAGAAAGTAAACCATTTCACATAGAGAGACAGAATCCGTTACGAGAAGTCCACCCAGTTAGAGGAACGGGTGGCGAACTAGAACGAGTGTTTGTTTACACTCCGATTACAAAGATGGAACTCCTAGAGATGAAGAAATTAATTCCCTGTCATGATAAAGATCCAGTAGGGTTCCATAGAGAATTAAAAGACATGCTCCGTATGGGAGAATACACGTATCCAGATATAATTAAAATGTTAAAGGTTCTGCTGCCCGCAGGGGTGTATGAAAAGCTCAAGGAAAAAGAATGGGAGGTGGGAGAGAAAAAGATCGATTGGGCAGTTCTAGAAGCTGAAGACAAGGCACGAGTACCAGGTACCGGTCTTGGAGCGAAATGTAAAGAATTACCAGAATTATTAATACAAGTTTTACCTAGATTATTGACAACTAGAAAAGAAGACTGGGATGCAATCTCAGCCTGTAAACAGAAACAAGACGAAGATATTAGTGATTTTTATTCCAGATTTGAGAAATGTTTTAGCATCAACAGTGGCCTCAAGACAAGTAGTGAGTCATACCCTCACTTTTTTGTTACTAAATTAGTCGAGAATTCAAGTCCACAAATTAAAAATCGAGTTTTGAAAGTCGAAAGTACCTGGCAAGCTAATACCCCGTCCCAGATGTTGCAGATGCTCCAATACCACCAGAATAGGATCAGGGAAGAACAAGAACACGAGAGAAAACGTATGAAAGACACAAAAATGAAAGTACTAGTTGCACAATCTGTTCCTCAAGACAGTCAGAAGAGGGGTCCGAATCAAGCCAGTCATCCTGCAGCTCCCGTTAAAGGGAACTGCAATTATTGTAAACAGCCAGGTCATTTTATAAACGAGTGTGCAGTTCTGAAACACAACATAGCTACTGGTAAGACTAAAGAAAGACCACGTCCGCCTAGGCAAGAACAAGTTTCACAGACTCCTCAGCCACAGAATGCACCACAGACAGTTACCGCACCGCAGCCTATTGCTGCAACACAGCACGTTACACAGCAGATGTACCAGTATGCACAGTCTGAGTATCCAGAGTACCAGCAGTATTCATGAAACAGCCTAGAGAGGGAGGTAGGCTTGCCTCTCATCGAGATACCTGTAGATCAAGAAGGTCCCTATGTTCACAGTCAAGTATTAGGGAAAGACAGAAAGTTTTTGATTGATACAGGGGCAAGTAGGACCACAATTAGTCACGACGAAGTTCCAGGGGCTCCGCTCTCAGGCTCAAGAAATGTTTCCCTTGGATTTTCAGGAAAACCCATTGTAAATGAAATATCAAAGCCAGTTACTCTAGAAGTAGGTCCATTGTCCCGCACTACTGATCTGTTACTTACTAAGTCATGTCCAGAAAACCTATTAGGCATTAAAACACTGAAAGAGTTAGGTGCAGTTATATGCTGTTCCCCAGAGGGAATACGATTGTTCCTACGTGACTTTAAGGGTCACTATGTATTACGAGATTTTGATCCCAGATTGTCTAATGTTCCGCAGCATCTATGGGCGCAAGGTCCAACTGATGTTGGTTATATGCAAATCACACCCTATCGTGTGACTCTCAAGCCAGGTGTGGTGTTACCACGAATCAGACAGTACAGATTGCCACCTGAGGCTGTAGCAGCCTTATCCAAAATTATTGACGAGCTCATGGCTCAAGGAGTGGTTGTAGAAACTGACTCCAATGTATGCAATTCCCCGATCATTCCAGTCATGAAACGTACTGATCCAAATGCACCCCCAGTATATCGATTAGTGATTGACCTACGAGAACTTAATAAATGTATTATTCCTCAGTACCCAGTCGTTCCAGATATCTCTTCCCTATTGACAGCCATTGATTCCGAAGCCACGTTCTTTACTGTAATCGACCTCAAGAACGCGTTTTTCAGTGTCCCTATTCATCCAGACAGCCAGTTCCTTTTCGGATTTTGTTTAAATGGAAGGAGCTATATGTTCACACGCGCTCCTCAAGGTTTCACAGAAAGCCCTAGCATTTACAGTCAAGCACTTAAAAGACAACTAGACAACATTCACATGCCAACTGACACTGCCCTGCTCCAGTATGTCGATGATCTCCTGATCACAGCCCGTTCTGAACGTGCTTGCGAGCGAGCATCCCTTACAGTCTTGTATTTCCTAGCCGAGATGGGGCACAAGGTGTCCCCTTCTAAGCTTCAATTCTGTGTCCAGCAAGTGGTCTACTTAGGACACTTACTGTCCAAGAGGGGTAGGCAGTTGACACCAGACCGTATCCAGTTAATAGCGAGTCTTCCTCAGCCCAAGACCCAGAAGGAGATACGTGCTTTTATCGGCCTTACTTCTTACTGCAGACAATGGATTCCTCAGTATGCATTTCTAGCCAAGCCACTGATACAGTTAACGACACAGGAGGCAGCCGTATCGACTGTCCTCCCTTGGACATCTGAACATACACTTAGTTTCAATGAGTTAAAGAAAGCCCTATGCCAAGCTCCAGTTCTAGCGACACCGAACTACAGTAAGCCTTTTACACTTTTCGTCACTGAACGCGAAGGTACAGCATTATCTGTTCTCACACAAGATCAAGCAGGACAATACAAGCCCTGTGCTTATTTTTCGAGCACATTAGATCCTGTAGCCCAGGCTCTGCCTGCGTGCCTCAAGTCAGTTGCAGCCACAGCCCTAGCTATCAGACAAAGTGATTCCATAGTCTTAGGACACTCCTTGACAGTACAAGTTCCACATTCCGTGGAAGTTCTTTTAAACCGAACACAAACTCAGCACTTGACAATTGCACGTTTAACAGGTTATGAATTGACACTGTTCCAGCCACACATAGAAATCAGACGCTGCAACATCCTGAACCCTGCTACACTGTTACCATCAGTTACTCCGAATTCTGCCACACATGACTGCGTGGAAGTAGTTAACATTACGACAAAGCCAAGACAAGATCTGACAGATGTTCCGTTACCAGACCCCGACCTGACACTTTATGTGGATGGTTCATGTATGAGAACAAGTACAGGAGAACTAGTCGCCGCGTATGCAGTGACTACTGACACTGAAGTTATTGAAACACACCGTATTGACACCCTGTCCGCTCAAGCAGCAGAGCTAGTTGCTCTGACACAAGCCTGCATACACGCCAAGAACTTGAAAGTTAATGTTTACACAGATTCACGCTACGCATTTGGAGTTGTACACGACTTCGGAGTGCTCTGGCAGGAGAGAGGTTTCATGACTTCTCATGGAACCAAGATTCAGCATGGTCTCCTTATTCAAGCTCTGTTAGATGCCATACATTTACCGACATCTATCGCTATCATGAAGTGCAAAGCACATACGAAAGTTACTGACACTATTTCTCAAGCTAACGATCTAGCAGATCGCACAGCCAAGCTTACAGCACAGACTCTAGACATTCCAGTTAACATGACACACACTCCAGATCCGATTACATGTATGACAGTTAAAGACCCTACACAAGATGTCATAGACATACAGTTACATGCTACTCCCGAAGAAATCAAGAAATGGTCCGAACAAGGAGGGGTCCAGACAGATCAAGGATGGTTAACGAAGGGTAGAGCCACATGGTTTCTCCCCGACTCTATGGTTCAAGTCATTATTAATACCGCACATAGTCCAGCACATTTAGGAGAAAAAGCTATGTTAGACAGTATCCAGAACATCTGGTTCAACAAGCATTTACGAGCTGCAGCCAAACAGAAAGTCCGTACCTGTATGATATGTTGCCAGTTTAATCCAGGTAAAAGTGTCCCGGTGGAACAAGGTGGATTCCAGCCCCCTGACCACCCTTTTGAAGTCCTCCAGATGGATTATATTCAGATGGAACGATGTCGAGGTTTCAAGTATGTCCTTGTAGTTGTATGCGCTTTGTCCAGGTGGACAGAAGCATATCCAGTCCCAGATTACACAGCCGCGACCACTGCCAAGCAGTTGGTTCGTGAGTTCTTCCCCCGTTATGGACTCCCTAGAGTCGTATATTCTGACAACGGCCAGCCATTCTCATCTGAGTTAATGAAGCATGTTTCCCTTTTGTTGGGGTACCAGTGGAAGTTTCATTGTGTACGCCATCCTGAAGCAGCCGGTCTCGTAGAGAGACATAACCAGACTCTGAAAATCCGTATTGCAAAAGTATGTAAAGAGAAAGGTGTGGACTGGCTAGTAGCTCTGCCAGTCGCTTTATTTTATATGCGCATGGTCGCACATTCCAGATCAGGTCTGTCCCCGTATGAGGTCGTTTTCGGCCGCCCCCCTAACATGTGGGGTACTCCTAGACCCCAAAGTATTACCGATGTTTCAAGTAATATGCTGACAGATTACCTAGCTTCCTTGATGTCTGCCCTCAACTCTTGTCGTTCACAGGTTGCCGCCGCATTTCCAGACAATACCGAGGTGGCACCGCATGAAATCGTTCCAGGATCCATGGTCTTGGTCCGCAATTTTGACCGCTCAAGTCCGCTGGAGCCACGCTGGAAGGAGCCCCGACAGGTCCTCCTCGCCACCCGTACAGCCGTGAAGTTGGAGGGTCGCAAAGGCTGGGTGCACCTTTCACATATAAAGAAGTTTTATGGACTGAAACCCGTCTCAAAGAACATTTCCCAGGATTTGAAGGATTGCCAAAATATTGTTCTCAAGGACTGTCCCGCAAAAGACATTGCTACAAACCCTCCCCTGTTAGAGAAAACTCCGCAACAGGAGTATAAGTTGAAACTCCGGTCTAGTAAAATAAGTCAGCCAGTTTGATTGTCTAAGTCCTCCCCTAGGTGAAACGGTTAGACTGTTTCTGACATGTATAAAATAGACCCCCATAGTGAGAGAGTTAGTCAAAACTCAATTCGATGTATCGGTTTTCTATGTTTCATATTGTTTCTCAGCATTATGATTTCCTGCACCAGTTATGCATTTTTCTTGTATTTCCCAGTTCTTCATGTAAATAAGTCTGCTAATGCTACAGTAGAGCACACGTTTAGTGATCTGCCTCCTCATGAACTCTCTTACCGCCTCGCTATGAAAAATAATTCTTTCATCCGCATGTTACATTACTCACATCAGACCAGCAATGCCACTAATTGTTGGGTGTGTGGTCGACTCCCCCCTTTCCAGATACCGAAGGGAGTTCTGCCACTTTTTCCTTATCCATTTTCACATAATGGTTCGTGTGGAGCATGGTCCACGTTAACGTCATCCTCAACAGATATGTCTTTTCTTAACAGTACATGTTTTCCAGACAAGCAAGGTCTCCCCCACAGAACCGGGTTAGATCTAGAAAATGAAGTGTATAATTTAGGTAACTATTCTTCGAATTTCATGGTCCTGAATGTTCAGTCTGATACTACTCCAGACTTACCTGCTATTTCAGTACTACCAGTTAAAGGCGAATTATGTGTCCGAAATAATGGTTCCGTACATGTAGGACATAGTGATTGTACTACTATTGTCAAGTATAGTGACAGTGGGAAATCCATTTTCAAAGCTTCACGTCATTCTTATTTCATTTGTGGTCAAACTGCATATGTTCGTCTGTCCCTCGATTGGGAGGGAACCTGTTACATTGCCTTCCTACTGCCACCAGTTTTCCTAGCCCCACCTGATTATCATAGAAACACACATCTAGTACACATTAGACATAGAAGGGAGTCCCCAACTGTCGATTATACTGAAACTGCTCTAGAACAGTATACAGATTTCAACAGAGGTTTCTTTTTCTTTATAGGACCTATCCAGAATAGTAAGCTAATCCGTAGGTTAACCAGAACCCTCGAAGCTGTAGTAAATGAGACTGCCTCTGCTCTAGGTAACTTAACTGAAGAGCAATCTGCTATGAGATTTGTCGTTTTACAGAATCGTCTCGTCCTTGACGTCATACTGGCCGATAGGGGCGGGGCCTGTAGAGTCATCGGATCTAGTTGCTGCATTTTCATTCCAAATAACGCGCCGTCTGTTTATTCAGCTATAACCAGACTCCATAAAATTGCCCATCTGTTACACCAAGATCCAGGCACCTGGACATGGTCCGGTTGGTTCTGGAATATAATTTCCGCCTGGGGATGGAAAGTCTTGTCCTTTCTAGGTATTGCAGTAGCGATCATATTCAGCTGCTGCCTCTGTATACAATGTGGCCCTGCGATTTGCGGCATCTGTGCTACCTCTTGTATTCCTAGTCCCAAGCCCCGTTCTAAATCCCGTTCCAGGATAATTCGAGACGAGCAAATGATACTGTATGAAATGATAGATGGTATCATGAATATTGATGTTTCCTGATGGAAACGTAGTGACAAGGAGGGAATGTGGAAAAGTAAATTTTGCCATGTTCTGTGTCCCTCATCCATCCCTCCATCATATGTTATGTGTGCATGATTAAATATGCATATGCATTCCCTATGTTCGATTAATGACGCAATTACAGTTGTGTCCACCTCTAGTATGCCAGTTTCCAGTTCTCGTGAATACTACGAATATCAGGCCTATGTAAAACTACGTTGCCACGCTTCTCATTGTGCACGTTATTCTATTGAAAAGTCCCCGTTTCTAGGCCTCAAAAGGGCCCGGACACCAGATTCAGCTCCTGTCTCCTGAAGCCTCGCTGAGGAGCGATACAGCCCCCACCTGTATCCTCGACCCTTCACTTACTTCCTGCCTCGCAGTGCCCGGCTCACCCTGGCTCTGCCTCTGAGTCTGCCAAGAATATGTTATGATTCCAGTTATCAGTTCAGTCCTCCTTCTCTGCATTCCTAAAGCTACTGAATCGCATCGATAGTTTCCGTCATTGTCTAGCCTTCACGTCTCCACGTTAGAGAAATACTGCATTTAATGGTCATTTAATATTCTTCATCACGCACTACATGTAGAATAATGCATGGTCCAGTCTTAGAATCAAGTTAGCCTTTCCCCTCCTGACTTCTAGTTTATATCAACATGTTCTCTAAACATCAGATACTAGATGCTGTTTAGGTACATGTCGCCCTGACTCTCCAGACTTCAGTCTCTGCTCCTAGCACAGAGTTCATAGCCCCCAGTTTCTCCTAGTAACACGTCATTGCTAGTTTGCGCGCACCATCAGGTTAGAGGTCCCGGCTCCTTAGGTAGCCCCCTCCATGGTTTCCGCCCCATTTATGACATATTCTGTTACGTTTGCATCACATGTCTATGTATACGCCCTGTTACACCTCTTTTCACCCTTATCTTTCGCGACTGCTACGCGTCACGCCTTTTGCTCCACCCACTGCTACGCCTATTGCAATGTAATGCTATGTGTTTGCGTTATGTATATATGCTCATGCACTGTTATTAAAAAGTTATTCCCCTTGTCCCGATCCTGACCCCGGCAGCGCTGCTGGGCCTTGCCATCCTATTCCTGTATTTGCTGTATTAAACCTGCAAAACTCCTACTACCTCGAATCTTGACTCTTATTTATTGAGCTATCTGTTATTCATTTATTCATTCAAAAATAGGGTATTATTTATTTACCACAACGTACTTGACATTCGACAGCTTATGATATTTGCTATTAAAAAACCATTGAAATTCACTGAAAAAACCATAGGTTATAGACCATATATAGTTAGGAATTAGCATTTACAAAACCTTGAAAATTCACTGAAAAAACCATAGGTTATACACCATATATAGTTAGGAATTAGCATTTACAAAACCTTGAAAATTCACTGCAAAAACCATAGGTTAGAGACCATATATAGTTAGCTGGACATTTTATTGACATAAAACCAATGAAATTCCATATATAGTTAGTTGCACTAACTATATATCGCGCACCCGCAATCCACTGCTGATGATGTCACATATTACATCATTCATGACATGGTCAGTGACATCACTGATGACATCACTGATGACATCTCAAATGACATCACTGATGACATCACTGATGACATCTCATTTGACATCAATGACCACATCACTGATGATATCATTCATGTGACAATACAATGCATCTCCTCACATTTTAATATAACCTCTGTTTCACCCAGTGTTAAAAAGAGTATAATTTTTGAAACCATTGACACACCAATACTAGTTACTACATACGCACTCACTGATTGCTACGTCTACACACACCTTCACTCATTCACCCATACAATCATTCATACATACAATCACTCATCTTTACAACACTATCATATGCACTCATACACCTATACAGACACTCACAGTCTGCCACTCATCCATGGAGTTACTCACACACCTAGTCAGTCCTGTAAAGAATCAATGAGACTTCCATTTTCTTGTCTATACAGTTAAACATAGAGCACCTTACATTTTCAAACATATACTAACACATACTTACCTTCTTATACAATCATTGATACAAGTACAGATTGATCTGCACAGAGTCACACACCTCCCAGCTAGCCACACACACACTCAGTCTCCCATACAAATACTTGGGCAATCAATCAATAACCCATATAGTTACTCATATAGCTACTGATCAACACATGCAGCAGTTTACAGAACAACAGACATAATGATGCACAAATTAAGACAGTTTAGTCACTAACCCATGCACTCAGTGAGACACATTTAATCACTCACTCATACAGTCAGTCATGCACCTAGTAAATCCTTCGTCCAGACACTTACACATCCACTCATTCTTCAATATGTAAGACATATTTAAACTTTATAGAAACAAAAAATCACTGGATGTTGTTATCAGTGATGTCATCAGTGATATCATTTGAGATGTCATCAGTGATGTCATCAGTGATGTCACTGACCATGTCATGAATGATGTAATATGTGACATCATCAGCAGTGGATTGCGGGTGCGCGATATATAGTTAGTGCAACTAACTATATATGGAATTTCATTGGTTTTATGTCAATAAAATGTCCAGCTAACTATATATGGTCTCTAACCTATGGTTTTTGCAGTGAATTTTCAAGGTTTTGTAAATGCTAATTCCTAACTATATATGGTGTATAACCTATGGTTTTTTCAGTGAATATATATATATATATGTATATTTATGACTTTATCCTTATGTCTCATACTATTATGGACTTCCAAATAACTTTTTCCAAACTCTTCCCTCCATTATCCCTCCCTTATCCTATTCATCCATCTAACAGGGGTACATGTCCCCCACTCCCAATTACAATTTAGATTTTTCCACTACTAATACCACTAATCTAACTTGGGTTCCACAGTAGCGTGCTCGTCGACAAGCGCTTCAACGCCTCTTCAGGGGTATGATTCACCCTAAACTGGGAGATATATCACGACTGATCGGCAAACTGTAACTATTACCGAGGTGTTTCCGCTTTTATGACGCTTTACTTTTAATCTCAAGGAGAGGACCACCACGTTTTTAATTTAAATGAAATAAAAGGGAACACAGACAACCCCGCCTGCTTTTGAACATGGACGCTTAAGGACTGTATGGAAGTCTTAACCCTGGATTCTGTTTGTAAGAAAAAAAATCTTAACACATAGTGTACAGATAGAAAAAATATGTTTGAGGGCAGTGCTTTGGCGCAGCAGTAGGTATATTCGCGCGCACACAGCAAACATGACACAAATACGCATGCGCTAGACAGGCAAAAACTCAGGTATAGGTATATACGTTATAACGATTCTGCGGTCGGTTTTAAACCGATAATCCCTAAGGAAATAGGCGTGCATGTCTAATTTAATATAAAGAGCTACTGTGGGCCACCTTACGTTTGTCATTCAAACAATGACAGCACGGTGGTCGTTTATTCGCTGAATTGGGCCCCTCATCCTGGACTGACGGCCCTGGACTCCACGCCGAGGGCAGAAACAGGCTTCCTGCGTCCCTCAAATCGGACGTTCAAGAAGTCATTCGACTGAAGTAGGATCTAATCGAGCGCAGCTGAGTGGTCTGATCCTGTGCACTCCAGTTTGAGCGCCTAGAAATATCAGTAAGGTGACAAAAAGCGATGTAACGTTACAGAACACATAATAATGAATAAACGAGTAAATACATACATGTTCAAATTAAGCCAGGGTAAATATTGGCGTTAGTACGTGATTGTAAAATGTGTAGGAAAAGTATCATCCCTATAAATAATATTTAAAAAATTACGTCCGTGGCCCGTTCTGCCTAGAAAATGCATAACACTTGTTAATAATAATGTTTTTGGCTTCTGTACATTTACATGGAGGTATGTGGGGGCGGGAGGAATGCCAGGCGATCTCTCATTTGAGCAATTACACTTAAAACAGCACACGAGGTATATATATATATGTATATATATTTATATATATATATATGTATGTATATATATATATATATATATATATATATATATATATATATATATATATATATATATATATATTATTATTATTTTTGATCGCGTTGGGAAGTTTTGTGGCAATGAGGTTACAGTTTGTACAGGTTAAAGAAAACACCTCCGAATGGAGACAAGCGTAAGTATTGCGCAATGTGACCCTGCCCCCAAGCTCTGGGGGTTGTGCGTCTTCACCTCCGAGCCCAGGAGTTCGTCAGCCCCCGTGGAGGGGTGAACAGCTTAGAGCAGCCCCTCTCTTCAGATGCTGAACTTGGCTCCTTTGCTGCCCTCCCCCACCTCAGCTGGAGACCCCTGCACACGTCTGAGGTCTCCCCAGGGCAGAGAAGAGCTCAGAGTGAGCCGAGCTGTGCGTCTCTGGCCAGGCTCCTGGAGACAGACACAAGAGCGCACCGAGGAACCTGTGTACAAACCCGTGCACCGCGACATAGGCGGAGAGAAAAGAAATGTAAGCACAATTACTAAGCAGCGAGGGAACGGACCGGGGCTCGCCTCTGTCCCGGAGCGCGCGCAGAAATCGAAGCATTCTTTGGAAAGTGACTCTGTAGGCATTGGAGGATCCGGGCGGGGGTCATCCAGATGTGCGAGGGCACCTCTGCAGGGCACATAGTACTCATAGCAGCCTATGGGCCCCAGAGCGGTGTGCTGCACTCAGAGCAGTGCACTCACACCTGCTGCCGCACACCTCCAGGACCTGCCCACCTTTAGAGCTGTGCACAAGATGTCTGCAGCCTGAGACCTTGCCTCTTAAAACACGTGCATCTGGAAACTGAGCGCCCCGAAATTGTGTACATTCAAGCTACGAGCATTCTGAGCTGTACATCGTAAGACGAGTGCTGCATCTGCACAATGTGAGCTCTGCCAGGTAGTGCACATCCACGATCGTTGTGTCTCTAAATTATGAACCTCGAAGATCGGTGCAACCTGATTTATTCATGCTTACACTTGTGCAACTCCGAGTTCAGTCAACTCACTCCCTAATAGTGCACCCCACGATCTGTGTGCTCGGGGGTTGTGCGCCTACACTATCAGCCTTGCTTGAACTGTGCACCCTTAGAGCTGTGCACCTCAAAGATCAGAGCAACCTGAAATAATGCAATCTGAGCTCCCTGTACCTGGAAATCGTGCAGTCGAAGATCCGCGTGCTCGCAGATTGTCCACCGCCAAGATCTATGTTCCTGCAAATTGTGCACCTCCAAGATCTGTGTGCCCGCAGATTGCGCACCTGCAATATCTGTGTGCATGGAGATTGCGCACCTCCGAGACCAGCTCAAGTCTAACTGTCCATTCCCAGAGCTGTGCACCCCAAAAACTCTATGAACCGGAGTTTTGCATCCTAGGAGCTGCACGCCGCGAGGCAGTGCGCACCCAGGACCCGTGCCATCTAAATTGAGCACAAGGAGCTGTGCGCCGCCCCATCGGCGCGCCGATGCAGTTGTACGCCTCTAAGATCGGTGCACTTTGAAGACGTGGCTCGGTCGGACTCCAGTACTTGTCGTCTAGCACTACGAACATGCCAGCGCTCTATATCCAATATCCACGGCTTGTTTAGGTTTAATACCTGAGCTTCCAGAGCTGTGCACCTCCCAGGGATGCCGGCCTCTTAGAGCTGTGCGTCAGCTGCGCTTTCCATCGCTTCTGGAAAACTATGGAGCGTTCACCTCCCACAGCTGTGTGTACCTCTCAGGCATGTGTGCCTAGAAGCCTGTGTTCTGGTTTACGCGAGTTTCCCAATGGCAGCAGCAGCACCAACGTGCGGGGTACCACCCAGAGAAGAATGAAAGGAGCTGGTTTCCTCTGAGTGTTGGGTTTCTGCTAGACTCCCACAGCTGTGTGTTCTCCCCTCTTCCGCGTCTGTGTATCTCCAAGGGAAGTGTGCCTAGAGCAGGGAGCTGTGTGTCTTCCAGGGCTGTGTATAGAATGTCTGTCTCCAACCATCGGGTGCCACACAAGCTGTTCACTTTCAAAGTGTGCGCCTAGAGCTGCGTGCCTTGCAGCGCTGAGAACCACTCCGAGCTGCCCCGCCCACTCTAGGAGCGTGCCCCGCTCCCCCAATCCCTGGCAGACGGTGCAGCGGCCTCCCCGCAGCAGGCTGTAATAGAGGAAGGATGTAATAACATGCCAGCGGTGATAAATCAGGCGGCCCCTCCCCCGGAGGAAGGTCTTCAGAGCCCCGCACGGCCCCTCACTCAGAGCACAGCTACCCTGCTACAGATCACACCGTGCACCACCAGCGACCACCATGGACGCGCGAGCCCTGGCCCTGCTGAGCCTGCTGCTGGCCGCCGTCTGCCTCTCAGAAGGTGAGTCCCGGCGCGGCGCAGATGCCAGGCTGCTCTTGGGCACATCCAGTTAACTTCCACAGGAAAGGGAATTTGGGTGCGCTCACACACTTTCTCACCGCAAGTCCAGCTCGAGAGGGGGGCGGTGTAATGCTTCTTCTGGTTCTAGTCGCAACTTTCACTGAGTTCGCGGTTGGTGGGGCATTTGTCGTATTTTCTAGAATACCGCCTCTCAGCCACTGTCTTTTTACAACGATTGTAGCCCAAAAATGTTACGGTTTTAAGTGCAGCCAGTAGAGGTGCGATGTGGGAGCTGCGCGAGGGGGAAACGGACGAAAATTGTAATTTCCTCTCCATCGACTAGTTTGGAAACACAATGGAAGTTTTCAGCCATCTGCAGCCTGTTGGTCTCAAAGGAGAAATAGAAGGAACAAATGCAGTTTTGGACAAGGAGTGGATTTTGTGAGGAAAGAAAAAGCCTACTTTCTCTACCAAACCTCGGCAGGGGGTGTTAGCGTTTTTTTTCTTAGTGTTTGATGTATCTGTTTAGAAACGGCTTTAAATAATATAAAACTTACTTTGGAAAAAACTTACTTTGGAAAAAAAGAGTGCACTTCGAAAGGTCTTTATACAGCGAATAAAAAAAACAATATGTATTGTAAAGCCTCTACAAAATATACCTTATGTAAAATATAGAATCTTCTGGTGCTGAAAAATGTATGTGTCAGTGGGCTGTGGAATAAAAGACGCCGCATTGTGGTTCACCTATGTAAAAGGTACCTTTTTGTGGTATTCCGCTGTAGAATGGATAGCGCCTTGGCACTCGGGTGGAAGATGTGATTCTAGTCTAGAATGTACCACTTTAGTTAATCCGAGGTCGATTTCTGGAGATGTCCTTGGACTACGCCGAGTCCTGGCCAGTGACCCACCTGTGGCACGGATTGCAGTAAGAAGTACTGGCTGTTTCGCTGGACAAGACTCGAGCAATGTGCACCCAGTGCAGTATTTTTCATCAACTTTGGCACTGCATGTCTAACGTAACACGGCGCATTAATACTGTGCACTGGATGCAGTGTGGCGCACTGGCAGCGGCTCTGCGTCTAGACCAGCATAGGCTGGCTTTAACACTGCATCCCAAGGTAGTACTGTGCACTGGCTGTGGCTTTGCTGTACCACTGTAGAACGATTAGAGCACTGCACGCTGAATGTCACACTGCACATAGCCCAGCAGTGTCTGTTGACTTTGACAGTGCAGACTGACCGTATTGAAGATTATTGGCAGCACAACTGCACACTACATTTGGCATTGTGCATCAGTGTAGCACTGTATGTCGGTTGTAGCACTGCACTCTGTGCAGCAGTAAAACTATTTGTGGCACTAAACTGTAAATGGGACACTGCGTCTTTCCTGTTGCACTGCAAGTTGCCAACACTATTGTGCATCAATGCACACTGCCTGCAACACAGTTTGTTGTCTGTGACACTGTGTGCCTGTGGCACTGTTAACTGAATGCAATATATTTGCTACTGATTGTTGCACTGCACGTTGGCGTAGCAAGAGTCCGTTCCATAGCACTGCAGATTGACTGAAGTGTTGTGCCTAGCAGTGCAGACTGACTACCACTGCCCACCTCCAGTAGCACTGCACTCTTTGTAGATCACATTCGCTTGAAGTTCACACTGTCTGTGTGGTTACACGCTGAATGCATGTGTTACCTTCCAGCGAATTGAGTGAGGCTGAATTTCCATTACTAATCGTAACACTGTATGATGTATGAAAGTGCACAGTGACAGGTAAGCTCTATGTGGCGCTCCTTGTGCTCTCATTGCAATACTGCACATAGAGTACAACACTGCATGTTGTAATTAGCACTGCACAGTGACGTTAGTATTGTGCGTTGTTGTTTCTACACCGATGCCCAAAGTTTAGCAGTGTGCACCGATTGTAGCATTGCACAGTGACTTAAGCAGTAGCACTGCACATCAGTTGTAACACTGCAAAAAATGACAATTGCAATATTGAGTGAATGCGGCAGTGCACATTGACCGCAGCATTGCACAATGACTTTGGCACTGCACATTGACTGTTACACTGCAAAGTGTCTGTTGCACTTTTGAGTGACTGCACTGCAGCTTTGCACAATGACTTGAGGAGTGCACAACGACTGTAATTCTGCACAGATAGTGAAGCACTGCAGACTGTAGCATTGCACACGACCATTGCTGCCGTGCAGAAGTGTCGAGAAAGCCCCGCACCCCCAGGCCCGCTGCAGCGGCCTCAGCAGTCGCGCGCTGAGCCCGGGTCTTGTGCACAGAACAGGATGGAAAGCAACGTGTGGATGAAGCCAAATGTCTGAAGCTTTTTCACAAAGCATTTCTGGCCGCAGAGCCGAAAACCTGAACCTAATTTATGGGTAATTAGAAACAGGGCATTAGAGACAGTGAAAAGCAGAGCTCGGCCCGCTCGCCGTGTCCCGGAGAATGTAGGGAACCGAACCCTGCAGGCTGCAGAGAGCTCCGGGGCCCGGGGAGTGTGTGCAGCGAGGACATGGGGGAGAGGGAAGGTCCCGGGAGAGAGTGCAGCAGTGCTGGGGGAGAGGGAAGGTCCCAGGAGAGAGTGCAGCAGTGCTGGGGGAGAGTGAAGGTCCCAGGAGAGAGTGCAGCAGTGCTGGGGGAGAGGGAAGGTCCCAGGAGAGAGTGCAGCAGTGCTGGGGGAGAGTGAAGGTCCCCTGAGTGCAGCAGTGCTGGGGGAGAGGGAAGGTCCCAGGAGAGAGTGCAGCAGTGCTGGGGGAGAGGGAAGGTCCCATGAGTGCAGCAGTGCTGGGGGAGAGCGAAGGTCCCAGGAGAGAGTGCAGCAGTGCTGGGGGAGAGCGAATGTCCCACGAGAGAGTGCAGCAGTGCTGGGGAGAGGGAAGGTCCCAGGAGAGAGTGCAGCAGTGCTGGGGGAGAGGGAAGGTCCCAGGAGAGAGTGCAGCAGTGCTGGGGGAGAGTGAAGGTCCCCTGAGTGCAGCAGTGCTGGGGGAGAGGGAAGGTCCCATGAGTGCAGCAGTGCTGGGGGAGAGCGAAGGTCCCAGGAGAGAGTGCAGCAGTGCTGGGGGAGAGCGAATGTCCCACGAGAGAGTGCAGCAGTGCTGGGGAGAGGGAAGGTCCTGTCTAGTGCGCCACCATGAATGTGGGCACGCGGGAAGAGCACGGACCACGGAGGAGAGGTCGGAGTGGGACTAAGATAGGAGTAGAGGCGAGGCGCCCAGAGAAGAGAGTTCAGGGCGGAGAGTAGTGAGAGGTCCCAGGAGAGTGTTGCAGGACCCCGGGAAGAATTAAGTAGGCCCCGGGGTTGGGGAAGGGTCAGTGAGACACTCCAACAGAGGACCAGTGTGGAAACTGGTAGCTGAGTTGCGGAAGACTGCAGATAGAATTCAGGGGGGAGAGATTCCTTTAAACATTTTTGTTTTTTTAATCGAATTTTCAATGCGTCTAAAGACAGGGTTCATGTCAGGTATATCTTCTGTAAAATTGTTGCTTATACTTGTAAAATCGAGGTTGGTGTTCACTCTTCTTTCTCTGACTGCATAGTGGGAATTTTGTAAACTGATATGGGGCAATCTTGCTGAGGTATAGAGTGTGAAAGTAAGGCTGCAGGTTGTTTTTGTTTCTAGCACAACCAAAATGTAAATACCTGTGAATAAGCTGTACAAATATTTCAAAATGCATTTGCCGCAAGTAAAGCACATCTGTGTTTCGGAACTGTAATGGGAACAAAGATTTTAATTAGATCAAGACACCTTACTTGGTGATGCACAAATGATAAATACTCACTGAAACCTGTTTTTCACGTATGTGCGCTATATCATTTTACCAGTAGAACTGGATGTCTGGAAATTTACTAGCCACTTCCATGGAAAATGTGCGTTCTGTAAATAACAGTGTGCTACTACACCAAGTTTTAGTGATATTTTTGCAACAGTATTCTCCAAAGTGCACCGTGGCTACATACTACATTCCTGCCACTCGCTGAATAGGGGGTGTTTCTATGTTATACTTATTGTTTGTGTCAGGCTTGGATTATTCACACTCCACGTGATTTCTCCGATGCAACATTGGTGGCAGCATCCTCATTCTGGAAATTGTTCCAACACCAGTGGCGACAAGGTGCAATTCCTTTGATCCTCGGCATCCGAAGTCAGTCCTCAATTCGGGGAAGGGTCTTTCCTCTAAGAATTAGGCGCTATGTTACTCGTTCCTCCCAGCGCCATCACAGCAAGATGTGGGCGCCCATAGGAAGAAGTGAGTGCTCGCCGCACACCCACACCCCTCAGATCCTGGGGAGTGGGGCGCATCTCCGGTGTGTGCGCTCAACTTCTTAGAGTGCCTTGAAGGCGCCCTGCGGCTGTTGCCCTGAGACAGGCGCTGGGAAGATAGCCCTGATCACGTGAATCACTAGGAGTTGTGGCTTTACTTCCAGTGGGTTTACTGTTCAAGGGGCTTTTCCTACATGAAATGTCAGCGTGGATTCCGTGCACAATTACGCAGACGTGTATTGCGAACAGGCAACGAACTGAGCACGCTACGCACTGATGGAGTGTGGCCTATAAATCCCACCTGCCTGCAGGTGTGCAGAGCAGGGTTCAAGAAGTAGCAACCCCGCCCTCCCATCCGCATCTGCTGCTAAGCAATCCTCCCCTTCGCCCCCGCCCCATCATCTCTGCCCTCTTGCTCCCTCCTGAAACGATCCTCGCGCACCTGGGGGAGGTCACCTCCATCCCAGAGTGAAGATTTAGATCTCCCGCCTGAAGCAGGAGCCTGAAACCTGAGGGGTTGGGGGTGCATTTATTTACGCCGCCTTTGTCCGGCCATCTAATTGATGCTGGTAATTTCGCGCTCATCTCCATAAGAAAGGCCAGAAGAAACCCAAAATATCATTAGCATTGGCGGCTAGGAAGGCCAGCTGGGCGCAGGGGAGAGGGGCCCGGCACTGGGGGGCTGCAGACAGATTGGGATCAAGCTGCAGACAGGATCACCCCCACCCATAGCACCGCACATGTTTACATTTCTATCCAGGGCACATGGGTACATATATATTTTTCATGGTTTTCGTAATTGAGTAAATGGTAACTTTATTAAGGAATAGGGCAGTGACTTACACATGTTACCTTAGGTAGGTTAAAGGTTATCATTGTATATTTGCGTGATGTGCTGCACTACAAAGTTGCTAACTTTACTTTTTAGTTAGGGTGTGTCTTTAAATTTGGAGACATTTTTGATAAGGATATGGATATGTAATTCACTATGGGTGTTACATTCATGGGTGCACAGGCAAATCTTCCTTGCAATGGGCCTTTGCGGGCACAGCAAACTTGAGTATTGACAGTAGGTGTTGGGAAAAATATTTTTTCTTGATTGCTAATAATTTGCGATTTTTATTCTTTTTGAAATTAAAGTAATTATTTGTATGCATCTTTGTGCCCAGAAATGTGTACTGCTGCTAATAGGCACAGAACGGGCGTTTTATAATTTGAGTAAACATTTCTTATTGTAATAAACTACATTTAGGCCGCTTTGCCTTTTTCAATTCAGTTTAAAAAATCAATAATGTTGTGCTTTTGAACTATGCTATGAACACATATTATGTTGCATCGTGGCATTGTGTGCCGAACATTCCTTATATTACACCATTGCACAAGCAAGCAGGGAAAGGTGTCCCCTTCCAACAGGACACAGCCCACCCCCGCGCCAAAGTTACAGCCGCCCCATTCCACACTGCACAGTGCCCCCCATTTTCACAGTGCCTCTCATCGGCAGGGCACGCAATCACTCCAACCCCGACTGCATAGCGCCTTCTTTCAAAAGAGCACTGTGCCCCAGCCACGCCCCAGTGTCACTGGGTACGTGCCTCCCATTCCAGGGAGCGGTTATCTCCATTCATCAGGGCACAGTGCTTTCAGGTCTAGTGCCTCCATACCACTGGGTACAGTGCTAGTGCTTCGAGAAGTCTAGTGCCCCATTGCATAGGGCACATCTGCTTAGCCGGTGTTTCTATTCCACAGGCCGCGGTGCCCCCGACAGGTTGACCACCAAAACCCGAGTAGGGAGTAAGGGGGAGGAGGGGTGTGCCATGAGTTGTCAGACCAGGCGGGCACTTCGGTCCCCGCCGGGACAGGCATCGGTCTATAGGTGCAGCGACCCCTCCTCCCCTCCCCCCATAGGTGCACGCTCTTCTTATTCTGCACGAGATACACGGAGTGTCCTCGTACCAGAAATTAAAGCTCGGCAGAGGGACCGACTACAGATAAAACGAGTAACCATACCGACCACAAATCCGCAAAAATAATAATAATATAAAAAGGCGCCCTTAATACCTACTACTCCTGAAGGCAATAGGTAAGCCGCTATACTAATACTATTAATCGTAACTCACAACATACGAAGAGAGATCTTTGTATTCGCTCTTCTTGCTGAATTCTTGACAAGAAGTGGCCCTACGTTCCCGAACTGTGCGCTTTCTTTTACAAGTCATCGTAAGGAAGCCTAATGGTCAGTGGAATGGCACAGCGGGTACACAACACCTGCCTTGTGAATAATTAGATGCAAACACCCTTCTAGTGCCCGGTTGGAACATTATTTTTGTGCTGTAAATGTTTTTACTTCGGTCGTACATTAAACATAATGGGGCTTATTTACAAGCCCCTTCCGCCACCCGTAGGCCACTTTTCCAATGTTAAAAATGACGCAAAATTGGCGCAATGTTCTCTTAATTTATAAATTGAACATCCTCATCGCAGTTCACAGTAATGTCCTTGCGCGTCAGTTTGCGCTCACTCGATTCTGATATATTGGTGCATTGTAAACAAGGTACACGATCTGCACAACAAATAGGTGCGCTGAGACGAATCACTACAAAGTTTGATAAACATGGCTGCCTACACGTCCATCTTGTTCCGTGAGACGTCGGCGCTGGAGAGCGCGTGCCCGTGTGATACTGACACCGGCTCGTGATAAACACAGCACTGCACTGCCCTCAGCCTGACGCCTGCTGTCACAACAAGCGTCCCCGTGACCGGGGAGGGGCAGGGCCGTGCATACGGGCAGAGACAGTTTGTACTCTGTGGTATTTCCACGCAGGGGGCACGCGGCCTACTGCCTCGAGCCGTTGACACCCTTCCCGCCTTCTTCCCCTTTCCATCCAGTACTTCTGACTGGAGGCAGCGTCGACACCTTTCACTTTACCTCGACATTTGTCATTGTGTTTCAGGCAACTCTCTCCAGTTAATGTAAATTAAACCCATGCTCAAGGCACTATTTGTGTGACCATTGACTTTGTGTAAATGTTCATTTAAGTTAAGTATACTAATTAATGTAGTGATGGTTTGTATGACGGCATGGAGCGCCCTACACTGTTCACGTAAACAACCAACGTTAACGTCCCTGTTTCAGGCTGATTTACTGACAGGGCCACTGGAATTATACAGCAGAGGGAGGCAAAGCCATATTATGTGACAGGGTTTAACCAATTATGCAGCACGAAAGGGCAAATTAAGTGGTACAATACAGTACATTTTGAGATGGTATTGCAATGTTTACACCTGGTGATAGTGTCTGCGAATAGAGTTCACCATACTAGTAACCATTTAACACCCAAATACACAAGTAAGCAAATTTTAGATGATCAGTCAAACTTTCCCAAAAAGGTTATATGGTGCGCAGGAATCTGAGTCGCCATATTTTTGATAACCTTTTGATCTGTTTCAGGTAGTTTTTTTGGCGAGAAAATCAACAGTTATAGATCGTACTACGAAGTTTATGGTCATGCATATCTAACACACCGTTTCCAAACTTTCAGACACACCCTGTGTGGAGAAGTGTGGCTCAATGGTTAGAGCGGCAGACCCTGATGCAGAGGTCTAGCCCGGGACCAGGGTTCAATTCCCCGCCTCGGCGGGTCTTGAGCTCAAAAATTCCTCGGACCTGATAATTCTCACCTAGGTGCCTATTCCAATCATGGAGTCCCACTCTGCAACTCTGGGCAATAGCTTGCTTAATCTCCACAACGGCCCCCACAACGCTAAGGATGCCTGGCCTCCACCTTGGGAGTGCCCAGGAGTGGACACCTCACAGGGAAAGCCAGGATGGGTTCCACAGCGGTATTCGTACAAGCGCCTTGAGACCCTTGCGGGTGAGTAGTGCGCTATACAAGTATCAATTTACCCTGATCGCTTGCTCTCAGATCCCATCATGTGTAGACATTAACAGCGTGCCCTTTTCTCTCTGATGCTACACAAACCATCTGTTTGGATTTCCCGACCCCTCTCGGTGCAGGGGTTATTCAGGCTGTGGTGGCCGCCCCAGTGTGGAAAGGTCACCCTGGAATTAAATAAGTAGGGAAATCCTTGAGCAGAAAGGGACCCCAGAATATTTATTAAATTGCTTCAACCTTACCTTGACCACACTCACAATGACCCGTTGGGGTACTTTAGTATGAAGAAGCTTTGATTGAAGTGGTTATTCAACATAGGTCCAAGGGGCCAGATTTGGTCATATTTTCAGGATTACTACTGACAAATGTACAATATTTCGCTTTGCGTCCTCCTGTGTATATACATTTTTTTATGTGTACATCATGAACATTTGGCATGGATTGGATCCAGCTCTCTGGCACCAACAGTGTTCACCGCTGCATAAAAGGGAAATTTGTAAAAGGAACGCCTGGGTTTCTTCTCTGTACTTGACCTGAAGATTAAAAAGTCTACATATAGTTATTGCTCAATTTGCAGTTGTTTAAAAAATCTTAATTCACTGTGTCATCATGTCTTGGAACTACATCTCTCAAATAACAATGATGCTGTAATGCCAATGATTCATAGATGTAATTCATTGGAAAGTTCACAAAACGGATAAAAAGTATTATTGGCCAATAATGCCATTTAAGGGTTTTGCTGACATTTACAGAACATTTGAATTGTGCCCTGTGGTTGGTTAATGCAAACTGTAACATCTCATTTGCTGCCATATAGAAAATATTTAAATACCTGAATTGTATTGAATTGCTGAGTGTAAGTAGATATTGGCAAGGGCAGGGGGAACAGTTTTCTTGGTAAACATCACTTACAACGAAACTTTTACAACGCACTACCATTACAATGCGGTCATTACAACGCAAACTATTACAACGCATTGCGCTGGGGGGCGCTCTAGGATAGGGAATAGGTTAATTTACTATCCAATAACCTTCCCTAGTGTCCACGGGGACTGGAGTTGGAATAGTAAATTAAACTATTCACTATCCAGCACCCAAAAGCGCTATGCGTTGTAATGGTATGCGATGTAAAAACCACATTGTAAAGGCAGGCGTTGTAATAGCCTGCATTGTAACGTCATACATCCGTTTTCTTTGGCATTTTTACTCACCAAGATTTTTTAATGATGCTAAATAATGTATTTTATAGGTACACTTTCAAAATATATTAGCACAAATATGTAGGTGTTAGAGAACCTCCCCAGCACTTTAGGGCCTGGCATAGTTTCCAGAAGCATAATTTCTCTGCAGCAGCAAATTGTATGTGTGCCTATCAGAGGACTGGGTGCTCTTTTATTCATTCAGAATTGTCTCAGGTGTCACTTAGGCAGAACTCCTTCACTGTTTTTGGGTTGCTGAAAGCCAAAACTTGGATCTGAATCCCTATCCAAATCTGTAGGCCCATAGCATGGTATTGAAATCAAAGTCACACTTTATACATCTTGCAACATTTTCTACAATTAGCAACATGCTGACATTTTAAAGAGTAATTAGTTATGCTAAACGTAAGCAATGAGTCAAATTACATCTGGGTCAAATTCCATCGAGTGTGGCAAACTTCGAATAAAGTTATGAATTATAAATAATTGATTGTAGCGCTCAAGGTAGATCAATAGGTATTTGGTTATGTACATTTTACTGTTTCATTATTTACAAATATGTCATATACAAGCAATATAGGGGGACAAAATGAAACAGATACCATGCAAATCATATACTATAATATCAACTTTTTACAGCTTAAGGTGAAAAGATTTCAAAAATCAAGTTCAGTTTCAGTGAGCAGCAGTCTGTATAAATCTCTCACAATAATAGCATGGTTACAAACCTTGGGGCAGATTTACAAGCCCCTTGAGCCACTTTTGCGTCATTTTTAACATGGGAAAAATAACGGAAAAGTGGCGCAAGGGGCTTGTAAATCTGCCCCCTTGTTCCTCCAGATGTTCAACTCGAGGTTTTTGATTTCTCCAGCTTCTCAGTATTTGAAAGTTTGCCACCTCAATAGAACGTATCATCAAAAGTTCATCACTTAATTTCCACTATTTTTAGCACGCATTTTAACTTTAGCCAAGATAGTAATATAATAAAACAAACTACAAATATCCCACCAGAAACGTTCTAGTACTGAACACATTGTGGAAATGTGTATCAGAAGTCCACTCAATAAACATCTCTTGCATGTTAGAAAATCCTGTCCAATGTAGAAAATATAGTGAAATTAATGACCTTCCTGTGGACTACTTCACAATCATGTAAAAGGTAGCATTTTCAACTAATGATTTTAGTTTTCTTATTTCCAAATTAGGCTTACATTTGTCACTGATATTGATATCACTAACATCTTTGACCAACTAAAATCCTGTACAAGACAGAAATTGAAAAATAATTGTAAAGGACAGCAAATGGGTTAAACCTTCATCTCCCACCAATTTTTCCCAATAAATTGCCTAAGATTGACCAATTTAAGTTGCTTAATTTAAGTGGTACTATTGTCCCATTAACAAAAGTGGGGAGTACTATTTCATCTCATGTTAATGGGTAATTGCACTGTTCCCTTCCAAACGTCAATGGATATTTAACCCAAAACATTATTTTCCTGTCTACCCGAAAGAAAACCTGCTATGTTAACCAGTTTCTGGGCGTTGTCCACCTTTCCGACATAAGTTAGCCAAGAACGACACAAAAGGGAGACATGATCTGGCTTGCAGGCTGGACCCCAGAGTGACTCTATTTTTATTTAGAGCTACGATTATCACAAATGCTGGTTTTAGGACTTCAGACCGTGGATCATTAGGAGACTTGCCCAACATTGTTAAAACCAACCCAAAGCAAGTCTGTAAAGTGACAAATGACAGTCAGTTTATAAATATGACGCAGCTATCTATATTGGAATTTAAAAATACTTATGAGATCTATGTTGTAGCGTCTAAGGAACATTCTGCGGCCAAAAACGTGAACATCTAAATGCATCCGGAATTCTATATTTTGACCCGTTACTTTCCATTAAGCCTGATACAAATTTTGATTTACTAATGACTTTGAAATAGCGTACCCATCAATTTGATATTTTACACACATTGTTTGGAATAAAAATGCATTAAGTTAACAGCTGCAGTAGGATTAGTACACTCTTCAAACTGGGACAAAATTCACTGATTCATGGTGGTTGTTCATTAGTCTGCAGACAATTAGAGTATACCTTTTAAAACTGTCATACACACCTTTAGGGCAAACCAAACAAAAGTGCAAATGCATCAGTGAACTGTTCACAGTTAGAGCCAAGCCTTCACTTTTGTGCTTTTTTTCTTTGGCACATGTGTACTAATTGTTGTGGAATTCTAAACACACATGTTTAGTAGGTATGAGCCCATACGGAACACTCAAGTTAAAGTTGATAGGAACATGTATCAGAAAGTGTGAGGTGTTACTATGAAATGAATTGTTTATAAGTTGAACATAATTAAATGAAGCCCTCTTGCTGGCATGTGGTATGTCATGGAACTGCTAAGCATGCCACATTCCAAGAACATTGCATCATTAGTGCCAAACTGAGTGGCAGCCATGCTTTAATTTGTGTATTTATGTTTGATTTTATTAGGTGTATGTTATAAAGCACAGGTCTGGCCGTGAGTGCAGCAAAGCACTTAATATGGCGTTTCCAAGAGAAATTCTTGGTTACAGAGAGCCTGCAGGGTCATGTACATAGATTGATTAAACACAGACAGGTCGTTAGTGCTACAAGTTTGCCATTGGATGGATTTGACATGACTGACGGGAAGTGTTACAAATTGGAGAGACTGTAATAGAAAAACATCGGAAATCGATGCCTCTTAGTTTTGCTCCAGTGACTTCCAGAAACTGCGGACTTTTCAGGATTTCATAAAGATCCATTAGTGTTGTGCATGGTAGCGTACGCAAGTCATAGATTTGCACAGGTACTCTTTTTCTAATCTCTGCGCGTGTTCCTAGGGATTCTACTCATGGATGACCGTTTTCTCTAATCATCCTGGTGAACTCCGTATATCCCCATTTTTTTTATTTTACTTTTTTTCTCCATCTGAACAATATGATTCCCTGTGGAAAACTTCCCTCCTCCATCCAATCGAACGGTCTGGTTTTGGCCTTCCTTACCCACTATCGAAAGGCGGGAACTTCTGACTTCCTTCCACTGGTGAAGACTGGCATACTTTTCCATGGTGGTAATAATCTATTTAGATGTGTATTTAAAAATGGTAAGCCTATATTTACCTATATACACTTACCTTATCAATATTTGTGTTCTCATTTTTTGCCTGTGATATTACGGTATCTCAATATTAGTGAGGCAATGTTCTGACATACAACCTCTGTTCTCTTAGAACTACAGACAAATCATCTTACTGCTGGATTTTCCACAGCACAGGTTCGACCTGAGGGTTAAAATGTCCACAGATCCTGATTCTCTGAATTAGAAGTCACAATTCAACAAAAGTTTGCAAATGAGGCCTGTTGCTTCTATCAATGCAAAATACCTCAATTGAGGCACACTGCCTTGAATATTTGAACTGATGTGTGAGAGGGATGCAGGGGTAATATGAACTTCTCTCTCTCCTCTTGGTACAGGGGTGCAGTTTCCATTGTTGCAGCAGGTGCAGTGACACCGGAGACATGAGAAGTCAGCCGAACCCTGATTATTGCTGCATTTTATAATACAAACAGCAGCCGTGGGGCCAATTTCCTTCCTTACAGAAGGGCCCATGACACACTTGCTAGGCTACGGGCTTGGCTATCTCATTGTTAGAATGGTACAGTATGTGGCCTTACAGGGTGAACAACCTTTACAACGCAACTTTTACCACGCAGTGCCTTCAGAACGCAACTTTTACAACGCAAACCATTACAACGCATTGCGCTGGGGGGCGCTCTAGGATAGGGAATAGGTTTAATGTACTATCCAACACCTTCCCTACTATCCACGGGGACTGGAGTTGGAATAGTAAATTAAACTATTCACTATCCAGCGCCCAAAAGCATTATGCGTTGTAAAGGTATTCGTTGTAAATACCGCGTTGTAAAGGCATGCGATATAAAAGCATGCGTTGTAATGTCATACATCCCCTTACAGTGGTGTCAGTTCAGTACACTTCCCAGCTCCTTCGTTATAGATGAGAGCATGGACGGGGCTCTCTGCTCCCGAGTCCTGTCTAGACCTTCAGTCAATATCTTGTAACAAAAGAGGACTTTTCGTGTTTTTATGCACAACCCAGTGAGAAACTTGCCCTAGAAACCTGCTGCAAGCATTGCCCTAAGCCAGGGTTGCTGAACGCTTAAGCCATCTAGTCTTCCCCCTCATGCCTCTTTCCTCCTCTATACTACATTTCCACTAAGCCTACACTAAGCAAAAGCCTACTGCATCTTCCTGCCACCCTCCTCTGTGGCAGGCTAAACAAACCACCTAGTGATCTCTTTCAGTCTCTACCATTTACTGAAGATGGTAGAGAGCAGGCGAAAGAGCCTCTTTGTAACGCTCACACAGTGTGAGGTTTCAGACCTTCCAGCTCACATGGTGTAACCCGATGTGACACCATATAAGCGCCCATCATGCAATCTCCCGGTGATGAGCTGATATCACACAGTGTATTGACACGGCCGGACTGGGAAAAACAACCATCGCTGGCAATGTGCTCGACTGGCCCCAGGAGTTGGGGGGAGGGGGGAGGGTGAGGGGGTGCTAGTGAGAAGCACCACACCTGCTTGTGTTGCAGAATCCCGATATTGTATCACTGCTGCAAAACCGGTCCCCGGTAACAAAACCGACCCCCACGATTCCAAAACAGACCCCCACCCTTTCAGCCCACTGGGAAAACGCCTGGTGCCCACTAGGGCCAATCCAGTCATATTTACAGAGTATGTTTCCATCTCATAGTTGAAGTTTGTTCTCAATTGACATCCATTGCAGGATTCAAAAATCCCCAGGACGTCAGCAGCAGGCTCAGAAGCCTTCTTTTTGTGGAAGAAGGTGGTTAGATTTCCCATAGCTGTGCTTGGCACAAACCACTGCCCCTCCTCCTCCAAGAGGCAACAGTTATCCCTACACAAAGCTTCAAACAAATAAATACATTTATAAATAAGCTAAGGACACAAAATGAGCGAAATGTTGGCCATTCAGATCAGAATGGAGATGTAACTACAAAAACTCTTTGATGTTTACATTACAAATGGAATCAGTGAAGATGACAACACCAGTGATACCAGAAGCAGGCCTCACATATAGGTTTACCAGTATCATCATCAATTAGTGGGCTCATTAATCTTCAGAAAGGCTCCCAGGGCCGGACTGGCCGTAGCGGGCATTGAGTGTTCCCCGGGAGGCTGGAGAGGTGGGGGCCGGTTTTGCACCGGTTGGTGCTGGCTTTATTACTAGGGGTGAGTTTTCCAGTGGTGCTGCAATATCAGCCCCCAGTAACAAAAGCAGCAGTGCTTTAACACAGCCCCCTGCTGCCCGACTGGTCCGACAAATTTGCAAGAGCTGCTTTGGATTCCCAGTACGGCCTGACGGCACCATTGATGCAGCATCAGCTGACCATGGTGGGCGAAAAGTGTCCATGGCTGGTAGACTGCGGTCCTCCAGAGAGTTTGTATCTCTTCCTCCCTCTAAAAAAATGCAGACAAGTCTGCTGAGTATACAATAAGTCGTTTTTATTAAATACAAAATAAAAAAATTCTGTAAAAAAAAACATCCAAAAAATTCAAGGATAGCATTGACATTTTACTTAAACTAGGCCATGATAAAAATGAGCAGCATGCCTGTGTAACTAGCATAATTTTGCTGATTTTGCATTAGTTTTGTTAAGCAAAATCAACAAAAGTATGCAATAACTTCACACCGTGCAGTTACACGCTGCTCGTGCCAGCAATTTACGGCGAATGTGCTCCTTGCTGTAAAAATTTACCATAAATACATGGAAACTAGACGGACAACAGAGATCAACTGCTTTTTGCACTTTTTTTTAGAGTGAAATTCATCCACACTTTTTTTAAGCTAAAATACAGCGTCAAATATCCGTTTTGGATTTTGCATAATTACATGCAATTTCTTGTAATTTTGCCAACCTTTCATCCAATTGTGCAAAAGAAAATTACCCAAATTTCTCACACCTCTTACTAAACCACTGCAGAAAATGTGCCAGTGTCGAAATTCACGTTTGAGGGACTAATCTCCTTTTCAAAAGTAAAGCTGAATCCCAGCAGCCCACACTTGTGAAAAATAATGCAAGTTATGAATCTTTAATAAACACAAATCGCAATGTTCATAACCGAAAAAGCCTCATATGTTTAAAAAGAGGAAGATGAAGGGAAAATATCACACTACTTTTAACTATTGTGAACAAACACCTCGCCAACTGACTAAATAACAGATGGTAAGAGAAATGTTATTGTGAGCAATGCTGTTGTGCTGCTGTCTCTGGGTGCTGAGGAGGAAAGGAGCAAACGAGGGAAACTGCCTTCCAGGTTCAGACTGGGACAGAAAAGAGGCCCGGGCACCAAAATAAAAATGGCCCTTAGTGAATCACATAGCTGAAAGTGGCCCATGTTTGCAAATTGGGGCAGTTTTGAACTTGTAAAAGCATGCTCTCTGTGTTTTGCAAAGAGGTACAAAAGGGGGTGGTGATTGACGGAGCATCTGAACCAATCAAACACTCACACCCAGTCAAAAGATCTGGGTTTAATCCATCACCGTTCTTTAGCCCACTCTGCCACCCCAGTTCAGACATGGCATATGCAAATCAGTCTGACTCTGTGCCTCATGGGAACAGTCCAGTCCGAACTGCTCTGTGTTTTGCAAAGCATGGAAGACTGCATGGATTTGAGCTTGCTGCAGGCAATGTTTGCTTCATTATTGGGGAAATTAACAGTAAAAACTTGCCAAACAGACCATAACATGCCTACAAACAGCCAAAAAGCAGCCCACACACTGACCTGTCAGACCAGCCAATGGGCACTGTCTGATTGCCCTATAAGTCTGGCCGACCCTGATGCCTACTCATACAGTGCCACCAAGTATCACGCAACGTTGACTCTCTTCACGTGGTCCCCCGATGAAGAGACAATATCACTTGGTCTTCGTAAAGGGAGCTGTAAACTCTACGCTGAGAGCATGTTTCTGGCACGTTTGAAGACTTTGGGTACCTGATGTCCATCAAGGGTTTTATAACATCTCCCGCTTACACCACCACCTCAGGAGCCTATTGTTTTGGTGGGGGTAGGTGGGGATCGACTCAGACAGAGCAGTAAGTACTGTGCCCTCCATGGTTGTTTATGTGGTGATGGGGTCAAAGCCCTGTCCCTTAACCCGTTTACTGTGGTGAACATTCCGCTGCGGTGCGGGCGTTCTAAAGGGTGGGTGGGGCTGCGCCGGCCAATGGTTGTGCGCAGCACCAGGGAGGTAGTGCTCGCGTCGGCCGTTGACCGACGTGAGCACGGAACGAGTTAAAGGCCTCACCTTCTCAGACTTTTCTGGTCTGCCTTAGGGCACAGGTCTTATACCCCCCTTATCCCAAAAAGGCACCACGTGTGAGACCAGTGGTCACCACACTCTGCCTAAATGAGGTGCAATGTATTTGAGGAGCTTACATACATGTGTTGCACACATCATGCAATGAGAGAGCCAGATCGCTCAAAGTTGTTTTCACTCTTTACAATGCCCAGAGTAGAAGACCACTACACTTTTTAGGGAAGTATTATAGTAGTAAGGCCAATACATACCATCTGCCAGCAGCTGCTTATGAAGTGCTCCTCACATTATCGAAGTTTTCACATACTGTGTGTTATTGACTTATCATAGTACCTTATGATGCATGCACACAGTACACGTGAGGCCACATCTCATTTCTGCTACTTTAGGGGCCTAGAGACACAGGGAGGAAACCATTAGTAGCCTCTGTTGTGAGACAGAGTGCAACATGTGAAGTGTAGACTAAGTGTAACTCTTTGATATTGACTTTAAGATTTGCTTAGGCGAGTTCCTACTTGCAGTGGAAGCATAGTCACCACACATTCACATCTCACTATGCAAACTTAAAGCTCAATAAACAACCATTTATGTCCCAGGATGATATAACTTACTCAGAGTACAGTTTCCCAGCCATACCCACTCTATAAACAGGCTTATGCAATCACTAAACACCCATATCTCCCCACAGGCGTTTGCCCTTGCTGCATAGACGTAACCACTTACTACGAAAATAAAATCCTTTCCGCATATGCTTGTCTACACAATGCAAGCAGGTGCAAGCCTTACAACCATTAACATCTGCGGAGGAGATGGAAAGAGGGGAGGGAGAGAATGAGAGAGGAATGCAATGTGCTACCCAGTCGCAAGTAGCAACTTCAATGGGTGGCATTCAATGACTATGGTGCTAGCCTAACTGGCATTTCTAGCACGGGGAGAGCAGACAAACAGCATTCTGGGGCACTGAGGACGTTTCCAGAGCATCAGGAAGTGGTTCTTGTGGAAAATTATGAGTGGGGTCAGGCGCGCAACACCCATTGGGCTCACAGGGCTTCAGCCCCCCCCCCCAGTCGTGTGTGTCAGCCCGGGGGGAGACAGCTTCGCGTGCTGGCAAGCATCAAATTGCAGCCGCACCCGAGTACTTAACAGGTCTTTAAAAGACCATTTACTTGTAAAAGAGGCTTTTGTTGTGTGTTCACCCCTTCTTACAGCCACTTTGTCTGTGGTGGAAGAATAAGCTCCCCCCCGAAATATTTTCCAGCCCCTCCCCCCGAAATTTGGCTCTAGTTGCCCGCCTGGGTGGGGTTGACATCAGTCCAAAGAATATATAACCTCACATTTGGGACATTTTTAGTTCGAGCATTCGAGACCTCTTGTATATACTTTAGTATATAATAAAGTATATATTTATATGTGTATGTACTTTGTAGACTCTGGAGATCGGCTCTAGGACTTGTCTGCTTCCGCTTAGGGATTTTTTTTGTTCAACTGCCTCTATTTAACTGTCTTTATAGAACACGACCAGCAGAGGTCAGTAAAATACCAGAATTGCTTTCTGCTGAGGGACTTTCTTTTTTTATAATTTTTCTGGCAGCTGCATCTATTTAACTGTCTTGATAGAAAACAACCATCAGAGGTCAGTAAAATACCAGAATCACTTTAGCATTCTCTAGATTCCAGTCCATAGAAATTGTCTTCCATGAACACCCGTAGACAATAATATATCTTTCAAATCTTGTATTACATGGGACTAAGACCCACTCCCATCCCGTAGGCAGGGATATAACATCTGAAAAGAGAATGCTTGGGTTCGTTTCCCATCCTCATCGTCAAAATGTAGTGGGCTGGCCCCACATGTTCAGATGACATAGTAGACGTAGCCGAGTTAAGTTTAATGTGATTTATTAAGTCCATAAGTAGAAGTTACAGCAAGCCCTACCAGGAGCCGCCAGCTAGCTGCTCAGCCCATCTTCCAACTGACAACACTCACACACCAAGCGCCCAAACATTCCGCTCATGTCACTCACGTCAACATTCTACATAGAACACTCACACTGGCTGAGCAGCTAGGGACATGGTGAAAGGGAACATTACAGCATAACATAAGAATACTACTGACTGCTGTACAGATATTTACAAACCGTGGAAAAGTTTGTTCTTTGAGGTAATTGAAGTATTTCTTTTGGCAAAACTCTCCCGTGAGATGGGGCCAATAATACTTTACTGAGTTAAAGAGAGAGGAAGAGAGAGCTGGCGAGGAAGGAGCGCAAATGTGAGTTGGGGGGTTGACAGAAAAGGGAGCAGGGCGGGGTAGGAAACTGAGCAGAGTGTGAACGGGGCAGGGGTAGGAAGGGGAGAGGGCAAGGGAACCGAGGGTGCAGCGAGGACGAAACGGGAGGGGAGGGGGGAATATTTCACTCCCTCTCAATGTGAGTGAAATAGAAAAGAGGATTGGGGGGGGTTGCTGCTGGATAAAAGCAAGAGAAATGGGAGGGTGGGAAGTGGAGAAGGACAGCAATAAAAAGGGTGCAGAAACCGAGAAAGGAGAGCAGGAAGGAGTACAGGAACATACTGCATAACACAACGAAACGCTGAAAGGAGGAGTGGACAATGGGGTAGAATGTTGCTAAAGGAGTGAAACTGAGTGAAAGTGCTGAGAGGAGAGAGAGGGCAAGGACAGAGAGCGGAGAACAGTGTGTGCTTGATTATAGCAAGAGAAAAACTGGAGAGGGAGCGAAACGGTCGACAAAAAATAATGGAGAAACCATGATGAGAGCAGGGATAGAACAGATCAAATTGCAGAAAAAAAAGCCGAGAACGGAACGCAGGGTAAAGGGATGGAGTTTAAAAGCAAGAACCGTGAAAGCAAGAGATAAAGAGAGGTTGGTGAGAGGTGGTTTAAGAACAAAAGGATACAACGGGAATGAGAAAGGAGACAATATATTGTGATCAGTGGTAGAGAATACCGGTTAAGGGCTTGGTCGGGAAAAGGAAGGGTTTAAAGTGCCATTGGACTCTGAACGTTAATTGATACTAACTAATTGAAGCTCAGCACGTATTTCAATAATCGCAGCATACATTTACTTTTCTTGTCATGCAGTGCAGTGATTGACACACTGGCGCACCTTCGAATCACGTAATAACCACTCCATGCTGTTAGCGTAAAAGGCCATTTTATTAGGACAGGGTTGCCAACCAAACTTAAACATAACATCAGTAAACAATTACCAATCCCCAACCTCATGTCTTTCATCTATCATCCACTCCCACACTCCAGTTACTCATTCTCGATTCACTCAGCGACCTCTTCCCTTATAGCATTCGCTTCCTCACTTCTCTTTCAACCTCCTCCAGCATCTCCAGCCATCGCACTCCTGCGTGCCGCACCCCCATCATGCACCTGTATCCCCCTCCCCAGAAGGCTGAGTATGCCCGTCATGGACTCCCCACCCCTCCCAAGTACTGCTAGCACACAACTTCAACCCCTCCTAAACTGGCACACTATTCAAAGCCAATACCCTTTCCCACTCCTAAAAACAAGAAGGGTGGGAGGGTGGTCAAAACTTTTCTATGACCTCACTTCCCCTGTGCACATTCTGCTGTCCAAAGAGATGCACTCTCAGAGATGACCCCCCCCCCCCACCTTTCCCTCAATGTTGGCAGTGACCCCCGCCCCTCCCCCTTTTTCTCCCAAAGACTCGGCGGTACAGGGAGCTCCAAACACACTGAGGGTTTGAACAAGGAACATCCTCTGCTTACAAGGGGAACCCGATCCCCGGCGCAGAGACGGGTCACGTGACCACCACAACTCATCCGCGAGGACAGCCCGCAGATCCCCCTCACTGCTGGAGCACGGGGAGGGCCCCCCAAGGCACGTCTCTTCGATACTTCAGTGGTTCTCGTGTTTCGGCTCAGGGCATAAATAAGAAGGCTTCGTGCAATAAAACCTGTCAGCCATTTCCTCTCACCGTGGCGAGCGAGGCCTCGTCTCGGGGCGTCGGTGGAAACTATCAGAGCGCGTGGCCGTCTCTGTCAGAGGTGTCCTTGTATGAAGGTCAGGTACCTTTGTATCAAATCAAGTATACATTTCGGTGACTGTCTTCATAGCGGATGGACTTGCACTCAGAGATGCATGTAAATCAGAGGATAGGTCTGGGGGTCTCTGTAGAACAGTGGTGTGTGTCTGCTCAGACCCCAAATGTCTATAAATAGAAGACTCATTGGCTGAGGGTGCCTATCAGCGGGGTGTGGGTGATGCTCCAAGTGTATCTGCAGTGGCCAGGCGTAGGGACCGTGCTAACTGTGCCACAAGATTTGAGAACAGAAAGGCTGAAACCAGTATTGGGTACCTTATGTCTATTTCTAGAGGGCACCTGCCTTGGCCGTTTGTGCTGGATGGTTGCTACTAGAACAAGACCACGACTGATATACATACCCAGATCTGGCCTGTGTGAATCCAACTTTGGAGCCCTCCCATTCATCCTCTTTAAATGTGTGTTGGAAAATGGGAGGGGAAGGTGATGGGACAAGAGAAAGGTGAGCCATGAGAAGAAAAGTAGTCAACATGCCGACAAGGGCACCAACAACCTCCATAAACTGTTTAAATTCACTTTTCTCTGAAGCCACTTCTGAAGAAGACTGCTCCAGGCAGCTCCTGCGCCCCACTCTATAGGTCTGCGCTTTGCTCACAAATGCTAAAGGCTGGCCCTGGACATACCGATGGGCACAAAATGTAATGGACTGGAAGAATGTGGCTTTTGAATAGTTACAAGTGTGTCTGGGATTAATTCAAGCATTGCGTCCATCATTTTTTACCTCATAAACATATATTTCATATATCACACCTCTTGTTACCTGTCGTTATTTGCCAAGTTAAGAATCGAAAACTTCCAAATGATTTTTGCCAGTTATTCTTTGAAACCATCTACCAATCTTCCTGAAATTTAGCTGGCTGTTTTATTAGTTTATTAAAAGTGTAGGTGCCAAGTTTGACAATAACCCCAGTAGCGTTTTCACAAAGATGAGATCTCTGCGGCCCTGCAGGTCAGTGGCAAATTGTGTCCATCATCCAAATTCGTCAGTCATTGACTAATCCTGGGAGGAGGACATTAGCTTGCTGATCTTCATCGCACTGTGGTGTTCACTATACAATAATCAAATTTTAGGCAGTAATAGAGTAACCTGGCTGCCTCTCTATGCCCAACTTTACCAGAGGACTCCATGACCCCAAAGACACAGTGCTCCTCTTTGTCTTTTCATTAAACAACCTAATTCTTCAGGGAGGTCTTGTCTTGGTTCACTTCAGCTGATACACTTGGAGCAGCACACCTGAAAACAATGAGTTGAACAGGAAAAGCCTGAGAGTCGAGTGTTGCGTCCTTGGTGACAAGAAGGATATGGTAGCCTAACCCTTGTACCAGTGCTTAATTTGTAAAAAATAAATAAGTGCCAGGGCTCTAGTCAGAGGCCACTGCAGTTTGCACCACACATTGCCCTGCTATGCTGCCAATGATAGTAACAACAGAACTACTATCCATCACACCCAACAAATGTGACAATGCAGACTATTTCAGGCCACTAAAGTAATAATAAGGGCTTGGGCGGCAGGTAATAGTCATTTTTAATGTATATTTAATTAATAACTAACTGTTGTTTTGGTCATCTCTAAATCAGCCAGACAGCGCCACCTCGTGGCAAACTGTCACAAGCACCAGTGTTAACAATTAAGTGCTGGTGCCGAGCACTGGAAACCACCGGCTCAAATTAAGCACACTCTCCAGCAATTCATGCCACTCTCCATGTGAATTATTCCTTCTCCAGCCTTAACTAGGCACCTTACAGCTCCAGCATAGGGAGTTCACTTCCTCGATGGAAGAAAGATTGAATGCCAAGCTGGTAAACACACTTAATAACCGAATGTTGTCTGTGATTTGTCATCCTCGTTCACTTCAGGAAGTCATTTGATATGCATAGTCCTTGGTCCTGCATCTGGCTATAATCTTATTCCTGGCTAATTGCCTAAAAGCTAATTACATACAATATATAGAATTTTATTAGATTACAAAATGTCAATCGACGTAGACTGCTTTGATTTAAACAGTTCTTCAAAAGAAGGAAACCCCAAATCAAGTGCTTGTGAACGTCCTGTAACACAGATGCTGAAATAAGGTGAAAGAAGTGTTTATACTTCTATGTGCAGCAGTCAGCTATTGGACTATTGCTCACCCACACAGTCCAACCAATAATGGCAAACAATGCGATACAGACTGTGAAGTCTCATGTTCAAGTCCACTGTCCGACAGACAGCAGCTGTTACTGATCACAAAAAGGTTTTGTCAGGCAGGCAAGCACATCCTATGGACTAATTAAGAAATAATTCTCTTTTGTATGTGTTTTTTTTTGTTCGCACGAAAGGTATTTTTAATTTCTGAATCTGTAAGGAACTCACAAGGAAGGAGCATAATATTTTGCCAAAAGCTTGCAACTTAGCCTAAAACGAAGTAAACTCTTTGAAATGTGATATTTCACTGTGAATTACACAAAACATATGTTTGTACTAAAATAGATAAGTTTGGGCTAACATATTAAAAAATTTCAATCTCAGGCAAGCCTTAGGAATTTTTAAAGTTTACAAATGGCTTCAACTCCTGATCCGATACAATAAAATGCCAGAAACCTGAGTGCCGCACCTCATTGGTCGATGGAAGCATTAGAAGCTACCATTCTCTACTCCCCGAAAACTCTTTATATTTGTTTCTTTTTAATTCCAAAGTAATCCCAGGTCGGAATCAAATGCTTTTGTTAGACTTCGATTGTAGAAGCAAATTAATCTGAAGAGCGCACACAGCAGCTCAAAAACTGAGTATAGTTGCATCAATGTAGTTCTATTTCATCCAATGGAAGAAGGCATAACTTTGAATTCTATAAATTTCCAACAAGCTGTGCATGATCACTGACCACAGTCTGCAGCTCATCACCAAATCTAAGTAGATACCAGCTCTGCCTGAGAATTGACCACATACTTCTCTCTTGCCACATCAACAGCTCTTTAAGCCTTCCTTTGCCATTAACTCACAAACCATTGATTGTCCCAGCCTGAGTAACTCTGAGACCTGCCTGGGCATTAACTGCAGACTTCATGACTTTTCTGATGCTCGGTCACCTGGGCTTTTGCTTCATTATTGGAGACGGACTCCACCTCCTACTTAGAACTTAGAGCTTTGATATTAAGAGTTCCTTGTCTTTCAACTACAGATCCCTTGCTTGGCTCCCCTTCAACCACAGACTCCTTTTTTTGCTCAGCACTCAACTGTTAAATGCTACACGTCCATTGAGTATAGACTCTGTTCCTTACTTGATACTCAGCTGTTAAAGTGCTACCTGACCACAGAACCCCTTTTTTGACTGGGACCAGCCCTTCTTGACTGCTGGACAGTGGTTAAAGTGCTACTTGACCAACGATCACCTAATCTATCCTTATCGTGACATTCAACTTCCAAAGTGTTATTGGGCTATTGGCTCCAGGCTTTATCCCTTGCCTGGCAGTCAGATGTTAAGGTCTTAATGGACCATCGACCCTAAGCTTCTCTACTTCCCTGGCACTCAATGTTAAGGTGTTATTAGACCGTCGGCCCAGGGGTCCGTATCTTGCCTGGTGCTCAGATGCTAAACTGTTATTGGACCATCCATCCCAGGCTCTATCCCTTGACTGCTGTTCAGATGCTAAAGTGTTATTGGACCCTCAACCTCATGCTCCATTCTTTGACTCGCGCTCAAATGCTAAACTGTTATTGGACCATCGATCCAGACCTCATTTCTGGCCTGGTGTCCAGACGCTAAAGTGTTATTGGACCATTGACCCATGGCCCCATTTCTGGCCTGGTTTTCAGATGTTAAATGGCTTCCTGACCATTGACCACTGACTCCATCCCTTGCCTGGCACTGAGCATCTTTGAGCTGCGTCTGACCCTCCAGTCTCTGCCGCTCATCTGCAGGGCTCTAGACGGTTAGGTGTTTCCTGCTCTGCACCGTTGATTGATCCGCACTCAACACCCAGAGTGACAGATCCTTCGCTGAGACGTGGTCAGCTCAAACCCACATCGCCCCCGTCCATCTGGTTCAGACCCACTGACATCCGATGAATGGACGGATTCATAGCCCGTGACCAGCCCCGCAAACAGCCCTCTGGCTGGCCAAGCAATCAGACCCACCAGGGCCCCATAAAGCGTGTCGGACCGGAGGGCACAAATCCGGACAGGACCTGCCAGGAAATCTAATTACTGCACCTCGGAGGGGAATGTGTTTCCATTTAAAGTTCTTGGGTCGTGTTTTATCCTCTCTCTTCTCGCCTTCAGTGAAGCTCTCTCTGGTTCCCCTCGTTCTTTTTCTTGGACTGGGCCTTCCCTGCCCCAGGAGGTGCAGTCTTTGGAATGAAACAGCAGTCAAGCAAGGCCTCGGCGCACCTGACACATTGTGTTATCTAATTAGCAGCCCTCTCTGGCAACACTTGCAGCCCTCAGCTTCTGAGGAGCTGTCTGCTCGAGAAACGTTACCCGAGCCATGATTGGATGATTATGTTCTAGATACGATCTCTCCCATAGGGTGTAGGGGAGGCAGAGAATTAAAACAGTCCTCACTACTCTGCACAGCTTCCAAGACGTGCCTGAGAGGGCATGATTTAAAACCTTCTAAACCCTGAGACCTCTTGTCTAGTCTTAGGGTGTTCAAAATTGCAAATTCCTTCTGCAGTCTTCTCAAAGATGTTTGGCAAACTTTGCAACTTTCTGAAGTGCAAAGTTTTTCACACGTAAGCGTCTGCAAATCCTGACTTCTACGATAATTTGTGGTGTACGTGTGTGTACTTTATTAACAAACAAGATAGGGTGCAATAACATAGTTCACATAAACAGTTTTCTTTTTTGTGTGAAATGTCAATGCCCCTAGAAAAGCTTCTAAAAAAGGTAAACTTTGATAGAAATACCACGCATAACGTTTCCATACAGGATGGGTTTGATTAGATTGGAAATTATCTTGCATTATGAAAACAAACTTCCTTCTGGCAAAGGCAATGTGAAATGGGTCACAAAATAGAATTTTGTAGGAGTTAAAAAACGTTGCATTGCCTCTATCTTAAGGGCAGAGTTTGGGGGTAAAGAGGATGTGAAAAAGGCACAGTTCATCCCAAATTAAAAATGGGTTCGTACCTTAGAGCATAGCTCTGCACTTCAGAACACAGGAGAGGAAAATGCCAATGTTTCCTTCGTGCAAAACGTTTTACCTGGATGAAAGAGTTGTAAGGCTCTGATTTTCAATGCTTCAACTTCTCTTGAGTCATCTGTGCACTTTTTTTCAGTCTTTGGCCTCATGCAAAAAGTCTTTGCTTTCTAAAGGTACAAAAAGTCTTTGCTTTCTAAAGGTGCAAAAAGTCTTTGCTTTCTAAAGGTGCAAAAAGTCTTTGCTTTCTAAAGGCTCAATTAATAGTGAGAGGGAGGGGTATCCCTCGGTGGGATAACACTGCCCGATTGCAAGTTTTGCTGATAGTGAACGCTCTTGCATTGCCCCCCCTAATTCTAGGCATGGTAAGTTGTAAAGTTGGGTGATTGGGGGCGGAAATATAATACTGTCTTGAATCATTAACTTCAGCACCGGTATCTTTAACTCCAATTACCGGGCATTGTGTAAGGAGGCCCCGGTACCTGGGACTGCTCTCAGATTTCCTGTGTTAGCTCCTTTAAGATATTGACTTATCAAACATGTTTTATTAGGCCCCTGAAATTTGAGACATTTGCGAATTTTACTTTATGCAAAATACACAAGCTTTTATGAGTTTTGCAGTATGAACTACTGTTACGTAGGAGAGTTGGTCTGTGTGCATTAACGTGCATTGAAGTCTGGAGGTTTGTTTGTTTGCGTGCATGGGCGCCTTTACGCTGGATAGACTGTTAAAATGAATCTCTTTATGTGCGTTCAGTGATGTGAACACGTGCATGTTCTGTGTGTGAGCAGCGCATAACCTAAAATTGTGTGGACCTGTGTGGATGCAAACACAAAAGTCGAACATATTGACTCAATTAATGCTTGTTTTTACCTCATTTATTTTGTTCAGCTATTTGTCTGGCAGGCATGTTTCACTGAGTCGGGAGTCAATGAAAAGAAATCGTGCCCCGAGGATTTTGTTTTATTTTTAAAAATAAATGCAAAAAGGGAGTGACCATTCCTGCTTTTTGGGGCCTCCGTCCTTTGACTTTTTAAAACACTTTGGGGCAGATTTACAAGCCCCTTGCGCCACTTTTATGCGGCCGTTGCGTCACTTTTGTGACGCAGCGGTGGCACAAAAGATGCACCATGGTGCGGGGTATTTACAACGTGACGCATCTCCCAGATGCGTCACGTTGTAAAGCCCTGCGCCAGAAGAGGTGTACCATCTCAGGGGGAGGCGTTCCGGCGCAGGAACGCCCCCCAAAAGTGGCTGAGTGAAATCTACAAGATTTCACTCAGTCACTTTTGGGCCCATGCTGCATCAAAATCCTGCGCCTGCTTGAAGCAGGCGTAAGGATTGACGCAGCATTGTGCACATAGGGCCCCCTGATCATTGCTGGAGCTGCATCGCACTTGCGACGCAATTCCAGCAATGCACCGCTTTTACGGCACAGATGCGTGACGCATCTGTGCCGTTTTTGCCCCATGGTAAATGCGGCGCATCATGGGTGGCGGAGCTGCGGCGCACGATTACTGGCGCATCCCTGCCGATATGCAGGGATGCGCCAGTAATTGTAAATCTGCCCCTACGTCTCTGGGTGGGAAGGCAGGCCACAGAAGGAACAACAATGTTCCAACTTGCAAGTTCAGGATTCTTTTATTGAAATGCCAACAGGACCCCTTTTTTACCCACCCACACTACTGCTCGCCACTGCACCCTCCTAATAGAGCTGACTAGGAGCAGCCTCCAGCCTCTGCGGCTTCATAGAGCACAACCAGGTGTTCACATCAATCTGGTCCAATGCCAGCGTGGGCCTACTGGCCCTAATCCTCCTAAACTCCCTGTCATAATCCCTCCGTGCCATGCCCCAAAACTCATAGTGAGCATAGAGTATCCTAGTCTGGTAGCATGCCAATTGTGCCTTCAAGGTCGGGAAATGCTCTGCTATGATTACATTGAAGATCGTGAAGCCTTTGACCCAATTCAACAATGTCTCCTCAAACCCCTTTTTGCACAGCAATGGCCACAATCTCTAGAATGGGAGCACTCCTTACACCGCTTGCTCTCCTCCCACTCGGGTCTATCCGCAGACAACTCGCACATTTCAGTATATCTACCCTTCCAAATCTTTTCTTTTACCTCCAACAGCTCGTGCCTGCCCAACTGGTCGTGTTTGGGGCACGCATTCCCCAACTCAATGCTCGGCAATGGTGCCACTGTACCTGTTGGCGATGACTCCTGAGCAGGGAGTGGGGTGAAATGCGATCTTGGGCACTGTTTAAAGATTTAAAAGCTAGGCAAGGTAGAGGTGCAAGGGGAGATTGCATCAGTATTTGGTATAAGAAGATTTTGGGGCAGGGGTGTTGGTGCCCTACAAAATTCAATATTTGTCTTCCCTTTCCCCTGGCAAAGTAGTCATATGCAACACTTCTAGGTATAATCGGTAGGGCTGTCAGAGCTGTAATATTTCCAGAACGAGGTGAAATTGAAAAAAAAATAGCATTTCAGGAAGTTGCAAATATGTACACATGACCCTTCTTCACCTATAACACAATTTTCTTTAAAAAAAAGTAGGCTTTTTTAATGAGAATATTCCCACTCAGACTCTTTTGGCAGGAAAAATAGTCTGCAAAAAGTATTTTTTCTCAGACAAACCTGCTCTCTGCCACCACACACTTTTTTAAGTTCACAAACCAAGAAAAGTTAAGAAAGTTGTAAAGTTTTTTAAAGAGTCACAGAAATGAAAGAGGTTGAGGCTGTACAACTTTGTCCTGCCATATTAATCTGGTGATAGCATTACAGGTGGTGCTGTCTATCAACGTTTAATAGCTAGGCGTTGGTGAAATTTAAATCATACCAGTGTAATGTGCGCAATTTTTGGAATTTCGTGTTAAGCTTATGTGAAATTGCCCAAAAAATGCCATTAATCTACTTCGCGAAACATGCCATTTGTGGTCAAAATTTACAGAGAATGCATGAAAACAACAGAACGCAAATGGGTGTTGTTCACGTTTCTTTTGCACTTGCACTTTTTTTAAGCCCAACATGCATCCTTGCGTCATGCATCCTTGCGACACCAGGACACATTTCACGCTAAAATATAATGCAAAATGACCGATTCTCATTTTGCGTACATACATGTAATTTCATGTCATTTTGTAGAAATTTTGCATAAATATGTGAAAGGAAATTCCTTGAATTTCGCACAACCCTAGCTATAGCCCAGGCACTGTTGTTTGACAATGAGAGCACTGTTGTGACGGCGGGTGCAGGAATTAGATGGACAAATGCGAGGTAGAAAAGGTAAGGAAGACTAATGATCTAGATGCATAAATGAGGAGTTTATGGAGGACTAAGAGATGGTAGGGTTGCTCTTGGTAGAATACAGTTGTACCAACAGCCTTCTTTGTGCCCAGGATGGAATACCATGTGAAGTCTAGGAGGAGGCTGTTAGTGTAGTCATATTTGGGTACCATATTGATGAAGGCATTGGCAGATTGAAAATTGTGGTGGGGTGGATCATACTCATACAGAGAATATAACATTTGGTGGCAGTGGAGGTACTGGTTATGAAGATACAAAGGGGCGTGGGTCTGTCAAACTGTGTCTCAGGCTGAAGGAGAGGGAAGGATGGCCTTAAGAAGAAAAACAATGAGGGATGTAAAAGTGGCAGAGGCAACATGATGCAATGCAATGAGGTTCAAACAGAACAACTGCAAGCTGTTCATAATTTGTTTCTGAAGTTGGGGATGAAAGATGAAAATAAGAAGATGATTTGGATGTTACAAGCAAACAGGTTTTATTCAAGAACAGGGGTCCTTAGCATTTTAGATAAAACAAACAATTGATGAAATATAGGCCATGATTGGAAACTATATTTTGTCACTGACCAGCCGGACAGGATGTTTTATTTTTCAACAATGTAAATCTTGTAATTCAAAAGGATAACAAGGCACAATCCTGTACCACGAAAGAAAAGAACACAAAGAATAAAGAAAAATTTCCAGAGTGTTGGAAAACAGGCAAAAGAAAGAGCAAATGTTGGCCACTTTTCAAATCAGTGTTACATTTAAGGTATGCCAAGCAACTGCCAAAACACAACAGGATTTAACACAGTGGTTTAGGTTGTGAAGGCAATCTACATAGTCGACGTTTCGATCCCTAGTGCTCAGTTAATTGGGACCATCATCAGGACTGACAAATTTACAGTATTTGCCTGTCAAGATAAAATATTTACAGTTTTTTGACCGCCCTGGGTCGGCGGGGATAGCGACCCTGTTGGTGGTGGTGGGGGAAGAGAGAATGCGGGTCATCCACCTTAAGGACTCGTGGGGTCCAAGCTCCGCGTTGGGTAGCCTGGGACTCGTTGGTTATTCACGTTCCCTGGGGGCGTGGTTTTCGCGCTATGTCTCGGTCGACATAGTGGATCAGCGAGTGGGAGTCAATGTCCGGTACACCGCAGGTGGCCTGAAAAGTTGAAAGAGGAGATTATGTGGCACTTGGAGGTGGTGTAGAGGGTGTAAAAAAGGAAGGTGAAGAAAGAAGTCTAGAGAGCCACAGTCGCCTCTGTGTTGACCTTAATATGGCTGAGCACCAGGACACACATTCTGGCAGTTTATTAGATTCTGCACAAGTAGATCAAGTCTCAGAATGATCTAACCGGTCTGAAATCTGCTTTCTCTTTCTAGCGAAGCCCGTCAGCCTGAGTTATCGATGTCCCTGCCGGTCCTTCGAGACCTACGTGTCAAGGAACAACATCAAGCACCTGAAGATCCTCTCCACGGCCAACTGCTCCCTCCAAATTGTGTAAGTCTGGGCAATAGTGCCTCCTCTTGTAGCACTGGCCTCCAATCACTGATGTTGACACTGTGTGCAACTGGTGTTAATTGTACTAGGCAATTTGGATCTCATATGCTCCATGTCAAGCACCTTGTTTCTCTTAGCATCACAGGCAAGAGATGGTTTGGGAAGTCTAGGTATGAATCGATTTTGGGCGCAGTGAAAGATTTCACGGAGCAGTCAATAACTTACATTTCAGTGATGGTTGATTTTTGGAGTTGTCTGTACCTGAGATCCAGCTGTGGGATTTTAATGAGCGTGACTGTGGATATAGCAGACTTGAGACATAGTCGGGCAATGGGTTATAGTGTCGGCTCCAACATGAGCTATTTCTATGATGGACTATAACATTATTTTGGTGGCATGCTGTTCATGGAATTGGGCATGTCTTTGTATTTAGTAGCATGGAATTCAATAACATTTGCATTGATGTTACTTCTAGTTTTACTACATTGATGGGATAGTCCAGAGCATTGGTTCCAATAGTGTTGTATTGATTGGATGGGCAATAATATTTACCCCACTTGTGAATGTACCTTCTGCTTGGCACGCAACAAAATTTAGACACTTATTTACAGGAGAAAGATTACAAAGAGTGCGCATGATAAAAGTACACAATCACGAAGAAGAGATTTGATTTTAATCTTGAATACTTCATTAAACTAATATATTATTTCACCAACAACAAAAGTGATGATAAATTGTTTTTTCCAGGTGACGGAAGATTGACTTTGACTCCAGGATATTAGCAGATAGTATATAAAAGTTTTGTGTGATCAGATGGTGACACAAACCAGAGTCTGGGAAGTGCTTGATGGATGGATGGATTGATGAGTGGGCCATACTCCAGTGCCAGTAGTAGGTTAATTTAGGCTTGGGATTTACCTTCAGCGGCATTAAATTAATGGAATGTACAGAAACATTAGCTCCATGCAGCTGGCTATAACATAAGCTCCGGCACTGAAGTGTTCAATGGTTCAGCCAGGTTTTCAGCTTCAGTGGTGTGTTGGTGTGCTATATTCCCAACAAATAAGCTTTAGCCATAAGAGAAGGTGACTAACCTTGATCTCAATCAGGATCTGGACTCTGTAGGTTGGACCACATCATTAGCTCCAATTTGTTATATTTTTTGGGGTGGTGATAACATTAGGTCCATTTCGATAGTGTTCATGCTGTAGGCCTGGGAAACATTGTTTACAACGCGGGGATTACATCGCAATGCTATTACATTGCGGTTTTCACAACGCAAGTCGTTACAACATCTTGTACAAGGTGCTCTAGTACAAGGAATAGTACAATTTACTATCCAACACCTTCCCTACTGTATGTAGACTGGAGTTGGAATAGTAAATTATACTACTCCTAAGTCCAGCGCCCTCCAACGCAAGTCGTTGTAACGAGTTGCGCAGTAAAAACCGCGATGTAATGTAAATGTATGCGTTGTAACGTCATACATCTGTAGGCCTTTACATTATCTTTAGTTGATGCAGTGCTTGTGATTTGGGACATTACATTAGCTTCAGTAATGTGGTGCTGGCCAATTGTGCAATGCATTCATATTCCAATGAATCCACCTCCACCAGCCTGTTCCCAAATATCAGGCCACTCACTCTTGCAATATATTTGACGTTGGTTATCTAAGTCATGGGTCTCCAAAGACGGTCCTGGAGGGCCAGATCCATGTCAGAGTTTTAAGATAACTACATTTATCTAAATGGAGATATGCTAAAAATTTGTCATGGATTCGGCCGTCCGGGACGGACTTTGGAAAATCCTAATCTAGGTCATTCTTCTTGCTCTTGGGCACGTGTATCTACCACAGTTAGAACTCAATGCTAGCGAGAAAGCAGGCAACCTCCTTCACGAGCCCCTCTTTTGAAGGCTGAATCTAGGATGTTCTGAGCATGGCAAGCCTTGCAACCCTGGAAAACAGTTCTATATTAGCGACATTCTATGCAAGGAAGCTCAGTGAGCAAGTCCGACCCTTTCCAGTAGAATTTGGAGTCGGCATGGAGGAACGAGGAACAGTGATGTTTACAAAATCTTCTTGTTCAAAATTGGGAGAATTTTTTTATTTTACAGCATTGTCTTAGAAATATTGTTTCCAAAATGCATTCTGGAGTAAAATTCCTGAATATTCACCGGGGTGTTATTTATCAGTAGCAAAATATCTTGGGTGTAATACGTTCTACTCTCTTAGAGCAGGGGTGGGGGGCAGCCCACTAGCCCCTAATGTTTTGGGACTGATTTCAATGTGCTCCCTAAACATGAGGTGGTTAGTAAGATGTGGTAAAGTCTTTATTGCAGGTTCCTGGCTTGTTTCATAATTTAAATAGGCCCATTCATTTGCATAGTTTTCACCTCGAAATATAGCCCCACGTGTGCGAATATTTACCCTCATATGATAGTTGGTGCAGAAAATTGATTTTCCTTTTTCATGTTAATTCGTTTTTGAGTTGTTTTCCTTGCAGCTTTGAAAGTGTTGATCTTTTCCCCTTGAAACAACTGCCTGATACTCCGTTTAAAAGTGAGAAACCACATGCAGAAAGCTGGTGGTAATAGAAGTATTTGCAGGAAGTTCAAGAAAGAAAAGCATTGCAGCTTTGCACACCTTAGGTGTATGCTTCTTGTGCATGTTGCACGAGTGCTTTTTGTACTGCCTGTGTACCCCGTGGAGTGGGACACCTGTGGCCCTTTCTGCTATTTTATTGGCCACCCCCTGCTGCCTGTAATGCAGGTGTCTTCAGAGAACCCTTTCTTCCCGCCAGGACCTCAGAGATAGAGATCACGTTATGGTTCACTGTAAGGCAAAGAATGTCAAACCGGCTCAGCTATTTCTGGGAGCTCGGTGACTGCCTCCTGTGACTGACACCTTCTGATGGGGTCACTGATTCTCCTCTGGTGATAATCGTTGTCAATTTCATCTCCCGTATTTCTTTGATCTTAAGAGCCATGGGTAAAGGAAGTGTAAATCTTCTGAAAAATATGTAAAAATCTGCATACATGCTTTCACATCAGTGAGGCAGGATAGGGTGAAATCTTTAAAATCTAAAAAATCTGAGAACATAGCTGTGAGTGTGTCTCGCCACACGGAAGAAGACTAAACAAAGATGCTATGTGGAATAATATTATGCTCAAAAGCTGAGGCTGGGATGGCAGACTAGCACTGGAAGGCCCACCTAACACCTCTCTCTGCATTCTAAACACAGCACATTGAGATAGACTCTTGTGCAAAGTGAGACTGACTGAACCCACAGGTGACTCGAGCAGGTTGGGCATGGCAGGGAACAGTCAGTCAGTTCCATCTCAGGTGCAACTCCATCTTGCCCAAGCCAAGCTGGCTTTACCAGCTGATCGGGTTGCTGACTAGCCTGTACCTAAGCAGATCCAACTTGGTTCCTGCCCTACCATTGCTATCTGGCAGACATTTTCCAGCTGATTCCTGTAAGTAACAAAACTCCCCTGCTTTTCTAAAGTCCATAAACGTGAACAACTCTTGCTAATCTTTCTGTGTATGAAGTGTTACTCATGTGGTCAAATGACACACCTCATCAAGAAACCATGAGAAATATTCAAATATAATGGCTTGATACTTATTTCAACTCAACTCAGGAAAAAACAGGAAATAGTTTAGGCATATATAGCATTAGTTATAGTTTTGGTTCATTTTTCTTCCTAACCTCTGAAGTTGCTAATGCGTAGGTGCAGTTTTCATAATTCATAATATTTAAAGCAAGTGGGTTTTTAGAGAAAATAATGCCCTGTGCTAGTGCCCAAACTAACATTAGTACCCTCTGGTGTCAGTCATTTGTTGATCCATAAGATGGGGGGGGGGGGCACACACACAATAAAGAGTCTTCAATTATAACGATAACATAAAAAGATTTCTACTCAGGTCCAGTTTCTTCTTAATCTTCAATCTTCTTTCTTCCGGTCTCCAGTCACGGCCGCTAGCAGAAAGCACCGAGCGCCCAGGCTCCCCTGAGCCAATCACAACGCTGCATTGCCGTGGTTCGGGGCTCGGATGGGGACTGGGAGGCTTTGCATATTCCTCATCAGGCTGTGTAATGCAGCCTGGTGGGGAAGATGCGAAGTGTGCATGACTGGCTGGCTCTAGAGGGCCAGCAAAACAGTCATGTGCACTTACGGAGTGAAAAACACTCCTCCCCCTGTTCTTGCACACCCCGCCCCGCCACTGACTGCAATCAGAATTTTTAAAAATAATATTGATACATTATTATCATTTTATTTTTCCTTTTAAGCAGTGGGGTGACGCTCCTCTGCCTTAGTGGGCGAGCCACCACTGGATACTAGAAGACATCATTACAAGCAAAAGAACCATGTCCTCTTGAAAGCAGCAGGTCAGCTCTCTTTTCTGTGGGCTGCCCTGGCAGCTAGGACTACAAGGAGAGAAAAAGAAGCAGATTACCTGTGCATTGAGGCAACGAAAGCTCATGACTAAAGATTCAGGACAAATTACTGGTTGTGAAGTTTTAGTGCAACAGCCCCTCTACGGTAGTGATTTCAACCGTCTGTATCATCCATTGCCCTCGTAATATGGAGTTGTGCACCTATCATACCCATTGGAACGGAACACAATACAGACTGTGTCGCGTCATATCAAAATATTAACAACACCAAAAATAATAATAGTCACATCATAATAATAGCAGTAACAACAACAGCATTGTTGATGTTACTATTACTATGTCATTTTAATTAATCTCATTGTTTCCTTTCTCTGCTCTTCACTCAGTATCTTAATTCTTCTGTTCTCAAGGTATAAGTTCTCTTCTGGTGACGCAAATTGTGATCCCACGTTGTTTCCTGGGCCCATATCATATATATAGGGCACACCCCCCTGGTCTGCACGATGCACCTATAACAGGGTGCACTCAAGTGCGCTTTAGCCCAAGAATGCGCTGCTCTTTGTGGAACTGCTATCTTGCGCCCAACCTGGGGCAATAGTGATAGGCGGGCAGGCTGATTCAAGTTTCTGGTCCACCTTTCCTACAATTCAAAGGGTCAGAAAATCCCTGCAGGACGGGGCAGCCAGTGAAAGAATAAATGATTGAATGAAGTGATCTGCTAAGCCCGCTGTTAGTCCAAGGAGTGTCCCAGTACTACAGCTGTGAAAAGCAGGCTCACTAAACAAGCCGTGAGCTATGAGAGAAAATAAGAGTTTAAGCTCTTTCCCGAACAGTGATTCATATGAGATGGTGCAAAGAGGCACTGGAAGCCTACTCCAAACTCTACTGCCAAGTGCCGAGCAGGACCACCCACCAGTCCTGGCAAGGAGGCATCTTGGACCCTCTACAAGCAGTGCTGCTGCAGAACAGAGAGGAGTATAATGCAATATCCTAGAAATCAAATAAACAGAACCATGCTTGCAGAAGGCTCGATGAATGACAGTCAGTGCCTTGAATTAAATTATTTTCTTAACGGGAAGCCAATGCCAATCTCTAAGGTAACCAGAAACTGATTCCCTCCCTGGTATGCCAAGGATAATGTGAGCGGCTGCATTCTGCACCACCTGGAGTCTCTGATATTGTACTCTGGAACACTAAGATAGAGGCAGTTTTAATAGTCCAGACTTGATGTTATCAGTGCATGGAATACCTTTCTGTGTGTCTCTAATGGTAAGATGTCCAAAAATGTCCACATTGACCGGAGCAAGTCAAAACAAGTACCCGCCACTGACAGAATCCAGGAGTCCAGAAATAGCCCTTCATCTATTTTAACTACCACCTGTACCCACCTTTGGAGTGATGCTAGGGGACCTCAGTACACCCATCTATGAGGGCACTACTGGGAGGATGCACAGACTGTGTACCACCTCTTTGTAGTGCACAGTCAGTGCACCCCTGAAAGCTCCTTGGCCATTGCTGCAGAATCTATCATATGGCGCAAGCAGAGAGGCAAAGTATTTCCTCATTTACATGGTGCAATCACAGGGGGGAACTGAGGGCCTTTGAAAGGTCCAGCATACGTGCCCTGGTCAAGGTACAAAACAAAGGTATGCAGTTCCTGAGGGGGGGAGAGATAAAAAGGCGAGATCCTAAGCAGGAAAAAACACAGGTATCTAACGAAAGGAGGGAAGGGAAATCCTTCCTTTCGGAATGATGACCTTCACACACCCAGCCCGCTGGGTGTCATGCTTCATCATTGGACATGCTCCTCGTCGGGTCGGCGCTGCAATACCCGGCGGGCACCCTATGCATGGACTCTTTGGCTGAGATCTTTTTTCCTTGCCGTTTGGTGCAGTGCGTGTGAGGGGCCTGTAGAAGTGCAGATGTGTGAGTCAAGTAGCCGGCAGGGAGGCGGGGTTGCACCTCACACAGCAGTTATGCTGCGCCCCACGGCCTCCTTTTGCCTCCACTGATTGGCTGGCGGGCACGTGACCCTGTGGCGCTTGGTAGCGCTTCCGGGTCTCGCGTCTAAAACATCGGGGAAGCGGGTCAGAACCGGCTTACAGTGCAAATGGCTTTAAAAAGGCGGTGGGGCGGCGGGAGCAGTCTCTTTTTCCGCCACTCCACATCCAGCCACCTGCAGGACGCAGGGCCTCAATTGGAGGCCCCAATGAGAACGTTACACAAATTGCACCCCCAGGCACTTTGTAATATACGGCCCCAGATCTTTGCTGCCCTTTGTCTTTAATATGTACTGTCCTGAGTGTCTGTGCATGGCTCATCTCAAAGTATCCACTCTCTTTGTGTTCTCCCGTCAATAATATCCTTAAAGCTTTAGATCTCTGCTGTTCACAGGACTTCTGAGCTATGTTCCCTTCACACTCTCTTTCTCTCCTGTCTTCGCATTCCTTAATCTCTGCTCTCCTTACAGTATTCAATGTTTCATGCCCATCAGGGCTGGGTGTAGTGTTGGTGACACCCGGTGCAACAATCTTTATTGGAGCTACCCCCCCAAAAACAAACCTTTTTATATTTAGTGTATGTTTGTGCATAGTACGTGGATGTGTGTGCATGTGTTGACGTTGTATATATTTGGTATGTGTTTAATTGTGTGTGTATTGTGGGTGCATGTGTGTATTTGTCAAAGGAAACTTGCATGTGCAGGAATTAAAGATTGCAGTGTAGGGTTTGAGTTTTTCTGTACTTTGCAAATGGTTCTAACTTCCAGTTGTTAAAAAAAATGTCCTGTGTCTCAGTCTGGATAAATATACCACTATTAACAAAATAAAGACATCTCTAGCTCAGAATTAGTGCAATGCCCTCTCAATGATCTGAGCTCCCAAGTGTGTGAAAACAAACCACTGTAGTCACAACACCAGTAAAAAACGTACAACACTGGGAGATAGCTCAGAAAGTGTATGTGTGTATGCACTTATTTATGTGTGTTTGTGGACACATCTTTACATATGTTCTTGTGCCCCAGGATTATATTGCATGGCTGTGTTAACACGCATGTACATGTGTGCCAATATCTGTGCATGTCCGCCCCTGAGCCTGGAATTCTTGGCACTCCCTCACCACTCCACCACACACGCCTTCTTCATCAATTTCTTCTTTTAGCCACAGACAGAGGATAGTGGGTGCATCAAGCCAGAGTTTTCCCTCTTTGCTCAGTGCACTGTGCGATGGCACGGGTCTCACTGCCCTAAAGCCGAGACTGCTGCCATACCAACTTGCAGACTTCCTAGTGTCTGTTGTGTTCATGGTTGCTGAACTTCCTAATGTTCCGACATCTCTGATCTGATCTCCTCCAGTCTTTGCTCTTTTCACAGTCTCTGGTCTCTGCTTACATCTTAGTCTCTTACCTCTGCTCGCCTTCCGTTCTCTGATCTTTTCTTTCCTCACAGTCTCTGATCTGTTCTTTTTTCATAGTCTCTTACCTGTTTTCACCTCATGTTCTCTGATCCTTGCTTTCATCATACTCTTTTCTTTACTTGCCTCACATTATCTGATCTTAGCTTCCCTCACAGAATCTGATCTCTGACCTCATCATAGTCTCTTACCTCTAGGTGCCTCACATGCTCTTATCTTTACTACTCTCACGATTTCTGATTTCATCACTATCTTTCCTTTACTCTCCTCACCTTGTGCGATCTTTGCTAACCTCATAGTCTCTGGTGTCTACTTTCATCATAGTATCTTACCTCTGCTCACTTCATGTGTTCTAATCTTTGCTCCCCTCGCAGTCTCTGCTTTTATCATAGTCTCCTACCTCTACTCGCCTCATGTTCTCTGATCTTTGCTAACCTCACAGTCTCTGACCTCTACTTTCATCATAGTCTCCTACCTCTACTCACCTCATGTCCTCTGATCTTTGCTAACCTCACATTCTGACCTCTACTTTCATCATAGTCTCTTACCTCTACTTGCCTCATTTTCTCTGATCTTTGCTAACCTCACATTCTCTGATGTCTGCTTTAATCATAGTCTCTTACCTTTAATCCCCTCATGTTCTCTGATCTTTGCTAATCTCACCGTCTCTGACCTCTACTTTCATTATTGTCTCTTACCTCTACTCGCCTCATGTCCTCCGATCTTTGCTAACCTCAAATTCTCTGATGTCTTCTTTCATCATAGTCTCTTACCTTTACTCGCCTCATGTCCTCTGATCTTTGCTGACCTCACAATCTCTGACATCTGCTTTCATTATAGTCTCTTACCTTTACTTGCCTCATGTCCTCTGATCTTTGTTAACCTCACAGTCTCAGACCTCTACTTTCATCATAGTCTCTGTTCTCCTCGTGTGTTCTGATATTTTCTTCTCTCAGTCTCTGACCTCTGCTTTCATTATGATCTTTTACCTCTACTCGCCTCATGTTTTCTGATCTTGGATACTCTAACAATCTCTGGTCTGTGCTGTCCACAGTGTGTCTGATCCCTGTTGTTCTCATAGTTGTCCTCTGTCTCTGGTCATTTCACTTCTCAATCTCTCTAATCAGTGTTACTCAAAGTATATCTGATGTTTCTCCTTATAGTCATTGATTTCTTCTTTCCACATAATTTCTCGGTCCCTGAAGCACTCACTTTCTTTCAACCGTTGTTATCCTCAGAATCTCTGAGCTGTTCGGACGTTCCCTGATCGCATGTTCTCTAATCTTTGCACGTGTTACAACCTCTTATATCTTAGAATTTTGCACAGTCCCTGACCTCTGTGCTCTGCACATTCTTTTATATCTGCCTGCCCCACTGCGCCTTCTGCCTGATATTGTATGGAACTCTGTGCAAAGCTCAGTATCATCCATTTGCATATCTTCATGGCGCTATGGGTTGTTGAATTGGTGATATGCTTTTCTGTGCATGTGTCAAAGGAGTCAGTGTGTGTATCAAACCTAGGCATTTTAAGACAACATCGAGGGAATTAAGATTGCAATGTACAAGAACAACAAGGACAAAAAATGTTAAAAAGTTGTGTTATTTTTAATTAGACATATATAGAAAAATTACAATATATATTCAACATAAACCAATAATACATAATTAATTACATAAAATCATATACAATTTATCAAAATAATCAAATTTAAAATCAAACAGTGGCATTCATTAGTATCTACGCGCGTTTCGGCGTTGGAGCAACGCCTTCTTCAAGAGCCACGGATATTTCTGAAAAGAAACATAAAAATATAATTATGTTTCTTTTCAGAAATTTGATTATTTTAATAAATTGTATATGATTTTATGTAATTAATTATGTATTATTGGTTAATGTTGAATATATATTGTAATTTTTTTATATATGTCTAATTAAAAATAACACAACTTTTTAAAAAATGTTGTCCTTGTTGTTCTCGTACATTGCAATCTTAATTCCCTCGATGTTGTCTTAAAATGCCTAGGTTCGATACACACATTATGTTTTCCCTGTCCTAGGAATTGTATTCATTTTCTACAGGGGGCCCTTGTTTTTTCACATCAAAGGAGTCAGTGTCCTTGTGTCCATCAGCCAAGTGCCTCTGTTCATCCTTAGAGTCTGTACCGCACTGTACACGCTCTGTGTCCCTCAGTGTGCGTGTCTCTGGGACCATATCCTAAAGTCTGTAAATTAGCCTTATGGTCTTCAAGTGCCCGTCTGCATGACCCACAGTCCACATCTATGTGTCAGTATCCCTATACTCAGGGCCACTAGAATTATGCAGCATAAGTAGGCCAAATTATGTGGCAGGGTTCAGCAAATTATGCTGCAGGATATGGCAAATCATGCGGCATAATGTGGTTCATTTGTAAGAAGTATTAATCCATTATTTTACTCTTTTTACACTTGTTACCAAACTCTGAGCATTGGATGCACCTCATTAGTACCAGTTTAACACCCACATATAGCAATAAGCAACAGGAAGATGACCAGTCAACCTTTGCAAAAGGCCTTCCACTACACAGCAACATGTGCTGCTGCACTTTTATTAACTTTTGAACCATTTAAGATACAGCCAATATTTTTTGTTTACATCTGCAGACTATGTAGTAGATGATGGATTATGTGGCAAATGCAGCAAACCTATAATTATGTGAAAATGGCAGTGGCTGCACAATCGCATAGTTCTATTGGCCCTGCCTATGCCTCTGTTGATAGGTGTGTGCCCATCTTATTGTGTCTATGTCAACATGTGACTGTCCCAGTTTTCCTGATTTATTGCCTCAAGTTCAATGTCTGTTTTCCATGTCCATATCTCTGTTGGTGCTTGTCCATGTGCATGTAAGTGTCAGTGCTCCCGTGTCTTCCCATGTTCGTTGCTCTAATGCACAGATTGAATTTATTAGATTATATTAATCCTGAAGACAATAGCAACATAATACTTCCAAGTGGTTTCAAAGCGCTGTTAGTGACCGAGAATAAAGCAATTAAACAACTAGTAGTTGGTTTTACTTTCTCCACTGCCCATCATCTTTATACATAAGTTTACAAACCACACTTTGGCACACTCAACATTCACATGACACTTCGATGTCTCCTTACTGCCAGAAAGAAGCCAAATTCCGATAAAGTTCCTTGCACTGGGGCAACTTCGTGTCTCCTGAACGCGATAAACAATGGGCAATCTAGAGTTGTGTGATCCCTTACCAGGTCACTACCCTTTTCCTAAGCTTGGGAGGTAGCCAGCTGCTAGTGCATAACCCATCATGCCAGTGGCAGGCACCCTACCTGGGAGACAGACTCACCTGGCCTGGCATTTACCCACCCGGGAACCCTTTTTGTTTACTTATCACCTCCTTTATTACCTCCATCCTGTTAACGAGCTAAAAAGTTCACTTTGTAAAAAATATGTGCTGGGGAAAAGATTTTGCAGGTTATTTTCTCATCTCTGCTTTCTGTTTGTCCCCGTTTTCCTACATTCTCTTTCTCCATTGTCTGCCGCTCTTGTTCTTTGTCAAAGTTTGATGATGAAAAATAAGTCACAGTCCCCAATATTGTGCCCAGGGTCTGTATGCTGCCTCAAATTAAGCACTGGTTCTGTTTTTGGCGCTGGTGGCCATGGGGCCAATCACAGAGGGCGTTCCTGCACTCTTCCCAAACCCCCACAATGCTTTTCGTGCAGGAGTTCACCATAGATTTAAACATTAGTTTGGGCGTCAAATAAACAAATCCCAGGGAGTTTGAATCAGTGGAACCCAATGTTGAACTTTTTATGTTTTTGTTGGTATTTTTGTGGTTAAAGGCGAAAGCGCATTAATTTCCACTTCGCCGATAATGTGAAGGCAGTGTCTCCACACATGAGTTACAGTGCTTTTATTCCCTGACTAATGCATGTTTTGCATGATCCAGAGGTTGAAGAAACACTGATAGAAAAAAATATTTAACGGCGTTTAACAGAGGCAATACTCCGGTCACTGTAACCGGATCCTTCAGATGGAGGAATAATACAGATGTGGGTTTCTGCTGACTTCTACAAAGACTTCCCGGAACAATGCTCTGTGTTTTTTCGATACTTTGCCAAATTTGGCCAGATTATGGGCAGAAGTTGTAGAATTTTTTTCATATAAATCACAAATGTTACTTTTTTTCTTCATAAATGTAAAAGGGCTACAATTGTCATGGACGTCAATCCATGAGACTTAATTTTTTTTTTTTAATTCAGGGTATTATTTACACGCAGAAATGCAACTTTTCTGTGACTATTTCGGTAAAGAATTCATCAGTTAGATACTTTTTTCAGTGCATAAAGAAGACGTGCTTTTCCAGTTGAATCAAACCAGTTTGTATGTTTTATATAAAGTAAAAAAAAGTCGTGTTGCACTGTTTGCTGCAGGGACCGGAGACTTTTGTGCACCAATTATTGATTTCGTGTTGCCAGCCTGCCTCTGACCAGGTACGTAGGTGACAATTATAACTCAGATGAGCTCTGTCTCGAGATCCGAACGCTTCTCTCGTCAGTTCTGGAATTTTCCATGGAAAACAAAAGCAGCGTTGGATGCTGGTGAGCTGGCGGGCTTCAAGTTCTCGCGCCCAAACAATGTGACCATCTCCTGTAGCATTGTAAGTTAACACAGGGTGTGTTTTACAATCGAGGCAACGGAGAAGAGCAATCATCTTAACACAAAAGTAGGATGACGTAATAAAACATCACACAGCGCGACGGGAAAACGCGGCAGTGTAAAGTTGACGACAATGCGAATTACACGCATAGCACCATAAATAAAACACCCTCAAGCGCGATTTGCAAACATGAGCGGTTTAACACGTCAGATAATGTGATTAACTGAGATGGACATGTAAACAGCTCACAATAAGATAATAATGAAAACAGCAGACATTGTGATTTACTCGTGTGGTAATATAAAACAGCGCGCGATGTGATATATGTAAATAGTAGTACGACCGACAAACAGCACACACTGTGATGAATTGCTAGGGAGGTACTATAAAACGTGACACGCTGTGATTTGTGGTCGTGACACTATAAAGCGCGCGCTGATTTACTAGCGCGCTGATAGGCAGCAGCCTGCAGCAGAACACTACAAATCATTTCAAGATGGCTGCTGCCAGGAAGCGTTGCTGGACCGCTATGTTCATGTACCCGCTTTGGTACTGCTTGTCTGATTTGTTGTGACATTCAGGAGTGTTGTAAGTCATGTTGTACAGCAAGTCTGTTCTTCCATCTCTGCTCTGGGTCGTAAAGCATCCCAAAGGTTTACCAAAGATATCCCCCGGCCTGTGCTGACTTTAAAACAGAGAGCTCAGGCAACTAACCAAACTAGGATGAGGTCTTCGTGGGTGACTACCCTACTAGGTTCGGTGAGTTTATACTTCCAAGTTTCCTGCACTTAGTGCAGAGTAACTCCTCAAGGATCCTGATTGAGGCCTCTGCCCAGTATGTGATTAACCAAAGTGTGGTAAGGAAATAGCCCTAGGGCTCCACCTTGTGGTGACAGTACATTGCAATGAAGGCCTGAAACATTAATTATATTCCGAGTATGGGGAGAGCACAAGAGGCACTATCACATTTTTCTTGAAGCACAGAAATCTGTGTACTGTTCCTCCCTCTTTAGCTGCGAGGGAATTGATACAAATATATGTCTTGGAGAGACTGCATGAAAAGGCTATCTTTGCAAATTGTAGACAGTCTATAAAGTCTCTATGAAGTCTCCTGCAACCCCTGGTTCTCACTGGCTTTCTCTGCTATCGCTCAATAATGTAGATGTTTTTCTATCTCTCTGTCATGCCCTCACCCTCTTACTGTACTCAAACCCCCCTAACAGTTACCTGATCGACTAGCCTGTTACTACCTGCCCTCCCTCGCTCCACCATCACCTTTACTTCTAAACCCCTCTCTATTTGCTAACAGGACACCGAAGGTTGTCTATCCACAACACACTATCATTTTTAGGTGGATCGTTCTATCCTCAAGTGGGCCTCTTCATTCAGCCATCTTGCCTCTGAATTCCCATCTGGTGGGCCTTCTTTCCCATCTGTGCGCCACACTCCTCTCCATCCCGCCATCACCTTTGGGCAACATACAATAAATCAACGTAACATCAGAACCTTTTCCCCTGAGTGTCCAGCAGACTCTCATTTGGTCCTCTTCCCTCTTTTGACCTATTTCTCAGTTAAGGATACTTCTCCACTCCTATGCAGAAGATTCCAAAATAAATTTCATGTACTTGTTATATTCACATAATGCTGTTCATTTCTCATTATGCTTGTTATATGAAATTCCAGAAATTATGCCATAACACCACATAATGTAATTACGCGCTTTTCGAGGAAAGATTTTTCTGCGAGTGCGCTGGAAGAACACGAATGGGCAGAATGCAAGTGGCCGCTGCTTGTATAACTTTTGTTTTTTTGTGTTATTTTTCTTTCATCAAAATTCTTTCTTACATAAATGTTCTATGTGAGTGCATTTCACATTAATATATATTGCTAAATAATTGATTTGCAGTTCACATAACGGAGATCAGCAGGACTGAAACCATAAGAGCCCCATCCATGCTTCTAACTCTGTCCCAAAATCATAAATGAAGAGATGCTCTACCGGAATGTCCTACTACACTCCCATGGCTCTCTGATATTCTCAACAATTAAGAAAATGGTTGAAATGTGATAATTTTTAAAAGTACATCATGCAGTTTTGTGCAAGCAGTCAATGATCCTAGCAGTGCTCATCTCAGTGTTAACACATGTAAATAATAAAATATATAATTATGTGGTTCAAACACTAGACAGTTCAGCCGCATACAATGTGGATTATTTGCTATCACAGAATGCACAAAGAAAGCCTCCTTCTGCGTAAAATTTCAATATTGACCACACTTTCAGCTGTCTGTAGCAACATGGCAGTACAGTACCAAATTCTCCCTCACGTTATCTCTCGTTTGACTCATACCAACCCTAATTTTTTCTACTCTGATTCTCTTTCTCACTAATCCTTCTTTGCAGGCTCTTCTCTCCCCCATATCTCCTTTACTCTTCCCAGACCTCGACTTACTACTGTGATCTCCCAATGAACACACCTGTTTTTCTTCCTTCTTCTATCCCTCCATTACTCTATTCGATCCAACTTTCAGACTCACACGTCCTTTGCTCAAATTGACTCATTCCTCCCTATACTAATACGAATACTATACTCATCTTTCCCTATACTAATCCACCACTAATCCTTTTGGGTCCTAGAGGCTGAAAAGCGCTTCAACGCCTCGTCGGGGGTAGTAAGCATCATATACATACAGTTACAATTTCATTGCAACTCCACACACAGTGTTTGTAGTTTTTGAGATCCAGCTATTCTGGCTGTGTGAGCCCAGATCTGTTTCCCATGGGGTTCAAAAGGTATTCCAAGCTGCCTTTATCTGTGGCTTGTAGAATTGGCGTCCCCTGAGGCCTGCAGTATTAACTAATCTGTATTGTGTTTCACAAACACAGGATTCTTTGCTCTCCCCAAGGCATGCAGGTTCTTGCAACAAACAAAACCTGCCCACATCCTGTGTCACAGTGAATCCCAACAGGATGCTCCCTTTCCAAGCAGTGAAAGCCCACCTTGTATCCAAGCAGTGACATGCCATGCTAAGCATAGCTAAAATGAGTCTAATGAGTACAAATGTTTTGACAGATTTCTTAGGTTTCATTGTGACTTCTTGTAAATTGTAGATCCCTTTTTGCTGTGTTCATGGAATTTCAAGTTGTATTTAGACTCCTTTATGTTGCGTTCAGATCTCACTGAGAGGTGTTTAAATTCCTTTACGGTATAGGTGAATTCTTTGGTGTTGTGTTTAGAACGTACTTTTTGGTGTTGTTTAAAATTCATTTGTTGAGTAGGACTCAGGCACATGCCTTTCCCTATGTTTTAAGTGTCTCCTTCCTGTATTATTATTTTTTTTTTTGCTACCTATGTTTTACTCCAATATCACAGACGCAACCGTGTGAGACGTCTACAAACAGGAACAAGCATTAGAAATGCAATCGGGCTCGGATTTATTTGAGTTTGAGCTAATGGCATTGTAAATGCCAATGTCTTTTTGCCATGTGTTATGGAGTGTGTGCATGTGGTGTGTAGTGGAAGTATGTTGGTTGAATTGTAATTTTACCAATGGTGGCATGCTGTGCTTTATATGAATATGTTTAAAAGTAAAGTGTACCATACTGCGATTGCTTGGTGGAAAAGTGCACTGCCGGCTGGAGGTGTGTGTGCCTGGTGGAAGGGTGCACTGACGGCTGGTGGGTGTGTGCTTGGTAAAAGCGTGCACAGATGGATGATGGCTGTTGGTGTTTGTGCATGGTGAAAGCATTCATTGACGGCTGGGGGTGTGTTGTTGTGTGTGTTGTTTTCTGTGTGCTGGTGAGTGTGTGCTGGTGAGTCTGTGGGGGTGAGCCTGGGGAGTGAGTGTGGTGGTGAGTGTGTTGTGTTGAGTGGTGACAAGTGTGTGGTGTTGAGAGACTGAGGTGTGTGGTTTGTGTGTGCGTTATGTGTGTGTGGTGTATGTGTGTGTGGTGTTTTCTGCACACTCACACACTGCCCCGTAACATTCACACACTGCTCACCCGCACACTCCCAATGTCACCCTGCATAGTCACACACTGTCACATAGTCTCACACTCAGCAGCACACAGCACTCAACAGCACTCTGCCCTCAACAGCACTCTGCCCTCAACAGCACTCTGCAATCAACAGCACTCAACAGCACTCTGCCCTCAACAGTACACAGCACTCTGCCCTCAACAGCACACAGCACTCTGCCCTCAAAAGCACACAGCACTCTGCCCTCAACAGCACACATCACTCTGCCCTCAACAGCACACAGCACTCAACAACACACAGCACTGCACTCAACAGCACTCTGCCCTCAACAGCACTCTGTCCGCAACAGCACTCTGCCCTCAACAGCCCTCTGCCCTCAACAGCACTCTGCCCTCAACAGCACTTAACAGCACTCTGCCCTCAACAGCACTTAACAGCACTCTGCACTCAACAGCATTCTGCACTCTGCACTCAACAGGATTCTGCACTCTGCACTCAGCAGCATTCTGCACTCTGCACTCAACAGCACTCTGCACTCAACAGCATTCTGCACTCAACAGCACTCTGCACTCAACAGCACTCTGCACTCAACAGCACTCTGCACTCAACAGCACTCTGCACTCAACAGCACTCAACAGCACACTGCACTCAACAGCACTCTGCATTCAACAGCACTCTGCACTCTGCACTCAACAGCACTCTGCCCCCAACTGCACTCTGCCCCCAACAACACTCTGCCCCCAACAGCACTCTGCCCCCAACAGCACTCTGCCCCCAACAGCACTCTGCCCCCAACATCACTCTGCCCCCAACAGCACTCTGCCCCCAACAGCAGTCTGCCCTCAACAGCACTCTGCCCTCAACAGCACACAGCACTCATCAGCACCCAGCACATAACAGCACTCAACAGCACACAGCACTCAAACAGCACACAGCACTCAACAGCACACAGCACTCAACAGCACACAGCACTCAACAGCACTCTGGCCTCAACAGCACTCTGGCCTCAACAGCACTCTGGCCTCAACAGCACTTTGCCCTCAACAGCACTCTGCACTCAACAGCACTCTGCCCCTAACAGCACTCTGCCCCCAACAGCACTCTGCCCCCAACAGCACTCTGCCCCCAACAGCACTCTGCCCCCAACAGCAATCTGCCCCCAACAGCACTCTGCCCTCAACAGCACTCTGCCCTCAACAGCACTCTGCCCTCAACAGCACTCTGCCCTCAACAGCACTCTGCCCTCAACAGCACACAGCACTCATCAGCACCCAGCACATAACAGCACTCAACAGCACACAGCACTCAACAGCACACAGCACTCAACAGCACACAGCACTCAACAGCACACAGCACTCAACAGCACACAGCACTCAACAGCACACAGCACTCTGCCCTCAACAGCACACAGCAATCATCAGCACCCAGCACATAACAACACTCAACAGCACACAGCACTCAACAGCACACAGCACTCAACAGCACACAGCACTCAACAGCACACAGCACTCAACAGCACTCTGCACTCAACAGCACTCTGCCCCCAACTGCACTCTGCCCCCAACAACACTCTGCCCCCAACAGCACTCTGCCCCCAACAGCACTCTGCCCCCAACAGCACTCTGCCCCCAACAGCACTCTGCCCCCAACATCACTCTGCCCCCAACAGCACTCTGCCCCCAACAGCAGTCTGCCCTCAACATCACACAGCACTCACCAGCACACAGCACACACTATCAACAGCACACATCACTCTGCACTCAACTGCACTCAGCACTCAACAGCACTCAACTGCCCTATGCCCTCAGCAGCACTCTGCCCTCAACAGCACTCTGCCCTCAACAGCACACAGCACTCAACAGCACACAGCACTCAACAGCACACAGCACTCTGCACTCAACAGCACTCAACAGCACTCTGCACTCAACAGCACACAGCACTCTGCACTCAACAGCACACAGCACTCAACAGCACACAGCACTCAACAGCACACAGCACATAACAGCCCTCTACACATAATTGCCCTCTCCACACGACTGACACCACAAGGGGCATGTAGCGTCTGGCTCGGCGGCGCTGTTGGGAGAGAGTCTGGATGTTAGGCCACCACCGGCCGCGCTGACATCTATCTGTAGCTGGGTAAGATTGCTGCGGATGCTAGATCAAGCTGGAGAGGAAAACGTTTGACTGCCTATCTCTGCGCCCAGCCTCCTACCTATATGGGGCATACATCGGTCCTGAGCCACCCCCCGGATCACTGAGGACCCATCAATATTTATATGCCTGATTTGTTGGGTCTTGGCTGAGGCTATATCCGAAGTGCTGCGCAGTATGAATTACACTGTAAGAAGGAGGTAACCACCTTCACTCGCTAACTTCCCTGCATCGCTCCATTCTTGGGATAATCGCGCTATGACAAACAGATGCGAGTCTACAAAGGGTACCTCCACTGGACATTTTAACCGGTGTCACTTGATATACTAAACGTACCAATGAATGCTTAAGAGTGCAGTGCTAAGACGTGCAAGTGTTTTTTTTTAGTGACAAACACGATGTTGCATTATTCCAAGTGACTCCCACAAATCCAAATTCTCTTCGTAATCATCACTCACCCTCGTAATGCACTATTGCGGTCTGTCCCTTCTTCGGAAAGGTTCGTTCTATTAAAAAACAAGTGGCACTTCAACCGATCGCGAAAGCGATCGTATTGTAAAACAAGAACTACAGTGTGGACGAGCATGTATGAGTCATCTTCTGTGAGCCTCGCCTGCTGCCTCTCGTCATTTAACATTGAACGCGCTCACCGCTGTGAACGCGTTCGCATCATCTGGCTTGCATTACACGGGCACTCTGACAGCTCGTAATTAAGATTAATCACTCTGCCATGCTCGTTCTCGCACACAAAATGCCACATCGGGCACGCGTACATTACTTACAGCCTATCACTTCAAGGCTACTACATACACAGCACAGGGAAGACGAATCACTGACCAGATGCCAGAAAACGCAAAGGAATGTGTGGAATTCCTCTCACCAAGGCCCTTCTTCTTCTTCTTCTTTTTTTTCTTATAACATTAGGATCTCGAAACTCCTCCCCCAGGGGGAGGAGTCCGAGCCCTAAAAAGGGAAATTGTGGACAGATGCTAGTCAGGGAACTCCATTCAGGACTAATTCCTAGCATGAAGCAATGGTGCATGGGCCACAGTAGCAGAAGGGAGTACTAAAGAATAGATCTAAGTGGTGGGACAGCACTCAAAGTACCGTTCAACAGTATCACAGCGATGTTCACTGTTTATAATAATTACCGTGTATTTTTTTTACAAGAACTATTTCTTAATAATAAACACACAAATACATTTATGAATAAGAAAAGAGATTATTTTTTGTAGAAATAATTTTTCTGGCTCCTAAGATGGTGTAAGTTGAGTGAATGTATTTCATTTAATGGCCGTGAAATATGTTCCTTTGAAAGTACTTCTGTACACATATTCGTTAATAACCCCACTACCTTTGGGTTATGGGTTGCCCTAATAGGAGAAATTATATTAAATTCTTTGGAGTGACTAGGGTTGATAGCAGAGAAGTTGTGCTAAGTTGCTTTATTTCCCTGCAGTATGGTAAGAAAGAACTGATGTGCAATAGCAACGCAGAGTTCTGGGTAAGATTTTCACATCCGATCTGTAACACAATGAAGAGGAGATAGGTTTTACTTTACATACACACAATAAAGGTTAATTTTCTTCTTGTATGTTCTTGTACTTGTTAGTGGGCCAGTGGTGTGAGGGTATGATTATTCCAGCACCCCCAACAATATATTTCTATTCATGAATTGAACTAGGCAGTCCTAACTCTATTTTCGTCTTTCTCATTTTTTTCAGTGCAAAACTGAAGAACAGTAGCAGACAGGTGTGCCTGGACCCTAAGATCAAGTGGATTCAAGAGTACCTGGAGAAATTCCTAAACAAGTAAGGAAGGAGCAGGGCCTGCAGCCAGATAGGATAGGGCCAAGCTTCAGGGCTGCTCTACCCCCTACGGACTGCGACAATGCCTAGCCTGTGACCGTGAGAATATGGGCGCAGAGCATAATGGTGCTTATATTGTACAAAATACAGGACCTTCGGCTGAAAGCACTGATACTTCAGACCCTCCCTGCTGCAGGCGGGCTCACCTTCGATGGTTCTTTTTGGTTCTCACTATCTTGTCCATCTCAGTTTGTTACACTCGAGAGGGCCACTGTCCCCGACTAGTTGGAATCTGGCCCTAAGCTCGTCCTCCAGATGACAAAACACATTCTTAGGAAAGAAATACAGGCAAAGGGGGTTTCTCCATGGGAGTGGGGGTGAAGACCTATGTTAAGGCAAAGAACAACTTGAGGGATAATCTGCCTAAACATAGGAGGCAGTGACCACCTGGAAACTGAACCTAATCTTGAGCTGCCAGACCATGAGACACTAAAGAAACTAAAGAGCATATCCTCATTATGTGAGTAATCCACCTAGTGTCGGTAAACCTCACAACATAAGCCTCTACAGTGTCTGGAACCACAGTATAAGAAACGTTCACAGCATGAAGAAAACTAACATTGTCAAAATCCTCCAGGATATCAGGAACACTCTTAACTAAATACCATAAAATGGATTCAAGGACCCTCATTGGCAGGTAGAGGTGTAAAACACAAGAAATTATTGAACACATGAATAAAGCAAGAGTGCTATGATAATCAAAAAGCCTCACGATATAGGAAATCTCAAATTGTGATCAGGTCACACAGTATCTTGAGTGCACACAACATCAGTAATGCTTAAGAGCAATATGAACCTCAGTCGTAGTGCAAACAACTTCTGTGTAAGCAACCTTCACAGCATTAGGGACGCTCAGATTTTTAGGCAGAGAACCCGCTGTCTCAGATTCTCCAGAAAGTGTCAGGAACCTTCTAAGTGTTAGGATCACCCAAATGTATCAACAACCCTAACATTTTAATGAACAGTGATGTTGTGTGATATCTCATGGGCTGGTCATTTCACAGTTCTCTCCATTTATTAAACACAATACTATGGTATTTTGTTCATCCAATAGAGCACTAGAAGGGGCTGTGCAGAAATGCACCCCATCCCTGGCAATGATATGGTTTAGCCTGCTAAATGCAAAAATGTAAGACTGTGTCTCATTCATACCATTTGGACATTTTGTATTGAGCTGAAGAAGCCACACATTACCTGCCTATATTTTTCCGTTGCTTTCCTGGATAATTCAGAGTTGAGCCAGCAGTTATTGTAACATTGTGCGCTAAACCCTAGGCACTAGTGCAATGCATGAAGTTATAAATTCAGGTCCTGGCCTAAAACCTTATTCTCCCTTTTTGCGGGTGACCTTGTAATAAAAGTCACCCGTCTATGCTGCAGTTACTGAGCCATAGGCCAGAGGACTTGGAGCTGGTTCTTATTGCTGTGGATAATCTGAGATCTTTGTGTTACAGCCTAAATACATCCTATGTTCATGAAAGGATAGGTCCCATCACCATAGTTTGCTGTATCAAAAGGGATTTTGAGCACCACGTTATTGCTTCAGTGCGCTTTATGTGGTTATTAGACATCAAAGTGCCTTTTTGTGCACAGCCAACACAGTTGGTTTCACACTTGGTTTTCATGCACATGTTCATGCCGCACTGGGCGCAACCAGACACTAGCCCAATCTAATCCCTTCCTCAAAAACTCTGCATTCCATATATGTTCATTTTCTGTTTTATTACAGCTTATGAAAATTCATGTATTTTCTGAATAATCTATTTTTCCTTTTCATGAAAGCCATAGGAATGTCTGTGTAGCATGCATCTTTGAAAAATATATAGAAATCAATATGTATTCAGCAATTATCCATTATTTAGATGTTATACTTTATTTTTGTATTTGTATGTAGTTTGTAGTAAATATGATATCTTGTGACACGTCAGCAATAAAAACCTTTACATCTGCATGCAGAAGAAAATGCAAATGTATGTCAACATGTTTTTATCAGTGTCTGCCTTCCTTGTAGTTTGGTACATACTTCAGAGAAGCAAGAGTTCACATTGTACGTCCTATAAAAAATATATAAATATACATTTATATCTTTTCTAAAAGCCTTTTTCCTCCTGTTTCTGTGTTTTTCTGAAATGGAATTGCTTGGAAGTTCTTTCCCAGGTGACCAGTGCTCAAAGCTACCTTTACAAACAGCTCTGGAGGCAGGCAGGGGGATTTGCAACAGAGTTGCACGTTTTGACCACAGTAAGGACCTCAGTTTGTAAGATCCATGCAAGCAGCTGGAGTCTTGCTGCAGTGTGGGACAGGAGACATTGTGAAAGTCTGGGACTGTGGCCAAAATATAAACATAACAACAATCTCCCAAAAGCGGGTTCAAATTTTCAAAAGTAAAATCCACTTGGATGGGAAAAGTAATATAGAAAGCAAAAATAAGTCCACTAGAATACAAATTCTTTCATTAAAGGTCAATACGCCTGGCAACCTTTCATTTTCTTTTAATATGTTTGGCAGAATAAGAGTTCTCAAGAGAGAAAAAAACATGTATTTTCACTTTAAATTAAAGTGACTGGGAATGATGCCGGAGAAAGAACCTTGTTTGTGGCTTTGGAATTGGTTGTGTTCCTGCAGAGTTTATCAAGTGGATCAAGTCAAGGCAGACATGTTAGATCTGTCTGCACGACATACAATGATCTCATGTACATGCTCTGACTCTGTGGGTACATGTATGTCGCTGTGGTCAGTCTCTCTTTGTTAGTATTTGCTGTGATTCAATGTTGGTGTGACTTTAGGTCTGTCTGCTACTGTCAATCGACAAACCCTGATCAGTGCTTAATTTTCAGAAGAAGTGTTGGTCCAAAATTTTGCTCAGAAGCTCCAGGCCGGGTTATCGATTATTGGGGGTTACCGAATACCAGGGCTGTGTAGTCTTGATTCCACCTCATGCCTTTTTCATCCGCTACCAGACAATCCCTGAATTTTTATCTCACTTTTTTCTATTTATTTTTCATCCCTGCTTTCTTTCTTCTGTTTTTCTCTTCCTCCTTCTTTCCCCCTTTTGTGTTTTTCTTACTCTGGGCCAAAGTATGATAGGGAAAAATAAGTAATGGTACTGAAAAATGCCAATGGGTCCCATCTGCAACCACCGGCTCAAATTAAGCACTGATCCTGACGTGACACTGTGAGTTGTCAGTTTGGTATTATGGAGCAGTATATGTCAACGAGTAACTTGGTTTTGGTGTGTTGCTGTAAATCAGTGTACTCGTGGTATTGTCAGTGTTTCAGTCAGTGTTGTACTGTGAGCATGTGTATTTCATGATTTACTCTGTTTATGTTTGTGAATATTTCTGAGCCTGCGTATGTTGGTGTGTTACAAGAGTTTGTGTATTTTGGGGTATTATTTATATTTTGTCTTTTTTGCTGTGGTGCTCCCAGTCTGTATATTCAGGTTTGCTTGTGTTGCATATGTTGAGTGTGTTGCTGTGAGCCTCTAAATGACAGTGTATCACTTTTTGTACATGTTTGTTACTTTGAGACTTCTTGTGGGAACATATGAAATTGGGTAGCCACCCAACTCGCACCTTTGTGAATTTTTGTTGCAAAACCTTGTGAGCATTGTGATGTGTGAAATTTGTAAAGTTAAAAAACAAGGGCAGCGTCATGCAGCCTCTGACTCCAGAAGGAACCGTTTACAGTTAAAGGCCACCAAGACAGTGCTGTGCTGTTTGTTACTCTGCAGCCGCCCTATGTTTCAGGCCCAATCCCAGGTGCGGCTTTGAGTTCCGACCCTCTCTGCCCTGTCCAAAGACAGCCTTTGTTTGCCCCGCATCACACCACCCTAGCTTCCCCAGCAACTGCGTCCATCAACCCCACATAAACCCCACACTTTGTTCTGAATCCAAGTAACTGACTTACCTATCCACCTCTCAAATTACTTTCATATTTCACTATACTAACTCAACACTAATCCTTTATGGGTGCCGGAGTAGCGTGCTACTCGCCGAAAAAACGCTTCGCCCCCTCGTCAGGAGTAGTAAGAGCTATATAAATGCAATTACAATTACAATACAATACTCTCAGGGGGAGGGTTACTGTGGGAAGACAAAGATTTCTTGATGCAGGATGTCCTGCCTATGCGATTTCCCACAGCTGGAAAGCCCACCTTGCAATTGGCTGGGTGGTTCTGATTTGACCCCTGCAAAGTCTGTAAAGTTAACCTGACTTCGTTGATCCAACAGTTTGACATTACACAACTTTGATGGTGAAGGTTTTCTCTTGAACCAAATCTGTATATGTTGCTGTGTTACTTTGTGTCTCAAGAGGTTGGTAAAGGTTCTGGGAGTGTGTCTATTTAGCTATTCATTGTGAGTCTGCAGTTTTGGGTATGTCACTGCCTGGATATGTGGATGTATTACTGTCTGCATATGTCAGTGTGTTTTTGTAAGTCTCTTTATGTCGTTATGCTACTCTGTGTCTTTTTATGACAATGTGTTGCAGTCTGCATTTTGTTTTTGCTTTTTGTGTGTATCTTTGTAAGTGTGTTAGTCTGTGTATGTTGAACTCAGTCCCTAAGTGTTGGCTTGTTAGTGTGTTGTTGCCTCTCTGATTATGTAGGCTATGAGTGGAGTGGTGTGGCTCACTGGTTAGAGGCGGCAGACCCGGAAGCAGAGGTCGGCCCGGGACCAGGGTTCGATTCCCGACACGGCAGGGTCTTGGGCCATGGTCAGCGGACTTGAAAATTCTTGCCTTGGTGCCTACTCCAACCATGGGTCCCACTCAGCAACTCTAGGCAATAGCTTGCTTAATCTCTACTAACGGCCCCATCAGCGCCGGGGATGCTTGTCTTCACCTTGGAGATGCCCAGGAGGGACCATCTCACAAGGAAAGCCAGGATGGGTTCCCCAGCGGTATACAGCGCCGGGACGCCCCTTTGCTGGGGCAGCTGTGCGCTTTACAAGTATACGACATTTAACATTTACCGTGTGTCTAAGTTTGTAAATGTCTGAGCTACTATCTGTTTCAGAAATTGTATCTGTCAATGTATTATTATCTGATTCATTTAGTAAATGCTCTATGTTACTGTGTGTCTTTGAACTTGTATATTGGTTTTACTCTGTGAGTCAATTGTAGATTTATGTTTGAATTATGGGATGTCAAACATTTGTTCTTTCTACTCTCCAGTCTGTCTTCCTCCCTGTCTCCATAACAGCGAAACATTTACCCAGAGTCCTCTCTGGCACATGTACTCCCCTTTAGCCTGATGCTCTGGATTTGGTCTTCAGCTTATATTTTGAGGGGTCTGGTCCCTTAGGTGTAGTCTTGTTTCATAGACATTCCCACTTCCACTCACTTTTTCTTGTTTCAGAGTTTGGCTCAGGAAAGGCCCTCTGCTCACACTATTGAATCAACTGCATATAAAACGCCATGTTATAAACGGCTCCTTCAACGCAGTTGAGTGATTGCTGAATTAAAAGAGGAGGGTCTGAGGGGGCTCATATTTTCCTCTGCTACCATTCATTTGGGCTGCACCAGGTCAACATTCAGGAAATGGTTGCTACACCATGTCAGCATTCAGGAAATGGCGGCTGAACCAGGTCAGCATTCAGAAATGTGGCTACACCAGGTCAGCATTCAGGAAATTGCGGCTACACTCGGTCAGCTTTCAGAAATGGCGTCTACACCAGGTCAGCATTCAGGAAATGGCGACTACACCAGGTCAGCTTTCAGAAAATGGCGGCTACACTCGGTCAGCATTCAGAAATGGCGGCTACACCAGGTCAGCTTTCAGAAAATGGCGGCTACACTCGGTCAGTATTCAGAAATGGCGGCTACACCAGGTCAGCATTAAGGAAATTAAGGGCTCTCTGTAGAAAACCTTTATCAGTCCTTTAGGTGCCAGAATGTTCACTGAGGGAGTGGGAATCCTGACTGTCCAGGCTCAAACAGGCAATGAATAGGGCCACTTGTATGTTTTCACGACATGTACAAACACATAAACATGCTATAGGTGTGCATATGGACAACCTGGGTGTGCTGCAACTATTTCCATTCATGTGTGTCTGGTGTACCTGACATTTGAGGTCTCTTATCAGCATGGGTATAGGCTCGCCTACAAGCCCTAGATAGTGGAATTGACATCCTACAACTTTGATCCCAGTGACACTAAAGAATTGTCCCTTCCTCACACCTGTAGACCATAAACAGTCTGTTGCTGAAGGCCTGGGGCAAGCGCATGCAGTAGGGAAGTAAATATGGCCCGTAGAGCCATATGTATTTCCAGTTCTTGCTGCTGCCTTCATGACTCATGAGACCAGGGTATTGAGAGAAAAGTCAAGGGGTAAGACAGGTTAAACCATTAATAGTATCTGCTATATTTTCCTATCTCTTATTGGTGCTCAGCCATCATTCACATTTTGATTCCTCCCACCACAACACATAGCATGCGGCAATAGGCCAGCCCCTTCAGCCATTGCTTCTTTTACTCATTGAGTGATGGCCCGTTGTCTAATCACATGTGCACATCTTCCCAAACAAAAGGCCACGTCCCTCTCCCCTTGTTTTTTTAAATTTCCATTATGTATTCATTTGTAGTCATTCTTGTGTGTTTAAACAATTTTCCATGGTTATGTTAACTCAAAGCCAATAGTGTTTTCTGTATTCGCCAATAACGCTTGTATTTTTCCGTGATATGCATTTAAACTATCAAGGGTTTCTATACCAGGTGTAAGTACACCGTTCTGCTAGGAAGCACCCATACTGTTCTATTAGAGCTGGGGTGCCAAGGAAACACCTACTGGCTTTGCCAGTGTTTGTTTTCATATGGTGAACATTGATCCAAAACGCTGTTGACCTTCCCTTTCCTCTCAATGCTGTTTGTTTTCAGCATTTTTGCCCTCCTTCACCTGCACCTCCTGCTTTTCCCTTGTTTTTTCTGAGAGAACCTCTCCCCAAACCCTCTATTATCCCCTTTGTCATCCCCACTGCTCCTTAATGGCCCTTTTCTCCTCCTTTTTCTTGCCTTTCTCTCCACTCTCCTTTCACCATTTCCTCTCTCCTTTGTTAATTTTTTTTCTGATCCTTAGTTCACCAACTTTTTGTATTCTCCTTTTTCACCCCAGCTTCTTTTCCCCATTCATTTTACATTTTTTTTTAGTTCTGCTCTTTTTCCATGTCCAGATCCCAATGTGCCTTCCTACCTGTTCGTTCTAAGAATATAAAACTTTATTTATTCCACACTATCACTAGATATATTTTTATTTTACAAATTGTAGGACTGTTTTTTACCTTTCGCACGCGGGATTTGAGGCAGGCCCAGGTACTTTGAACACATTGTCACAGAAGTGCGGGCACATGGATGCAAAACAGCAGCACAAACTTGCACTGGGACAGTGGGAGCACAAAGGCTCCTTGCTTTTAGGGCTATAGTATCAGATTATCATGGCCTAAATATCGATTGACAAACAATATCTTAAATATGGTTAATAAATGTATAGCCCCTGGAGGTAAAAGTGATTGAATGATATGTCTGTAAGCAATATTTTGGCCATTTTTTTTTTATATTTGGTGATATTTTTGCAGTCTATATTCTGGCATACAACCGCTTTAGGTCACACCCCAAGTCCTAGGGATGCTGAAGAACCAAGAAACCCTGATTCACAAAGGTTTTGCATTGTACTCTAGATATAGGTGTGACTCACTCATGAATTTGTATGTCTACTTAAGGAACAATCTGGGAGTAAGCATGTCATATTCCTGGAATCATATGAATGACAAACACCTAAGGGCATATTTATGAGAGGCATGCACTGCCGAAGCGTAACTTTTTCTGAGGCTCCGGCGGCGCAAACCTTTCAACCACATCTATGGATTTTAACTTGGCTTCATAGATATGGAGTATGGAAAGGCAGCAAAAGTTGCTGCTTTGCATTACTCTGCGTGAGTGGAGCGTTGGGGTGGGTTGTCCCACACAACACCCATGGATTTTGACAATTTTGACGCTGCCCCAGATTTCCTTAATCACCTAAACCTGCTGCAGCACCAAAATCACATGCCTCCCAAGAGCAGGTGTAACAAGAAGAAATATATATATTTTTTCTCCTCGTTTTTTCCTCTTTCCATGTGTGTTGCATTCAGCAGCACACATAGAAGGAGAAAATTACCTCGCTGGATTGTTTTGTGAAGGAAAGTGCCCTTTCCTGCACAAAAACAATGCTGCATGCAAAGCGGACACCCTTGCACCATGGTGCAAGGGTGCCTACGTTGGAGCTAGGTAGTGAATTCTGCGCCAATGCAGGGAGAGAGGGCAGTAATGCGCCATATTTCCTCAAAACGATGCATTCCTGCCCTTTCACATTGGCGTAGAACAGCACAGCAAGAAGACTTGTGGCATTGCCCTACAACAATTCCGCATAAATGAGGCCCCTAGCCCTTAAGCATGGGAAAAAGCTTTATGGGTTAAAGCCTGGAAATGCAGGAGAAATTCATACCAAGGACAGGACAACACAACTACTCACAGAACAAGCTTTGCGAATCAGGACAAGCGATTCAAAAATTCTATCAGACTTGGGCTTTGGGTAAAGCTCAGGTGTGTGCTCACAATGCAAAGACATAGCCGTTTCAGAGGTAGGCGTAAACTGCGAATCAGCAGCACCTAGGATCAAATAGAGAGTCAGTGTCAGGCCCAGTTTTACATTAAAGTCCATTCATTGCAAAAAGTGCCATTGCATATGTTTCTATGAGAGCCAGGCGTGAAGTCATTTTTCACAAATCGAAATGTAGTATATTTTGCATTCTGGCAAACCGGGGAAGTGTGGTTCACCACAGTGCAGCACTCTGTTATGTGATGCAGATTTTGCTTTCTTCCAATTAAACTCTGGAATTATGTGTTTTTTCAAATTTTCTTTGAAGCCAAACCAGAACCATGGATCGAAAACAGTCTAGGGAAAAGAAAACAACGAAAATACAACGTAGATTAACAAACTGCAACAACCCCGGGCCCTGTCTCTGTCTTGGCCTCAATCAGGGACTGGTCCCTAAATACAGCCAAAGATATGAAAGCCACAATTCTGTGAGGGCCTGTGTCTGGGGTACAAACATAACCATAGAGATAATTATCTTGATGAACACACATGGGTACATTCAGAGGTAAGTGGACTTTGGGTCACAGAGACGGAATGGACTTGAAGATAAAATTGAGTTTTTTGTGTTATAAATAGAAATACAGATGCTTCGGTGACTGCTGGTAGGTCTGCCAATTGGAAAAGAACTGGATATTAGTGAGTCTGACAAATAAAGGGACAGTTTTGCGTAGGTGCAGACACAAGGGATTCCCCCCCCCCCCCCTTGCCCTGTGCTTTTTCAGGGCCTTCCACTTATGCTGCAAAATGTATATATATTTTGCAGCAACCATGCCCTATTTACTAATGATGAGACAGCTATCACAGCCCTACCACTAGATGGCGCCAGATCCTGGCGCTGCTGCGTTTTCTTTTTCCCTGGAGTATTTTTTAAGCTTACAAACAGGGAATCTTATTAGGTGGGATCTCACATGAAGTTTTAGCTCTGGGCATCCTCGGGCGAGCCTAGTAAATAGCACATTTATCTTCCAGGTAAAAAAGCACTAGATAGCAGGCAGTTCTGGAATGTTCGAGGACCATGTGATGGTGTGTCATATGCCTCTCTTTATGACAAATAGGGTATTAGTGAAAGTTTGTAAAATGCACAAAAGGAAATTCCAGGCCTCATTATCCTCATGTTGTCTTGAGTACACCCCCGTGTGTTTAACTTCGTCAGAGAACCTCAGTTACCTTCGCCACAATTTCAGCCTCCTTGCCATGCCTGAGTTTAACTTGCTCACAGGGCCTCAGTTCACCGCCTGCAGGTAAGAGTTGACTTTTCTTTCAGTGCCCCATTTTACTCTCCTCTGAGGGCCTATGTGGTGTCTTGAAAGGCCCCAGTTCACCCTCCATAGAAAATCTGAGTTCATTTCCCGCAAAACTTGTGTTCACAATCAGCAAGCCACATCCCCCACTCCCCCCCCCCCCCCCCGAGTTCTGCTTTATTACATTGCCTCAATTCACCTTTTTCTGTAGGTAGGCACTTGACAGAGAACAGTCAGAGCTCCAGGGAGCAGCGACCCACTTTATAAAGAACATTTTATGCCGTACATGAGTGCCTCAAAGGTAAAAATACTCTATACCAGGGAGTGGTGGGCAGGAATATGGAAATATGTAATTGGGACAGTGCCAGACATCACAATGTACTGTATTTTGATTTATTTACAGTGCACACATTTATGAATTGAGGCGCAGAGAGCTAATGTAAGTTGTGATAACCACACACTTTTTTATGAAGTGCTAAAGCCTTGATTAGACTTACTAGAGCACCAGCCCAAATTTCCTCCAGTCAGTGTCGGACTGGGACAAAAAAAAAATCGGGCACCAAAATATTAGTGGCCCCTATTAACGAACCAGATAGCTAAAAAAAAAGTGCCAATATCAGGGCAATCACCACCTGTCCATAAAACCGGTCAACAACTATTAAAAAAAAACGGCCCATACACTCAGATCAGCCCACCGGGCACTGCCTGATTGCCCTATAGGCCAGTCCGACCCTGCCTCTGGAACTTTCCGGTCAGGCCTGTGTTTTATGCTCATTTTGGTGCATTGATTTACCTTCCTCTGTTCTCTCTGCTGACCCCCTTTGGCTACATCCCTCTCCCCTGATGCTATGGGGGCAATAAACTGAGGGGGCCATCTCCACCTACAGATGCCCTTTAGGAACAAAACAGCAATCAATTTAGAAAGGGGCAAGATTAAGAGGCTGACCTGACCCTATCTGTCGCCCTGCAGGCTCCGTGGCCAGCTGCCCTTGCAGCAAGCCCTCAGTGTGTGCTGTAAAAGCGATCACAGTCGCAGGTAGCCTCTTGTGTCGCTGTATTAAGGAGTCTGATAAAATAAGGTCCTTTCGGGGTGACCTGGAGCAAGACGAGCCCCTAATGGCTGGAAGTGTGGACATCTATTCCACTTTTATGAACCAATAAAACGGGTGCAAAGGTGGCCGCACTTGAGGCCTATCTGGAAACAGCTGTGCCTCCCTTGGGGCTACAAAAGGCGCAGCTCTGAGGAGTTTGTAGCAGGTCTGAAAAGGCACAAGCCCTCCAACAGCCATGGCTTGGGACTGACGAGAATGAATGTGCTTGGAGTGACAACAGCTCAGCTGCCCCCAGTGACTGGCATTTTTTTTTAAACTAAAATGAAGGTACTCGTTGATTCTTTTGTCTGCCCTGTGTGTGTGTGTGTGTGTGTGTGCCTGTGTGTGTGCGTGTGTGTGTTTGTGTACTTGTGTGCGTTTGTGTACGTGTGTGTATGTGTGTACCTGTGTGTGTGTGTGTGTGTGTGTGTGTGTGTGTGTGTACGTGTGCGCAGTGTTGTGTGTATGCGTGCGCGCACACACGTTTGCTTTGTTTGGTTCACGGCTGCAGCTTTGGGACGTGTGCCAAGAGAAAGATTAAATGCACACCTGCCGGGGACCCTCTCAGTCTCCAAGCCGCACCCCCCAACACGTTTTGTCCATTATCTTTTCCTTTTCTGAGGAGCCTGGCCCGGTTCCAACCATCTTTGTGTGGAGTATTGCGACGACAAATCCCCCGTGCAGACCCGAGTTCAGCCTGCAGAAGCTGCGTGTCCTACCTCTCTGTAGACCCAGGGGCTTCACCCGTACGTCACTTTTCCCATGTTAAAAATAACGCAAAAGTGGCTCAAGGCGCTGGTAAATAAGCCCCCCAGTGCCCAGACGTTTGAGAATGAAAGACAAAAATGGCTTTACACCCGCGGTTTGCCTAAATGCCTGACTTCTAAGAGTTTTTGGAGGCGGATCACTGAAGGGAGGCAGGTATCACATTGGCCCTTGGTTCTCCGGGGAGATTGCTCCGATTGGATAGGGTCACCTATGACCTGCAAAGGGTAGGGCTTGTTGTTTGCTTGCTTAAGGGAACTAGGCAGATCAGTGGTCCCTGGTGGGAAAGGGTCAGCCAGGTGGGGTCACTGGAGGGTGACAGGCAGAGTCCTGCACCTGGATGTGGGAAGCGTGGCTAGCAGGATAGCAATTAAAAATCATGTGAATTAGAGTTGTCACTGGTGGGCACTCACTTCACACACTGAGATATAAGGGAGGGTTGGGAAGGGGAGGACCATGAGAGTGAGTCAGAGTATGTTTGAGGGTGTTTTATTGATTTTACAATTGAGTGTGCTTTTGGAAGCTTAAAGTTACACTACGTTAGAGAAACAAATAAAATACATAATTGCGGTTGACATCCATCTGCCATGCACATGTGAGCCTTCTAGGAAGTTCCCAGGATGGAGCTGCCAGAGCCTCAGTTTTGGATATTGGCACTCACTGAGGACCCAGTGAGCCCAGACACCCTGCGAGACAAGGCGAGGACAGCTGTGAGAGGGAGCCAGGAACAAATCTACACACATGTACGGTGTGTGTATGTAAGTAGCGAAGTGCATGATCCATTGGGTTAGATGTCTGTGTTTAAATCGTTGTGTGTGGGTGAATATGTTTGTGCATATGTGAGGTGTCCATGTCTCAGTGTATATATGTGTGTTGTGTATGCTTGTGTCAAAGTGATGTTTGTGTGTTGTGTGTTGTGTGTGTGTGAGTGGGGTTCTGTGCACACGTCTCAGAATGAGTGCACGGTTATGTGCAGTGAGGGGTGTGTGGTACAGTGTACATGTATGTATAAAGAGTTTGCACAGTGGTGTATATATGTGTGATGCATCTGGTGGTGTGGGGTGTGTATGTGCTTTTGGTCTTGTGTGTGTGTCTAGCCCACTTAGACTCCCAGAAGGAGTCCTGCAGGTCGTGTGGGTTCATACTCAGAACAACATGTTTGCCTTTGCCTCAAAGAGACTTCTTTTTGAGGGTTGTCTCTGCTTTCTAACATTGGATTGTTATGTACACTGTCCCTTTGCTCTTTGGCCATGTACTGGACTGGTTGTCCCTTTCATGCCTTGATGAAAGTTTAACAATATCCACAACACCCCGGGGAGATTTACAAACATTTTGTCCTGGGTCTTTATCACAAAAGGTATTTACTTCCCAGCGAAAAACTTGTTTTGCTCTGGTAAGCACATTATAAGTAGCGCAAAGCAGTGCTTTGCATTACTTAGTGCCAGGGGGACATTACAGGGGTGGAACATGGGCTTTCCCATGCAATCACCCATTCCTTTTGACGCAAAACCATATTTACAAAGATTTGTAGACATGGTTTTGCACCAAAAGTTAACGCCCCTTCAAAGGCGACACTAACAGGAGAAATTCTTTCATTTCCCCATGCTTTTCCTACTTTGCATACAGGCTGCACTGTGCAGCATCAGCCGCGGTCGGTAGTAGGAGTTTCTGCAGGGCGGTGACATGGGGAGGGGGAGGGGCAGGGTGGGGGGTAGTAATGTGTGGATTACCGAGTTTAACACGTAAGTAAACATATAAATAAATAAAATGAATTTTGTTGCGCGCACTGCATCGCATTTGTTGATGCAGTGCACACAACGAAATTCGTTGTATTTATTTATATGTTTACTTACCTGTCAAACTCCGTAATTCATACATTACTACCCCCCACCCTGCCCCTCCCCTCCCCACGTCACCGCCCTGCAGAAGCTCCTACTACCGACCGCGGCTGTGCAGCATGCATACAAAGTGGGAAAAGCTTTCCATCGTGTCTAGGCATAGTAATTTGTACACGATGGGTACCCTTCCTGTAGAAATGCAATGGTAGACACATGAACACACCCTAGCAATTTGGCACTATGGTGGGTGCATGGCGCACGTCCACTGAAATCCGTGTCAGCGCTATATTAGGTTAGGAGAGAGCCATATCTTTGAAGATACGGCTCTCTCCTGCTCCCTCCCTGTCGCGCAATGCAGCGCCACCTTGTGGGGGGGCTGCGCTGTGTTGCAAGACTTTTTTGTGAATCCCCCCCCCCCTGTCTTTTTACTCGAGAGTGGAGACTGGTCTAGGTCCGGCGAGTGAAAAGGCAGAGGAGATGCCAGAGAGGACGTAAGGAAAGAGATACCGCTCCAGCGAACCCAAGTGTCCTATCATTTTTATTGACCCAAGAGGGACTTTGCTGATACAGGACCACTTTGTCTCATCATGCAATACTCACAGGATGAGAAGTCGTGTTTTGTTTGTCCTACTCAAGCACGGGGAAATGTTGGCCAATGTTTTACCGCTCACAGGATGAGAAGCAATGCTGCTCTCCACAAAGTGTATGTGGCGCTGTTACGCCTGCTCAGTACTGCTCACAAGATAAGAAGCGGTTTGGTTAACTCGGTGCTCCTCGAAGGGTGAGGAGCACTGGTTGACAAAATCAGCACTCCTCACCCAGAAAGGAAGAGCATCGCTGTGGGGCTTCGATGGTCCAACCACATGCTGCATTCCTGCTTGTTGTGAACCCTGTAGTGTCAACCTGCACCGGAAGGGAGCAGCGACTGTCCTTTGTATTGCCCTTTGCAAAAACCTATGGTCTAGAACCTCACAGGATCCAGATCCCTAGTATCCTGTAGGTTTTGACAAACATGCAACTTACAGATGTTTAGAAACACCCTTTAATAGATATATTGTCTTAAACCCTGGGTAAGCTGTATGACTGCCCTCCATGTGTAACTCACATGGCACATGCAATTGAAAGAAATTGACTAACATGGAAAGACAAAAAAGTGGTGAAATGTCCTTTCATATAAAAGTCCAAAAATATCTGTTAGTTCTAGCTGGATTCGAACAACAATGGCACAAGCTCTCAAAGGCAGCAATTAGTGGCACTTAGGAGTTTCCGCTTCCGGGGGTGATTTTGTGAAGCTAATATGAGCTCACACCTGTCACTCCCTCGAATCCCAGGATTACACAAACAAATAAACACTTTTCGGAAGCTGCCCCTGAAGGCTGTCCATGCTGCCTCTTCTGTTGGGAGAGTACTGACCTCTTTACAAATGTCATGCTCCTGGGTAGTGAAGCTCAGTCACCCATGGGGTTGGGTGTGGGGAAACACATGCAACAATTTTGCGATTTCCAAGCCCGATTCTATTTTGTAAGAAATAGGGACATTAAATGTGTATCAGTTCAAGCGGATGCTGTGTTGAAAAATCTGAAGGTATATGTTTCTTAAAAAAAGCAAAAAATTATGCGGTAAAGAAATACCTGTGTATATGTGGCATCATGACAACTGCAGGTGATTCATATGCTTGATTGAAAATGGCCTAGTCATTTCTTTTTGATGTTCATAAATTTAGTTATGAAAAGACCCCTACGATTCCTATCATCTCAAATGTACCAATATTTGACAACTTTGCTGAAATGCTGTGCTTCTGACCAATGCGTATTCATTTATAGAATAATTGGAGTTTGTCCCAGGAACCAAATATTTCAGAGAATGAATACCCGCAGCTCATTGATACTTAGAGGAACACCCCAAAATGTCACAAGAACTAGATGGCATTTAAGGAGCTATTGTTGCAAAATACGGTTAGCAATTAAAAGCAATTTGCTAAATTATTTTTTAAAACTTGTTCTTCTTCCACTGACACTCGAAAGTTTCAAAAGGTGTTTGAAAATATTTACAGCTGTGCATGATTGGTTGAAAAAGTGTGCACAGTTATTTAAAAATATGTAGACATTTATGTTTCAAAATGTATAACAATTATTCCAAAAAGTACTCCGTTTAATCTTAAAAACGTTCTAAAAAAGAAGAGTACTCTGACGGATTTTAAGGAATCTTGTGAAGAGGGCATAAAATGCATGTTTGAAATGTGCCCAGAAGAATTCAGTGAAAAAGTATTATGAAATTATAGTTTTGCAAATTGCGATCAGTGCTGTTAAAAATACACAAACCCTTTTTCGCGTTTAGAACTGTCATGTACTTTATGTAGTCACGCAGATAATTATTTAAGTGACCTCTAGAAAATACTTATTAATTAAAGCTTAGAGGTATTTCAGAGAACTGTACTATTATTTTTTAAGATCTATAGAATTCACTTGCAAAAATTGTTTATAAAGATGCATAATTGTTTAGGAAAATTGATTTTTTTTAAAGGCACTGAGAGATAGGCAAAACATATTTTAAAATTATGACCTCAGACCCCAAGAACTGGCCACAGACCCAAAGAGCTATAGATTATTTGGTTTGATGGATGTGGGGGCGACAGTTTATGGATAGTTTGTCTTCAAAAGATTCAAGGGATGAATTGATGAGAAAGCCCTAATGCCCACTGAGTGGGAGGGGGGCAGTTTAAGGAAGGGCATTCTACGATGAACCATTGTTTCAGTCTATGGTCAACTGACAGGAAGGGGAATGTATTTTGTTGCTTTGTAGACTTACGGGTGGCATTTGACCTAGTAAATTGGAAGAGACTGTGGACCAACTTAGAGAAGTTCGGAACCCCCTGAGGCTTGCTAGGCATCTTGAAGGAACTCCACAAGGGCAACTGGCGTGAGTTGAATTGGATAAGAATGACAGTTTCTCAGAAAAGATTGAGATCAGGAATGGCCTATGACAGGGCTGTGCGTTGGCCTCGACATTATTTGTTGGATTTTCCTATTGGTTTTTTTGGGGTCTAAGTTCTATGCTCCTTCGATGGGAGGTCTGCTTGCGTTTTGTCTGCTTTATGCTGATGAGTTAGTAATAATGGACAGAGCACACATAGGTCTCCAGAGAAAATTGATGCATTCTTTAGTAATTGTATAAATAAAACACTCTTGATCCTAGTTTGCATTTCTCAACTAACCTAAGAAGAAAAATCTGCTGTTAAATGGTAAAGATGAATGCCCTGCCGACAATAATGGGGGTACGTAATTTTAGGAAGGTGTACAGTGTGCCAGCTCTTTGCCCGGTGTTAACTGCATTTAAGGCAATGGTCCAAATAAAGTTTTCGCATGGAACCGAAATTATATTTTGAGTGGTATGCAAAACTAGGAAAATATAGAAAGCCAAAATTTGAAATGAGTATTGAATTTGCCTAAATCTGCTATTGTTCAAGGAATAAGATTGGAGACTGTTTTGACATCGAGGTTTTGGCTGTCTGAGAGGGTCAGACTGAGATTCTGGAATAGACGTTTAGGATCAGGATATGACGCGGTTGGATCATATGGTAGAGATGAGATTCTAAGAAGAAAGCTAAAATGGCCTGCTGGTTTAAGACCGAATCTGTTAAATATAGATGTTCATATCTCTGTGAACCCTCCCATTATTTCAGTACCTATAAAAAATCACCAAAAATGAAATCTAATTAAAGATGGAAGCAAATACTAGAGCATGGAATTTAAAGTATATTTTACATTAGAAATCTACATCCCAATTATGGGACTCATGGCAAAATACTTTCTTAAATACTTACTTATCATCTTTGGCTAACCCTGATTTGATTTAGGTAATATTTAGAATTGACCTTAATCCATTTTATTCTTGTGCAGAGATGGTAACGTGGCTAAAAGAGAATGGTGGTGTTTGCAAATGTTGGTTGAAGACAAATGAGTACTCCCATTTTATTGTATTCCTCATTTTTTATGATGGAAAGACGGAGGATTCTAAAGCCAGTTTTAATGAAATATGGTGTATTGAGTCAATGGAAAGCCATGAACTTCTCATTTTGTTTGGATTTTTCAGATGTGGTATGTATAATAGACGGGTTTTAATTGCTAATCAAGAAAAAAAGTTTACATTTTAATGACTAGATGGATACCCTTTTTAATATGTATATTGTTTTAATACTGTATGTTCAAAAACCCATGGCCTAAATAAACGTCTTTTTTTGATCTGAACATAAATGTTTGTAAGATATTTATAAAGAAGTACTTTCATTTTTCTTTTTAGGAAAGTGTGCAGAAATCTTTTAGAAAGTGTTTTTGAAGATACCTATTGTTTAGAAATAGTTCCTGATTATTTACAGGTGATGGAGGACGGTTGTATAAACTGTATAGCGTTCTTTTCAAAAGAGGATGCAATTCAGTTGAAAAAGATGCTCAACCATATGTACCGTGCACAAGGAAATTATTTTTGAACAGCTAAATTATTTCATTAAAAACAAATTACTAAGTTTTGAAAAAATATGCTTTCAGAAGTTTAAATGATTAATTTCAGCCGCGCACAGATTTTGGGTTTTAAAAATATGCAGAATTATTTGTGATCAATTGTTCTGAAAAGAACTCAACAAATAGTATGGCAAATGGAATCTTGGTCTAAAGCCCAAAGAAATGCAATGAAAAGTAACATTTAGCCACTATTTGTGATGACATGCTTCATCTTCAGAACATTTTTATTGAATGCACAGAACATTTTATTAAAGCAGGCTGTTTATTTTTCTTTGGGTTAGGAAAGAAAACATATTTCCACCATTAGCATGATACAAACATCTCTGTTACATGGTCTTCAGTCTGAAACAGATAGTAGCAGCAAATGGTGGTTTGACTGAAAGATGGATAAAGCAGCTTCAGGAAATTATTGACTACATTTGCTCTGATTCAAGGTGTCTGTACAACGCAAGACACACAAAGTGATCAATATATGATGAGTGGCATATAAAGATTGATTCAGCAGTTCTTTTAAAAGCCACAACCGAAAGCAATAATAAATGGCAAATATGTAATTTAGAAGGCATACTCAGGAAAAAGAATACCTATCAGATCACAAGAAGGCTACTAGATTGACATTCTTAAAACTATGGAATTGTGCAGCTAAAGTGAATTCAAAATGAGTTATATAGGATTTAGCTTATCCCACTTGGTATCATTGTGCCTTTGTGGTGCAGGGATATGCAGGCAGATAATTTGAACAGGATCTGGAGTAACACATTGTTATAACATTCTTTGGATTTGCATGAGGAATGTTCAGGGGTTGTGGGTCACACAGAAGTCTCAGCATGAGATGTTACATTTTATTTATTTCTAGAAGTGGATGAGGTTTTTTGTGTTGAACAACTGGGATAGACATGTTTGAATGCAGTGTGTCTTCAGTGGCCAATGTACATCCACTATCGGCCTGATTACGAGTTTGGCAGACGGGTTACTCCATCACAAACATGATGGATAACCCGTCCGCCGTATTACGAGTTCCAATATATTCCATTGGATTTAATTGAACACATAATACGGCGGACGGGATATCCGTCATATTTGTGATGGAGTAACCCGTCCACCAAACTCATAATCAGGCCCTATGCCAGATCCTTCTGTATTTTAGTAGGAGGATGCAGTCTCTTACACTGGATATGATGTCTTTTAATGTCCTTTTGGAGGTGTGTGAGGTTGCCGCACATTCAGAGGGAACTGAACTGAGATTAACGGCTGACTGCAGCCACGGCAGGCCTTGTGGTGTAGAGGATCTGATACGATCTGTTCAAGTGGAGTCCAGAGTGCACAATTTTGAATTTGCTGATCAGCATTTCTGAAAAGTTGTTAAACTGTTGACCTGCTAGTAGTTTTAGACTAAAACCACTGAGAATGTAAGATTAACTATGTATTAGCAAATCAAATTTAGGATGCAAATTTTAAGGGATGTACTTTTATTTAAGTTGACTTATTTGAGGTATGAAGGCGCTCTGTAAGTGGAATGTAACTCCTAAATGTTTGAGCTGAGCAACTATTATGGTATAGACCTTTACCAAGTTGCCAGCCTGCCAGAGTCTTATTTTGCCTGGCCATTTTTGTGGCTCAACAGAAACAGTTTTCACCTGTTCTGAGCTCTCAAGAATCCACAACGTATCTGAATTTTTTTTATCTCTGTTTCTTTTTGTAATTTGAAGTTTATTGCCACATTAGTTGACAATAGTGGTTGGTGGTTGGAATTGAAAATTGAATGTTACTGGTGGAAAGGTTGGGGCTGATTGGAGGTCCCACATTTATCAGATATTTGTAAACAGTTTTCTCAGTTAAAGGCTTGTGAAAAACCGTAAGTCATGCAATAAACTGTTGGTGTTGAGGTAAATACCCAGCAGAATGGTTACTATTTTCAAAATGCTGCAATAACGTAGTTATTACGTAGTTATTGAAGCTACATTTATCCATGGTTGGTTTACTTACAGTAAGCATGGCAATTAATAACATACATACATTTATTTCTTCAGATTTTTCCACAAGCACAGAAATATTTGGTTTAGTAAATTCCACTCAAAGGATTACTCCTACTCAAAGGATAGTGGATTTTCCAAGGCATGGTTTGCGTTGGAATTTATATACATAAGCAAGAATACGTAAAAAATAAATAAAACGAATTTCGTTGCGCGTGCGCAACGCCAAATGCAATGAAGTGTGCGCAACAAAATTTGTTTTATTTATTTTTTACGTTACTTACCTGTAATCGTTCGTTTCCCATATTTTACACCCCTCACCCTGCCCCTCCCCCGCCCCACGTCACCGCCCGGTGTAACGCCCTAGACGGGCCGTTGCTGGATATGGAATGAAATACGTGTTAAATGTGGAAAAAATGATATATATTGTAACCACGTCTAATTAACTACACAGATTGGGCAGTAGCGGCTGGTGGTGGGAGTGCTGCAGGGTGGTGGAGCGGGGCGTGGGTGGAGCAGGGTGGGGGGTAGTAAACTATGGAATACGGCCCAATGGAGGTAAGTAACAAATAAATAAATAAAACAAATTTCATTGCGAGCGCTGCATCGCATTTGGCAATGCAGCGCGCGCAATGAAATACATTTTATTTATTTATTTGTTTACTCCAACCACTGGCTGCTACTAAGATTGGGGACAGGGGGTGCAAGTATTCATTGACAACAGTTGTGAGTAATTTGGTCTTGTGACTATTATGTGATGTAAGGCTCTTTTAAAATGGCAACATCTGAGAGGACCATCTGGGAGGAAAACGTGACAAATGGCATAAGCTATCTATAGGTTAAATATTTTGAATGGGAAATATACTGTGCTATAAATGATTGTTGTAGAATAGTACACTCTCTTGCCACGGGGTCACTTGGAACTAAATTTTCTAACATCAAAGGCTCCAGACTATATGTACAACATAAGCCACTTAAGTAAACATTCCGAGAGACTGGGAAGCAAATTTAGAAGCAGAGATAGACAGCTATTCCCAGAATGTGTCCAGATCTACACTTAAGATTAATTTCTTATACATTTTTGCGACTATGTATGTCGGACTCCAGACAAGATGCAGTGATAGTGAGATTCCAGTTCCTAAAAGCAGTGAGCACCATAAAAAGCAACAGTTGTCAAAGGAATATTGCTCCTAAAACTACAGGTCATGATAGAAGATTGGAATGGGAATCACAACTGTTGTAAGAGGCCAAGTTAAAAAAAGTAAAAGGGGAGCTCAGGGATAGAGTGTTCTTATGCAAGAGACAAGAGTAATACACACAGCAACAGCACAACTCTCCAGCGAAGGTTATGAGGCCAAAAAAATAGAAAAAAGAAATTAAAAATCTCAACTTGAAATGTTGGAACCTGAGACAGAAAATGGTTCAGTGTTTGGGAAATCTTAAAATGTACAAAACATCCTTCTTGTATGTGTAGACTATGGGCCCAATTCACAAACATATCTTCAGCTGTTCACTAATGTTGATTTATTTGCCACAAGGGTAGATACATCTGCATTAGTAAATCTCAAGCAAGGGATTGGAAGGAACAGTTACAAAGTGTAGTTAGCTTCATAGGTTTGAAAATGGCACACACTCGCATGTTTGTGGGCATTTACAAACTCTGAACTGAACCTTTCCCATCTTGGAAATGGTCAGAAATGTAATACAGCCAATGGCTGAAAATGGTTAGAAGTTTAATCCAGCCAATGGCCGAAACATATTTCCCATCAGATAAAAAAAAGTGCATGTTCACAGGAGACACCATTTCCCATGTGCCTATATCTATCCCATGCAGACTTCCCACTGTGAAATCTTTCCAGGTGCTCTACTGAAAATCTAAGTGAAATTGAAAACAGGTGGAAATGCTTAGTTGGAACCAACTTCCTTACTGATTCAGCTAAACATTGAACTAGTCATGTGGACAAATGAAATGGGTAGTATGATACTTCTAAGACTTTGAATTGGTTTAAGTTATGTCCTCGAATAGTGTTTTGTTTGTCCTAGTCAACTTAACTTTGTTGTTGCAATCTGGCAAAGTAGCCATTTTAAGAGTTAAGATTTAGGCAGCTGGTGATTTGAGTACTTTAAAGTTTTTACGTGCCTATCTTTCCACATTGGGCTATTTTATTTGTGGTGAACGTTTGAGTGTTTTTTATTTGCATCTGTGAAGTTATTAATGCAGTATAGTGGTAGAGTTTTCCCCTGAATTCTATTAATGATGCACACTTCAAAATGTCCAGAAAAGTTGAGCATATGTTTTGACCACATTTGCTTGAGTTAGTCGTGTTGCTCTTTATACTGGGTGCGTGCAAACAACATCTGTGATTCTCAGAAGACACAGATGGAATATTGAATCCTTTGTGCGGTGTGAAGGTGGCAATTAAATAGCCAGATAGGATGAGCCAGTAAAAACGAGATCTTCATTGATATTCTTTGTTTATGTGTTTCTCAAAGCTGTGTTTAGGAAATCCAGAAAATGTTGGAATTGTAACTTCGTAAAGATTTTCCTCCGGTTTTAGATTGTGGAGAGGTATTGAGGTAGCATAGGGAATTCTTCAAACTGCACACATATCCTACACGTTTAACACACAGTTACAAGACTGGATGACTCAACTAGTACACATTTCAAAAACAGACTGCAAGCTATGGGCAACCAAGAGCTCTAAACATAGGTGACACCAACCCGAATCACCAACAAGAACTGGAAATTCAACTTCAAAAGTGACAACTGGATAACAGAGGGAAGAAAAAACACCAAGAAGACTTACTATGGAATGAGGAGCAATGCTTTTAACAGAACCACTAAGAAGAAACGGACTCTGGAATCACTCAGCCATAAAACAAACATTTGTCTAACGCTGAAACAACAAGACCTTAGTAAGCCATTAGAAGAACCTAAACAATGCTCTAGCCTCAAGCCTTTACTTTCATAGAAATTAGAACTTGATGCACAGTGACATCTGTGCCAACATTTTATGTCGCTGTTGTCTGCTCTATGCCCATCTTCTCTCCCTCGTACTGAAACAACCTGTGTAGAGCATGTTGTTCCTAACAAAGCATTAACAAACAAATACAACGAATGTGTGTTCCTGAGTTGGACAGCATTACATTAGAAAAGTGGTCTGACTTCTATAGTAAACACAGCTCTTGGTTGACTAGTTCTATATAAACTAGAAATTGCTTTGATTAAATACATTCTTATTTGCTGTAAGTGTTTTTGATCACTTGTTCATATATGAATATCATCATGTTATATATTGTTAGACACTATCCATTCAGAATTGGCGATCTCTAACAAATCATGGACAGTCAAAGTCTGAATCCCATTCTGTAGTACCCTAACAACATAACAAAAACGTTTTTTAACTAAGCAGGAACAAGCGCCAATTCTGCATGCTCTCCCTCGTTTGTAAGGGGACATTTCCAAAGACTTGGCACTGCAAGGCTAAACCTCTAGTGTGCTTAATTCTTGAACTTCCAAAGTTGGCTGTTTTCTCAATTTCTATTCAGTGTATACAGCTGCATATTTTAATATTCCCTTTATTTAAAATATGGAAGCCCATGCAGACTTTAAACTAAATAGATGACAACTCACTGTCACCCTTAATGTATGGAGTTTTGTCATAATTCTCTATAGTGCTATATTTGTTGTCACCAAAGTGGTTGCTCCTGGTGATGTTTCCAAGGAGCCAGTTCCCCATGCTTCTTGGAACTAAATTGAGGCATGTGTTTTTAATATTATTATGACTGTCAAAACCTATACTTTGAATACATTATTGCTTTGTAATACGTTTGAAGAAAAAACGAACAATTTATCTAGAAATTTTATTTGACCAGTAAATTGCCATTTGGTTTACTTAGAATTAGTACTACGCTTTCTTCATTAAACTTAATCCCCAATCTCAGGGAGAGTGGTGGCTAATAAAATGTTGCCCTCTTCCTTGGTTTAGTTACCTCTTTCTCCCAATTGATACCTCTTAAATATATGCAAATTACGAGTGAACCTCCATACTTTGCACAAGCCAATTGCAACCATGTCACATGACTCTTTGGACATTTACATACCTCAAGGGACATCCAACAATCGGATATATGTAATGTGCACAGTTGTGTGTCTAACCTCACTTCTCTGCTTTCTTGCCTGGTTTGTTGTAACGAAAATCAATAAAGGGGTACTGGAAAAAACATAATCCCCAATCTCTAAATTCACATAGGTATTAGTAGTGGGTTTCCAGCCACCTTAACAACCTTAAATTGTTTGTAGTTCCTTCTTCAGGTCTGTATTAAAATTAAAGCAGTCATGTTCTCATTGACTTTCAAAAAGCATTTCTGTTTGAAGACATTTTACTTTCTGCCATGATGTGAATAAAATAATTTCACACTATAAGTATAGGCAAGAAACCTTATCAGATCAGTTTTTAGAACAAGAGTATTTAAATAATTCTTATATATTCCACCATGCTTCCAACAAAATAAGAGATGATGCAGCACGTGTAATACATATTAATTATAGAGTCCTCTCTAATCAGCTAGATTACAAAACTAATCAGGAATATTGAATTTGTGTGTCATATTGATGCAAGCATAATTTCTTTTAAAAATATGTGTACATCAACTTATGTGGAGACCGCATATAACCCCATTCAGGTACAAACAACTGTCAATAGTGCTTATTTTCATCTGCAAAATACATATTATGACAAAAATCAAATAGAAGCAAAATAAATTGCAGTACCAAAATCACCAACAACAATCCACTGACAAATTAAACACGGAGTACAGTCTACGTTCTGAAAGTATTCAGCCATCCAAGGTCATAGGTTGCCAGAAAATCTTCACTGTTCATTAAAATAAACTGTTTTAAGTGAAAATGTTTGACATTTTCCTAAAGGGTAGTGTTTGGCTTTGCATTTTGCGTTTCAGTAATTAAAGCTAAGGTATTCACTATTGTGAATATAATTTAAAATTGTTGAAATATATTATAAGAAAGGCAAATGTTCACTTAAAAAAGCTTTCAGAGTTAGTTTGTAAAAATGCCTAATTCTTTTGAAAATGTTTATGAGTTATTAAAAAGCAAACTTAACTATTCTTAGATGTGTAGAATTATTTTAAATTATTCAGGATTGTTTTAAAGCTGTGGATATTTATTCAGAAGTATGCAGAATTCTATGAAATATTTGTAAAATTATTTCGAATTTGTTCATATTATTTTAAAAATATTTAAAATCCTATAGAAATGTACTAGATTATTTGGAATAATATGTTTAAATCATACAGGCGTCATAATTGTATCAAAACGTATCCCAAATTTGGTACAATAAAAGTAAAAGAGGCATGTATTTTTACTGCTTGAGCTGCACCAACACAGCTTTTGTTTGTGTGCCACAAGCTGACTTGGTCGACGCTGAGAAATCAGTCGATGGAAAGATTTTTATTGAATATCCCTTTTTGTTCTTTGTCCAACAGGAAGGCGAAGATGTAGGAGAGGAAGGGCCTGTCCCATGCTCAGGATTCTTCCTACAGGATCCCAGCACACCCACGTATCCCACCTTCACCCAGCAGCCTACGGCTTTTCCACCGCTCCATAACAGGCTTTCTTTACACAATATGGCTTTGCATTCACTCTTAATGTTTGTGTTAGAGGTCATCAAGGCCGGAGCTGCTCATCTTCACTCAGGTGACTAGGACTGCAGTCTTCATTTTGGATAAGAGGGCAAAAACAATGGGATGCAAAGGGCTTACTGAGCCCTCGTCTGAGCTCTCGGAGAAGTGGATTTTTCTATATTCAGTCCTTGCACATTACGTTTTGCGGATATCCACTGCAAATGATGATTCACTACAAAGGATAATGAAATGGATATAGACCTCTCCAGAGATTATTGATATCTTACAAAGGTTATTAACCTTTCCAAAGAATAAATGTGCCTTACAAAAATAGCAATGCCTTTCAAAGAGAATATGGACTGCTCCGCTTGACAAATATGCTTCCCAAAGAAGAACAATCCCATCTTAAGGACAATAGTATGGTATTTTCCAAAGGATAAATCATTATTTCTCCGACAGGAATCATGGTCCTATTCAAAACAATAATGGTGTCTCAGAAAATATAATGTTGACATCCACATTGTAATTGGTGCCATTGAAAGGACAGTGGTACTTTCGGATTCCCTTTGAGCTCTGCAGTCTCCACAGTTTCCCGCTTCGAGTTTTTTCATTGTTGATGGACATAGTCAACAATATTTGCCTAATCTGTGTAACAAGGGGCAATGAAACATCAATTTCCACTGCATACAAAACTTCCCCAATTGTTCATCGTGCCCCTAAATATAAGTCAAAAGTAGAGTTATAGGTGAAGACAACAGTACTCATCCATTCAATTAATACAATTATTCATATGCAGAGCCAAAAGATAGAACCCAGACGTAGACATAGGGAAAAGGGAAAACAATGTGGGGATTTTATTAAAAAGACATTAAAGAATGTTTTATTTGGGAATAACGTGATTAAATGTTGCTCTGAGCCATGTCGATCCTCCAATATGTGACCTTAACTTTCTGTAGTATGCTGGGAAAATATTACCCTGTAATATTTAACCACCAGATAAAAAACTGAAATTTAGCAAAAGCGTCAGGGCCAAAATGAAGTTATAGTCAAGTGCAAGAAAATACAGGAAATTATGTAGTCAACTGAAATGAAATAAGAATGTAAGGGTATGACATAACAATGTGCGCAAAACATGCGCTATACATCTCTTTCTGCCTTGCAAACTTATTTACACATTGCACAACAGTATTTTAGACCGCATGCAGAAGCACTTAACGTCTCTACACACTACACTCCCCGACCAAACCAACATTACGCATTAAATCACTAATCCCCCAACAGAAAGTGCACAGTCAACCATTGGAACAAGGGCTGCTTTTTTTGATCCCAAGTATTTCCTAGAATAAAGTCTCTATATCATTTATTTCTCATTATAATTTTATATATCTCATCAGCACTGGCTTGTAATCCTTTCTTTCGTGCGTACATTGGAATAATCTCTACTTCTGATCCTATATATTCCACACATGAATTTCTATTGCTTATGTCTCCTGTTGGGAGCGCCCTGGGCTGTCCTCCATGTTCGGTGTGCCCTGTGGTTGTTTTCTTTTCTCTTTACTGGGAAAGTTGGAAGTAAAGATTGGTTGAAAGAAGGAGGGGTGAGGAAAGAAGTAAGAAATGAACGTTTTCAGGGTGGCTAGCAGTGGAAGTCTTGCATCATGAAGACAGTTGAGGTATTTGAGATGCAACAGCCGTAGAGATCTTTTCACCGTGTTGCTCGGTGTAGGTCTTTGCAGTGTGACTGTAGTGGAAATCCTTGGGCTGATGTTTATGGAGGTCTTTCAAGAGCTGCTATTAGTAGAGGTTTGACACTATTGCAGGCATTGGAAAGTAATGTGACGGTTTTTCCGCATGGTGGATGTTGAGGTTCTTTGCAACATAGGCAATTTGGGTCTTTGTAAAGTGGTAGGCTGTGGTGGTTTTAACAAGTAGCTAGCATGAGGATCTTGACAGCATGGTTTAAGTGGAGGTCAATGTACAGAAACATGGCTACACCCACTGCCTCAAGCTGACTTGCTGCAGATCAGGTGGCATTCCCAGTCATGATGTAGTAGGCTTTGTACGATAAAAAAAAATCCTTTTCAAAATTTCTGGATAACTTTACTGTACTTAGGCAGCTTCAGACACCCCTCTCCTATATATTGGCTGTATTTAAATCAGTACAGGTGCACTCTTTTCTCAGGAAGTTTGTTCTTAATGACAGAAGGACAATATATTGGGCCGACTATCAAGTGATGCTGGCCCAAAAAAGTTCTCACACCGAGCATACGATTGCAAGAACATTCCAATTTGCCTAAAGAAGTTTGAAAATAAGAACTGATAGATAGCAGGAATACAAAGTCTGGCCTTGAACCTGATTCTTGCATAGGGGAGGCTGAAGCGGTACCCAGTTGTGTTATTGAGCAGGTGCCACGTTCCTGACTCCGCAAAAATGACTAAAGTTATTAACCATACCCCTCACCATCCTTTCTCTATGGATGAGATTATTTTACCCCTGATTGAGAACTGTGCTCACCTCCTTGAGGTAGACAGGACACAGTGTGAAGTTAGTAGAGTTCCTCTGCCTCAGCTCTTTTCCAGCATTACTGGTCTTTCATTGACAACAGTCTGTGGGAAATGTGCCCTTTTAAAGGAAGAACGTTCATTTCTGGCTCCTTATTTCATGGCCAGGTGGGCCTGTTCTCTAAAAACAAGATAAATAAAGATATAATTACAAAAATGTATGTGAGTCCAGATGTGTGCTACCACCAAGGACATCTCTAGACCGAATCTCCAGAGACCCTCAACAGGCCAGTACCGGAAGACTGGTTTCATTCTTTTCCTTGATCACTGAATGTCCCTCTGTCCCATAAATTTGTAAAATGTATTTATGTGCAGAAAAAAATATATATGTATTAAAATGTGCACCTACCACACGCAGAGTATGAAAGAATGCTGACACGTTAAAGAAGACCACAAATTAATGTTACTTTGTAGTCACTGGACATCACACCTAGAGCAATTTTCTGCATTTTGTGTCAGATTACACACGTACCAAATGCCCTCCCGACCTAGTGACGTACAGGAGAACAACATTCTAGAAGACAAACACACAACGACCGATCGACCCTACATCCTGTCGGTCTTGCACAACATTGCGCAGATGGACACCACTAACACACTCGTCCTCCAGAAGGGGCGAGAGGTACACATAAGACACAACCAATATTAAGACAACACAGACACAAAGTTAATAACACTCGAATCAAGACAAACCGGAGGCACGATCTAAAGAAAAGAGCAGGCAAAAGGCAGTAAATGTAAGCGGGGAAAAAACCGGGTCAACGACAAACCCCGACAAACACTCACAGAGCAACACACATATAAAGATACAAGAAAACAGGAGCACAGACACTCATAAGGAACACAGACCCCCACAGAGACACGTGCAGACATGCATAAGAGACCTGTGGAAACAGAGAAACAGGCGTGCGCATTCACATGTACACAGTGGCAAAAGTCAGAAAGAGGCCTGCACGGACACTTCCACAGAAAGAGATACAAATAAGAACAAACACACCTTACTCAGAAATATATACAATCGGGCAAAAACTGAAACCAACACTGATAGAAACACCAACACAGTGAAGGAAAGGGTCACTCACATAGGCACACAGATGCACATGTATACAGACATGCACAAAAACAAAGAAAATTACAGAGATCTTCCCAGAGGCAAATATGTGCACACACAAAGGAACAGTCACACATACCTAACTATAGACACCCAAAGAGGCACAAACAGACTCAAACACATACACAGAGGTAGACACAGATTCCACGGTCCACCTTATTTCAGTCCCACGCTTCAGGAAGGAAGGAGGCGGGTGTGAGTTAAAATGTCTGACAGCTGCAGTCTATTCCCAGTTGTGTCATTAGAATGTGCTGAACCTCGTTTTCTGTATGTTGGTTTTTTTGCAAACAAATTCCCAGACAATGTGAAGAAATACATACAAAAGGCAGCTCTTGCGGAAGATTTGTATACATCGAGCTTTTGACAAACCTATGGCATTGTTTTATAGTGACGATTTAACACCTTTGTAATGTAAAAGGCTTTTTTGTACCTCTGTATGCACTTATCATTTTCTAAATAAATTTTATATTCGTAATATATGGCATGTCGGGGGCTGTGTGCCATTGTCTGTTTCAATTTCTCGTGCCCCTCTTTTCTCTAGTTAGACAGTTTTCAGAAGACAACACATTTCTGCAGATGGACTTTGGAAAAGAAGTGTCCTGTAGCAGACAATGTTGGAGAACACCTATGCAGAGGACAAAATAAATATATACCTCCAAAAGGAAAAAAAATAAATAAAGATAATTTATACTTGTCCTGTTGCAAACACAACAGTAAAAATTTAGGATGGTGAAAATCTCAGATCACCAACTCGAACTATTCAAAATAAATTTAGGAAAACGTCCTAAGGATTATGGCCCTGTTTCACAGCTCACCAAGCAGCCTTGGTTCTGGACATAGGGGAATGTGAGCTGTCTCTATCTGAAGGATAGGCACTTCCTAGGTGTGGGATTGTTGCCGCATTTGTACCTATGGTAGTAGCCAGGCTGTGTACAGTTCAGGGCTTGTAAGAGTGCTTCTCATGGTGAAATGGCTGGACGTTAACCAACAAACAGACTATCTGACATCAAACCCAGGATAAGCCCACGGGTCACACGTAGAACTTACATCCACTCCAAGAGCTCTGGATTCTCAGCACAAGAGCAGATTGGTTGTTGTGCCTCCGAACAGTCTGGCGGTGTCAGAAAGGACAACTAGTGAACATTGGGGACACTTGTTTATCCAGGAGCCATATTGGTGAGAACCCTTGTTATGCCGTACTGGAACGAGGTTAAAGGGGGTGCTGAAAAGCCATGCCTCCACTTTACCTAAAAGGTGACTTTGTGGTGCAGGGGCAGGAGTTCCTGCTCCAGAGGGTTATCTCACCTGCTCTTAATCCATTAGTTGCTTCTAATGAGAATTTATGGAGGGTTTCAACCGCAGGGTAGGATTGGGATTCAAATTTGACCTGAGCATCCAAAGAAAAAGTGGCCCACATTCATGGATAATGACCTTTTATGAAACGTTTCTTAGTATCAGGGGAGTCAGTTTGAGAGAAGTCTGTGATAAGGTTACTGAGAACCATGGGCCAGACTCATAGAACTAACTTAAGACAAAATCCTAAACTTACTACCATTTACTCATTTTGGTATTCACAGAAGCCACTTACTCATCAGTGAGTAAGTACCTTCTGTGAATACCAAAATGGTAGTATGTTTAGGATTTTGTCTTAAGTTAGTTCTGTGAACCGGGCCCACCATCATTCACCTGAAAGGCTCGGATTCCAATGTTTATTCTCAGGCCAAATCATTAGATGCTCTACTCCACGTAGGGGCCTGAGGCTCCTGTTCACTCCCAGTGTCCATGGAGGACATTGAGGCGAGCAGGAGCTTCAAGGGTGTTTCTCAGTTTCCATACCTGAGGCATCAGTTTACCTCAATTTACCTGAAACAATCTCTCAATCTCATGTCCCTTATGTTCTTGCTTGTCCCCAGGCCTCTGCTCACCCTCAGTTCCCACAGGCTAATGGTCACTCTCAGGTACACAATCTTCCTTCACATGACATATGTCTCTAAAGTTGCCGTCCACATTAGGCACATGGCACACAGCTCGTTAAACAGGAAGTGCCACAGGTTCATCCAGGGTTGGCTGGCAAGAGTACAAAGTGTTGCAGTGAAACGGCAACTTAAATTGCCAGTTTGTGGTAGTCGGGCCACAAATTTTCAAATGGAATGCAGTGTTTGATGTTTTAGCAAAACCAATCAACCTGCTGGTAACAGTGTGAGGTTTCTCCTGTTGGTGCCAGTCAGGGGCTAGCATGGATTTAATCTTCTTTGTTTGTTGTAATCCAAGACAGGGAGGAGAAAGACAACTTTATATTAAGAGTTTCCTATTCTGTGGCTGGGCCCATTTCAGGTTCTCTGATTTCACTTCTTGGACAACCTTTCTAAGCTTTAAGGTGTGTCAATTCTCTGGCAGAATATGTGATGGAGGACAGTGTGCGGAGTTACTCAAAAGAGCTCTGCAAGCACAGCAATTGTTATGGCTACCTTGGGTCTAAAAAAAAGGGAGGGGAGGGTGGAGAATTACCTTCCTTACGGTCAATACATGGTCATTTACACACCCCTGATCAATTAGGTGCATCCAAACACACCCTGGCAAATCCACCCCTACTCAGAGTGATGTGAAAAGGAGGTCTGCACTACTGGGGCTGCTTTATATGTATATGGGGGCGTTGGTACACGTCACTCTTCTAGTACAGGTACAATGCACCCCAAGAAAGAAAATCACATTGCTGCCACCATCCAGCTGCCTTCGGCAAGTTTGTTGTCGAGGCATATCTCCTTGAAGACTATGGTGCTGTCCCACTTTTCTCTGAAACAACATAGGGCTTTGCAGAGGAGCACTCCACTTGGGATACAGACTACCACTTAAATTAAAGACCACTGGGATATGACATACCAAATCCCAGGGAAATTGCAGTCAAAAGTTAATGAGATGGTTGGATGGGACAGCTGGTATAAAGTGCTATATATATTGTAAATATGTCTATGGTTTGATTTCAAAATACGGTGGTTGACATTACCTTACCTCAAAAGAATGGCATCCAATAGAGCTCTCCAGAGTATGTGTCATAGGAAAACGTAATTCCACGCCATTTTAGGTCTACCTTCATTCTCAAATGTGAATGTTTTAGGTCTATGGAGCTATGGAAGAATTACTTTCTCTCATCAGCCGTATACTGTATAGTCGCCATACTGAAGTTGAGTATGTAACTAGATAAGTTTGTGTTATGGAACTATTTCTTCCTTCAGGTAAAACAGATTGAGTACAGTAAGAAAATGGATTATTTGTTGACGGGGTAAGTACCCCCTTCAAGTAACAACCACAAAACTTGTCTAAATAAACATGAACTCATTACACTGGCAGCTATGCACAAAGCAGAAAGGCTTAACAGAGAGGTAATGTGTAAAGTATTTATGCAGTACTAAAACAGTAGTAAAATCAAAATACCAAACAATAAAAATCCTAAAACAAATTAGAAAAATATAGGAAAATTTAATAAACAAAATGATACCAAGATGACAAAAGTTCAATAAGGAGAACTGAAGATCTCAATTTTGAAAGATTAAAGTGGAAGCACAAGATGCGTATGATAATCAATGCTCGGGGTAGGCTGGGACCAAAGCGCATTTTGAAGCTGACCATAATTGAGCACGGGTCATATACAACAACCAAGGTCATCCTAGTCAAGGATTTTGCCTTCTTACTTTAGTCCTTTAAGTCCCATTCCATTACTGGAGTACACTTCTAAATCCCCCCGGACCTCAGAGGAGACACTTGAAGACTCACAGTGTGGCAGGCAGAAGCCACCAGGAGAATCCAGTCCAGGTCTTATTGCCACTCGTCATTTGGGCAGTTGTAAGAAAAGGCCTTTTGTAGCTTGCTGTGCCACTGTAGCTTTAATAGGAGGCCATCCTTGTGACCTTTGGAGCCCACTTCTTTATCCTGAGCACAAGAGGGAGTTTTCGGCCACACTAAACTTGTGCTCTGAGGGCTGGGAGTATGTTTGAGGAGTTTACTATGGTAATGCTGGGGTCCTCTCACATATTTTTTTTTTACTTTCTTTATTGGGTTTTGCATATAAAACATTGCACATCACGGAACAAGTTAATGGCATCCATTAAACGACAAAACAGGATGCAGCAGTACAGCACGATGTCTCATCACACATATATTTTTATGTTGTTCAGCTTATTATATGCATTACGAATGTGGTCTAGTATGTCTTTGCCTCACCCTGGATGCATAAAAGCACTCTCTCGCTGTGGTATTGTTTCCTGCAGGAAATAGGCTTGTGGGTAAGCAGATAAAGTATCACAACATTTACAAACAACAGTGCGTAAACTTCCCTGGTTTTGGACTAAGTTATAGCGCATGTGATGTATATATCTACAGTCTTTATGGCATGCATATGGTAGGTACCATTAGGGTTACAACATGAAGATGGACATTGACCTTAGTCTAAGGTTGGGTTGTAAGTCTAAGTGGTGCTAGAGCTAACACTTATTGTCCTAACTCGGCGCCACCTCCCCGAGTTGTCTCCTCCTTGAAGCCAGTCACCATTTCCATCCATCTGTCAGCCAAAGGTATCCTGAGAAGCCCTTTATGTTCCTCATCTCTAAGAGAATTTCCCTCCGCCTGTGCCCATCTTGTAGCCTCTGCCTTCCAACTACTATGAGTGGGCCAGTCAGGGACTTCCTGTGCAGTGCAATATCTCTGCTTACCACCCCAGAGCCAGGTCCAGGAAACTGACCCTACCGATAAACTGGCCCATCCCTCATAAAGGCCGAGGAGGCAGATCTCAGCCCTTAACAGCTGCAGTCTACCCAGGGTGTGTACCAATGATTCAGTGACATGCATCCAGAACCTCTCGATGTTCAGGCATTCCCACACCATGTGCATGAATCCAGTGTCTGTGCGAACACAGTGGGGGCATCCTAGGTCAGTGGTATGCAGTGGTATGCAGCATCACGTTTAATCTATGATGTGTTAGGTAAATCCAATGCAGATGACTGAACTGCATGCATTTGAATTGAGTTTTGCGAGTGTATATGTATGTGTGCCCTAACATCCATTCCCATTCCTTCCTTACCAAACTGATGACCAATATATGTCTCCAATTTAGCCCGCAAATGCAACAGAGTGTCTGCTGTCATGGCTAATGTCATGCGATATAGCCAAGAGAAGAGATTACTACTGTGTCCAAAGGTGACCACACTTTGTGAGAGGTCATGGCTAGGTGGTTCCCGATCTGCTTTACCGAATAGTCCAAACAGGGCCTGGTTACTGCCCCATACGCTGGGAACTGGCCCTCCCTCAGGCCTCTCCCTATTGTGAGCTCATCCAATATGCACAAGGAGCCTTCAGATTAACAATCCCCCAACGTTGTTATATCTGCCTCTGTTAGGCCGCGAGTCTACAGCCGACAGCTATCTGCCTCTTGCCATCGACAAACCCACTAGCATGGTTCCAGGAATGTATAACGGGGATGAGCTCTACTGATCGTTCACCCCCTTCCAACAGCAAGAGCAATGTGTTGGAGTCTGGGTTTGAGGGCAAATGCTAGTGTCGCCCCCAGCATCATTGCGAGAATTGACTCGTATAGCCCCACCAGCCATCTAGTCATACACTGCAACTAGGAGGCATAGTAATACTGTACAAAATCTGGTACTCCAATTCCTCCTTTATTGGTCAATCAGGGGAGCATGCACAACGATCATTTTTGTTAGGGCCATCCTTGCCACGATTGAGATGTGTTAGCTGGATTGTCCACCAAAAGCCATGCTACCTCTCAGGCCGTGAATCACACCACCCAGGTTTTCCTCTATCATGTCTGGGTCTAAATGATATACCTTGATCCCAGGTATTTGAAGGTGCTGGGTGTCCATTGGATTCCCAGTCTTTGCACCACGTCTGGGTGAGAAACAATGTCTGGTATTACCGGAAACGCAAGTTTTGTGCAATTGAATGCACATCCCTGATACTTGAGCAAAACTGTCTAGGAAGTCAACACACCACGGAATACCCGAATGGGCTTCCTGCAAGTAGGGGAGCATATAGTCAGCAGCCCACATGTTCACTATAGTGAAGCGGGATTACCCTGCCATGACTCCCAGCATAGAGGATGGAGGCGAAAGGTTCGGTAAACATCCTTTACAACGCAACTTTTACCACGCAGTGCCTTTACGACGTAACTTTTACAATGCAAACTATTACAACGCATTGCGCTGGGGGGCGCTCTAGGATAGGGAATAGGTTTAATGTACTATGCAACACCTTCCCTACTATCCACGGGGACTGGAGTTGGAATAGGAAATTAAACTATTCACTATCCAGCGCCTAAAAGCACTATGCGTTGTAAAGGTATGCGTTGTAAAACTTGCGATGTAAAGGTAGGCGTTGTAAAAGTATGCGTGGTAATGTCATACATCCGAAAGGTTCTACTGCCAGTGCAAAAAGCAAGGGTGAGATAAGGCAAACCTGCCTTGTGCTTTTATGTATTTCAAAGTGTTCTGATATTTAGTGCCCCATGCGCTCTTTCACTTGTTCACCCGCGCATAGCAGTGCAATCCACTTGCTCCATCTTTCCCCCAGTGCCATTGCAGACATGATGGCCTGCATGTAATTCTATCTCAGTGAATCAAATGCTTTACTAATATCCAGTGACGGCATCAACGCCCCAGACAGAAGTACCTGAGGTGTCTCATAGATAACGCAGTAGAGCCATCAGATGTTGAATAAGGTGTTGCGCTTAGGTATAAACCTATTCGGGTCCTCGTGCCACAGTGGGAAGATGACGCAAGAGCCTATTGGCCAAGACTTTACAAATCATTTTGTCCTTTAGAATTCACATCGACAGTAGTGGTGAGTGGTAAACTCCAATCCTCCCACGGAGTTCGCAGAGTTTTGCCCACTCTACACTCAACTTGGAGTGTGGAGTTTGGCTATAGCTCTGCCAACCACTGCATGGCAGAGTTTTTCTTTCACACGGCTCACCAACAACAAGTTGGCGAGTGCAGGTTGAAAAAAATCAGCACTAGACAGCCTGCCGCAGGGACTCCTCAATGCGGTCAGTCACGGCAGGTCGGTACTGCTCGCATTGAGAAGGTTGCAGCTTGCGTTGCGGCAACTGGCGCTCGAGCACTAAATCTACTTGAGCGGCAGAAAGAAGCAGTGCCCGCTGGCATACTGTGTTGTGCTGTTCACACTGATTTGACTGCATGGGGCAAGCTCCTAGTGCTAAAAATCAGTGTGAGCAGCTCGACGGACTGGAATGCTGCCGCTCATGGAACTCGGCGGAATCTGGTGAAGTTTTTTGGTAACTCCACGGAATTTCACAGAGTAAGACTCTGCAAGTACCGCCCTCCCCTAATCGACAGAGGGCGGTAAGACACCACATCAGCAGCATCTCCAGTAGGTTTGGGGGACAGAAAATGTCAGGACCTCCATGGTTGTATCTAGCAGAATTCCTGCATCCAGTGCATTCATGTACATCTGTGCCAGTTTTAGGATGAGGTGGTTCGGGAAGGTTTGGTAGAATTCGGTGGTTAGGCCATGCATATGGGGGGGTCATACCGCGTGCCAGTTCTTTAATGGCGGCCCTGATTTCAGATTCTGAAACAGGAGCTCCAAGTGATTCCCTTTCTTCCACCATTATGTGCAGTACCGTTGCCCTTTCTAGAAAGGTATCCATCTCCTCTTGCACCAGAGCAGGCTTCCCATAAGCCCCTATAGTGGTCCGCAAAGGCTGCAAATATCTCTTGTTGCACATGTATTGCGGCATCCTCTTCCCTCTGGATGAATGAGCCACACCAAGAGCCTACACAGCCTCCCCCACTGTGAGTGGGACAGAGTCAGGTAGCCTGCCTCTTCCGGGAGCTGAGTTGCTCTGTCACTACTGCATGCCTTTTGTACTCTCTCTGCAATGCCTGCTGAGCCTTCAGGCAGATCAGCAGCTCACATTCTAATTGCTGGATGTCATCCTCCCACAAGTTTTGCTCCACTGTAAGTGCCCTATCAACTCTCACTGAGTGACTAAGGCAATGTCCCCAGGTCACTACTTTAAATAAATCCCATTCAGTATAAGTGTGTGAGGCAGAGTAGTAATTATGCTTAAAGTTGTCTATTATCCTCTCCCCCAGCAGCTCTTGGATCACGAGTACAAGCAGGTAGCTGGGAGGGAGGCCCCAAGTAGGGATGGGTACTCTCAATCTGCCCCACCAAATCGTGACCATTACTGGGTTGTGATCTGACACTGTATGTCTCAGATACTCTGAGCTAGTGGCTTGCATTGTTATAGTCTGAGAGTAGAGCATTCTATCTAATCACACATGCAGGTTGGGCACCGGGAATAGAAAGAGTATTCCTTACAGCTCTCATTATGCACTCTCCAGACATCCCGCAGGCCTCACCCTGATACCCAGTCACTTAAGCCTTGCACCAGGTGCATCACCAGGGAGCATTGAGGGGAACAGATCTGTCCAAGTTGGTGTCCATTATGCAAATATAGTCTCCTCCCAGCAAGAGTGGCGCTTCGGGATCTACCATCAGACCCCAGCAGATAGCATCTGGAATATGCAGCTGCCCCACATTGTGGGCATAAATACTGCCAATAGTTATCGGGAACCCATTGAGTCACCCTGTCAATAGCAGACACAGTGTGTGTTGCTCAATGTGCGTTGTCTCAGCCTCAAAAGGGAACCCCAGGCTTCACCCACACCAAAGCCCTACTGGAGAATGCAGAGTATCACATTGCATAGTCACACCCTCTCCACTTTCGCCGAAGTTTAACACCCTGTATCTACTGGTGATGCATCCCAACCCTCTAACATTCCAGGCTATGATGGTGTGCTTATTCACCCTTTCCATTTATGGAGTTCAGCAGGCTTGCTTTACTACCTGCCCTCTCAGCGCTTTGTATCTCCTCAGACTGCCCTGAACCCCACCACCACCTCATAGACCCACCACTTTCTTGGACATATTGAAACAAGTAGAATTGCCAAAAAGGAATAAATAATGACCCAAAGCCCTAATCCCCAACCCCAGATCAGATTAGCAACTGCTCTCTGACCAAAACCAAAGGATTGTCATGGGGGGCATCTGCCATATCGTCTATTCAGGTAGCAACTCCCACCTTTGATCCAAAGTGATTAATTCTCTGTAGGATTTCACTCAACATCCAAAGTGTAATAGCAGTTCGCCAAACCCATTCAAGTAAAAAATGCGGCTTCATGTCCCATTTCCTCTGCAGGTGAGAGGCTACAATACAGTATCCATTTTGAAAGGAAACTCGGGGTATTATAGGACATCTGGCAATCTTGGTGTTATGCGTGGGCATTTCAGTAGGCTGTCCGAGATAGTGTCCAAGTCCGTTGCCTCAGAGGACATGGGCATGAAGGGGGACACTGAGTTCAGAACCACAACAGCCCCTAGGCAGCCCACCACTGTCACTTTCTCATGATCCACCTGAACTATGTCGGGAAGACACACTGCAGAAAAACAGATTCCTTTATCTTCAATTTTAGCTTCAATCTTGTGACCTCGCTGTCACCTCGTCTTTCATTCCAGCTTTGTATTGCTCTAATGAATCCCACGCTACAGATGCACAATCAAATAACTTGGCGCTGTTGCCCACAATCACTTTGAGGCATGCTGAGAAAGGGAGCATGTAACATAGTCCTGCTTCCTGCAGCTCCTTCTTGATCACCCCAACTGAGGCTCTGCACTGCTGGACTGCCAGCGTGTAGTCAGGGAAGATGGCGACAAAGGCATTTTCCAGATTAAAGTGCCTGGCCTTGCGGTCTAGCTGAAGAATTCAGTCTCTGTCCTTATAGTGTAGCAGATGGACCACCACTGGGCGCAGCGGCTGTCCGGGAGGAGGCAACCGCACAAGGACTCTGTGCTCCCTTCCCAGGGCAAATGATGGCGACAGTCTCTCAGGCACAGCCTCTCTGGACAGTCAGTCTTCCAAGAGGGCACCCACATCCCTCCAGCACCAGAGGTGGGAGCCTCAGTTTATCACCTCTGTGCCTCTGCTTGCACTGGCCACCAACAGTGGGTACACTTGTCTCCCAAGCCTCTCGTTGGTCTACGGTATCTCAGCCTTTTTGACAGGTCTGCTGGGTTTACATATAACATTTGGGGCATACTTTAGAGGAGGGAAATAGAAAGCCAAAACACTTTCTGTGTATCCAGTGTCTGCTTGGTGAAAGCTCAGCTTTTATTTTACCAGACTTCTGTCTCTACGTTTATTGCGGACAGAGGAGCTACCTAAACTTGATTTCTGTGCTATATGTCAGAGGACCCAGTGGCGGATCCAAGCCAAGAAGGCAGTGCAGTAGCGGAGCACCCGGTTTCTGCGTCTGCACAGAAATCTGGTAAAATCAAAGCAGATCTTTCTTCAACCAGACAGTGGATACACAGAAATTGTTTGCCATTTTCCCCCTCCTTTAACCTCTTCGACGCTGATGACGAGCTGGGCTGGTCATGAGGTAGCCTCCTGCTACGCTGATGATGAGCCCAGCTCGTCACGTAAAGTGCGCTTTGAAAAATCTCAGCGTACGAGCGGAATTCCGCCCGCACGCATGCGGTTAAAGTGTGCCCCAAATGTTATATAAATCTAGCAGACCTGTCAAAATGTCTCTGATATTGTAAGGTCAAAAAGTGATCTGTGATTGGGGCCTACTGGCTGACAGAATAAAATAGGGCCTCTAAGTGCCAGCTAACATTTGCCTGTGACTAGCGAGGCCTCTTTTTCAGTGCAACCCAAGTGTCACATGAAAACCCCCAGCAGACCTTTCAAGCAGGATCTGACATTCAAGCAGGGCTTGACACTTTAATTTAAAAGAGGATGATCACAGCCCAACAAGGGTTGTCACTCAATATCAGTTCTGGGGCAGCTCTCCCTCCCACTGGAGGTGGTGCTTGGCTGACCAGAAGGAAAAAAGGGGGGCAGTTCTCGGTATGGGATACATTTGCCTGTGACAGGTGAGACCCTTTGAAGTCACCATGAGTCTGGGCTCAGCCCCAGGCCATCCTGTCAAGGCGCGAGCAACTCCTCCCCACACCCAAGGACCATTGTCCCTGTCCTGGGAGCAGTTCCCACATCACCACATAGACAGACCTCCAGAGGCTTTAGTCAAGTAAAAGGAAACTTTTCTAAAGTACCTTTTCTGTACTAGTTAGAAAAGTTCACTTTACCACTTTACCATTAAATTTGATTTCTTTACCTATTAAAAAGAGTCCTTGAAATATTTCTCTAGCTGTTTCCTATCAGGAGATAACATTTACTAAACTTGATATATTGTGCTCCAAAGCTTTTCTATGGACCAGCCAACCGTGCTACAAAAAAAATAGGTTCAAGATGGCCGTCACAGTAAGGACATGTTTAGCATTAACGTTTACCTGCCCTACTTTTAAAAATAAGGTATCCTACCTTAACTGGCAGGAAGGGTTACTTAGCGCTGAAATAATAATATTTAAAAGAAGGGGTTTAGGCCTGACATACAGGTTTTTTTTAACCGTTCAGATTTGCAGTTTAAACCTGCACCACTGTGCTACACTTCGCAGGTCTACAATTATGTTTGTCCTGTCACTGTATTAGCGCACAAATGTATGCTGCAGCCCACTGGTGACATTTAACTTACAGACCCTGGATACACTTTAATTAAAGTAATTTGGTAATTCTGTGTTACTCTTGTAACACATAATTACTAATATGTTCTGCTCCTCTGCCAACAGAATTAATCTGCAGTGTTTGGTTTTTAAACAAGGTTGGAAGAGGGAGAAGGCCCTCTATGTTTTAAAGCCACTGCAGATTAACCTTTAATCTGCCGTGATTTATAAACATAACTCCTCCTTCTGGCCTTGTTTAAAAACCACTGACTGTACACCTGTGCATACCCCTCGGCGCCTGTACATACTCAGAGTATTTATATACTCTCCGAGTATGTAAGGGTTCCAAGTGATATGCACTGCCTTGCATTCACCCCAACGCGCTTACATATTCTGCAGTAATCACTGCAGCAATGCACAGCAGTGCATACCTGTTGGTGCCCTTGCATACTCTGCAGTAATTACTGCAGAGTATGTAAGGGCACCTAGTGCATACCCCTCGGTTCCCTTACAGTCTCAGCAGTGATCACTGCAAAGTAAGTAAGGGTGCCGAGGGGTATACACTACAGTGCAAACCCCTTGGTGCTGTTACATACTCTGCCATGATTACGGTAGAGTATGCAAGGACACAGTGGGGTATGCAGTGCTGTGCATTTCCCTCAGTGCCCCTACATACTCTGCAGTGATTACTGCAGAGCATACGAAGGTACAGAGGGGTATGCACTGCTGTGCATACCCCTCAGTGCTCCTACATACCCTACTGTGATTACTGCAGAGTATGTAAGGGTGCCAAGGCATCTGCACAGCAGTGCATACCACTTGGCGCCCTTACATACTCAAGAGTATAGAAGACTTATATATTTTGAGTATGTAAGGGGGCTGAGGGGTATGCCCAGGAGTGCAGTCAGTGGTTTTGCACTGCAGTGTATACCCCTCGGCGCCATTCCATACTTTGCAGTAATTACTGCAGCGCATGCAAGTGCGCCGAGGAGTTTGCACTACAGTGGCACACACCAAATGCATTTGAAGTCCATACCCCTCAGCCCTCTTACATACTCTGCAGTAATCGCTGCAGACTATGCAAGGGCATTAAGGGGGTATGCACTACAGTGAATACCCCCTCGTTGCCCTTACATACTCCGCAGGAATAACTACAGATTATGGTAAGGGCACCGAAGGTCATGCACTGCAGTGCATTGGTATTCGGCAGCGGCATTTCTGAACACAAAATGCAACCGTACATCCATTTTTAAACGTGAAGGTGCATTTTGCTTTTGGTAAATAACACAAAATGCCCACTCTACCCGTTGCAGAATTCCACTGAATCTCACAGAATTTTAATACAATTCTGTAGAATTCCAAAGAAACAACTTCTGCCAATTCCCGGCACCACTACTTATAGATAAGTTAAATATGCCATTAAGGGCTATGCCAATTGAGGATTGGTGTCACTACAACGCGGTTTTTTACAACGCATTCCGTTACATCGGAATTTTTACAACGCAGGATCCATTACATCGGATGCCATTACAACGCATGGCATTACATAGCAGATGCTATTACAACGCATGGCATTACATCGTAAGTATAGGTAAGTATATCTTTTAAAAAAAAATGTAATTAAGTTAATTTAATTAATTTAATTTAATTAATTTAATTAAAATACATTTTAAAATAGTAATTAATTTAATTTAATAAATTTAAATCTATTTATTTAATTTAATTGAAATAAAAATTGTAATTAATTTTAATTAATTAATATAATGAAATTAATTTAATTTAAATATTTTTAAACATTATAATTAAAATAAATTAATTAAAATATTTTATTTAATTTAATTAATTTAATTAAAAAATGTAATTAATATAATATAATTAATTTAATTTAATAAATATATTTTAATTAATTTATAAATGGTAAATATAATTTAATTAGCCCTAAGCACAAACCCAACCCTGAACCCTAAAACACCCCTGTACCCCAAAACCCAAACCCTACCCTGAAATCGAAAAACACCCCTGTACCCCAAAACCCAAACCCTACCCTGAAACCTAAAAACACCCCTGTATCCCAAAACCCAAACCCTACCCTGAAACCTAAAAACACCCCTGTACCCCAAAACCCAAACCCTACCCTGAAACCTAAAAACACCCCTGTACCCCAAAACCCAAACCCTACCCTGAAACCTAAAAACACCCCTGTACCCCAAAACCCAAACCCTACCCTGAAACCTAAAAACACCCCTGTATCCCAAAACCCAAACCCTACCCTGAAACCTAAAAACACCCCTGTATCCCAAAACCCAAACCCTACCCTGAAACCTAAAAACACCCCTGTACCCCAAAACCCAAACCCTACCCTGAAACCTAAAAACACCCCTGTATCCCAAAACCCAAACCCTACCCTGAAACCTAAAAACACCCCTGTACCCCAAAACCCAAACCCTACCCTGAAACCTAAAAACACCCCTGTATCCCAAAACCCAAACCCTACCCTGAAACCTAAAAACACCCCTGTACACCTGTACTTATTTTAAAAATTACTTTAATTAATATAATAAATAATAAATTAATAATATTAAAAAACATAAATAAATATATTTAATTATAATTAATATTAATAAAATTTAAAAAAATTAAATACTTACCTATACTTACGATGTAATGCCATGCGTTGTAATAGCATCTGCTATGTAATGCCATGCGTTGTAATGGCATCCGATGTAATGGATCCTGCGTTGTAAAAGTTCCGTTGTAAAAGCCTCCCGTTGTAAAAGTTGCGATGTAACGGTGCATTACCCAATTTCATCATGTCGAAAGGGGGAGTACAGGCTCTTTATCACTGATTAGCAGGCATAAAGTACACAGAATCCTATTACCAGCAAAAATAAGGTTCAGCAAAAATGATAAAAATTCAAGGGATATCCTGCATAAAGGGCACATTTCCAAGTACTTTAAGCCAACAAAAGTGGTGACATTGACAAATTCATTGCCACATTCTCAGGAGAAGAAAAATATGTGAAAGAAAAGTTGCTCATTTTGAAATGTGTGAGCAAAATTGGGGAAGGACTGCCCAAATATATTGCGCATATTACCAATTTGAGTGTCAAATTAAGGAATTCACTAGTTCTTGGCAATTAAAAAAGACACCGTTACATTCCAATAGAAAACAATAAATATTAGATCTCAAGCGATAAGAGGTGTTGAAATCCAAAGTTAACATATATACATCAATATAGGTATGGTGAGGCAGAACCAAACAAATTAGTTTACTTCTCATTAAGTCTGGCTTGTCAGTGCCGCTGTCTACAAACCTTATGTGATCAACCTAAGCAAGAGCTTTCAGAAGTACTACAGAGAAGGGTTTTGGCTTTGCCCACACATTGGTGGACTGGCGCACACATTTTAATTGGGCAGAAGCTGTGTCTTGCCACAGTAATAGGACTTTCCTTTCAAGTAACTGTGATTATGTTGTTTGTTTATTCAGCCACATGAGCCAGAAGCATAAAGCTCACTAACACCCATAAATTAACTAACCTTACAATGGGATGGAGATCGAACCTTTAGAGCCATGCACCTGGCACCGTTAAAGTATCTTCGATAATTAGATCATTTACATTGCTTGCTTTTTTCTGGTATCAGCATGTACCCCCTTCCCTGTTGACCATTAACTTTAGACTTCAGAGTGCCCTTGTGCACTTGAGAGCAATATGGGATGCCCAGGGCACCAGTAATCCACATGGATTTTAAGGTCTGCGTTGACAGTGCAGCTGTCACTGGACCTTATGTGATCAACAAAAAAAGCTTTCAGGGAGATACTGACAGAGGGACTTAGGCTCCCTCCATATGTTGGTGTCCCTGAGTAGAGAATTTAATTGCAGCAAAGTCCGTGCTTCCACTAAAAAGAGTGCTCATATTGCACTTTTTGCCTTGTAAAAAATCTTATACTAAATACAGTAGGTTGTGGTGGCACGACAATAGACCTGGTTTGTTTTTTATTATTATTATTTTTATGAAATGTTATGAAAAAAAGGCAGTAGGTCTGATTTAGTTAAAGTCAATGGGCATTTATGGGTGGATTAATATTTTTCTGTATTAAAGCCTACAGATAGGTATCTTATTACATGGAATCTCACAGATTACTGTAGTAGGCAAGGGTTTTAATGGTGGTTTTTCGCTCCAATAAACCACGGGCATAAAATATTTGAGAGTCCTTGCTAAGCCTTCTTAGGAGAGATTGTATTTTGCTTTGCCAACTATAATTTTGTCTTCAGTTGTAATTTTATGACAACATGCTTGATGATGGCCTTGTAGGGAAAATTATGCTCAATAAAGTAGGCTTGAGTTGGTTATGGTGGCAAGCCAATGATAACACCTATAGGCCTGATTGGCACATCGGGAAAAGTTTTGCCAGACCCATAGATCTCATTTGTTTGTTATCAAAAGTTATGACAAAGGCAATAGGCCTGGCTTAATTATTGTCAACAACATTTGTTAAACCCAGTAGGTCTCTAACAATGGATTGTTGTCACTCTATGTTACAGGCTGCAGACAGTACTTAGTTACATGTAATCTCACAGACTACCAAAGTAGGCAAGGGTTTTGGCACTGGCCATCCACTCTGGCAAACCCTGAGAGCAGAAGATTTTCAATGTGATGATTCGTGTCAGACCCTGTTGAGAGGGGCTGTATATTGTATTGCCAACTATAATTCTGCACATATTTTTATTTTCTAACTGTATGCATGATGATTTCCAGATTATACGCCCTTGAGTAAGCCTGAGTAGGTTATAGCATCGAGCTAATGGTAAGGGCTACAGGCATTATCTGTTCAGTGGAAAAGGTTAAGTCAGACTCCTTAAGTGTGATCCGTTTTGAATGAAAAGTTATGACAAAACAAGTAGGCCTGATTTCCTTGTTATTAAAAGCAAATGTAAAAGACTGCAGGCTTTTATGAGTGGATAGATGTTACACTGTGCTGAAGCCTAGACGCAGGCATTTTGTAGCGGTGTGCGAAAGTTGTGTAATTTGCTTTCCCGTAATGACACAAAATTTAATGAGAATTACACAATATGCAAATCCATCATTTAAGACAATATTTTAATGCAAAATGCATCCTCCAGTCATTTTTAAGTGCCACAAACAACAGGAGTCTGCATTCTGGTTTTTCATGCAACTCCTATTAAAAAATGTTGCCACAAATTAGTGTAATACGCAACGTGGTGTAATGGTGTCATTTGGGGAATTTCACTTCACATGTGTAAGCCGGAATTCCTGAAATTATTCCAGCATAATTTAAATTTTCCCCACGCCTAGTATTTTGTTACAAAAAATCTCGCAGATTACCTTAGTAGACAAAAGGAGTTTTGGTGATACACCTGAATGTCAATGTCAATGTCAGATGCTCTTGTAGTGCGCACATGTCACTGGGAGGTCTCATGGCGCTAGCAACAAAAAACTGCGAATACGGACAGCAACAGGAACACTAAAGGCAAGTTTACTCAGGGAAAAGCCAAGTTTTCAGCTTTCTACGAAAACATCTATGGTCAACTATGGACGAGAGGTGTAATGGTAATTTATTCCACAGCATGGGAGCAAGGTAAGAAAATGAATGGCCACCATTGCGAGAAGTTCGAATGCGAGGCTGAACAAGGTATGATTTGGTGCCAGACCTTACAAACCACAGTGATACATGATTTGTACTAGAGCAATCCTTATTAAGCTCTCATTTTTTAAAATTACTTTATTTATCATTTACAAATTGGTAAACATCAGGATTCAATGTTAACCTCACATTTTCCACACACAAAATGTTAAACCATTCTTATACATAAGTAAACACCATAATCAATTTCTAAGCAGTCACTGACCCTTTAAACAATGATAGACTATCTAAACACCCATTGCTATATTTAATTTTATTATTGCAGGCTTATGTCTGCTGTATTTAGAAGGCAACATTTTTTTTTCTACGTGTTCTTTTAAGCTATCTTGCATATTTTGCTGAGTATGTGTGTTTCATTGTGTCAGAGGGTAATTGCAAGAATGAGTCAGGAGATGGATGAATGGATGCATAAGTGCGAAGATGAGTGACAGAGTGCATGTATAATGACTTATTGAGTGCCTAAGCTCACAAATGACACGAAAGGCACTTTCCTTCATAAGCCAGACCCATTGGCATTGCCAATGCTTGTTTTAAAGCGTGTGACCCCCCCCCCGAGAGGATATGCAGGTGTGCCACTTTTCAATTCACTTTATTTTCTATTTTCTTATCATCACTATTTTAAAACCTGACACTTATGTTTCATTTTCCTTTAATCTCTTCAGTGGAATGAATACATTTCATTCATTTCAAAAGGTAAGTCGTAGAGTTTATTTTGCAGTGGAGCGCCTCCTGTCATCACCCCCATTGCAGGCCATAAGGGCTCAAGACACCTGTGAGATGTGTTTTAAAAGGGTGTTAAAAGGGTGTTGAGACCCCTACCCAAAAAAGTGAGACCACTTTTTTTTTGTATGTGTTACCCCACTCAAGCTACAGGTCTTCTATAGGATTTACTTCATGCTTGATAATATGTACTTCCAATCTCAAATTCTCCATTTTTACATGTCCAGCATTGGCATTCCTGAGCTATGTGCTTCGATTTTCTTTAAGCCCTTCCCAGGAATATAGCAGCGTATTACGCTAACGTGTACACAATAATTCATTCATTTCATTTAATATGGTAAATTCTGGAATTCCATTGCTGTGCTGTGCCTCTCTCTCATTGCGGACCAGCATGGCTCCGGACATCCAAAAATATGTTTACAAAGAACTGCGTAAACAAACTCCGAGAAATCCGCTCACTTTTCATTCTCAAAGTATGTACCACCAATGAGTGGCTGATGAGAGAGTAAATGAATGTACTCAAATGAAAGAAAAAAAAACATTAACATCAAGGAATACTATTGGCAAATTCAGTGTCATACCCTATACTTTTCTTAATGTATAGGGGTAATCTATATGAGTGCATTGCAGAGCTACACACCCATGCTACCACTTAATCTCACAACACACCACAACCTTACTTTTCTGTTTTTTTTTTGTACAATCGGAAAAATATATATTTTATTCAATGTCTCTATTTTTGTTCAAACAATGACGAAGTGTGGTAATATGTAAAAGCTGTATATGATTGACTCGGCCAGGTAGGTCTTCGCTGTCAGTCGAAAGCAGAATTATGTGTGTGATTCTGAAGACAGTCATTGAGTTGTAACTGTAAAAATCTTTTCAACAGCCGCCGCTGTCAAAGCAAACATGGTTGCCCTGGTCATGGTCAGGTAGGCGCTTTTCATCAATGGACATTGGCGTAATGGGCGTGAATCTGAATGAAGGGAATCATTCATTACGTCTGTGGAAATCACTACAATTCCCAGAAAATTTGCCTCAGGCTGACCACAGAACATTAAGACAGGGCGAGCTTCACCTGCTACTGGCCGCCCAATAGGATCCACGGGAAGGATGTGTCCAGCTGACGTCTGAAACCAGCTGTAAACACGTTACTGCATATGTCAAACCAATATAAACTTCACCCTAGGGCTCTGTGTGAACATCAGAACCTATAGAGATGTCTTCTGAAATGCCAGGAGTGGCGGCATGCCTATAAGGATGGAGGTTGACTGTGAAGGATGGGGGAAAGTTGGTGTATAAGAAGAAGTGTCCCATGGGATAGAAGATGTAGGCAGACTCTGTAACAGGTAAGGAGGGTTATGACCTGTGTGCGGTGGAGGTTAGTGTGATTGAGGGGAATGTTGCAAAATGTGTGATTGAGCGGGTTATGACCTGATTTTTTCCCCTCAGAAGTAGAGATAGAGGTCTATGTAGCCTGTGACTGGTTGTGCCACAAACAGGTCTCAGAGAGCAGCGCGCAGCATTTTTACAGATGTGGTAGAAATCAACTTGAGAGAGAGGAAGGGGTAGAAAAAACCAAAAAAGTGATGAGTGGAAAGCTTGAATTAATCTCAGACATCGGTAATTACCCTGGCCCCTTCACAATTTCCGCCATTCCAGCCAGGGAGAGACAATATGCAAATCAGCCTTGGCCTGGCTCCAAAAGGTACAGTCCAGCCCCAAATGCCATGCCATGCCCAGTGTGAGAAGGAACACAAACACCTCCAGGCCACTGTAAGCCTTGCATGGTCTCCTCAGTGTGGTGCAGCTTGCATCCTGTGGCACTGTGAGCTGACAGACTCATTATAGGCATGCATACTCTGTCCCTCATGGGCATGGTATATTCAAACACTATCTAATTTCTGTGATCTTTTAGTCTTAAACAGCTGTGTAAACGACCAATTTTACTTCAGGCACATTTACATCAATAGATGTCTTTATACTCTGACTAATGGTACAATGAGCAGCAACTGAAGTCAACTACATTCCATAAAGCAGATTTTTATTTTAGGATTGATTTTATCGTTTCAAGTACGCGTGTTACATACATTATCATCTAATAGACAACAGACTTTTATCAGTAATGTACATTTGCTCCTACTATAAATGGCACACACTTGTCTTGAGGTAACACACCACACAAAATGCCATGTAAAATTATTCCGTTTCCTCAAATTGTTACATACTTTCATATTTAGGTCCCAAAACCTTATATTTACTCACCCAACAATCTAGAGAAAAGAACAGTCTTACCAGTCAGAGAGGCGAAACACGTGTCAGGAAATGCAATGACAAAGATAACGGGATCCACGGTTAAGAAAGAAGGTAGCAGTGTTATGCACATAAACAACTGATTTGATCAGCAGGTCCTAAAACAGAATAGAAATTTTAAAAAGTACGTTTTTAGCTAAAGAAGATTGGATACCTTTCTACATGTATCTCTCATATATTGATATCCTATACAAGAGTGGTGCAGCGTGCCCACATCGCGTTTTTACATACTCTTCACACTAGGGGTGTCAGTGAGCAAAAACAATATGTGAGAGTTGAAATTGTTACTTTTGGCTACATTCCAGTCCATCATTTTTTTGCTCACTGTACCCATCCACACATGAATCAAAAACAGTCTACTGTAAAAATAAACAGGGCTACCACAACCAAGGTCCTGTAGGTGATGTGCTCTTCACCAATGATGATTGGCTTCCTGGACTTGATTTTGAAAATTGTTAATCGCTCACCACATTCCCCATTTAATATTAATTTGGCGTGGTCCGTTAAATAGAATGGATCCTGTTCTATATTTTATGCTCACTCAACCCTACACGATAAAGTCTTGATAATAAATATATGCTGCCAATGGGAATGTTTCCAAATCCTCAACAACTCCAGCCATGGAGAAGCATATTTACAACCCTACCCGTAGTTATACGTGGCATTTCAGAAGTGTTACCTGACATCTTAAAGCAAATACAGAAGAGCACAGTGCCTCTCCTGGTTATGACACGAATTTGTAACATTAATACCACAGCTGATTCCACAAGAACAAAAAGAAGTGGACCTACCAAAAATTATCTTACAACGTTATGTTTTAATGGGAGGAAAAAAACAGAAAACCCCCAAATAAAGACTACATCTAGTAATGAAACGAGTTCTAAGGAAAGTAAGAAAGGTACACAGACATTCCAAAGGAAAAGCTGAATATCACAGGGTGGTTTACAGACAAATAAATGCCCATCGTATCGTAGAGATGGGGAGCAATGGGATATAACTCAGGAGACAATAAAGAAATAATGATAGGGCGATATTAATCCTCTGATAAGCATTATAACTCTTCTCAAGGACCTGAGAAATCCCAGACTGATGAGCAGCAGGAGAGGAGATGGAAAAGGAACAGGACAGAAACAGTACTTCAGAGAGATGAAGGTAGCTGCTACCATGACACATGGTGCCTCACAGAAAAAGGTTCCTGCGGAAGTGTGGACAGCTGACATAGGCAGTGTGACAGAAATAACAACAGCCCATCTGAAGCTGAGATTGCTCCTGAACATGGAGGAAACTAATTATTCTGTTCCGGTAGAAACAAACAGCTAGCATTTAAATGAACAAGATTTAAGTTATGAAATTCAAACCCAAATTTAATGGGAGATTCAACTGATTTTCTGCATCCAATTAGTAGACGCTAGTCAGCAGGGAGGCAAGCTATAATGAGAGAATTCTCTTCACTAGTGCTGCAGACACCTAAAGACATATGAACTGCTTAATGGGCCTTACAAATAACTTGAGTGCTATATAAAACTCAAGCGGGTTGGGAGAAAAATGCAATTACACATGTAACCAAATTCAGAAATACAAGTTCAGAAACAGTGTTCTGTAGCCAGAAGCTAAAAGCAATTTGACACATATTCTAGGCGAACTTCAATATTCCCACGTACCTTATCTGGTCAATAGACGGCAGGCAGTGGCTCTCCCCCATCAATCAGATTTTGTTGACATTGGGCATGGTGTACCCCAGAGATCCGCGATTAGCCCAATTTTATTTAATGCTTATATGGGTCCGTTGATAGCTATTATCAAATCACATAATGTTAGTCTTGTGAATTAGGCTGATGATACTCAGCTTATTCTGTCACTGGAAGGGGATCATGCTGTCGCTTTAGGAAATATTCATGCCGGTATGCAAGAAATGGTACATTGGCTGAGAAATAGCTCCATGCAATTTAATAGTGACAAAACAGAGATTTTATGTTGTGCGGTAGGTAGCGTGTCTTCCGCACTTCCAATTGGCTTTTGGCCTATCCCCACGGCTGCACCTTTGGTACCTGCTGAGACAGTACGAAACCTAGGAATCAGCTTTAATGATAAGCTGAACCTAGAGATTCAAGTTAACAAGATTGTGGGGAGTAGTTTTTCTCTCATTAGAGTACTTCGGAAGGTTCTCCAGATGCTACCAATTCAGGCCAGAGCTTTAGTGGTAAGGAGTGTCATTATGAGCTGTCTGGATTACTGCTTTGCTTCTGAAGTCCCCTAGGTATCTGATTTAGAGACTCCAGAGAATTCAGATCGCGGCGGAAAAGCTTGCGTTACTGAGATCACGACGGTCATCTTCATCTCAGGCATTGGTGGAGCTGCACTGGCTCCCTGTGCTACATAGTTTACAATTTAAATCACTCTGTATTGTTTTTAAGGCACTGCATGGGCTAAGGCCTAAACCGCTGCAGAGCAAATTTGGTTGGTATGCTCCTACACCACTCGCCTCCGCTCGTCCTCAGCCAACCTAGTAAAAATACAGAGGATTAAGAGAGCAAAATCCGGGGAAAGAGCCTTCAGTACTGCAGCCGCACGGTTATGGAATGGTCTTCCCACTGAACTGAGACAGGTGCAGGACCTGCTGCTGTTTTGTAAGAAAAAAAAACGTGGCTCTTTGACAGAGTATAAGCATTTCAATACAGCTTGAATCTTCTGCAGCACATTTGGTGGTAGTGTATGTGTATCTCAGCTCCAAGATGCCCGTAGAGTTACAGTGCGCTTTACAAGTATGTATAACAATAACCTAGCTAGTTTGAATACCTTATACTTCTGGTATTGAAACCAGATATATCTTGGAGATTGGTTCTGGATTATCATAACATGAACCAACATTGTAATACCTAGGCAGTACAAAATGTTCATAGTAGGAGACTAATGACACTACTCAAACACAAAAAAATACAAAAGCCCAGCTTATGTAGCAAATGGAGTTTTTACCCGGGCGACAGATTCAGTCATATTTTTTAACAACATTCACTCTTGGGGGGACACTAAGGGGTCGATTCCGATCTGGTAAAAAGCGCTCCGAATAGCCGTTCGGAGCATTTTTCCCGTACGAATCGTACCCTGCAACGTCCCCCGTACGTACGACGAAGTACGATTCGTACCAGGAGCTGGACTCCGTACAAATCGTACAGAGACTGTACGAATCAAATCGCCGTACGAATCTCCCTCGGAACCCGCTGTACGCAGCATCTATACGGTTCGCGGCTGCTTTTTCCGACCCGGCAAGTACGATTCGTGTTGGGTAGGCACCGTACGGCCCTTTTTCTACGGGAGCTGAAAACAGCCGTAAAAGCAGAGTTCGCGCCGAAACAGGTATGGAACGGCCCCCCCGGGTACGGTGCGTACCCCCCATGATCGCAGGGGTACGCACCGTACCCCTGCGATCATGGGGGTACGCACCATACACCCAGCGTACATGGGGTACGCACCGTACCCCATGTACGCTGGGTGTACGGTGCGTACCCCATGTACGCTGGGTGTACGGTGCATACCCCCCATGATCGGAGGGGTACGGTGCATACCCCTGCGATCACGGGGAGTACGCACCATACGGTGTGTATGTGAATGTGCGCTTTTCCGTGCGAATCGCCCTTACCTGACGTGGACCGTACGAATCGCGTCCTGATACCCCGGTCCGGATCGTACTCGTCGGGTCGTACGGTGTGTGTACGAGTCGTACAGAGATGGCTCCGGATGCTAATCGTACGGACGGTAATTTTACCGGATCGGAATTGACCCATATATGTATTTACTTGATTATCTCAGTGGTATAAATAGCCCAGGGATCCTCTTAACTCAAATTACTAATCTATTATAGGAAGATTTGAGTGTGGTTTATTTTGTTGGTGACATATACATTAGCTGTGAACAAACTAGTAACAATTCTCGCAGAAGCAGATATCAACCAAAGTTTAAAACATCAAAAATATGTTTTCTCTATGTGATTTTCCTAGGATAATAATTATTAATTGAGGAAAAAGGACTTGCACTTAAGTTCCTAGAAAAAAAGTGGAACAATAGTGCTTCTAAACACTCTCAATAAATTACAAGCATTGCTTTTTACATTTTGTTTGATCTTACCTCCCACATTTTGCACAGAAAACTTACCTCAATCATATCAGTGTGCTCAAGCCAAAAAAGAAATCTAAATGTATACTGATAGTGGTATATTCCTACAGTCTCTCCACATGGGAGAGACAATAGCACCAAGCTGTGTTATGCTTATTAGCAATGGGTGGAGTACATACCTTTCAGTCCGACAAGAGCTGGCTTTTACTACAAAAAAATTATTGAAAACACTTACTGAAATGTGAATACACCTTCAATCCTCACAAGCCTTTCAACCTAATTCCACTGAAGTCGTAGTCAGCACAAATAGAATGCTTAAACAAGTAGTGGCTATAAGGGGCTTATGTAACGGTGCACACTGGCTAAACAAGGTATATATCACAAGCAGAGTTTTAAATAATATGCCAAGGATTGTATTGATAAACAGCATACGTTATGAAATATTATCTGTCTTTATTTTTTGTCTTCAGCATTTGTATATGTGGTGGGCCTTCTATGGGGAGAACATCCTTATAATCAATCACACCTTATTCTATTAAAGGAGTTTCAGCTAACTGGATAACGTTTGAGTAAAATGCAAACAATCACTGTTCTGTTTACACCTGAAGCTCTTGACAGGGTATCCAAAGTATGTCAATTAGTTGCTGAAAAGCTAGAGGGATAAACAAATTTGGATCATCCTACAGAGATCCTTTGCAAAACATGACTACCGAAAACTGCAAGAATGGTGATTTTACCACCGTAACACCATAAAGAATAAAATGGGACAAGTGTCCATCGACTCAGTGGAGCCATACAACACGATTAGTCCACCACAGCCAACCAGTCCAACTATCAAAAATGCACTAATTTGCATCATGGTTGGCACCCCCTCAAAAATGAAAAGCAGTTTGGTACAAACACAGATCAACAAGTGTTAAACACTGTATTGTTTAACAATGAGAGAGGAAGTTTTCTGCAAACTCTGTAGTAAATCCATATGCACAGCAATAATACCTGTCTCAGTCAATATTGAGGGCCTGATTCTCAAAGGAACCTATGCGTAGTAAATGCACAAGTGCGATGCTCCATGAGGAGATTCTGCCCCAAGTGCGGAGATTCCACCACAAGTGTGGAGACTCTGCACTCATAACTTTACTACACGTAAGTCCCATCGGGAATCAGGCCCCTAAAGTCCACTTAATCAAAATATGAGTAACTGTCCAAACTGTTAGAACATGAGACTTTTATTTTAGACTACTTTACTGAAAATGAGCAAACTCATAGATGCAAAGCATCTATAATTCAAAGTGCAAATTTGTTCCAGTTTGAGTGCAATGGAGACATACACAAAATCCCGATACAACTATGTGTGGAGAGAGTTAATGATCATCACATTTGCAATTTGACTGTCAATAATGACATTTCTAAGTCAAGTGTTTATGGTGAATATATTTCAGAAATTAAAGCACTAAATTGAGTAGTAGTACAACTCTGCATTCAAGGAGAATAGCATAGGTGTATGAGGAGTGTGTTCAGTGTGTTTGCTGTTAAAGAAATAGCCACCTCATTGTGAGATAGTGTATATTGTGATTCGTTGGAGTACCTGAAAGTTGGACCAGCAGTGACTGTGCACGTGCCACATACCTTTCATCTCAACCTTGGTGATATATTATCACCAGTACGTTTAACCAGTCACTGGAATAAATACACTCTAAAGACTTTACTTGCAGGACTACACTCCCATGCCTCCTTATATGATGCAGATCCTCATTTCTGCATAAACAACTACAGAAATGTAGGCTGCTATAATATAAATGCTGACTGATTCCTAAACATTTCATATGATACAAGGGTGGTGTTGATGCACCTGCATTGGGGTTACTATTTTGTCCAAATGAGGGGGTAATGAATCTGAGTTTGTAGCCACACTTCCCTTTTAAACCCCTTGACTTATGGTTTGTTCCAAACACCTATTTCTATGACCACAATTTAACTTGTGCATTTCTTTACTGATATATATAGATATAAAGTCAAACACTCATCTGTATTTTTAAATCAGTATATTGAAGAAAAATGTATTAAATGAAATACAGCTATTCATTTGCAGGAGTGTGGGGAATAGAGGAGCGGCAGATCCAAGGAGCAGGAATTCACTTCCTAGCATGTTAGTATTCTAATGAGTTCACATTTCTAACTGACAGCATTCAGCACCCAAAGTGTTAGGTTTTAATAGTTTCTATAGTTCTGCAACATAATTATTCACATTTCCTTTATTGGAAGTAGAAATGAATACCGAGCAATTATGAAATATTTATTTTTTATTTTGAATCATACTTAAAAAAACCTACAATTGAATATAAGGAAATATTCATATGGAAATTCATGTCTTCACATGCAATAGTGGGGAATTGTGTCAAAATGGTCTAAGTAGTATCTTCTAACTGTTGTAACTCAAGATACTTTGTCATTTAATGACAAAATATCAACAGAAGTATCTTGCTTGAGGGTTCCACACCAGGAGGGCAGGCCGAAAAGTGATTTAATAACACTGGCAGTTGTGTCACATATGCAACCATCATTAAGGGCCACATGTACCAACCAATGTTGCATTCGCAAATGGGTCTTTCATAGAATCGGCCCGTTTGCAAATGCAAAAAAGGCTTTTTACATGTATCAAACCCTATTTTGCATTTCAATAACCTGTTACCAAATCACAAAATGGGTTAGCTGTTTTGTATTTGGAAGGGACGTGTTTAGGGCGTCCCTTCCAAATTGTGAATCGCAGCGGGTATGTAAGAATGTTTGGTGACTATGAATATGGTCGCAAAACATTCACAATTGACTACCAACTTCAAGTTGGTGATAACCCATTAGCAAATGGGAAGGGATCCCCACAAGACCACTTCCCCTTTGGGAGTGGTTTTAAAAGTTTTTTAAGAGCAGGCAGTGGTCTCATGGATCACTACATGCTCTTGAAAAATTAAAAGAAAATGTTTCATTTTTACTTTAATGCAACTCGTTTTCCTTTAAGGAAAATGGGATGCATAAAAAAAAAAGATTGCTTTATTTTAAAGCAATCACGGACATGTTGGTCTGCTGATCCCAGCAGGCCACCATCCCTGTGATTTTAGCGATTCCTAGGGGGTCGCCAATTGCAATCTACCTCATTAATATTAATGAGGTAGGTAGATTTACGACACCCTAGAAATTGCTAAATGAAACTCTATGAGTTTGATACATTTATAATATCAATTCCCAAATAACGATTTGCGGAAATTTGCAATTAGGTAATCGCTTTTACAAATGTTGATAAATGTAGCCCTCAATTCTGCAACAGAAGCAACCACACAAATTAGAGAGATTATTACTAAAAATGTAAGTGGTGCACTCAATAATAGATGGAGACATATGACTGCTGAAGATAATATATTATGTTTCAGAATAGTCACAAATTTGACCTCTGTAGGAGAGTAGGGTCTGCAATCCTATGATCACCCAGATTTTTGCTTTTTGCTGCACTGGTTTACGACTTTCCCTGGCTGTGGGCCTGCTAATCAGACCCACAGCCTAGCTGTTCTCTCTATCCAAATTGTACTCAGGTACTGAATTGGCACTGGGCCCTCTCCAAGTCCCTGTACCCAGGGCTGAGGTGTACCCAGAAGTCTCCCAGGGGCTGAAGCATGTATTATGCCACCCCTGGGCTGACTAACTAAACTGACACAACTGGCTGCACGACAGCTGGGGCAAGGTGGTGTACTCACCCTTTGCTTTAGATATAGTATACCTATATCTAACCCTAAAATGGACACACAGATCTCCTATCAGTCACTCCTATGGCAGGCCTTAACAATCCTGAAGGCAGAGTGCTTGGAATCGTGTGAGATGGTGCTCTGGCATGAGCTGAGCCTGTCTGCGGCTTTCGGGATCCATCCCTTAGCCGTTTCCATGATATCGCATACCATATACTCTTAAGTGCATTATAATCCTCGCGGTTATATGCCAACTCTGGTATCGCTTTATCAAAACATGTCGAGTAAGGTGTCATACGAATTGGAATACTAACCCCTCGCCAATTCTGGCGACGGGGTTAGCATTCCACCCTTCTAGAGGGACACGACATGTATGTAACCCCTAACCCCGGTTAAAGTCAAACAGAGCCTCAGCTCCACAAAATGGATGCTGCCACCGAGACACAAGTCTGCCCTCCTGCTGCTGGGAGTCCTCCCAGAGCAGGAGATAAGGACAAAGGGTTTCCTGCCAGGGGCGGTGCCAGCACCGTCCCAGACAGGGTTTTGTGTATTGTAGGTAGGCAGGGCTTTAGAGGAAGGTGACTGCACGTGGCACCCCGGTGCTCACTGTGCATAGGCTGGCTGGAACCAGTTCCAGGGTCACTCCAGACCCTGTGCTGGGGAAAAGCCCGCCAAGGAAGTGGGTGTAACCACCCCCCTCCTAGTCCCACCCCTAGGGCAGGACTTAGTCACGTGCCAGCCCCTTTTTACAGGATAAAGGTAGGAACTGGCCCCCTTCCAAAACAGATCATCTTTGAATCCTGAAACTACTTTCCACGAAAGGAACTCAAGACTTCTTCCTAAGATTTCTCCCTTGTGACTAAGGAGTAGTCACCCTGCATCCGCAGGCACCATCTTAAGAACACTGCGGTCTGCTGCAAGTCTCTCCTCGGGATCAAGACTGCCCAGCTCGACGAGAACCGGCTTCCCTGGCACCTCTGACCTCTACCTACATCATCAGTCACGCTGAGATTCGTGGGTGTGACGAGACCTCGAGGGACCGGCCATCTTCAAGACTGCACGACTTCTGCACAGCAAGCCCGCCGAGTAATTTTCTGGTGAGTGCTTTGGGGTCCGAGAAGCCCCGACCCTGAGCAGCTCCAGCACCGAAGTGCAGCCCCCCAGCATCTCCACGATCGGCGTGGGGCCCTTCTGCTTTTTGCTGCTCACCGCGTTGTTTGGCTACTAGCCCGCTGGCTTGTGGCCTCCTGAACGACGCCCGACGACATCACTGCTGCTAGTCTGGTTGCTCCAGACTGGCCCCTGCTCCCTTCCAGAAGAGGAGCACTCCGGACCCTCCTGGTCCACTAAAGACGCCATTTTGAGTCCACCGCGTGGGCTTGAATTAGCCAAGGCTTGTTGCCCAATCCTGGGTAACTTCGACGCCGACAGCTTCATCCATCGTGGGACAGTTCGCCTCTCCATCCTGGTTGCCGACAACGCCTCCTGGTCCATGAGATCTGCAGAGCCAGCGTCGCCCACTCACCTAGTCGAGGTGACTTCACCCGGTGCCATCCTGGTGCCCACTTAATCACTGGCTAGTGATTCAAGAACTTGGTCCCCTCTGCTTTCAGGTTTTCTTCTTCCTTGATCCAGGCTTGGATCCATCGAACTTTCCTTCACTGGTCGCCTGCCAGCAACTTCCTTCTTCCAGGCTCCTGGTCCGGCAACGAGATTCCCGACGTCTTTTCAGACCTATGCAGCTGCAGCCCCTGGGCTAGGTAACTTCGGCACTTCGGTGTCCCAGCATAGCCTCACTATCCTAGGGTCAGGATCCACTGTCGTTTTCTTCCCACCAGGTCGGGTTCGCCCGTGAACACTAACTTTGCCTTTACTAGCTCCCATAGACTTTGTCCCGCATCCCGCGTGAGAGTGCACACTCTGCACCCGAGTCCCCTAGGTCTCCTAGAAGTAATCTAACGATTCTATAGTCAAGTCCTAGCGAGTCCAAAGCCTATTAGTACTGTACTTACCTGCTAGTAATTTCGCATTCCACTTTTAAAGTATATGGTTTTTCGTGCCCCTCGGGCATTTGTGTATAACGTGCTAACTTAAGTATTTTCGTAAGAGTTTTGTTGTGTGCTTAGCACCCTGTCCTCATAAAGAGTACAGGGTTGTTGTGATTCTAATAAATACACTGTTTATTTTCATAACACTTGTGTGGTGTCCTTTCACTGGGTGTTCAAGGGGTAATGTGATGGTAAAACAGCTGGCTTAACACGCCCTCTAGAGTCTTAGCCTTAGACTGCTCGTATCCATGCTACTAGGATAGCTGGTCTATAAGGTTGACTTACAACCAATCATCAATAAGGGTTGTTTGGACTGATATATAGTGATCACTAGAATAGTGAACACTGCACATCAGGCCAACTTCTCACATTGGTGAGCAGCGGTTGGGATTTGAGCTTGCTGTTGTTTTACCACACATGCCCTAAGAATATCTTGTGAAAGATCACATAAGTACTAAAGGTACATATAACTTAGCTTAGAATACTCTGAGTTCTACTGAACCAGCTGTTGTAGCTCCTAGGGCCTAGCACACCCTAAACTACAACTCTAGCAAGGGATCAGTAGGCAAACATATAGTGTAGGTAAGTGCACCACTTACACCTCACTAGAAAAGCATGTCTACCCAGGGAGATTCTACTGAGACTCCCCTGGTCAGTGTTGACCCTCCACAGGTCACTTCAAGATATGCAGCTCTCAGTTTCCAGGAGATGAGACAGATCTGTGTCTCCAGAAAACTGAAGCAGGGGTCTAACCCCACCATTCCCTTTCTGATAGGTCTCTTAGAGACATATGATGCCAGAAAGCTTTCTCAGTTACATGAGAACATGCCAGCCTTATAGGGGACCTCTGGGGATCCAGACCTCCCCAACACTGCTACTGCAGTTGAGGAGGAGGAGGATCAGGAGGAACTCTCTGGGGATGAGGTAGACAAAGGTCTTGAGGTAGTCAGAAGGCTAACCAGGGCCAACTTAGACTTACTTGGGCTAGGATCTGGGGGACCCCCAGTACTAACCCGAAGTGGGCCTAACCTTGGAGTTAGGAGAGATAGATCTCTTTCTAGGGACTCCAATAGATCTCTGCACTCTAATGCCTCTTCTCAGGGGAGAAGGAATCCTCCACAGAGGAGATTTACTTCCCCTCAGAGAAAGGAGCATGAAGCTAGGATGAGACAAGCTGAACTGAGGATTGAAAGGGAAGAAATTGCCCTGGCCAAAGAGAAGCTTGCCCTGGCAAGAGAGCAGCAGATGAGTGGGTTAGCTCCCACTGGTGGCAGCAATCTCCCAAGAGATAGAGAGAAGGGTTTAGATACTAAACACCTGACTAAAATAGTGCCCCCCTTTAAGCAAGGGGATGATATCCAGAAATGGATGGCTGCTCTGGAGAGGGCCTGCACTGTGCAGTGCATTCCCCAGAGTCAGTGGGCAGCTATACTGTGGCTCTCCTTTGATGGTAAAGGTAGAGATAAGCTCCTCACTACAAGAGTAGAGGATGCTAACAATTACCAGGTCCTGAAGAATACACTGGTTGATGGGTTTGGTTTAACCACTGAGCAGTACAGGTTGCTGTTCAGAGACACCCAGAAAACTCAGTCTCAGGACTGGTCTGACTTTGTGGATTGTGCCACTAAGGCTTTGGAGGGCTGGTTGCTGGGTAGCAAGGTTACAGATTACACAGGATTGTATAATCTAATGATGAGAGAACAAATTTTAAACAATTGTCAGAACCAGTTGTTGCACCAGCACCTTGTTGATTCAGATCTGACCTCTCCCCAAGAATTGGGAAAGAAGGCAGACAAATGGGTCAGGACAAGGATCAAGCAGAACCAGAACCAGAACCAGGGTGGTCAGAAGAAAGCAGACCAGAAGGGTAATGTTAAGAATGAGCAAAATGACCAGAAGTCTTCACCAGGTCCCCAACAAACCAAAGAGGGTGGGGGTCAGGCTTCCCAGAAGAAGAAGACTCAAGAAGGCCAGTCAAAAAGGTGGTGCCAGTACTGCAAAAGTAAATCTCACTGGTTTAGTGAGTGCACCAAAAGAGGAGGACAAACTCCTGCCACTACAGCCCCTAAGGCAACTGCACCCCCTAGTACAGTCAGTAGTGGTAGTGTACCTCCCAAGGCATTAGTTGGGTTAACCTTGGGAACTGAGGGGTCTGACAACTTAGTTGGCACACTCACTCAGGCTGTCCTTGTCTGTACAGGGGATATGGATATAACCCCTGAGATAAGTCCCAATACTTTGGGCAAATACAGGCAGACGCCTTTGATTAATGGCAAAATGGCTCAGGCCTATAGGGACACTTGTGCCAGTGTCACCATGGTGACACCTAACTTTGTGGACCCTGGACAGATCATGCCAGGTACTGATTTCCTGGTGACCAATGCCAGCAATGTCACTACTAGTCATAGTGTGGCAATTGTGGCTTTCTCCTGGGGTGGAGTGAAGGGACAAAAGAAAGTTGTAGTCAGTTCAGACCTCCCAGTGGATTGTTTGTTGGGCAATGATTTGGAGTAATCACAATGGTCAGAAGTGGAGCAGAGGACTCACATGGAAATGTTAGGCTTGCCAGCACATGTGCTTGCTGTGACTAGGTCACAGGCCAGAAGATGCCCCACTGAACAGGTGCTGGATCCTGAAATTATGGACCAGACACCTTCCAAGAAGAAGAGCAGTAAGGGTAAGGCTTTGCCTTCCCCCTTGCCCCAGGTTGAGGATCAAGTCTCTGAGGAGGCTGATCTGGAAGAGCTGAGGGAAACTGAGCCTAAAGAGCTTGAACTTGATCAAGTTGAGTTTCTGGGCTCAGGGGGACCCTCCAGAGCAGACCTGGGGAAGGAACAGTTGAGCTGCCCTTCCCTTGAACCCCTCAGACAGCAGGCTGCTGCTGAGGCTGCAGGGAATGCCACAGGTGCCCACAGGGTATACTGGGAAGATGGACTCCTGTACTCTGAGTCAAGAGACCCCAAGCCTGGTGCAACCAGGAGGCTGGTCATCCCCTTGTCTCTGAGAGGTTTCCTTCTCACCTTGGCCCATGAGATTCCCCTGGCAGGTCACTTAGGTCAGACAAAGACTTGGGACAGGCTTGTCTCACACTTTCACTGGCCCCATATGAATGAGAATACCAAGGAGTTTTGTCGCTCCTGTGTCACTTGCCAAGCCAGTGGTAAGTCAGGTGGCACAACAAAGGCCCCCCTCATACCACTACCTGTGGTGGGGGTTCCCTTTGAAAGAGTGGGGATTGACATTGTTGGTCCAATGGAACCCCAGACAGCATCAGGGCACAAGTTTATACTGGTGGTAGTGGATCATGCCACCAGGTATCCTGAAGCTATTCCCCTTAGGACCACTACAGCACCTGTAGTGGCAAGAGCCCTAGTTGGAGTGTTCTCCAGAGTGGGTTTCCCTAAGGAGGTCGTTTCTGACAGAGGTACAAACTTCATGTCAGGATATCTGACTGCAATGTGGAAGGAGTGTGGTGTAAACTACAAGTTCACCACACCCTACCACCCACAATGCAATGGGCTTGTTGAGAGATTCAACAGGACCCTGAAAGGGATGATTCATGGACTACCTGAAACTCTTAGGAGAAGATGGGATGTCCTGATCCCCTGCCTCTTGTTTGCTTACAGAGAGGTCCCACAGAAGGGGGTTGGCTACAGCCCTTTTGAGCTTCTGTATGGGCATCCTGTAAGAGGACCCCTGTGTTTGGTGAAGGAAGGATGGGAGAGACCTCTCAAAAAGCCTGCAACCAACATAGTGGACTATGTACTTGGTCTCCGCTCCAGGATGGCTGAGTACATGGAAAAGGCATCTAAAAACCTTGAGGCCAGCCAGGAACTTCAAAAAGCTTGGCATGACCAAAAGGCTGTTCTGACTGTGTACCAGCCAGGGCAGAAGGTGTGGGTGCTGGAGCCAGTGGCCCCAGCAGCTCTGAAAGACAAATGGTCTGGGCCCCACACCATCATTGAGCAAAAGGGAGAGGTTACCTACTTGGTAGACCTTGGAACTCCCAGGAGCCCTCTCAGAGTGCTCCATGTTAACAGGCTCAAGGCATATGTTGACAGGAAGGACATGAGCTTGCTCATGGCCACAGATGAGGGACAGGAGGAAGAGAGTGACCCTCTCCCAGACCTGCTCACTCAGAATCCTGATGATGGATCAGTTGATGGTGTTGTCTTTTGTGGCAGCCTCACTGAACATCAGCAACAGGATTGCAGGCAAGTCCTGCAATCCTTCAGACATATGTTCTCTCTGACACCCAGCCAAACTGATTGGTGTACCCATGATGTTGACACTGGGGACAGTCTGCCTGTCAAGAGTAAAATCTACAGGCAGCCTGATCATGTTAGAGACTGCATCAAAACTGAAGTGCAGAAAATGTTGGAGCTGGGAGTCATTGAGCCCTCAGATAGCCCTTGGGCTAGCCCAGTAGTTCTAGTGCCAAAGCCTCACACCCAGGGTGGTAAGAAAGAGATGAGGTTTTGCGTAGACTACAGAGGCCTCAATGCAGTCACTAAGACTGATGCCCACCCAATACCAAGAGCAGATGAACTTATAGATAAATTGGCTTCTGCCAACTTCTTAAGTACATTTGATTTGACAGCTGGGTATTGGCAAATCAGGTTAGCTGAGGAGCCCAAACCCAAGACAGCATTTTCTACCCCTGGAGGGCATTATCAATTTGTGGTAATGCCCTTTGGACTGAAAAATGCACCTGCCACCTTCCAAAGGTTGGTGAATCAAGTCCTCACTGGGCTGGATGACTTCTGTGCAGCATATCTAGACGATATTGCTGTCTTTAGCTCCACCTGGGAGGATCACCTGGTCCACCTGAGGAAAGTGTTAGAGGCCCTGCAAAAGGCAGGCCTCACTATCAAGGCCACAAAGTGCCAGATAGGGCAGACACAGGTTGTGTACCTGGGCCACCTTGTGGGTGGAGGCCAGGTTCAGCCACTGGGGAGTAAGATACAGGCCATCAAGGACTGGACTCCTCCAATCACCCAGACTCAGGTTCGAGCTTTCTTGGGCCTGACTGGGTACTATAGGAAGTTTGTCAGAAATTATGGGTCCATAGTGACCCCTCTTAATGACCTGACAAGCAAAAAGATGCCAAAGAAAGTTCAGTGGACAGCAAGCTGTCAGAAAGCATTCAATGACCTAAAGCAGGCCATGTGCACAGCACCTATCCTAAAGAGTCCAGATTACTCCAAGCCATTCATTGTCCAAACAGATGCTTCTGAGTTGGGTGTGGGGGCTGTTCTGTCTCAACTGAATTTTGATGGTAATAATCAGCCTATTGCTTTCATTAGTAGGAGGTTGACACCCAGAGAGAAAAATTGGTCAGCTATTGAGAGGGAGGCCTTTGCTGTGGTCTGGGCCCTGAAGAAGCTGAGGGCCTACTTGTTTGGCACTCACTTCACCATTCAGACAGACCATAAGCCCCTCTTGTGGCTAAATCAGATGAAGGGTGAAAACCCCAAACTGCTTAGGTAGTCCATTTCCCTACAGGGGATGGATTTTACAGTGGAGCATAGACCTGGTACTGATCACAGCAATGCTGATGGGCTCTCCAGGTATTTCCACTTAGAGCAAGAAGACTCACCTGGTCAAGGTTAGTTTATTGTCCCAAAGTTTGGGGGGGGGGGTCATGTAGGAGAGTAGGGTCTGCAATCCTATGATCACCCAGATTTTTGCTTTTTGCTGCACTGGTTTACGACTTTCCCTGGCTGTGGGCCTGCTAATCAGACCCACAGCCTAGGTGTTCTCTCTATCCAAATTGTACTCAGGTACTGAATTGGCACTGGGCCCTCTCCAAGTCCCTGTACCCAGGGCTGAGGTGTACCCAGAAGTCTCCCAGGGGCTGAAGCATGTATTATGCCACCCCTGGGCTGACTAACTAAACTGACACAACTGGCTGCACGACAGCTGGGGCAAGGTGGTGTACTCACCCTTTGCTTTAGATATAGTATACCTATATCTAACCCTAAAATGGACACACAGATCTCCTATCAGTCACTCCTATGGCAGGCCTTAACAATCCTGAAGGCAGAGTGCTTGGAATCGTGTGAGATGGTGCTCTGGCATGAGCTGAGCCTGTCTGCGGCTTTCGGGATCCATCCCTTAGCCGTTTCCATGATATCGCATACCATATACTCTTAAGTGCATTATAATCCTCGCGGTTATATGCCAACTCTGGTATCGCTTTATCAAAACATGTCGAGTAAGGTGTCATACGAATTGGAATACTAACCCCTCGCCAATTCTGGCGACGGGGTTAGCATTCCACCCTTCTAGAGGGACACGACATGTATGTAACCCCTAACCCCGGTTAAAGTCAAACAGAGCCTCAGCTCCACAAAATGGATGCTGCCACCGAGACACAAGTCTGCCCTCCTGCTGCTGGGAGTCCTCCCAGAGGAGGAGATAAGGACAAAGGGTTTCCTGCCAGGGGCGGTGCCAGCACCGTCCCAGACAGGGTTTTGTGTATTGTAGGTAGGCAGGGCTTTAGAGGAAGGTGACTGCACGTGGCACCCCGGTGCTCACTGTGCATAGGCTGGCTGGAACCAGTTCCAGGGTCACTCCAGACCCTGTGCTGGGGAAAAGCCCGCCAAGGAAGTGGGTGTAACCACCCCCCTCCTAGTCCCACCCCTAGGTCAAGACTTAGTCGCGTGCCAGCCCCTTTTTACAGGATAAAGGTAGGAACTGGCCCCCTTCCAAAACAGATCATCTTTGAATCCTGAAACTACTTTCCACGAAAGGAACTCAAGACTTCTTCCTAAGATTTCTCCCTTGTGACTAAGGAGTAGTCACCCTGCATCCGCAGGCACCATCTTAAGAACACTGCGGTCTGCTGCAAGTCTCTCCTCCGGATCAAGACTGCCCAGCTCGACGAGAACCAGCTTCCCTGGCACCTCTGACCTCTACCTACATCATCAGTCACGCTGAGATTCGTGGGTGTGACGAGACCTCGAGGGACCGGCCATCTTCAAGACTGCACGACTTCTGCACAGCAAGCCCGCCGAGTAATTTCCTGGTGAGTGCTTTGGGGTCCGAGAAGCCCCGACCCTGAGCAGCTCCAGCACCAAAGTGCAGCCCCCCAGCATCTCCACGATCGGCGTGGGGCCCTTCTGCTTTTTGCTGCTCACCGCGTTGTTTGGCTACTAGCCCGCTGGCTTGTGGCCTCCTGAACGACGCCCGACGACATCACTGCTGCTAGTCTGGTTGCTCCAGACTGGCCCCTGCTCCCTTCCAGAAGAGGAGCACTCCGGACCCTCCTGGTCCACTCAAGACGCCATTTTGAGTCCACCGCGTGGGCTTGAATTAGCCAAGGCTTGTTGCCCAATCCTGGGTAACTTCGACGCCGACAGCTTCATCCATCGTGGGACAGCTCGCCTCTCCATCCTGGTCGCCGACAACGCCTCCTGGTCCGTGAGATCTGCAGAGCCAGCGTCGCCCACTCACCTAGTCGAGGTGACTTCGCCCGGTGCCATCCTGGTGCCCACTTAATCACTGGCTAGTGATTCAAGAACTTGGTCCCCTCTGCTTTCAGGTTTTCTTCTTCCTTGATCCAGGCTTGGATCCATCGAACTTTCCTTCACTGGTCGCCTGCCAGCAACTTCCTTCTTCCAGGCTCCTGGTCCGGCAACGAGATTCCCGACGTCTTTTCAGACCTATGCAGCTGCAGCCCCTGGGCTAGGTAACTTCGGCACTTCGGTGTCCCAGCATAGCCTCACTATCCTAGGGTCAGGATCCACTGTCGTTTTCTTCCCACCAGGTCGGGTTCGCCCGTGAACACTAACTTTGCCTTTACTAGCTCCCATAGACTTTGTCCCGCATCCCGCGTGAGAGTGCACACTCTGCACCCGAGTCCCCTAGGTCTCCTAGAAGTAATCTAACGATTCTATAGTCAAGTCCTAGCGAGTCCAAAGCCTATTAGTACTGTACTTACCTGCTAGTAATTTCGCATTCCACTTTTAAAGTATATGGTTTTTCGTGCCCCTCGGGCATTTGTGTATAACGTGCTAACTTAAGTATTTTCGTAAGAGTTTTGTTGTGTGCTTAGCACCCTGTCCTCATAAAGAGTACAGGGTTGTTGTGATTCTAATAAATACACTGTTTATTTTCATAACACTTGTGTGGTGTCCTTTCACTGGGTGTTCAAGGGGTAATGTGATGGTAAAACAGCTGGCTTAACACGCCCTCTAGAGTCTTAGCCTTAGACTGCTCGTATCCATGCTACTAGGATAGCTGGTCTATAAGGTTGACTTACAACCAATCATCAATAAGGGTTGTTTGGACTGATATATAGTGATCACTAGAATAGTGAACACTGCACATCAGGCCAACTTCTCACAACCTCTGTACAGGAATTTGAATTGTCCCTATTGTAGCCATATGAAAAGTTTAGTATCATATGGTTTAATAATGGTTTTATTAAAAAAACTATAAATGTTTTTACAGTTTGAGGGCTGTTCAACACAAAAGTAAATGGAGGGGTACAATCAATGGAAGGAATACACAACTCTAAGCAAAGTTATATACAACACAGACATTGCTGTATGTTAACATGGCCACTGTTCATGCACGGAATGTTGGAATGCTTTATTAAAGCTTGGTGACCGGCATGCAAACCTTCTCTGAGTGCTTCAGCTCCAGGGATATCTGGATCCAGGGTAATGATGTTTGATGGACGCAGAGGATCCACGTGCACCATGGCCGAAGCCTATCTAATAGTAATGCAGTCTTGTTGGACTAGGAGGTTTAACCAGGTGCTACCCTCATGATGGTCGAGAGCTATTGTCCTTATCCAGAGTTAAGTGACAAGCACAAGGGTGGCAGCATACCCCTTTTGTGTTTCACATTGCTCAGTAGGCTGAACAGGCCTTTTTACCTGTATCACAGGAGTTCTGCCTGCTGTAAAGTACAACGGATGGGTACTTAACTCACCCTTGGCCTACATGGATTATGTGCAGGACCAGACACCATGTGATAAATGCTTGAGTGTACTGTGATGTGTGTGCCTCTACATGGTACATAACATGGAGGTCTATGGGTTCCAGTTTGGCAACACAGGAGCTGGAGAGGCTAGGAGAAGTGTGAACAGCAAACCCCAGACAGAAAATGTGTATTGCTGACATTTCTGAAGGCAGGGGTGGAAATACACACTGCAGTAAGATGAGCAGTGCATACTCAGGGTACATCAAAGTTCTCTTTGATTCCAGAAACAGGTACTATTCAGTGGGTTGTTGGCTGCATTGCCACGGATGTGGCTGGGCTGACAAATCTGGCATTGCAGACCAGAGAATCTTGATAGAGTGGGAGGTTTAGGCCTTTGAACCTTTATTATGCATATTACAGCGAAGAGTGACAATCAGGTTTGAACCCCGGTTACTTCCTTGGCCTGTGGTGTTGGTAGTCAGAATTGGAGCCACTCCTGCTGTGGCAATCTGTCCATTTGACAAAAGGCAGTGCAGAGAAAAGAGCACTTCAAAGGAGCTTTCATCCACAACCTGAATTTCAAAGGATCACATTTGCATCTGGAGTTGTACTATAAAGGTGGAAGCATGAGACCCACAACTCTTTCCACAACACTGTTCATCAGGAGAAAGAAGATCACCAAGATTTCTAGCTGCTGCAACCAGGACTAGGGGTCAAGGTCCACTAGTCTCCTCACAAGGTGAAGAGCTATCATACCGGAAGTCGACCACTTGCCCTGAGCCTTCTGCCTGCCTCCCTGTCTACCTGCCAGTGGACCCTGTGAGGAGGAGTAGAGTGCTTGGAGGGAGTAAAGCCCAGCAGGTATCCTGGTGATTTGATTCTGTTGAACAAAGTGTGTGGCACCTAGACCAGTCGGGACCACTGCAGAAGCATGGGCCATTGCATGTGTGTGTTCCAAAGTCAGCAACCCCCATGTGTCCAGGAAGGGGGGCTACAGTGGCATGGGGGCTGTAGCCCAAGTGAGGGTCAAGGTCTGCAACCCCTGTGTAACCAGTTAGGAGAGAGGACAAAAAGAGAAAGACAGAGAAATAGAGAGAGAGAGTGAGACTGAGAACATCTGTGCAACACAAATGTAGAGATGGAAGCCTGACAGACTGAGAGAGAGCAAGATGGAGGACGCCTGTGTGATAGGGAGAGATTGGAGAAAGCCTAAGGAATAGAAATTAATAGATGGTTAACAGTATGTGTGATAGAGATTAGTAAGTAAATTATCAAAGTAGGAAGTGAAGAGGTTATGCCTGGAAGGCAAAAGATGTGGATACGTCCTCCTCTGGTCAATATATAAGAAACAAAAATGATCCACCCCTGAAAGATATGTGTCCTTGTTCTCCCAAACTAGGGGGCACATTACGATGGAGGATTTTCCGCATCCTCCGGGCCGGCGGAAGCCACCGCTGGCCCGGAGGATGCGGAAAATCCTCTGCGGACCCACCAAAGACCCACCGCCACATTAGGATGGCTGGTCGGTCCTGGTTTCTGTCCGCCGCTTTTCCGCCGCGGTTGGCTTACAACCGTGGCAGAAAAGGCCTAATATGGTGGCGGTGTCTCTCAGACACCGCCAGACATATTAGGATGATTGTGCAAACATGCTTTTCCGCGGCGGATTCTCCGCCGAGGAAAAGCATGTGGATCTTCACCTCGGGGGCCCGTAGCGGGCCCCCTGGGTGAAGGGGGGGGGTGGGGGGTGCACATTGAGGGTACCTATGGTACCCCCCTGCCTTTGCGTGCATGAAGCGGCAGGCACCACGCGCAAATGCACTGCTTTCATTTTTTACATTGCGGCGGGTGCTGCTTCAAGCAGCACCCGCCGCAATGTAAAAAATACAGGATGTGACCGCCAGGGTGGCGGTCACATCCTAATTGCCGTGGAGGGACCGCCGCTGCCCATGCGGACGGTCCCTCTTACGCAGGGGTGGCGGACGGACGCAAGTCCGTCCGCCATCATAATAGGGCCCATAGTGTGTCTCCTGCAGTGGTGAAAAGCACACAGCTTTGTTTAAATACCCCTCACACACCAAAAGGGCCCTTGGTTTCATGCTTAATCATCGGGGTCTTCCCGTCCCGCTGCGGGACGGGGCGTGCTATGACCTACAACTACGCGGGAGCACTATTAGTTGGATAAAACTATGTGTTGTGTAGGTATGTGAGTGGAAGGGTCAGAAATGAGTGGAGGAGTGAATACATAAAAAAATACCTGGCTCGGTGGAAAAAAGACTTTAATGTCCCGTTTAGCTGGTAATGTTCAAAATGGGGAAGAGAGATGGAGGAACAAAGCTATAATGAGCTGTCCCTCCTATGTCAACATGTTTCGAAGCCCTCCCCTGGCTTCTTCATCAGGACCACGAGATCCCTTCTACACTCAAACTTGAAATCCAAGTAAATTAGAAAAAAGTGTATTTACATGTAGATACTACTACGTGGTGAGCATGTCAGAATTAAACATGCACTGTATACAGTACCTCAATAGGTATGCTACATATTAAAGTATTTTGAGCTGCGAGGAGGTAGTATCCTGGAGATGCAATGATCTAAAATTTTGTTGACTACAGACACTCCTTCCCACCCTGTTCTAAGGCTCATGGGGCAACATTCTTTATTAGGCGGCAACACTGATTGTGCCACACTTTGTAAGAAAAAAAGTACAAAATGGCCTCCAGCCTGCTACTGCAAACTGGAAGGGTAGTGTTTACACTGCCAGTTCGACTTTGTCATAACCATTAATGGCAAAGCCACCATTTTTAGGTTGAGCGACCTATCTCAATGCGCATGCGCATTGAGCGGGAGCGAGATATAAAGGGGCTTAAACAGAGGTTTAACTAGCTGGCGATTTGGTGCTGTGCCCGTGCGCTTTTAGGTCAATGCGCAAGCGCATTGACCTAAAATGCGCGTGCACATCATCAAATCGCCATCTGTTCCCTCGGCCGCACTCCTCCCACACCTTTGAAGTGAAGCTTAGCTTCACTTCAAAGGCCCCTGCTGCTTCACACCCTCATGCCGCTCTCCCCGCTCCACCCCCTCCCACCGTGTCGCATTTCTCCTCCCCCCTCCCCACAGCAATGCCCTCCGCCGTACTTTCACTTTGACGGCCGCAGGCCGTCTCTCGTGTTTCTCCTTGTTTTATTTACTGACCCCCTCCAACCTCATATCCCATGTTTGCTATTCTTTTTCTCCTCTGTTTCTCCTTTCCCTCTCATTTTCCACATTTCCCCCTTCATCTCAATCAGTCCTCACTGTTCAATCACCTCTCCTTCTTATTTACTCTTATTACTATTTTCCAGTGTTCTTCACTTTTTCTTTATTGTTCAAACTCTCCGAGCTATGTGTTCTGATTACTCTTCTGACTTCTGTCAACTTCTCTTTCCATCACGTTCTCTTTCCCATGTTTTCTTTTTCGTCTCTCACATACGATCTCCTTATTTCCTTCTTTCCTTTTTCTTCTGCCAGTCCCTTTTTAATGCCCGAATTTTTGTCGCTCTCTCTCCCGTGCTCTGTCCCCAGTGTTGCACTGTCACTCTCTTTATCTGACGTCCTTTATCTGTTGTCCTCTCTAACTCCATCTCTCTCTGACTTCGGATCTCTTGCTGCCTCTGTATTCTTTTTCTCACTCTCGCTTTTTTCAATTTGTATAGCCTCTTCCTTCTTTCTCCTTCCCGATTTCTCTCGTCTTCTCGCCTCAGCATTTCCTTTCCTGTCGTTCTCCTTTATTTGCCATCTCCACCCGTCCCTCACTTTCCTCTTCTCTCTCTTTCACTTCTCTCCTCTTACATGCCTGCTCTTTATTTTATATGTCAGAAATAATCTCTTCTCTTTTAATTTTCTTCTTTGTGTACCTCACTCCGTCCATTTGCAGTCCATCACCTTGCATGTCTTCCCGTACTCCAGTATTACGTAAACAATACTTGACATTCCTTCTCCCGCTTTCTCCCTGGTGTTCTTTTTCTGCGTCCCCATTCCTGCCTTACCCAGTTCCCATCTCATTGCCTCCTCTACTACCTGTTCATATGCCCCTCGTTTCCTGAAACATTTACTCCCTCCTCCCCCTTCCCGCCATCTCTCGCTCTTGCATATGCAGATTTGTCACCGTCAGCTGTGATGAATACCATTATTTCCCCCCTGTCTGTGTACAGTTGGCGCGCACACAAGTCCCTACATGCCTTTGCCTCCCAGGGGGAACGCTGGAGCCAGCCTGGGAATGGCATCTTTAAAAATGACAGGAGATATATAAAAGCACTCTTCATAGCATTGGCATGTGCCCCCCTGACAGATTCTAAATTATCTTCTATGTGTGTCCATACTGTGCTCAGGTTGGGTAGACCTACAGGCCTCCTCCTAAAATGGCATCATTTATGCCATATGCATAATGGAGACTGGCTCACAGACCTACATTTAACACTGCCCTGTTTGTATTATGTTCTCTGCTCATGCAGACACACAGACAGGCTGTAGGCTGCAAGCAGTAGACTATTAGATCATGCACTTTTCATATCGAAGCAGCACCTGCCACAGCCACTGTGCTGAGGCGGTAGCAATAGAAACAGAACAAGCATTGGCATAGCCAATAGGTCTTGCCTTTGGGACCTTATACGTATTTAATTCTGCAGAACAATATCCTTGGTGCAGCATCAACTGTTGCATGGCTAAACACTTATAATGTCCCACAAGCGAGACCTATTGGCTATGCCAATGCTTGTTCTTAATGGTATATATAGGTCTCCCATGAGGAAGGCCTATAGAGCCCTAAGGCAGGGAGCTATATACTATTAAGTGGGACATGTATACTTATATATGTCCTTGCTATAACAAGAACAGTGCTCCCTTTCAAAAGTGGTAATATTAAGCAATAAAACACAGAAATATTATGATGTCTATGTCAATGGACTCCAAATGGAAATGAAGTAATTTATTTTAACAAAAAATATTTTAGAACCATGTAAGTGGGACAATAGGTAGACAGAAAAAGAACTAGGGAAATCCTAAGATTTCCAAACCTCAACAGCATTATACATTGTGTGGATAAAAACTAAATAAACATTCAATGAGGCACAATTGCCAAGTATCTTTGCTCATAAACAATAACAGATAAAATTGGCGAAGTCAAGATATTAAAGTCGACAAAGTTTCGATCCCTACTGAGGTAGGGAGATCATCATCAGGACACAAGAAATTATGCCTGACAAATGGCCTCCTGTTAAAATTAAAAAGGGGAAGAAAAGAGGGGAAGGAAGAAGAGGGAAAAAGACAGAAAATGGGGTTATACATGTCATACAACGTCAAGAGAGTCAAGATCATTGGTAGTGAGTCAAGGGCATGCATTCATGGTTCAGTAGAACCAGGATAAGGCAAGGACGTACCTACCTGTGTGCCGAGTTCAACAAGCGTAATTAATGTTATGATTAGAGTGAAGGCTATATGTGACAAGTGCAAATGGTGTACTCAAGCCAAGAGTAAATAGTGAGATGCACAACAAATGGGACAACACATGCCAGCAATTAAAACAGTGGTACCAAATGGTATCAAAATCTAGTCTAGACTAATGAGTAAATCCGACCACCGATCTGGTAGTTAGGCTTGGTGGTGGTTGGAACAGCGTGTGAAATACCAGGAGTAAGGTCTGAAATCACAACACAGCTGTATGTGAAACCTAGAATTCACTCAAGGGAGGTGAGTATAAATGTAACATGCCCAATGGTTACCTTAGTCCAGATACGGTGGCAAAAAGCGATTATATCTGAAAACCAATAGAAATCAATCGGATGTATTAATTTCATAGTGAATGCCTCACACCAAAAATGGAAAGACCGGTGTCGCAAGAGTTTACCAATAATGAGAAGAATCTGAGTGGAGCGGGAGGTTCCTGCCAAACAATGGGGTAATGAGGTCGGGGGCCTGAGGAAGCCCGCATCGGCACTAGAATATAGGGTGGGGCAAGGAGCATACTCAATCCCTGGTTCAATGCGTTGCCTCGCAAGACACAAGGCCAGTCTCCAATACACCACAATTAGGTTTGAAGCCTGAGTCGGCCCATGCACGGTCTTACATTACATCCAGGCTATGTGAGTAGTGCGCATGCTCGAAGATGGAGGAGAGGTAAATGTCATAGTTGGGCGTTTAGCAGCGGAACAGAAAAAAGACGGAAAACGTAGCGGCCGCCATCCTGAAAGGAGGGAATGTTGATAAAAATAATAGTCAATCAATCAAATCTATATGCGATTTCTATTTAAATATGCCACAGATTATTAACATGTGCACAAAGTTAATGCATCAAAATTAGTTACACTTTCATGTAAGTAAAATTACATAGCAGAAAATATTTGTAAAACATATTAGGCACTCGGAAAGCATGCTTCATTACGCATTTGATTGTTACAAGTGAAAATGGAACGTGAGCATTTTGCACTGTATTAGGATACAATTATTATACGGGGCAGATATAAAAGGAAGGACAATTGGTGAAAACTGTATAAAGCCTATGAAGGGTCCATAGTGATTCACGTGGAGACAGCAAAATACGATTGTATTATGTGGCAGACATAAAGAATACTAGCAGTTGATAGATACTGTATAGAGACTGTGTGGTATCCACCGGGCAGCCAATAGGATGATAGAGGTAATGCGGTCAATCACAGTTCCTATATCAATGCTGTGGGATAATCCCCATGAGGAATGGATGGTTTTAGGCCAAGGTTGAGAGGGCGCAAGAAATTTCAGAGAGCAAGGTTATTTGTCCACAGTTATATAAGAGAGGTCCAATCCTCCATTTTGTTAAGACCTATGTGTAGGCTGTTAGTCCGTAGAATTCATTTGAGTTCCTCATGATTAAGAATGGCGCAGATCACTGAGTACTGTAAGGTATTGAATTAATCATGGCATTACATCTGACGTGATGCCCAGGTCAAATTTAATGTCACTATTAAAGTAATACAACTTTTAGAAAGTTGCTTACTCCAGTGGTCCAGTAGCCTCATAGGGGCTACATCCTACAGGCAACTTTCTGCCCCCTTGGGAATCATGTGAACAACTTCCAGACTTAGGATCAAACACAATTTGCTGCCGGGTGAAGTGGCTTCTTCCCTTCGCAGGAAGCCTCTCCGGGTGTTAGCACAAAAGGCAAGCTTCAAAGGGGAAGCTGCCTACAAAGGACAAGTGGCAATAACCCTCCAGAAGGGGTGGCCTTTCTTCCCATAGACAAGCTGGAGACAGGGCCAGAGAGGGAAAATCTGTCCTTAAACCAGTTTTCCAATCGGTGTGTAGCCCCCAGGTGTCAACACCTCTTGGGTGGACTACTACACACATAACACCTGAGGAAGGGTCCCAACATCTTGATAGTGGCAAGAATAGTGCACTCTGGGATTGCCAGATGCCACACATAACTGGTAAGTCATCATCAAGAAGGAGTGGACTTGGCAGCCCATTGGCTAGTAGCTGTGTGGTCCCCTCAGGGCACTTTATTGGGATAAATAGGGCACCTCTGGCTCCCTGGGCTCTTATATCACCCTGTATTTCGAAAGACGACAGAAGAGGAACTGCCCTGATGCCCTTGGAACTGCACAGAGAGGCTGCACTGTCTTCTGGGATGTATGACATTACAACGCATACTTTTACAACGCCTACCTTTACATCGCAAGTTTTACAACGCATACCATTACAACGCATAGTGCTTTTAGGTGCTAGATAGTGAATAGTTTAATTTACTATTCCAACTCCAGTTCCCGTGGATAGTAGGGAAGGTGTTGGATAGTACATTAAACCTATTCCCTATCCTAGAACGCCCCCCAGCGCAATGCGTTGTAATGGTTTGCGTTGTAAAAGTTGCATCGTAAAGGCACTGTGTGGTAAAAGTTGCATTTTTTTAAAGGATGTTTACCTGTCTTCTGGGCTGCAATTTCTGCACTTTGGGATACTGAGTTTAGACTATGCCTGTGGCTCCTAGCTTGGGGAAAAGTTGATCCCCGGCCCTAGGCCAGAGCAGCGACTGAAAGGATCAGACTGCTGACTTCATGGAACCAACTCCATGGACAAAAGAGCTGAAGAATCCCATACCAGCAAGTTGCTTGCCACCGAAGAAGAGTCTCCGCTAGCTGCCACAGGGCACCCCAAGCGACCAATCTTTGACAGTCAAAAGTTGTACCTGACTCAGCTGTACCCGGGAGTGCCATCGGAGTATGGATTGGTTACCCAAGAGGGACACCAGCTTCCACAAGTATTTGTCTCCAACCGGTGCATCCAAAGATCCAAAGTCCAGCTGCTGCTGTGCTTGTACAACCAGAAAAAGAACCAGTGAACTGAAGAATAACCACAAAGGCTCCCCATCGACTGAACCACAACCGGAGCATCCTTGAGCATATTTTCATCTTGTATGTCCAGCATCACGACCACTGCATTAAAGTCTATGGCCGGCATGCAGTAAAGGCTGATATTGGACTGGAAAATGCTCTAGTGGCCAGGTGACTGTCCAAAGTATGCTTACTGGCCCCTCTAGACCTTCATTCTATTTGGTTACCCAAGCAGGGCCAGAGTCGTCGAACTAACTTTTACAAACTTTTGAAAAGCTTACAATTTTTTGTTGCTAGTGCTTCTTTCCGGCAAAAATTAAAAGTGATAACATGTTTGAAAAATCAGAATTCCGAAACCCTACAGTCGATTGTGCTCACAAAGAACTCTACAAATTCATAAAAATATACTCTATATTTATACATTGGTGTTATGTTTCTTTTGTGTTGTGTGGCTTTCTAATGTTGTTGTTTGGTACTGTTAAGTGCTTTACACTAAGTTCCTTTGTTTAAGCCTTGCGGCTCGAAATCCATAGCTACCCAGGGTGGAGCTTAATGTTGTTCAAACGAGCCTGACTGGACTCAATAAAGGTTTTGGCAATGCATTCCACAAAAAGGCTACCTAGCCATACCATGTAATACACCCAGATCCTCACAACCAGTTCAGTAGACCCATTTGAAAGTTAGCACTGCTTAGTTGTCAGTGTGTAACTCGATGTTAGACAATGGGGCAACAAGCCTGCTACAGTAAAAACAAAAATGTGACATTTTTACTGTCAGGAGATGTTTAAAATAGTAAACATACGTCCTTCTCTGAGCACCCCAACCTCTGGGCACTGTAGGCCTACCTTAGGAGTGACTTGTAAATATTAACAAGCATTGACAAAACCAGTAGCTGTCACCTACAAGAGCTATTTGTTTCCCCAACTTTTATAGCCATGTTACATGGCTAAGTTAAGGAAAAAAAGCACTATAACAAGCTGTCATAGTGCATGTGTCCCTAACTAATACATGCTGCACAGTAGCTGTGCTGCTATGCAATGTGGCTAAAGACATTGGCAAGACTAGAAAAAGTATGCAGGGGTTCTGCCCAAATAACCCTCCCAAACCTGGGCTAGGGACATCACAGGGATGAGAAAGTAGAAAAAGGGGGTTATAGAGGGATGAATTCAACAAAAAACTTTATACACAAGATATATTTAATTACCTTGTAATGTACAATTATTTGCAAAGCATATGATTTCACAAATTTACAAACACAGATATTCGCATCACAGGACAAGGTGGCACACAACAGCAGAAAAAATATATATATTATACATATTTACAATATATATACACATCATACAAATACATTATATACATTACATATAAACAAACAATGTGTACCCTACAAAAGGAAAGAAAAATAATTAGGATAAACAATATTCACTACAACCTTAGAGTGATATAAAGCTATAAAGGAAATCCTCTCAGCGCCTAAGTTATAAATTCTTTTTACACAACAATATATATAGGGAAGAAGGCACCAGAAATTAAACACAAGAAATCAATATATGGGGACTCCTTAGAATGGTGTCGACGCAGTCGCGGTCGCGTTTCCGCCAAATATTTCTTTAGGCTTCATCAGGACACGGGTACTTGAAAGTCAAGCCCACAGATATGGGGATCCTAGGTGAACGAGGCAACTTCCTCGTATAGTGTACACGTCCTCAAAAATGAGGGCGTCCTCTCAAATGTCCCAAATTGCGTATATGCCAGTTCGCACGGGGTAAGTGTGTACTTCAATCAGCTCCTTCTGGAAACAATCTCAGTGAGCAAAGCCACAGCAAATCCAAGGAACAAACACTCGAACCTGCACCCATATGCGAAGTCATTGGCAAAGCCATTAGCTCTTGAAGGCAAGAGCTACTGGCTTCGCCAATGCTCGTTATGTCAGCAGCAGAGAGGTGCAATTTATGGTGAACCAGCACCAGCGAGAAGCTAGACTTACTAGTGCAAGTCAAACAAATGACAAGCTCAAGAGCTGGAGAGGAGTGAAATAGTCATCATACCTACAAGAGGCAAGTAAGTTGTACCATTAAGTGTTTGGGGTAGGAGCCTGTTGAATTTTCTTCATAGGTAACAGCACACTCTCGCATGCTGATAATCCTCGAACAAATACATCTGCAAATAATAATGGCCCATTTGCAGCTGTGACCCGCACAACAAGGTAAAAGCCTGACGTATTGCCACGAATTTAAGAAAAAAAGTGATTGTGTCACAGGCAGGAAGGAGCAGATAGGCAGAGACAGATGCAACAAGCATTTTCAAAGGGGGAGTGGGAGGGGGAGATGGCCCACAAATGTTGAGCCCACATGCACTTTGTCAGAGAAGAAGCTGTGCTCTGTTGCCTGAAAATGACTAGTTAGGTCATAAAATGTATGGCTTGCGGCACACTGCCAGGGCGCCATACATTATACAGCTTTAAATTACCCAACCTCGTTTTCTTCTTGTGTAAGATTATGCTGTGTGCTTCGGCTAAGCTAATAACATGATTAGTGGTTCTTCAAACTTTCAGCTGAGCATAATATTAGAGAGGTTGTGGCGTTATGGCCAGAGCTGCTAACTGTGGAACTGGCGTACCCGACTCCAGTCTCGGCATTGGCTCAACATCCTGTGATTCTGGGCAAATCACTTGCTCTCCCCATATCTAAAAAAAAAAATGATGTAAAACACTCCAGTAACTTTGGGTCCAGTCCACGCTATATAAAACAGCAAAACGAAAAGAAATTAAGCACTGATCGAAGACAAGAATGAGCAGATGCAACAAGCATTTGCAGAAGGGAAGGGGAAACAGGCTGTAAAATGTGAGTACAAGGGCACTTGAATTACCCAAATCACAACTCAAGCAGTGAATGAACAGTTGAAGGACCCTAATGAAACTCAATTAATCAGCAGTGGTTCCATGCTTCACTTGAAAGGAGACGAAATGGCATTGCAAGCACCGGCCAATTAGGAACCAGCAATGAAGAATGACACTGAAGCCAATGAATGATAAGCAATGGGTGGGTTCCAAGCCTCTTGTATAACACAATACCTCTTTAAAGGGGGAGAGCCTGTGCTAGTGCATGCAGTCGCATAGGCGAGACCTATAAAGGAAGATTTGGACTTTGCCACTGGTTGAAATGGCAAAGTTGAGTTAGCAATTTTAAATCTGCTATGCCAGCCTCCAATGGCAGTCTGGGAGTTAAAGGTTACCCGGTTACACTTGAGGTGGCATAATGAGTGCTTCAGACCACTGTAATATTTAACTTACAGGCCCTAGGTACACATAGTACCATATAAAAGGGACTTATAAATAAGTTAACTTATGCAAATTGTATGCAAACTAATTAAACACATACTTTTAAGGGTTAGAGCACATGCACTGAGGCCTGGTCAGCAGGGCCCAGGTTGTCAGAGTACTAAATCCATCAACAATAGGGCTAGACAAGTGGGGGATAAGCCTGCAAAAAGGACATCTCATCACAAGCAAAATGATGATGGTTCATGATTGCTTTGCCATGTGCAATTTTGCTCAGAAGTAAACATAAAGAATGGACAACTATTTAATCTCTTTGTGGACTTTCCAGATGTGTTTGAGTCTGCTGACAGGTGGGTTAGGGTACGAGATAAAGTTAATAAAAATGTCCAAAGGCCTTACACATGTTTTGAGAATCTTGTAGGGTGACAGTTGGGCATGAAGATGTTGCATAGTGCCATTTTGGTCCAGGTCCATTTGGGAGTGCAAGAGTGAATTGAACCTGGTGATGGCAGACAGGAAAATATAAAGCAGTACACTGTCTGCCCTAAATCAGGTGGATGGTGTGATATTCCTCTGCCTACTCTGTCAGGTGTGACATTCTTCCCACTACTCTGTTAGGACGTCGGAGGAAGCCTTCCATTGACACAGTCAAGAGGGTCTCTGTCGATGGAAAATTGAAGGACTGTCCGTATCTAAATGAGGTGGGCAGTCAGAGAGTTTGGTGGGCAGGGCAGGGTACTCCGTTGCATTTGTACAAACTACATATTATCATTTTTGGATTAAAATGTATTCAGACCCAAATACCTCAACGAGAGAGTCTCCTTCCACGTAACCAAAAGGAACCTCTGCTCCGCAGATCTTGCCCTGGCAGAGAACCCACGCATCCGCAGAACCAGAGCAGGCTGAAGAGCCTTCTCCTACGTCCCAGCAAAGATCTGGAACAAGCACCCAGTCACCATCAGGTGCTCCCCTACTCTGCACACCTTCAGGACGAACCTCAAGACCTGGCTCTTCGACTGACCCGGAGCTGCAGCCCCCATCCCCTCCAGCGCCTTGAGACCCTCACGGGGGAGTAGCGTGCTTTATAAACCCCTGATTGATTGATTGATTTATCAAACTTGGAATGCAATTGAGAAGAAAATGATGGCGGTTAAATAATTCACTTTTCTGAGGGTGATTTAAAAGGTCTCTTTATTAACAAAACCTCTGGGACATGGTGGCTACAGGTCTGTGAGCACCAAGATGTTTCATTGTGTCAAATAGGGCATTGCTTACTTTCTGTTCTTGAGTCTCAGTCCCTATGCACGGGCACCAGTCTTGGGGGATTGAGACTTATTTTCATCATAAAACTTGGATCCAGAGCAAGAGATAGAAAGACAGAAAAAAAGAAGTAAAACATAGATCAGAAAACAGAGACAATGGGAGAAGGGATGAAAAACAACACCGAGAGAGATATAGAGAGACAGAGTAGTGGAAGAAAGATTCATTATATGGAATCAAAACTAGACAGCCATGGCATACGTCAGCACCAGAGGGATGAAAGACAACCCCCAAGAGTGAGATAAAGAGGGACCAAAGGCAGAGTAGTAGAAGAAAGATTCATGATGTAGAATCAAAACTAGGAAGCCCTGGCATATGTCAGCACTAGAGGCGAGTTCCTAAGGAAAGCTTTGGGAACCTGCACTGTCATGTTTTTACAAATTAAGCAGTGATATGTTGCCATATTACGTGGTACCACTGTAAATGGTGCATTTAGGTACAGTGGCGCTTTCAGCACATAATCAGCCACGGCCGGTGGTAGGTGTAACTGCAGGGCGGTGACATCGGTAAGTAAACATATAAATTAATAAAACGAATTTCGTTGTGTGCACTGCATCACCAAATGCGATGCAGTGCGCGCAACAAAATTCGTTTTATTTATTTATATGTTTACTTACCTGTTAAAGTCCGTAATCCATACATTACAACCCCCCACCCTGCCCCTCCCCCTCCCTACGTCACCGCCCTGCAGTTACACCTACCACAGGCCGTGGCTGCACATAATGATGGCATTATGATTAATCTAGATATATTTTTCCATTTCAACCACCTTGGAGGGACGTGCTTTAAAGTGCTGATGTTAGACTGGGTTCTGTGCTTTTTAATAATGGAATTTTTAACCTCTTTCAATATTGATTGAACAAAACATATAGCCAACACCATGATATGTGCAAAAAGATGCACACTACAGTACCTCGACCAAATAAATTGGCAAATTTACAGGCAAAAGTACATACTTGAGCAGGTCATTAACTGGCATAGTCAGTAACAGCCAGATTTGCAGATTAAACAAGCACTGGCAATGCCAACAGGTCTGTTCATGTCTGAAAGTGCATTTACTGTCACTGACGAACTTAGGCACTCAGTCAGGCATCATACATCACTCTGTCACTCATAGTTGCACTCAAGCATCCATTATTCCAGTCACTCACTCTTTCATGCATTCATCAAATTATCCATCCACAATAAAACTGACACACAAACTCAGCAACCATATATTAAAAGAATAAAAGTAGGAAAAAGAAGCCAGGCCACCACATAAAATTGGCAGGCAATGCTTGTGATCAAAAATTAAATTAAATTTAAGAGCAGACAGCTATCTTGAAATGATATCGTACAAACCGTATCATTGTTCTACAGTTCCAGCATAGACGTGCACTTTAGATTCAATGTGTTGGACTTGCTGAGCAATAAAGCAGGGATATAATGCACAATACTCTTTCAAGATAGTCACTCAGAAAATAGTGCATTGGTCACCAATCACCGAATACTAAGGTAGATAGTGTATCACTATTGTAATGTTCCAAGAAAGCAAACACAGTGGTTCTAAGCATAGTAATGCTAAAATAGGTGTAGTCAATTAAAAACATATTTAGATAGCTAGTCATGGCCATAGAAGAAATAGGTCAATACAATATAGTCGAAAATAACCATAAAACAAGAATTACAACCAACATCGGTATCTACTGCATTATTACTTGACATAAAAAATAACACACTAACCCTATTTTGTACAAGCGAAACACTCAGCAGTATGTTAGCAGCTTATAAATCAGGCTATCAGCAGCATACATATAAAGTGTAAAGTGCGTATACAATCTAAATACAGCGTAGTTAGAAACAATAAATATCTAAAACTAAGATACTATTATATCAATAAAAACAGGTGTTATTATCCTTCAATTGTTCTCCTGGCCCGTATCCTTTAATTGTTCTCGTGGTCCGAATTGCGATTTTAAGACAAGCACTCACCCTAAAACAGATAATTTGAGTATTCAATAATTACGAATTGCACAAGGCCTGTACACATCTTTGGTTCCATAATGTTTTTAATAGGCTTTTAAGAAGTCGTCTTCGCGAATGACTAAAATTATTAAAAAGGAACTTATAGTGCAGTAGTGATTGCGGAAAGACCCCATCAAAAGGACAAGACTGGGTATGACCTTCCAAGGCATCATTCGGCTTTCTAATGTTCAGAAGCCAGCACACTGAGCTGAATCTAAATCAAAAAAGTAGAGACCTTTGCCATTGCGTTAATTCTAGTGATAGGTAAAATACAGGCTCTATGCTAGCGAGAGTCCGATAATAGATCAACACAGTACTTTTCACCAGCTGCTTTTGCAGCCTTTTTTCTGCACAAAGTTCTAGAAAAATACTTTTCACTCATGATTTGACTTTTTCTTTAGATTCATAGGGGACAAAAACAGGGAAGAACAGGGATGACAACCCCAACACCTTGAATGATGAAGAAATTTATTTCAGACAAGAAATAGAACCCCAATTATCCAAACTAAGACAATCTGAGATTATATCACCACAGAACTCTGAGGATTCGTCCATATATTGACCCAGAGTAACAAGGGGCCCAGTTGGACACTATCCTCAATGTAGCACTGGTTTACCTCTGCATGTAAAATAAAGGGGGACGTGGAAAAACCGTGTGCATGTGCGATTTTCCTTGATTTGAAGCGGGAGCACTTACAGGATCTCAGATCCCTGTCCCATACATTAGAGCCAGAAAACATTGAGTGTTGTAAATTTTTAGAAGTGGTAAGATTTTCCCCTTCCCTCTCGATTTAGATAAATTGAGAATGGTTCCGGCTGACCTGCAAGGTTTAAGACGTGAGCTGGCCAGTTGGGGTTGCCAGGAGCCTGAAGAATTAAAGTAACACCCTAATAGCTCAAATCTTTTACGCTATCAAAGGCTGCCGCTTTATAATCATGCCCCTGGTTTCAGTTCTACCTGGTCCACAGGCCATAACATGGGATTTGTCATAGTTGGTGATCAGGTCAAGGCTATCCATAAACTGTATGAAGCGGTCCACCAGCACTTGCAGAGCATTTAAGGTTCGAGCCAGTAGGACCATGTGGTCAGCATATAATAGTGAAGGAACCTGGGTGTCACCAACTCTGGGGGTGTCGACCCGGACAGAAAGCATTTGTGGGCAGAGATCAATAATGTAAAGATAAAAAGTTTAGGGGCCAAAATACAACCTTGGCACACACCACACTTAAGACTGAATACAGCTGACATTTTACCATGCGTACTTAAACACACTGTTGCCACCAGGTCAGTATGCAAGTTATACAAACAAGTTTAGTGCAGATACTTCTACACCCAAATCCATAAGCTTCAGCCACAACTTGGATCTGTCTACAGGGTTAAACACTGTTGAAAGGTTTAGAAAGTGGGCAGCATTTAACTAAGATATACTTATTAATTATTTAGCTCCGATTCAAACACTGCTCAATCTTTCCCTGCCCTGAACAGAACCGCAATTGAAATGTAGACAAAATATGCTGCTGCACAGCCCATAGAGCAAGACAGTTGTAAATGGCCGTACCAATGATTTTAACAGTTCTGTCTAATAAAGAAATTGATTTATAGCACTTCGGGGACCTCCGATCATCTTTATTAAAAATTGGTGCACTTGTTGCCAGTTTCTATGATTGAGGAATGTGAATGTTTAACGAAGCATTAAAAACATTAGTAATAAAGGGATGCAAAGAACGACATTGCATCTTATTAAACCAATTGGGTCATATTTGGGCCTGGCTCCTTTCCACCTACACTATCATGTATAGCCAATTCAGCTTCTGGCAGAGACAATGTAAGAGATCAGCTACCTCTTCATCTTCTTCTAGGTGGTAAATCAGAGTCTAGGATATTACATTGTAGCAGAGAATTATCAGGGAGGGTTCTTGACCTGATTCAATTAACAGTATCCCAAAAGAATTTACATTTCTACTTAATGGGCAATGCCATTCCAAAATGGCCGCTAATTTTTGAAATATTGGCCTCACAGGAGGCAACACTCTGCAGATGAAAAAAGCACCAACCAAGCACCCCAGGAGGACTACCTAGAAAGCACACAACACTCTGAAAAAGAAAGGCGAAGCAGAAAAGAAATGAAAGTGAACCAATAAAAGAAATTAATGACCAACTAAAACATGGCCCATGAGCCCAAATACTGAGCCACTCTGAATTTGGTAACCACCAAGCACAGTCAAAACATTATAAATATATACACAATTATAGTTGGTAAAACTATATATAGTCCCTCTGAAAAGGGCCTAACAAGGGTTATCACACTGAAGTTCTTGAACTCCACGACTTTTTCAGATGGAGTAAGCAACATCAAAACCCTTACCTGCCTACTACAGTAATCTGTGAGATTCTGCCTAAAATAATACCGGTTCACAGCCTTCAATGCAGTATAATCACAATCCACCCGTAAACACCTATTGGCTTTAAGAAATGCATTTTACAATAAAATTGGTCAGTTCAACTACAACTGTCATAACATTTCATAATAAACACATCAAACCTACGGCATTTATCATAATTTTTCTAAAGGTACCATATGATAATATAAACCAACAGAGGCCTACTGAATTCTGCATAAACGTTCCTAAGAAATGGTGTTAAAATTATAAATAGGCACAGAATTACAGCTTGCAAAAATATTCAACCAGCTTAAGAGGGTAAACAAGGATTATCAAACTGCAAATGCACACTAACGGTTTGTCGGGGAAAATCAAAACCCTTGCCTAGTAATCTGTGACAATTCCTGGACCTATAACTATCCACAGGTTTTAATACACGTCAATAAAAAAACACCCCTTAAATGCTATAGGATATAACATGTGATTTTCAAACTAGATGAATTTGTCATACATTTTGAGAATAAAAAGATCAGCCCTAAGGTTCCTGACATAACTTCCAAAGAACCATTCAGGCTTATTCACTTTATTATTGACCAGCCACCATAACTGTATTCTAAGTAAGTTTTCACAAAGGTAAATACGTTTTTTGCTGAATTTTATCCTGGGTTTAAGACTATGTATACCCCAAAAACATGTAGAAATTGGCTAATCACTGATTTACATATTTAACTTTCTAAAAGGATATAGTATCTGCTGTGGAAATACACCCATGACATGGAAAGTTAAATCTCACTCGGGGACTGCAGCAACTATTGCCATTGGAGCTTGAATGCTGCAGTGCAAACCTGCTGTGTGACCTGTTAAAATAACACTTTTTGGCAGATAAAGATCTCTTTTTTGAATAGTAGTAAGCCACAGAGATGTGGGCTTTATAGCCCACGAGACAAAGTGTATGGTATTTAAAAGTGGGACCTGGAGAAAATTAGTATTACCATATTCCTACTGTGAAAAGGCCCCAAAACCTATTTTCAGTGTGGCAGGCCTAGCTGTCACATGTACAAAATCAGAATGTAGATTAACATACTAATGATGTATCTCTGCAATGGGGCCAGCTTGAAAAATAATTCAACCACTATTTATAATAGTTATTAAAAATCCAATTCAATGATAAAGTCGGGTGTTGAATAAAAATTACGTGAAAACAGCTTTTAGAAAGTAAAATTTCCCTGCCTAAGTTCCTGGGGGCTAACTTGCATTAACTCTCCAGCTTCTCCCAGTCTGTGTTAAGCCTGTAAGGAGGGTGAATGAGGTGTACAATGCCTCCCAGGAGCAAACAATAGGCTGATATGAATGGGCAGAAAGGACTCCTCTGAACTCCACATAATATGCAGGGTGGGGGCTATGGGCATCGTGTAAAAACACAATTTCAAATCCTGCTTGACAGGTCTGGGGAGCCACATGTAACACTTGGGATTAATCTAAAAGGGAGAAAACATGCTGCCAAGACAATTTATGTGAATCTCTGTTTAGTTACTGACTGACCCAGCTTTTGCCACACCACATCTCTGTCCCTGATCTTGTTGTGGGTACAATGCCTGCTTCAAACTGGATGTAGGTGCTGGGTGTGGGAGGACGCCATTGATTTCCCTATGGCACTCTCACATACAAACTCAGCCCTCAGACACTGAGTTTAGTGCGGCCAAAGACTTTTGCCATCTTGAAAATCCTCTGCACATGGAATTTTTGGCCAGTTTGCAGTATGTCAAATGGGAACTACTGGAAAAGTGGGTTAGGTTGTCCCAGGGAACTTTTATTCCACTGGTTAGGGATGATCCAGGAGTAAATCCCACCCACTAGCTTGTGCCAAACATAAATGTGACACCCCAAGGCATTTCATCAGAACAATGAATCAATCAATCATATAATTTATATAGCGCACTGCTCACCCGGTAGGGTCTCAAGGCGCTGGGGGGGAGGGGTCCGTTACTGCTTGAAAAGCCAGGTCTTGAGTTGTTTCCTGAAGGAGAGATGGTCCTGGGTCAGCCGAAGGTGGATGGGGAGGGAGTTCCATGTCTTGGCTGCCAGGTAGGAGAAGGATCTTGCTCCGGCGGTGGCTCTGCGAATGCATGGTACGGCGGCGAGGGCGAGGCTGGCCGATCGTAGCTGGCGGGTGGGCGTGTAGAAAGTCAGGCGGTTGTTGAGGTATTTGGGGCCCAGGTCGTGGAGAGCCTTGTGTGCGTGGGTGAGGAGCCTGAACGTGATCTTCTTGCTGACGGGGAGCCAGTGCAGGTCTTTCAGGTGGCCGGAGATGTGGCTGTGTCGGGGATATGTCAGGGGATGTCAAGTACGAGTCGTGCGGAGGCGTTCTGTATGCGCTGGATTCTTTTCTGAAGTTTGGCTGTGGTTCCGGCGTAGAGGGTGTTTCCGTAGTCCAGACGGCTGGTGACGAGTGCCTGGGGGACCGTGTTCCTGGTTTCGGTGGGGATCCATCGGAAGATCTTATGGAGCATGCGCAGGGTTTTGAAGCAAGATGATGAGATGGCGTTTGCTTGTCTGGTCATCGAGAGGGAGGAGTCCAGGATGAAGCCCAGGTTACGGGCGTGGTCCGTTGGCCTGGGAGTGGTGCCCAGGGCAGGGGGCCACCAGGAGTCGTCCCAGGCGGAGGGCGATGATCCCAGGATGAGGACTTCCGTCTTGTCTGAGTTTAGTTTCAGGCGGCTGTTCTTCATCCACTCGGCGACGTCTTTCATCCCTTCGTGTAGGCTGGCTCTGGCGGTGGCGAGGTCGTTGGTGAGGGAGAGTATCAGCTGGGTGTCGTCGGCATAGGAGATGATTTTCAGGTTGTGTTGGCGTGCGATGGCTGCGTGAGGGCTCATGTAGACGTTGAAGAGGGTTGGGCTGAGTGATGATCCTCGGGGTACGCCACAGATGACTTCGGTGGCCTCGGATCTGAACGGGGGGAAGCGGACTCTCTGGGTTCTTCCGGCGAGGAACGAGATGATCCAGCCTTCTCTTGGATTCCGATGTTGCTGAGGCGCTGTACTAGGGTGTGGTGGCAGACGGTGTTGAACGCCGCAGAGAGGACCAGGAGGATGAGAACTGCTGGACTTACGAAAGAATGCAAGGTGGACTGAACCTACTGCACTTAGCATCTGTAGATTTTGAGAAGGACTTGGGGAGGTTGGAGCCTCTTCCACTTGAAATCCAAGGACTGAAAGATCTCCAAGTATCACAAAGGTGATCCCCTTGGTGCATTCTGGAAAATAAAAAAAAAACAGGACAGTCCTGTGAAGAATCTTCACTAGTGGCAAATGAACGTGGACCGGGCATTGTTGTTACCCTCTGTCTGGCACTGTGAGAGCCTCTAAGTGCTTCCCCTGAGGCCCTGTAAGCTTTTGAAGTGTCCTTAAGTGGTTATTAGGGCACTAAAAGAAGTTATGGAACATTTTTCAAAACGTTTGCTCCAGAACTTCAAGGAAACTGACCACAAAAAGTATCTCTCCAGGCCTTCCTGGTAGCAACAGGCGAAATCCGGTCCATCACGGATCAAGGTGAAACCACCGCTCTCATCCTCATTGATTTCTCAGCGGCCTTCGACACTGTTTGCCATGGCACCTTCATGGCTAGACTCCTTCCTCCCTAACAGAACTCAGTGAGTCACACTACCCCATACACCTCCAAACCCAAGAAGCTTGTCTGTGGAGTGCCCCAGGTATCTTCCCTCAGCCCAACCCTTTTCAAAGTGTACATGGCGCCCATCGCCCGCATCATAAGAGTCCACAGCAGCAACATTGTCTCCTTGATCAATGACACACAGCTCATCCTATCCCTCACTGAGGCGACCATCACCAACAGAATTAACTTCACCTCCTGGAGAACTGCCTTAAACTAAATTCGGGAAAAAAGAGAGATCCTGATCTTCAGAAACCAGTACTCCTCTTGGGACTTCTCCTGGTGCTCACTGTTTCAACTGTGTTATTGTTTATGTTTTGAGCTAAGGTTTGAAATGATACTAGGGACTGACAGTCTACAACCACTAGTTTTGTTCTCATAGTGTAATAGATATAACTATGACTCTCTAAGTGCTACCAACTATATAATGTATCTCAATATGATATCTACCCTTCTACTGTTTTTAGGTTAAATAACCAAAATTCTTCAATTGAGAGGTAGATCTTCCTACTCTCTATAGGGCACTGCACTGATTTTCTTGTGATGTAGGAATGTATAGACTTTGCCCTGATGAAAACCTTAAACCGATAAGCCTATTATAGGCAGAAACATGTTGGCACGAGAATATTATCCAATCAGAGATGCATATAGGTCATTACACCGTCATATGTCTCCTGATAATACCCTTTGCTCTTTTTTAAAAAGCCTAGGATACCACCCAATAAAAGATATTTTTGTGGTTCAACTTAAAGCTTTTTTAACCAATAAACTAGATCCTAGTATTTTATCCAGAAAAAATGAATAATTTCTAAGAACACCCTCAGGTTAGCCCCCCATGAGGGTGAGGTGTCCATGTGGTATCATCTTACCTGTGTGGGACAAGGTGGCATATGATGAAGCACATCAAATTACCTGAGTGAGCCTGCCTAGCCCAATGCTTGGAATTGCCCTTATCCTGGGATTTAGCATTTACTAGGTAGCTAATACACAATAGGGAGTTTCCTTCTGCTCATGACCAAATAGGTTCGGAGCAAAATCGAGGGTGTCACGCCATTTTTTGGCGTTGTGACTCCTCCTGGTGGCCACCCAAACTAGGTCCCATGCCCACCCCCACTGGCCACACCAGAAACCTCGGCATCATCCTAGATGACAAAGGTACGAAGAATAAACAGGTTAATGCTTTGACTGCATCTTACTGCCTCACTCTCAGAATGCATCTCAAGATTTTCAAATGGCTCCCCACGCACACAAGAAGCACTATCCCAAGGCCCTCATAACCATCAGACTTGACTACGGCAATGCGCTCTATGTAGGCATCTTCAACCAGCTCATGCAGAGACTCCAAACCAACCGAACGCACAACTCCCAGACTCCTCCTAGTCGTACCCTGAGGCGCTCACATCACTAGCTAACTCACTGAACTACACTGACTACTGAGCCAGAAACACGCCTACAATGCACACTACAACACTGGACCGTCATACCTCAATGACCAACATCACCTCAACGATCCATCCAGGAAGCTATGCTTTATCTCTCTCACCCTCGCACAGGTCCCTGGCATCCACAGAAGCAAGTCAGGAGGGCGCTCCTTCTCCTTCATCGCTGCCAAGAACCTGAATGAATTTTCCCAACCCATCAGTAAAGTTCCTTTGCTGCTCAACTTCCACAAGAAACTGAAGACCTGCTGTTCAACTAGAAGTTGCCCCCAGCCTATTTGCCTGCTCATTCACCTGGATACCTTCGTGAATGATAAGTTGCACCAGAAAATCGATTTAACATAACATCCAACTAGCAGTTGCACGGGGTCAGATTGAATTTCATTCACGTCCCATACAAAAAAAAGCTTTCTCTCAGAAACCTCAATAAAATCCCTTTGCAGATTGGAACTTCGAGTTTTTTTCAAACATACACATTTCCAGGCACTATTGGGACCAATCTACTTGTATCTGACTCGTGCTTCATAGCAGTCAGCCTAAAATCACACCTTGGTCCAGGTCTATTACATCCATTGACTAACACTGGTACTTTGCATTTTTTGGAGCAATTTTTATTTAAATCATAAAACAATGCATATCTCTGGTTTTCCCTTAATTGTTTTTTGTCTTTATTTGTGTAATTTTGCTAATCAACTTTGTCAATTTTTATAAATTGTTGTTAGATTTTTAATGTGTTGGTTTTTACTTGTTTACTGTTTGGTTACTTCTAAATGCTTTACATATTTTCCCGAAGTTGAGCCTGTCTGCTCTGTGCCATTGCCACCAAGGGTTGAGCGCAGGTTTAAATTACTGAAACATTTGACTGGGCCTCATAAGTTAGTGACTTTATTGTGGTGGACTTCCATTCACCCCAACTAATAAATCACATTTTCACGACATGCCGTCCTAAAATTACAAATATGTAGACAATTACATTGGCAAAAAACTATACATCCCTCCCTAAAACTGCACAAGAAGGATTCTCTACAGTGCTGATATTGTTTCTAGAGGGTTGTCACAGAGTGTAACCTACACCAACACGTTTGAAAACTACGGTAATAAGCTCTAAAACAGTGTAAAGACAAAACATCATTAAAAGCCCATTGGCTTTAACATACGCTTTTAACAATTAATAATTCAGACCTACTGCTGTTCCTGTAACCTTTCTTAATAAACAAATCAGACCTGTAGCTTTGATCAATGTCTTTTTACCCTAACCAGCTCAGCCCTGCTGTGTTGAGCAGACGCTTTCCTACAAGGCAAAAAGTTAAATGCAAGCATTCTGTTTCAGTGCAAGCACACACATTCTGCCCAATCAAAATGTGCACTCAAGGGATTTAAAATTTGTGTGGCGCCAGAGCATATTGCTTAGCTGTCATAAAATGACAAATTAAAAAAATTACAGCTGGCAAAACAATATACTACAACTTCTAAAACAGCACAGCAATAATGCTTAAAGAGCAAATCTTTTCCCCCAGGGGTTGTCATGGGGCAGCAAGCATTAAGACCCTTGCCTATGGTGGTTATCTGTGAGATTCCTGGTATTGGTGTACCAGCATTTATGCAGTCTAATACCAATCCACCCTTAAAGGACTATTTGCTTTAACATATGTTTTTCACAATAAATAAGGCAGGCCTGCTGCCTTTTTTTGTAACTTCCTAATAAACCATGACATTTAAATAAATCATAACCAAATTAGTCCTGCTACTTCGAGTACAAACTTTCTCACAAGGCAAAAAGGGGCATATTACCAACAAGTAGCGATAATTATCGCTAAATAGGCTTAGCGACGATTTTTTTATCGCTGCCTATTGCTGTATATGTTAGCGGAGAAAACATGCTATTAGCAACGTTTTTCTCCATTGTGCTAAAATATCCAGCGACAGCGGCGAAATGCGTGAATATCGCTGAGAATACAGCGATATTCACGCATTAGCGATGAAATGCTCTTAGCCATGTTATCCACCTCCCATTGGATAACATGGCTAAGAACTGGTCTGAGCAGACGTTAGTTTTTGGCGATAGCGGGAATATTTCCATCGCTACGCCTGCCTAGGGGATAGCGATGTTAGCGACTGCTTTCAGTCGCTAACTGGTTGGGTACGCCCACTTTGCATGTCATTAGCGATAAATATCGCTGACATGCAAAGCGGGACCCAAACCGCTCGCTATCGCCTAAAAGCTGTCGCTAACATCAGTTAGCGACAGCTTGCTAATAGAGCAATAGAATTATCGCCGCTTAACCGGCGATAATTGCCTATCGCCACCCTTGGTAATATGCCCCTAAGTGTATTAGCATTCTTTTTCAGTGGAAGCACAGAACTTCTGTCCAATCAAAATCTGTACTCAAGACAATTATCGGCATTTGGGTGGAGTCACAGCCCCTCTCTCAGTAGTACTTCTTAAACGTATTTATTGTTGATTTGCTGATAACAAAAGGTCACACGACAGCTAGGCTGTCTAGCCAGACCTAAAAACAGGTACGCTCACTGATATAAGCAGGCTTCCATGCTCATTAGCAATACCTGCATACAACCAATCTTACTCGTGCGTGACATGGGCAGGCCTGTTCACTGTACAAAGAGCACATTTGTCCTCTCACTATGAACTATTACATTAAACATGCATTAAGGGGAGAATGGTTATGCTCGCCTCCCCATATCTATGGATTGCACGCATTGCATCTCTCAGTAGGCCAAAGTAAACATGTCTCTCTGCACTTAAAACATTTGAGACGAAACACAGGGCTGCAAAATTAGAAGATAAGTGAAAGTAATGGGCCAGGTTTATTCTGTAGCACGAGCAGCCTGAATATTCTACTATCTCCACATATATACATCAGATAGATAACATGTTTTCATTGACTTCTTATCCCTCAGTCAATCTCCACTGGTCCATAAATGCCTTGGTGTATCCATACCAAACATAATTGCTCCATAAATAGATTCTTATATCACCACTGCTCCATCATTAAATTGATATCACCTTTTCTACCACAAGTTGTTAGAAAATAGCTCCATATGGGTAGGAACACAACCTTAGCTACATAAATATTTTCATATTGACAGGCGTGCCCCACTACTCCATATATCACCTTATATGCAGATCCACCGTTAAAAATATATATTCAAAAAATATTTTATATGTTCACATAGATATATACATCATCACCACTGCTCCATACCTATCCACATACCCCACATTTAGCACCAACAGCCAGTCGATATTTTCACATCTCTTCCAACACTCCCCCATACATTTTTTCTCAGATCTAGCTTCACTGCTCCATTGACTAAATTACATATGCAAATTCAGATCTCTGGAAAACGACTCTAAGAATATCTTCAGATCTCAACATTCACCTCCTCTGATGAAGCCATATGTTAATATCCCCATATATAGATCCACTTTTGTTCGTACTTGAGTCTATAAAATGTGTGAATGAGTATTAGAGGTTTGTGCTACTGCAGGCCTCAGTGCTAATGAACTGTGCATATAGTTTACATTAGTAAGGGAAGCTTACTCCATTTAGGGTCAGATGTACGACTATTCCTTTTTGAGGGTCGCAAATTTAGAATTTTTGCGACTCACAAAACAGAATGTGCTAATGTTTCTCAGACACATTTAGCGATTGCCAGTGGGGCTGTAAATGACCTGCCTCATCAATATTCATGAGGCAGGTCGCAATGTGCGACCCACTGGGAATTGGCTACATTCGCAGGGTTGGTGGACTGCTGGAGACAGTAGACCACCATGTCTGTGTTTGTTTTTTAAATAAAGCAACGTTTTTTATTTTAGATGCAGTTCTTTTCCCTTAAGGGAAAATGTATGTATTTAGAAGAAAAACATGAAAAGTTTTCTTTTATTTTTTGAGGACAGCTAGTGGTCCATGGGGCCACTGCCTGCTCCTAAAACATGTTTTCGCTGCCAAACACAAAGGGGAAGGAGTCCTCTGGGGACCCCTTCCTGTTTGCAACTGATTTACTACCAATTTGAAATTGGTCGTAACTGCGATTGTTTTGCAACCACATTTGCGGTCTCAAATCAATCGTACATCCTCCTGCAACTCGCTAGTACGAAGGGATGCCCTTGGTACGCCCCTTACTAATAGTGACTCGCAAACACTGAATTGCAAGTCGGTAATAGGTTGTATAAGCTAAACCCTTTTTAGCGGTTGCAAACTGCCAAATTTTCAATTTGCGACTGCTAAAAACGATCGCATATCTGGGCGTTAATTCCTAAAATTAAACTTAAGTAAAAATCAAATGGTGCAATTTCCAACACAACCAAAGGGACGAAATTACATGAGTCCCTAGGTAACATCAAATATTTATCCGCAACTCTAAAAACTCTCAATTTTCAAAAAGTTCTAGCTTTTTTTTATATAAATAATGGATTCATGGACATGTTTGTTGAAACCTTGGCTGCATACAAGTCATAATAGCATTTTAAAATTACCCCAATTCAGACATGTATAATACAGGCTTGATCATCGAAATCTGTGCAAACCAAATTGTCCTAAAATGTGTTGCTCCGCTGCCATTTTGCTGGGTTTGTGCTATACGAATACAACAAACATTTGTACATACAACTATCGATGTAACCGAGACAGAGACAAATGTATAGTTTTCCATCTTTGTGGACCATTTTTTCAGCTAAAGAAAAAAGGAAAACACACTATCACAGCAGGAGCTGCTCAAGGGTGGCTTTAGGGCAGTGTGACTGATGCCACTTCAGTAGGTGCCAAGCAGGAGGCTAAAGCTGGTGTTGGGGGAGTCACTGTGTTTTAAAATATCTTATGGGTTTAAAAGAACCTGCTTCTGAATTCCTTGTGTGTCCAGCAATTTCAGGCAACCTTAAAAATGTCAACATAACTCTGGTGATTAATGTTCCTGCCGGGAGACATCTGAGTTTTATCTAGCGACATTTTTGCCTCATCACTATGTAGCTGAAAGGTCAGTATGCCAGCTGCAAATAAGGAATACCATGCAGATCACAGAATTGTTCTTAATGTAGAGGGGTCAGTGGGTTAATGCTATTGTTACAGAGATCAATTTGTTACTTGCAATTCATTAGTTACAGTTCTACTGCAGCACAGTGAGCTATGAACTGTCATCAAAGTGCAGCTTGCAAACTGCAAGGTATAGGTTAGAATGTTATGTTTTTCCCCAGTCTCTCATCTTCCTAATGTGGCTAAAATGACTTACGGCTTGATTTAGATCCTGGCAGATGGGTTACTCCGTCACAGCGGTGATGGTTATTCCGTCAGTCGAAATATAAATCCCATTATATCCTATAGGATTTATATTTTGGTGAACGGGATATCCATCACCGTTGTGACGGAATACCCCTCGGCCAGGATCTAAATCAGGCCCTTAGTTTAGGTAGAAATACATTCTCATTAGCAAAGCCAGTGCCAACCTCCGTGTTATGCTTTAAATCCTAATTTTGTGCTTCCCTAGACCAAACCAAGACCATATAATCCTCGTTTTCTTATATAACATTTCCTATACACTGGTTTACACAGGGATGATTCATTGCTTTTGTATAATGTGTGTGATGTAAAGCTCTCTGAGTCTCTACACTGGTATGAGAGGTGCTTTAAAACAATGGCAGTACATGTTAGAGAGGGGCAACGGAGAACTTAAAGGCACTCGGGTGGCAGTAGTAAGGAAATTCATGGAGAAGGAAGTCACGGGAGGGTGCCAACAAAGATTATCGCCACCAGCGCCAAGGATGGTCCTGGTCATGGTGATGGGTAAAATGCTGATTGCAAGAGGAGCATCATAAAAAGAAGTGGGGGGTAATTTTCTAAGTTTTTCAGCAACACATCCATGCCTTCATAACCATCTGCAACAGAATGGACAGTGATGAAAATGGGATTTAATGTGACACCGTGAATAGCAAGACCAGTCCAGCAGGCTGATCAAGATTATTCCCTTGCGTAAGTAACCTGCACTAGACCATTCACTGCCCTACAATTACCGCCCCATGTTGCGTCTCCCCGCAGTGGCTAAAAACCTAGTAAAGCAGGTTAACATTCAATTGTCGGGTTTTGTTGAGAGATTTAAACTTCTCCAACCAGCTCAATCAGGCTTCAGAGCTATGCACAGCACAGAAATGGAGCTGATTGAAATATCTGAAGCTATTCAGGGGACCCTAGATGTGGGAGCCAGGGTAGCCCTGGTCCTGTTGAACCTATTGGCAGCATTTGATACTGTTTCACATGCCATGTTATTGACCATTCTTCAAGATCTTGGTGTGGACGGATCAGCCTGGAATGTATTTATTTATTTTTTATTTATAAAGTGGCTTAAATCATGCCTGATGTGCAGTACCAAACAAATCTGGATCCCGCCTTTCGCAGCAACCCCCCAGAAACTGAACATGAGAGTCCCCCCAGGGCTCAGTACTGAGTCCTCTGTTGTTCAATATCTATGTGTCTCCCCTTATTCAGTTAGCAGAAGTTCTTGGGAACTAGCAGCCTGATTCATGAAAACCCAAATCTGCGATTTCTAAATAGCGATTAATACCGAATCGCTATTCAGAAATCGCATATTGGGATTCATCAAAAAATGCGAGTAAATAAAGCGAATCGCAACCACCCGCAAAAGGCGATAGCGAGTTTACAAATTCGCAGAAAAATCGATAAATCCGTCCATTACCGTGTAGGAATAGCGAACTCGCAATTAGCGAGGAATTGCGATCTCGCTAATAGCGAGATCGCAAAAACGGGAAGTCGCATATCGAGCACAGTGATGACATCACAACCAGGAAGCAGGCAGTTCCCTCCCCCATTGAGAACACTGAGGCAGAGATTGAAGCAGCACCACACAGAGCTCCTCTCAAAACACCTCCAGACTTGGATATTTGGGATATTGCAGACTGCAGCTATGCCAGAGAATGCAGCAGCAGGGCCCAGTGACACCGGGCGCAAGCGCAAGATAAAATTTTCGGAGCAGGAGGTGGAGCATCTAATCGATTGAGTCTGCCATGACCACAACAAACTTTTTGGCAAGGACTCCAGGAGGGTGCCTGAGGCCGAGAAACGGCGACTGTGGCTGCGCATCCGCGCCAGAGTCAACGCAGTGGGAGTAACACAGAGGTCCATAGACGACCTCAAAAAGAGGTGGTATGACCTCCGAGGTCGTGCCAAGGAGAGGGTGGCTGAGAGGCTGGGTGAGAGCCTTGTCACTGGAGGGGGAGATCCAACAGTCCCTCCCAACACCCCTTTGGAGGGTCGTGTGAAGGACACACTGCAGCCTGAGGCATGTGTTGGGGTCATCCCTCTGGACTCATCCCGACCCACCCAAGACAGCCAAGGTAAGTGGCATGCGACTGCGACCCTGTCCCCTGACAATGGCCATGACCCTATAGCCTCCCATGATCAACCCCAGTCATGCAGCCCATGCACATCAGAACATGCCCTATTGCATTGTGGGACATGTAGTCTACCCACAACTTACAAACACTCCAATGCAGCCAGACATGTCCCAATGTCCGCAATGCAACAGCCAGCCAGGGAATAGTAGCCAGCATGCGTGTACCAACTGCACATGTCAAAGATACATGCAATTAATCTACATCCACTTCCCATCACAGGTGGCGCAGAAAACACCAGCAGTGACAGCGAGAGGCTGCAGATAGATGAGGCACCAGAGGAGCCTGAGGGTGAGGAGGAGCAAACATCCACACAACCAGCTCCATCTGCCCAAGCACAAGTGCCACCATGCAGACCACCAGCAGCAACGCCAGCTACATCAGGCACAGCACCAGTGCCACCATGCAGAACCCCACCAGCAACGCCAGCTACATCAGGCACAGCACCGGTGCCAGCTGCAAGACCCATCCCAGTGGCACCATCAACATCAGGTGCTGCTAGACCTGCGACACAGCGCACACCCACTGTGGGCAGCCAGCACAGCAGGCATGTCAGGGAGCCGCAGCAGAGTACAGCACTCACCGACAGGAGGGCGATGGCTGTGCGTGTGCCAGGGCTCAGTATTGAGCGCCGCATGCTGCGCGTGCACCAATTGCAGGCACGACGCCAAGGTGCCATGCAACTGCAGCTCCACAACATAGGCAGAAATGTTGCCAATGTGTCTGATCGAATTGACCGAATGACAACTGCCATGGAGGCAAACACTGTGGCCCTCATCAGCCAGCGCAACATCGCCCGCCGCCGACACCGCCAGCTACTCACGCGCCTCACGGCCTACACGCGTTCCAACTACGTGATAGGAAATGCCACCTCCCAGCTGTCCCGTCGGTGTCTAGCAATGCAGCTGCAGATGGTACAATGCAGCGAGGACGTTGCACGTGTACTTGAACATTTGACCACTGCTGTACTGGCCCTACAACCAACTGGCACAGCCAATGCTGGTGGGGATGACACAAGCGAGGGGACATCGAGTGTCAGCAGCCTGTCTGCAACACAGGTTGGTGTCCTACGCCGCAGCAGCAGGCCCAGTGTGGGATCACGTGCCCTGCAGGAGGAGGAGCCTGAGAGCTACTGGGTGCTGCGCGCCGGAGTCGCACATGACATTTCAATCCATGGGCAGGGACATGCTGCTGACATAAGCATGTCGTGTCTATAACATTGAGCAGTATGGCGCAATACTCCTCACATGTAAATCATAACAATTGTTCCATATTATTGTGCTTTCAACAATAATTTGTATTCAAGCATTGAACATCGGACTCCTGTCATTATTTCCATTGTCATGCAATTGTGAAGTGTTGGGTGAGGGGAGTGGGTGCACTAGAAACAGTTCATAGTGATGTGGTTGCGCAGTCTGTGTCCTTCAGCTGGATGTTCCCCGCGTGCATGATGCGCATGTGCAGGTGGCCGGTCGTCCCCTTCCGACTCACTGCCAGATATCTCTACAGGAATCCGGCGCTTGGTAGCAATGTTGTGTAGTATTGCACACACAGCCACAATGCGGCAGCAGACATCAGGACTGTAGTACATGGCCCCACCAGTCTTGTGAAGTATGCGGAATCTGCTTTTCAGTAGCCCAAATGTCCTCTCAATGCAATTCCTTGTGCGTATGTGTGCTACATTTTAACACTGTTGCTGTGGTGTAGCAGGGTTGAGGTATGGGGTGAGGAGGTATTCACGGAGAGCGTAGCCACTGTCACCTGAATGAGAGGAGCAGAGGGTGAGTACCTGTGCAGCGCAGCTAGTTCATCACAGTTACTCAATTGCGGAGAACGGTGAGGGTTTTTAAAGACAGCACAGACAAAAACTAAATTTACGTCAGCAGTATTTAGAGGAAAAGTTAATATTTCACAGTCCGCTCAACACCTCATCTGGATCCACCGGTAAAATCCAGCAATGTCCTTGATGTATGCACAAGAATTTGAGGGAGCGACAGTTCAACAAAAAATCAGAAGGTTCACAGATGTGAAGTCCAACAAATGTCCTTTTATTTGATGATTCTCAACAGAGATGTAGAAATTCAGTTTAATGGCAAATCTTCATTTTTTCATAAATCAAAGTGCAACACAAACAGCCGACGCATTTCGTCCACAAACGGACATCATCAGGGATGTAATCACCAAAAACATAGAAAATAAAAATATCAAATTAATAAATTGTTAAATAATACATGTCAGATTTACAATATTCAAAAGCATAGTACAACATAAAAGACAATAGGACACCTGCCTATATAACAATCTTTTACTAAATGTATCCATACATTCCCCAGAACTCATTAATGAAGATAACTTTTTTTAGGGAAATAGTCTTCTGCCTACCTCCTGTATAAGCGAACTTTTCAAAGACGTAATCTTGTCTTATTATTCAAACTGTCCGACTGTAGTGCAACCTAATTAAAAAATTATTCAAAGATGAACTTAATAGACACATGATATTAAAACAAACAGAGCATAATCGCCAAACATTTAGATAGTGTATATAAAGCAATTCATGTCTAATAAAGCCTATTGAGAAACAGAATAACATGCAGCGATAATCCTCATCCTAGATATGATTCAGTAACCCCCACAAAAAAGAATAAATAACCATCAGTAAATAAAAGGTCATGGAAAAAATTCAATAACTGGTTCAGAAAAAACATCTCACCTATCATTTAACACTAAATTAGTATTATTGCCTGAGCTCCCTTTGAAATTTTTCTTATGTTCATCACAGTGTAACATTGTGGGGCAACTGTACTTACCAAGTAGGTGTCCTTCACCAAAGTCTCCCCTGGCCAGTCGTGTGTGGTGCCGCAGTGCCGGAATATGAATGAGTCATGTGTGCTCCCCGGGTACTGTGCCACTATGTCCGTGATGTAATTCTTAGCGTTGCACACCATCTGGATATTGAGGGAGTGGTAGGACTTGCGGTTGCGGTACATGTATTCCGTTTGTGCAGGTGGGCAGATGTGGGTACAGTCAATGCATCCTATCACATGTGGAAATTGCGCAACATTGTAGAATTGATGCTTGGTCTCATCCAAGTCCTGTTGGCTGGTGGGGAATTTTATGTGCTGGTGAAGCTGGGTCAGCATTGCATCTAGGAAACTCCTTTGGCAGCGGGACATGGTGGGCTGGGATATCCCCCCAGCAGCGGCAACTATCCCCTGGAAGCTTCCAGAGGCCTGAAGGTGCAGGCTGCACAATACCTGGACATGTGTGGGCACCGCATTGGTCCGCCTTGTTGGGTGCTGCATCAGGGAGTCCAGGTCCTGGATTAGCTTGATGATCATTGGCCCATTCAGGCGGTACTTAGCGTATATTTGCTCTCTGGTTTAGCCCAGCAGGGTGACCCGCTGGCGGAATATCCTCTCCTGGATCCTGCGTCTGTTCCATGCAGCTCGCTGCAGCCTTCGCCGCCTGACCACCATGTACAGTCCTGGCATTGTGAGAGTCCTAATGCTGCAGCTGCTTCTCCTTAAGTGTGTTTGGTCAGTCCAGCACCTGTTGCTGATTGGGTAACGGTTCTTCAAATTTTTTTTAAATTTTTTTTTAACTTTGATGGTTACCACCTGCTTTGGGTTGTCCTTAAATTGCGCCTCGCAAACAGCGTTTTTGGGGGTTTTCGCAAATTGCGAATTTTGTTGAATACCGATTGCGATTGTATAGCTAATTCGCATACTTATTCGCAGAATCCGTGGTTTCTCGCTTTTCCTGACTCGCTATGGGCTACTACCAGGATTCTGCGTTTTCTATTGCGGATTCGCTATTTTGTGTTAGCGAATTCGCTATTTTTTTTCTTGAATACCTTTTTTTGGAATTGCGATCGCAATTGCTTTTTCGCAGCTATTGCGATCGCAATTTAGCTTCATGAATCAGGCTGAAAGTCATTTTGTATGCAGATGATACACAGCTTCTTTTTTCCTGGAACAAAGAAAGTGAGGCCAACAGTGCACATATTAAGGTCTGCCTCTCTGCAATTTTCCACTGGTTGGCGGAGGCCCAATCAAAATGCAATGAGGATAAGACAGAGATTCTTCTCTTTGTAATTTTCCTCCACAGTTCTAGCGCTACTCCTGGCCAGATGAGTCCCCCATGCCATCATCCCACGGCGGTCCTGTAAAAAATCTAGGGATCTGGTTTGATAAAAAACGGTGTTTTGTTCCTCAGATCAAAAGGCTGTCAGTCATATGTTTCGGTGTCCTGAAATCTCTCGTTTTTTTTAAACCTGCTCCCCATTAATACCAGGAAAATGCTCATCCAAGCATCGATTATGCGAACACACTATATGTTGGTCTGCCTGGCTACCTGCTCAACAAACTTTAGGTGATCCAGAATGCTACAGCCAAATTACTACTTACCCTCCCAAGCCAAGCAGGTGATTGTACGGCCACATCTCCGTGATCTACACTGGCTGTCGGTGGTAGAGAGGGTGAAGTTCAAATCCCTGGTAATGGTGCACTTTGCCTTTCATGGCCATGGCTCGGTCTACCTAAAATCAAGATTTAGCATCTACTCACCGACCAGGCAGCTTCGTTCCTCGAACCAGTTAATGGCATGTGTTCCCAGAGTCCCGAAACAGAAGGATGGCGGCAGCTCCCTGTCACGAATTGGGGCTGTGGCCTGGAACCAAATTCCGGTGGAGTTTCGAGCTGTTCGTACTCCGAATGTATTTAGGAAGAAGCTGAAGACATTTCTTTTTAAATAAGTTCTCTCAAGCAGTTCATTCTACCTGCAAGGCACGAGCTGGTACACTCCTTGGTGTAGCTCTGCGCGCTACAAGTGCCTAAAAACAAAGTGTCATTTCTGCAGGTGTTAGGGTCACTTAATGGTAGTTCCACATAAGAGAGATGACTGCAGCTCTGCCTCTGTGGACATTCCTTTCTGACTCCCTGAGAACGTGGTGACCAAACGCTGACAAAAAGTGGACGTCATATGCATTTTTTGGTTTCTTAAAAAAAGCACAAAAAAACCCTTTTGACAACCCTACTGACTATCATGAGATGATTGAAGGTACCTTGGTTGTCATATTGTTGATAACCATATGGACAACTCACTATTGTGCTACTGCAAATAAGGGTAGATTTACAAACCCCTTGGGACACTTTTACGCCGCCGGTGCGTCACTTTTGTGATGCAGCGGCGGCATAAACAATGCTCCACTATGCAACATATTTACAACGTGACGCATCTAGTGAGGTGCGTCACGTTGTAAAGCCCTACACTACATTATACCTGCATCAGATATAATGTATGCAGGGTGGGCGTTCCGTCGTAAGGAAGCCCCGTAAAAGTGACGCTGTGAAATCTACAAGATTTCACGGAGTCACTTTTACGTCCCCACTGCGTCAAAACCTTACGTCTGCTTGTTGCAGGCGTAAGGAGTGACGCAGCACAGCAAGTATAGGGCAGCCCTGAATAGTGCTGGAGTTCACCTCTACGCCATCAGATGCGTCAAGCATCTCTCTATACTTGCGTCACGGTGCAGCACATTGTAAGTGCGGCGCATCCGTGGTGGCACGAGGGGTTTCAACTGTTACACAAAATAACTGGCGCATCCCTGCTGGTATGCAGGGATACGCCAGTTATTGTAAATCTGCCCCTTAGTTTTTGGAGATGGCTAAGGGTCTTTCTTGAGCTGAAAAAGGTTGAACTTCAGAGTGCTAGAAAATAGCTCATGTAGAGGAGCTGTTCCTTCTCCGCAGAATCAAGACCTGTGATGCGATGATGACAGACCTGCAGTAGTACCAAGGATGATGTTTCTATAGGGGACAAGAGGTGATCCTTACTGTAGGCAACTCACAGTTCAGTCACACCAGTCACTCACTGTCATTCACACTGACAGTAGAGGGGCAGCACCAACCTCCACAAAGCTCCTTGGCACAGATTCAAGTGCTTCAGGAATGGAAACATAGAGAGTCAGATGTTCACTGGCTTTGTCTGGAACCTCGTCTCACACAATGCGGTGAAAATGTCCTCATGCTGCCACTGATCAACCACATAGGATGGATTATGGCACAAGATGGCATGCACCAGATACATGAGTGAGAGTGGCTCCTCATTGGTTTCGAGGAGCCAAACTCACCATTTTCAGGAATACAGGCAGTAGGAGCAAAGGTCCCCTGGGCAGTGTCCATTTAAACTCATTTTCTCATTCTTGCTGATATGTGTTCTTGTGTCACAAGTCTCCTGTCAAGCTGATCTATATGGTTGTTCTCTTGTCTTCTTTTTTCGGTTGTATATTGTGTGTACTTGACCCAGAGCCATTTAAGGGCTTTATGTGAGAACCAGTTACATTACACAAGATCAGATTCTTTTTTTAGGCTCCAGGAGATGAAGTGATTTGCCAAGAATCACAGGCTGTTGTGCCGAAGCCAAGACTTGAACCTGGTTCCCCAGTCCCATTGCTGGAAGCTCTGGTTCCCTAGTTCCAAAGTCAGCAGCTCTGGGGGTAAATCCACATCACAGAATGTTAGCCTCCCTTGACAAGGTATGTACAAAGTAATACTTCTTTTACAATGGATGTCCTCGATTATACCATTACTGTTGAGACAGAGAAAGTTCTCCTGCATGGCTTGGGAGAATGTGCACGCCAACCTAAAGTTCATCATACCTATCTGTAGATTTCTGACCCCCACCTCACATTATCGATTATGTTTGTGTACTGAGGGACTATAAGACATATAAGACATGGATTAAGACCTCAAATGGGGCTCTATGTCTCTTTCTGGAGGGGAACACCATGTACACTACCTTACTGAGCGTGATTACTGTCATCTCGCTGGACAGCAGAGGGTGGGCGGAAGCAATACTGTATGCACTGGCAAGTCAGGCATTTTAACCTGTTTTTGGCAGGGAGATCCCCCAGCTGACCTCTTCCACCTCTTAAAATTGGTATGCCAGTCTCCTACAACCATGTTCTTCACACGTCCCAAAGTAAGGTCACGCCCCAGTACGTTAGTGGAAATATGCTCTGATTGTCACAATTTCAGCCCAAAAACCCCTTCCTGCCCTGGGGCTCATGAAAAGGTTCCCACACTATTATAGCTGTTGGCACCTAAGTATAGTAATACGAACCAAGTATGTTTAACCTCCACTAAATGGGGCAATGGTTTCTGGCTATCACTGTGTAAATCCGGATAGTGTGCCATTCTTGCACGCATCATTCCATCTTATTGTATTTGGCGTGCAAGAGAGAGCAAGAGTGTATGAAGGGTGATATATCCATGGTTGCTAAATTCCTCCAATGTGCATGTACAACCGAAGGTTGATGGGTGATCCATTGTTTTTGTGGTAACCAGAGCTGCTGCATCTCACTCTTCCTGGCTGTTACTCTGTATCGCTTATTCCTGCTTATTTGGATCTCAATCCACACCTTGAGAGTGACACTTTGGATGGTTGCCATGGAGCTAAAAGGAAAATGCAATTGGTCCCACCTAAAGATGTGGGCCAGATTTGAATGTCAGTGTACAGTTTATAAGCTGGACTCATCAATTGCTCACTTTTTACTTGAATAAGCTCTGGGATCACTGATAAAATATCGCAAACAAAAGAATCGTGTGGACAGAATATCATGTGAAAAATAACAAGGACCAAAATATCGATAAGGTAAGTGCAAATAGGTATTTATATATTTACTATTCTTAACTGTCTCCACATCTAAGTACCTTGAATATACAGTGTAAATCTTTGCTTACCTATAGAAACGAACCGTCACAAAAATGTTGTTCTCGTTTTTCTAGGCACAATATTTTGGCCTACAATATTTTTGTGTCCGATTTTCTGTCTAAACACCTAAATCCTGCACACCTATAAAAGAGAATGCCATTTCCCCTGGAGAGGAAGGAATTGTGCACCAGTAATGAGCAAAAACCTTTGCGGCTGCTTCATCGAAAGGCAGCCGGCCCTGCATGTAGTTACCCTGCATTATTCAGCTCAGCTTTCCACCGCTATGTCTGGAGCTATTTGGAAGTACTGGGTCTGCCAAGAATGGAAGCCTGTGACCACGGTCTAGCCAGACCTATTACTTCTATCTGCTGGCATTACCTATCAGTGGCGGCTGGCATCTATGGGGGGGCAGGAAGTTATAAAAAAGAAACACCTTGCAGATCCTGTGCTCCAGACCTCTTCTTTCTGGAGTGTGTGGGCAGGAGCAAACTCATTTGTCCAATCCAAGCACTGCTCACATTAAGACAGCTGGGTTGAGAGGTTTAAACTACGCAGGCTGCCTGGCCATCCCAAGATGGCCACCCAAAGGAACTAGCGCAATTTAAACAGTGCAAAGAGCCCTCTGCCCACCAATCCTCCCTATCGTAACTCAGCAGGTCCAGCCCTGCCCTGACGCTAGGTTCAGGACGGGACGATGGAAAATAAAATGATAATGAATCACCATTTTATTCTTCATCTCGGGGGGCTTTAGGGGGCATTTAATTGGGGCAACACTCCTCTGCTCCAACAGAGGAACCGCCCCGTTACCTATAGCGGTGAGATCCTGCATGCCTCCATAGCTTTGTAGAGGCACTTGCTCTTCCCTGGTCTGACACATGACTGCTACCTACTCTTTGTCTGGCAACGAAGAAGTGAAAGACTGCTTCCTGGGTAAGGTGTGTCAGCTACTCTTTCACGACCACAAGGAGCATTGAGTGATTTACCGGTAAAGAACTGAGGGGCATATTAACAAGGGCCTTATCTCTGCTATTTTGGCTTTAAAAGCCAAAAAAGCGGAGATAAAACTATCGCCCTATCTACAAGGGGATGCTAACATGCATTAGCGCATGTTAGCACCCGGTTTCCCTACGCCTCGCCTTGCATATCTAATGAGAGGCAAAGTGGGCGTCACTGGGCAGTACTCCTTGTAAATTATCGCTGATGTTCACATCGTGATATTTACAAGGAGGCCCACGTATTTTAGCAGACGTTCGTTTTTGGAGAAAGCCGCGGTTATTGCCAAAAAATAACGTCTGCTAAAATGCAGACTTAGCTATACTTACCATTAGGGGTGGATTATGCTGATACGACCACAGGGTCGTATCAGCAAGGTTATCGCAGTTTTCCATGGAACATTGCTGAAAAAACAGCGATGTTCCATGGAAAACATCGCTATCGCTGGGATAATTATCGCCATTGCACTATGCGTTGTTAATACAGCGCTGGCAGGCCGATAATTATCAGCAATAGTCAGCGATAAACATTTTCGTGCTGAGAGCGTCCATCGATTATTATCGCTGCTGCTTGGTAATATGCCCCTGAGTCAGGTACAGAGCCCTGTATTCAACACATTCAGATTCAGATGTTGAGCTGTAGCTTTAAATTACACTTACAACTCTATGCAGGCTCTAATTATACGAAGGTCCTGCGAGGCACAGATTGCTTGCAGATTAATTTTGATCCTTAGCAGACTAGCGATTTATGACATAATACTTCCTGAATTTGCTAAGTACATTTCCTTAATGTAAATATAAAATCATATCTGTTTCATAAGGCTTCCTAAAATTGCTAAGCACATTTCCTTAATGTAAATTCAATCTCGTATCTGTTTATTAATAGAATAACACTGCTTGGAAGTTATACTTATTGAGAGTGATAGGTGCATAAGCTTAACTAGACATTCTACTGCACACCACCCTCCAAAGACAATCCTTGATTATTAGACTTTTCTAAAAAGGTATGTGAGAAATCTTTGTAATGGGATTTAACAATGCATCACTCCCAAATATTGAATGACATGAAATGTGCAAAATCTTTCAACTTTACAGTGTATTATTTTACATTATTTTTGCCCACAGGATGCTTGTTTGAGTAAAAGACATCACCGTCAACTAGACATTTTCCCCTCTAACCTGCCTTCTGATGGTATTCCGCATCACTCTTAGGTGAGATAGTCAGCTCGTAGAGAAAAGTTACTTGACATAACCAGCAAAAACCATTTGACCTCATATGTATAATTTTGCAAAAAATACATCATTTGGGAAACACAATGTTGCCATATTTCAAACTGCTTTACCCACTGAAAGCCAAAGCCTAAAGAGTAAGTACTTAGCAAATCAATGTGCCCCACACTGGCACCCGGTTCCTGTCTTCCAACAACAATAATATTACTTGTTTGCCCTAACTGGCTTTGACTCACACAGGCCTTGGGGTAACTGGCAGGATACAACCAGGGACTCCCTTCAGAGTGAAAGTTGCCAATTCAAATGCCACAAAGTAAATACATAAGTAAGTAAGTTAATAAATAAATACATTTGTCAGGCCTGCTTGGAATGGGAAGATGGTTTTCCACATCTGTTAGTTGTGTCTGTTAAAGTCAGATGGCGCTCCTCAGTGAGGCCTGTGATGCTTGTGTAGGGTCATGAGAATTGTTCTTGTTATAGTCTTTGGTGTCAGACTGTTCCTCACTGGTGCCTTTTATGTATATCTGTAATTGTCTGATTGATCCATACTGTAGCCCTTGAAATGTGCCGGGGATAGTTTGTGGTTGATCCTTTTTACATCCTTCGGCATCTGTTTGTGATTGCTAGCGTTTTTTCCCTGCCCATAGCTAGTTTCTGTGATTGTCAGAGATTTTTCCTGGTATAGGGCACAATATATCTCTCAATGTGGTGTCAATTGGTATTTTTTTACTGTGGCCCATGGTATCTTATCTTTGATTGTCACAAGATGTTCCTTGCTGTAGCATGTCATCTGTCTGGGATCGTCGGTGATTGTCCCAGGCTGTAGTAAAAAATGGCAGTCTATTATTGTCAGAAGGTTTGCCTTGTTTAGCTCTGATACATTTTTTGGGACCTGTTTGAAATTGAACACCTTGGGGCATTTCTACAAAAGAATGGTGCAGTGCAGCGTTAAGCCAAAATAGCTAACAACACGCTCGCCATTCTGAAAACGCAGGGATGCACTGTATTTACAGCAACATGGTGCATTCTTCACTTTCCCTAACGCTGGTGCTGAACTCAGCTGCATAGCACCCACGCAGGCACCCTTGCATTATAGTGAAAAGGGTGTCTTTGTTGAGGGAATGATTGCTTGTGTGCAGGAAGGTGCCACTTCCTGCACATAAACAATCTAGAATGGCAATTTGAAAACTTTTATGTGTGCAGCATTGTGCAAATCTTCACTTTTTAAATCAATCAGTCAATCAGCGATTTGTGAACCGCACTACTCACCCGCGAGGGTCTCAAGGCACTGGGGAGGGTGGGGGGTTTCGCACAGCTTCGTCTCACCTGAAGAGGCAGGTCTTGAAGCGTTTCCTGAAAGCTTGGAGTGTGGGGGTTTGTCTGATGCTGAGAGGGAGTTTGTTCCAGGACTTGACAGCGATGTAGAAGAAAGGGTCAACCTCCTGCTCTGACTCTGCGGATGCATTGGATTATGGCTAGGGCAATGATTGTTTATGTCACAGGAAGGGACACCTTTTTGCACATAAACCATCATTCATGGTGTTTTGCTCTTTCTATGTGTACTGTGAAACAACAAAAATGAGGAGAAAAAAAGCATTTCTCCTCGTTTCTCCATGTTAAGACTAGGTTTTCCTGGTCTTAATTTTTGGCCGTGTCCCATATTTATGCCACCCTTGTAAATAGGAGGCAGCGTCAAAATGAATGGGTATTGCAGCGGACCGCCCACCACAACATCCATTGCCCACCCCTTTCAGGCTAAGTACAGTGTGAAAGTGGGCGTTATTTACAAGGCAGCATTAAGCCTCATTAAGCCTTGTAAATAGGGCGAAGCCCCTATCACCACAGGAATGTCGATAAAAGTGACATTCCTGTGGCAATAGGGGCTTGTACATATGCCCCGTCATGTCTCTTTATGATAGTGAGAGGCTGTTCTTTGTTTAGCCCAAGTCACAAGTTGTTCCTCACCGTTAGCCAATCAAGTCTCTCCTTATAATGTCAGTCTTTGATTTTCAGAGAATTTCCCTTGCAGCACGTCATTATATGTTATGGTGTCAGACAGTTGTCTGGTAGGGATGCCCATCTTGTTTGTCTGTGATTGTCAGAGATTACGGCTGTCCGCGGCCCCCGCAGGGGCCCATGCCAGCAGGGCAGCCCTTTAGTGCCATTTTTTGGCACCACCCACCCGCCGCTCTAGTCGCTAGGGGGCTCATGTAGGGGGCCTCTAGCCAGGTCGCCACTGTGGCGTCCTTCCGGTGCGCCAGGTGGGGGGAGGGCATATAAGCCTCCCCCGCCCATCCTGGCGGTCTCTGTTCCATATTTTCCCAGAACAAAAGTTGTCTTGTGTATTTATTCATTCTTGCATGCTCAGACCTGGGTGGGAGAAGTTGCCGATAATGGCACTATGTTTATTCTGTTTCCGAAGAGCCATGACTGAGTGAGTGTTTTTTCAGAAGCTGTTTGTCTC